>NC_071533.1:60862627-61533341 GCF_026979565.1 Vidua chalybeata | reverse complement strand
GCTACAGGTCCTTTATAGAGACTAAACAGCCTACAAGCCAGACACAGCAATGAAATGTAAACAACCTTGGTAGAGAGAGGGAAAAAACAAAGCACTGAAAAAGGAAGGAAAATCCAGGAGTTTTGAGCAATCTAAAACTGGTGACAAGCATAGTGGCTTTGTAGCAGGGATGCTTCTTTTTTGAAGGCATTTTTCTTAGTAGCAGTTTCCCAACTATAAGAACCACATATATTTCCCCTACAAAGATCTGTCTTGCTAGTCTCAGCCTAGCCAACTGTCCTGACAGCTCTGCAGTATTCAGAGCTGAAAGCATCAATTTAGAAATATCAGCTATGATGTCCCTGCCAGAGAGATTTGCACTTCTTTGTCTTCCTTAGAGGTGACTCAGTTTTAGTATTTCACCTCTTTGTCTAGTACATACAATCATAATGGCAGCAAGAGAATGATTCTTCTGACAGGCTGCTCCAGTGTCTTGCTCTTCAGTCCTCCTGTATCACTTTCGAAAAATGTACTTCTGTTTGCTTCTGATATTAACGTTGTTATGGCCCCTCTATGGGTTTTTTGGTTCTATCAAAAGGTAGATTTCCCAAAACCATTTTCTCAATGACTCTGAGGAAAGCACTTCATCCCAACGGCACAGACTTTTGTTCAAACCAATTCCTCTTCCTCTCTTCACTAGAAGTTGCACAAAACAAGTTTTATTTGGGAAATTTTAATAACTAAAGCAACAAGGAAAATGCAAAGCTTCCAGGCAAAGGAGTTAATTCTGAATTCAGTTATGCATGTACTTGCACTCATTATTCCCAGGTTTTTACTACCATTCACAGCTCTTGGTTATTCACAATTCTACTTATTAATACAAAGGAGGAAACACTTATCCAGTAGGTAAGGGTCTTACAGTGAAACATGCACCTCTTGCGTAGGTAGAAGGTCTCCTACTGACCAGACTATTAAAAAGATCGGAACAGAGATACTTTCTAACACTTCTACTGCCCATATAAGGGACTATTTAGGTATTTACAACTCAAAAAAAAAAAAAAAAAAAAGGTGAGAGGGAAAATAAGCAGCAAAAGAAGTAAATGCTAGGACCCAAGTCCTTTTATGAGACTAAAAATTTGCCCATAATAGCACAGGAAATCTGTGGAAGATAAAGGAATAAGTCTCAATCTCTCAAGTTTCATAGGCACAAGGTAGAATTCCCTTTCTATGAACAGCACAGCTTCTGTATGTCCAGTAACAAACAAGTATTGTGATTCATAATCTATGTTAATATCTTAAATCATCACCTCTAAAAACAACCTGGAGAACTATATTGGTTTGAAGAGCAATTAGAAACCAATGTATTATGTTGGACAAGAGTTAAACCACAGTGGTATAAATTAAAATCCACCAAAAAAAAAGTACAGGAGAGTACTTCACTGTCTTCAGGAAGACTTCACTGTCTTCTTGGTACACAGACATTTTTCATTTGCTCACTGTTTTCACATCAAGATCAGAAGTTTGTCAAATCTCTAATGTTCCAGGATACCATTATTAGAGATAGTCCAGGCTTTGTCCTCATCCTTGTACTATTTTAAAAATAATGTTATTAATGAGGAACAGTGTGTAATTTTGTGCTTGGAAACAGATGAAATCAGAAGTGTGTGTTCCTGTGTTTTAATATGCAATTGGAACAAACCTGTGAATTAGTCATACAATGCAACATCAGCTGTTATATTTGTTATAAGAATCTTTCCCCCAAGAATTCAACTGGCTGTTTGATTATGGATATGTAACTAAAGGGGTTTATCATGGCCCAAAAATTCCACTTTGTTAACCACACCTCAAAGTCTCTTCTCCAACGCCATGTTTATTTCTGACATACAGGTTTTTTGTTTGTTTCGGGTTTTTTTTGTTGTTGTTGTTTTGTTTTGTTTTGTTTTGTTGCTGGTTTTTTTGTTTGGGGTTTTTCTCTTGTTTTGTTTTTAAGAAGCTAAGGCAAGGCAATTTAATAATCTATACTTTAGTAATAATGAATAAAATAAAATAAAATAAAAAATAGGCTGGAATCTCATTAAATATAGGAACAAAATGGTCTGAAGAATTTTATCTTCAACTCAGAGTCAAATTCCACAGATTTGCCTCGCTGAACATTTTTCATGGACTATACCAATACATCTGAACTTCCCTGAAATACAAGAAGCAAGGGAATACAAGAAGAAGGTAGATATCAAACACACAATCATTTTTTGAGTAGACTCAAATGTTTTCCTTTATTTTAAACTGGAGGGGAATTATGCCTTATGCTATCTTGCTTAATTAATGAAAACACATTTTGAGACAATGAAAAGACACACAATGTCAGCTTGTATTCTAAAATTGATGCAATTAAGTAATTAATTAATGCAATTATAATTCTCTTCAGAAAATATTTCATTGCTGTTTTCTCTAAAACTTTACTATCTCTGAAATGTTTCAATGTGGATAGGGCCTTCTATATCATAAAGTCATCTTATGCTTTTTGTAAACAGATATAAGAATCCATCCAAGATGGCAAAAGCAAATAGCCTTCTCTAAAGTCACAGACAAAAGAGGAAGAGAATGTAGGAAGGTTTGTGTAATACAGAACTAGAAAATATTTGCCAATATTTTACTGGTCAAATTTACCTGTATCAACATATTAACACAGCTGAAAACATTTAAACCACTTCTCAACAGGCTCTATGGAAATAGTTCTGGTTGCCCAACCAGCACTTGTATGTGTTGTATTATTTGAAAGAAGTTTTAAACTGGAGAGCTCTCACAGAGGGTGACAAAACATCCTCAGTGCTGGAGGAGCTCACCTACAATAAAATTGCAAAGGGAGCAAAACCTATGAGCTGCAGAAAAGAGGAGGAAACATCAATGTAGCTCATGACTAACTAGGTGAAAAGTAAAGAGGAAAGAAGGGAAGGATTTAGGTACATCCAAAATTTAGTGCAAAAGGAGAAACCATTTGAATAGCTAGAAAGTGTATAATGATCTCCCCATAAAAATGACAGCAGACATGACTCTTCAGATACTTGAAAGTATTGTTTTGTTCTGAAAAGCTTCAAGTTAGAATGACACCTTCTTTTCCACAGCTCCTTGCAAGACACTTGAACAAAACAAAATATTACTACTTTCATTCCTCATAACCTTGTTCTCACTGCACAGTTCCATCACCTTCAGTGAGTGAGATCACTGAAGGCATAATCTAAAAAAAAGTAGATTTTTCTTTTCTGATAACAGTCAATGAACCTTCTGCCACAAGCAGCTTATCTCTTACTGGAAATAGATTTAAGCATACACACAGAAAAAGAAGGAACATAACTTAATTCCCACATTTCAAAATTGAGGTTTTGGGTCTGGCAGGAAAAAAAAAAAAAGCACAGTTTTTCACTGGTAAACTTAATACCTAAAATATTGACAAGTTGCAACTATAGAACCCCAGAATGTACCAACAAAGGCATTATTTGAGAGAGCAATTTAGAACTAAACAGAACTCAAAAGTAACATCCAACATTAGAGCAAAGAACGTCAAGAAATCCCAGTGCTCAGACAATTTCATCAAGGCTATGAGAGCAGTTACAGCAAGGAGTACATGAGGACCCAAAACTGCATTCATGACAACAGCTCCTTTCAGTGCAGTAACAGCAATTTTCAGGTTTGTTATTCCTATACATAAGTAAGATGACAGTATTATTATATCTTTTTTAGAAAACCAAAACTTTGCCTTAAGATATTTGCTTGTGCCTGAAAGCAAGAATACCAATCCATAAATAATTTCTAGAATAATATTTTAAGCAGGGTGTGATTTTTTAAACAGATTTATGGCCCATGGTAGGTAAAAGAACAATTTCTTCTCATATAAAGAGTTTCCAGTAGAATTTGTTATTATGTAAATTTACAAGGTTAAGAAAATGAGAAATATATCAATTTCTTTTAATTTTGGCTCCTATTGAAGGAAGTTTATTCATATAAATTCAATAATCTGATTTTATATTGAGTAGGTATCAGAGCATATTCCACAATTAATGCTCTGTTCAAATAGGCCAGTTAAGAGTCATACATTCTGAACTGGAACTGGAGATTCCATTTTGAGTGCCAAAAATTGTTCATAAATGAAAAAATTAAGGAAAAAAACCACAGTAAAACAAAACAAACTAACAAACAAACAAGCACCCAGAAATGTTAGGATCCTGACCTCTCAAAGTACTGATTTTCTTGCCACATTACAAAAGAAACTAAGAGGGAGAAGGTGTTGATGGTGATGTTAACATGCTTGAAAATTTACTCTCAATGCCACTAACAGCATAACCATTAATATAAACCCAAGTGTGCATTTTTCTTAAGTTAACCTAAAGTGGAATCAGGGCTTTCCCAAAGATTCTGATGATATTATAGTGGAATGGGGAATTAATGAATTAAATATAAAGCTACTGCTATTTAGTTTTGCAGCCAAACTTTATGGGCAATTGTTTCTATGGGGATTTGGAGGGGGGTGGGGGGAGGCAGGGGTGTTTGGGGTTTTTTTTTGTTTTGTTTTGTTTGTTTGGTTGGTTTTTTTTCATTTTTGGGTTTTATTTTATTTTTACTGTTTTTCATTATTGCTACTGATTATCTGATCCCAAAAGAAGAAGCATGTAGAGAGGCGAATGAAGAGAAATGAATGGGTAAATAGATAATTATACTCCATCAGATGTACTTGAAATCAATCACGATGCAGTGTATTCAGGCTGTTTTCCTGAGTTTTCTGTGTCTATGAAGTGTTCAAGGGGAAACCTCAGTAATGATCCAGGTTTCTACACATTGATTTTTAACAGTGCTGTCATTTCAGCCAATAGAACTCAGGCAAAGACTAAAATGTTTTCTTTTATTTGGGAACTAACAAGTGTATGTAGGAATTTCTGCATAAATAAGGTAAAGAAAAAAAAGGGATGGCAAGAAGAGGGAAGATGATCAGAAAGACCAAAAGGCAGTGTTTCGGGTTTTATTAATGAGGTGTTTAAATGTTGCAGATTTTGCTTGTGGTTTTTTGTATATATGAAGCATTCTCCAGGTAGATAGTAATTACTAGTGTCATCAGTCAGAATAGTTCCATGTCTGTTCATCAGTTACAATAAGTTAATCCACTGGGTTCCAGTAAGGGACAATAGTATGTTTATGGCTCATCTGTACAATAAAATTAGGGAAGTTTTACTGAATTAAAAATGAGGAGAAAATAGTCTAGTATTTATTTTTTCATGAAAGACTTTCTGTAAATATCTCTAATGTTTATTTCATACTCACTAGCTGTTTGGACAACAGAATATGCCACAGGCAAATAATATGTGTGATAACTGACCCACCTCTTTTTTTTATAAAAAAAATCTAATACAAAGCATGAAATGTAGTAGGCAAAATTAATTTAAAACATTTTCCAGTTAAAGGAACTGTAAGTAACTCTAAGTAAGTTAAAGACTTAAAAAGAAAATGTTGCTTTTTAAACCGCTAGTAGTTTAATACCAAAAGCAATCATTTTGGGGAGAAGAAGATTCCACTTCAGCAACTGGGTTCGTTTTACCATTTGAATAACCAATAAACTCAAATTACCTTAACATGTCAATCCAACAACTAAAATTGCTCAGGAAACTCCCCACTCTAGTGAGAGCTTTGCCAGTGCAACGGGTGATACTCTCACAATTTTCAGAGTCTGAAGTTCCAGAGTTACAAAACAGATTTTATATCCAGAAGGCTTTCAGAATCAGAGCTTCACTTTCAAGTGCAAACATTCAGAAACTCTGCACATTTTACTTGTAATTATTGAACTCAACAGTAATATGATTACTAGAGAACACTTGTTACATCGGTATAGCATGAGACTATATTTGAAGGGTCAAATGTCAGGATGATCAATGTCAGCCATATAATCCAAATCTAAACAACATTTACTTCATTTGAATTCACAAATAAAATGAATTTTGATTTTACACACGATGACTAGCACCTAGGCACTTCCAGTTCTAGTACAGCGACTCCTTCCATCTTAACTTCCCCATCTGTAAAACAGGGCTCAAACTTACCTTCCTCTCTCAGCGGATATGGGGATTAGCTAGGGAGACTGAAAGCCCTTTGAAGATGAGACGTGCTCGTCATTATTATCCAATGGCAGCATTCCAATTACAGGCTCTCGTCCTTCTTCCTTTCGACGATGTCAAACACAGTATAACACTCCATGCGTCACAAAGATTAAATGTGTCTAATATGACAGGTCTAAGATGGACAGGATATTATCTTAACGAAGTTACATGCAAGCAGAATTACTCGTTCGCTAATTCATTTCATTTAACCTACAATCGCTGTCAGTCTGCTTCTGAAAAGAAGGACCCCAGAGTTCTGCCATTAAGGGGGCATTGTTTCTTAAGAGTGTATGTGAAAAAACCTCCTCTTCCAACTACCTCCACCATGTCAGACCTGTTATTTTATTTTGGTCTTATAAAGACATTGTAAGAATTTCACATTTCTTGGATATCTTGGATTCTTTGAAGTTAGTTTTTGTCCTCAGCACTCTGTCCACCTGCCACACACTTTCTATTAGTGAATTAATCCTGGTTATATTTTCATTTTACTCAAGCAATATCTAGAGTATAGAAGCCAGGGGCAATTTTTAAAGGCATTTAAGCATCTACAGTAACTGCAGGCTAAGAACAGGTTTGTTTTTAAAATTTCATAAGGCCTCTGTCTGAATATTTAAGTAAATAGATGCTCTTAAAAACCTTCTTTTCTTGAAGTCAGAGAAAAAAACATCTAAACAAGAATTCATGTGTTTTGATATCAGCAGAATAGCAGGATGCATCTTCTGAAGAGGTCACAGTCAGCTGATTCTCTAAACTGACTTCCAAAGTAACAAGTATCACTTCATAACAAAAAAAAAAAAAAAAAAAAAAAAAATTAAAAAAAAAAAAAAATAAAGAGACCATCACCAGCAAAGTACATACAGTCCCAAAAAGTCCTGGAGGACAAAGATGCTCATTTCAGAACAACAGGTTCTTTGCCCAGGACACATTGGGTGTCCTGTTTCTGCACAACCCAGGCAAAGCCGCTGCAGCCAGGCTCAGCCCCATGGAGTGCTGGCAGCTCCTGCTCTGCTGGGTGTCCCCAGTGCCAGCAGTGCCCCAGCAGCCACAGCCTGGTCAGCACAGTGCTCACTGCTACCCCCATTAGCAGCACAATGGGGACACATGGCCAAGTGCCCTGCACTGCTCACTGACAGACAGGTAAGCTCAATTTTGCAACATAATGAAGGAAGTGAACTAAATGAGAAGAGCTCCAAAAGCATGTGAATAGGATAAAGAGAACACTGCATTTTTTCTTTGCTTTTTCTCAAAATTTTCATGTCAGGCTAAGCCAAGATGAAAGCATCAGCTGACAATCCTCAGCTAACCTGCTGGAAGTCGAGTTTTACAGGTTAAATTCAATGAGGGCTTTAGAAACTCACTGTATTCCTTATAGCAATACAGCTTCATTAAAGAATTTTCAAACATACCATACCTTTGAAAAAACAGGGGACGGCACCTCTAGCTTCTGACCTAGATATTTATCTTAACAGAACTAGGATTTACAAATGCCCTGCAAAAGGTGATGGTCTTTCTAATCAGTTTAAGCAATAAAGAATGGGATTTTTAAGGCTCACTTTCCCATGAAACTACAGCTATACCCTTTCATGTGGCTCTGTAGGTCAATCTACAGCACATGCAGAGCAGCCAAGACCCCCATTTACTGCAGCTATGCACACAAACACACAGGAGCCTGCTGCCCTTTCAAAAATGGTGAGAAATACTGTATTTTGACTTATTTTAAGGACTGCTGCTACACTGTCAAGGCAATCAATTCCATAGAAAATTCCTCCCCATTGATAGGACAGCTTGCTAGAGAAATCTGGGTAACAAAGAGATTTCAGTTCTTAGGGAGATGGTTGCATTTTCTGCAGATAAGACCACTTAGGACTCATCCTTCTCTGTTAATAATCACCAATTTCTAAAAAGTTAAAATTATTTTTAAAACCAGGTTAAATTCTCCTTCATGATTGTCTAAAGACTCAAAATGATAACGGGTGAAGGGTGAAGGACAGTGTTCACTGGAATTATAATTGCCAAGCCATTTGAAACACATTTTTGCAGAAGAGCACATAGATGCACTTAGAAGTTTGATGTTCAGACACACAATTAATTTTCCATCATCTCATGACAGCAGAGAAAGAGGCCGAGAACTGATTGACAGATTGCACTTCAGAGAAACAGAGGGATATCTGTTTGAGCAACTTAACTTTGTCTTGTCAGTTACTTTGCAAGAGATTGACCTTTATATTTCCCATGTGAACCTGAAGTTAGAGCAGAAGAAGCCTGCTACACACACTGTACTGATAACTAGAAACACTTTTTTTTTCTTAATACTAGAACACACATTCCTTTATCTTCAAATCCTCAAGGGTGGGGCGGTTAGGCTTTGGCCAAATGAGACACTGCTGGAACGGCAGCAGCAGCCTGGGGCTACAGCTGGAGCTGTACAGCCAAGCCAGAGCATAATTCCTCTGCCTGCATCCTTCATACTCCAGTGTGGCTCAGCAAGGCTGGAGATCCAATTTTGCAGCCATCCATCTTGATCTGATCGATGAAAGTACAGTCCCCTACAACTGCAAGTCTCAACAGGCAACACTGAATTCTGATTTAAGTAACTTCCAACTCTGACCACCTGAGTCAGTGGCTACATCTCTATAGTAAAGACAGCAAAACACTACAACCCCAAAGACTGTAAATGGAAGAAGACCAAATATAATAACTTCATATCCATATGGGCTTATTTCTATCATTATGTTTTCATTTCCTTAATGGCTTTAAATATCTTCTGTAAATATCTTCTGTATCTCAGGTATATGTGCAAGTTAGACTCCTTGTTTGCATAAACTATAAGTTTCTCTATAGCTATGTACACATTTAAAGTAATCTTTGCAAATGTCTACAATTTTTAAAAAGCAACAAAGGCAACACAAAGTAATCTGAAATCTTCCTGTTCCCCCGAAATGCAGTGTGGGTAATTTTCTTTAATCATCTGTCCTGGGTGCCTTAAACAAATCATAATGCCCCTGCTCATCTGAAAACAATTTTTTGTGACATCTCTGCTGCACCAAGCAATAGGTGCCACACCAAGCAAATGGATTTTCAATACCATGCCACCATTAATACCCCTTTGCTTGGACTGCTTAGATAGAGCAGCTGTCTTGATTTAAGATCTCCTCTTCAGCTCAGCCCCGATCAGAGCAGCACCAGAAACCTGGCAGTATATTTAAAGTTATTCACTGTAATGAAGCCATACCACACACACAAGGAGTCTATTGTCAAAGCATAATTGCCACTGCTGTTACACCTTGGGACCTCCGACTGGATTACTGTATTGATTTTTACATGGAGCAGTTGTGGATTACTTAAAAGTTGCAAGCAATGGAGAAAGCAGCCATCAACAAGGAACACAGCATTTTTTCAGACCGTATATCTGCCCTGTTAACCCTAATACAGCTCAGGATCTTGATGCTGAACTATGAAAGGTTTGGTCCAAGCTATTTTTAAGATCATCTTTCTTCCTCAGTGTTGTAATGTTAAAGGAAGCCTCCAAGTTTTAATTAATAACATCAACAGCAAGATGTTTTTACTGAAGCAGATTTAACAGTGGCCTATTGTTTCTGTGTGTATCTGATACAGTTCTATCTCTCTGTGTTTAGGACAAGGTAGATGACTATGATGACACACATGGCAAACAGGAACCTATACAAACACATCTCTGCAGTACATGAATGCTTTTTTTAATTTCAAAAATATTTTAAAGCCTTGTCTTAAATTTGCAAATCCTTTAACCAATCCTTTAACCTTTAACCAATTGCATAGGCTTGCCTCTACAATCCCTTCATTTTCCATGGTCATGCAAGATAGCTCTGCTCTTGAGAAACAATGCAGCTTTTAGTGAAGCAGCAAGGACCACATATTTTCAATGGCTGGATGCCAAATATTAAAGTCCTTGTCAAAAGAAATTTGCCAAAGACTGATATTTAACTCCAAATATAAACTACATTTTGGGAAAACCTTTCTTTAGGTGAACCATTGATAAAAATCATCCCCACAAGGAGAAAAAAGCATGTTTGATTCATATCGTTGTGAATGCAGAGAAATAACAATCTTGATGGGAATGAATACTGACAGTCTTTTTTTTTTTTAAATAAAGCTTAATAAACATATTAAGATTCATACCTCAGTGGAAACTAAATTGGATTTCTAAATCTTCATCTATAGATCTTTGAACGTACTTAGTGTCTGATGTCAGGTGATTCAGTTTTCAGTGCTTTGAAAATCAAACCATGTACTTCAAAGCCCAGGGAGGATTTAAGCAGTAATTTTGAAAAAAACCCACCCATCCCAAAACCAAACAAACTTTAAAACCTACCTTTCAAATTATATATGACCAAAGAAAGGAAGGGTTGCATGATATCTGTATGTCTTAATCCTGGCATGGGTATATTTATTTCTACTGTCTTTGATCAATAAGCAGTAGAAATCCATGCACCTGGGAAGTTAAAACAGAAATCCCGGCCTGACTCAGCAGCTTCTCCCACACACAAAGCTGTACTTCTAGAGAGGGTCCTGCTGAGCTGGGATCACATTTAAGGAAGGACTGTTAAACATGGAAGAAGGCTACACAATCAGGATGAATACATCACTCACAAGAGAATAAGGGAACAGTATTTCCATACTCTATTATAGGGGAGGCACATGGTTTATGTGTGTTTCCATGGGTGGCTTGGATTAATTACGCATAGCACAGTAAAAAATATGAACCATGAAAATTGTAATGGACTGGTATCATTTCTGGCCACTTAGTGGCTTTATGCTCTCAGCATTTTTTCCCACACACTGGAAAACAAACAAGTACAGGTGCAAGCTCCTTGTAAATGGAAACAAGCAAAGCTTCCCTAACAGCTGCTTTATCTCCTTGCTATCTCCGAGATAATACTGCAAACCAAAGCCCTAACTAATCCAACAGCTGTAATAAAAAGGCTGATGCCATCATTTCTAATCATTTCAACAAGGTACATATACACAAAGTGATTATTGCATACTCTATTACTCTCTTCGCTTGCAGAAATCTGATCAGCCTATTGATTACAGCTTTATATTTACAGTCCAACACTGTAAGTATCTTAAGCTTAGAAAGCAGCAACCTGGCTGTCTGATTAGGTAGTACCCTATCAGAAACTAGTACCTACATTAATATCTATGACTCACTAAAAAATTGCCCCTTTAAAGAACAGCTTTGCACTCTCTCCACTAGAAATACAATTCCTTTCTTCTTCGCCCAAGACAGAAGCAGCTGCAATTCCAGCCACAGCCCTTACAGATACACCAGCCCTGTCAGCAATCCCAGCAGGGGCATTATGGTAATTACAGAATTCTGTCCGTTGAAGAATAGGGTTATTCTGAATCAACAGGCACCGCTGAGAGACCTCAATGTTTCCGAACAAGAAAGAAAAAAAGAGAACTCATGCTTATGCTCTGAAACTAGTATCACAAATATTGCTTCATTTTTAGCCATATGCCTTTGCATTTGGATGGTACCACATCCCAAATGCCACAAACCATGGTCCTGAAATGCTGTGGGGAACAGCTACAGCCTTGCATTAAGTTCAGCCAATGGTTCCAATATGGAACCAGGAAATAGATGTCCCGAAGAGCTATTTAAGTAGAAATTGATCATTAATTCTTCAAAAATGAAGAATCAATTTTATTTGAGGGTGTTGGCAGAATACAAGAAACATATATTAGAGAATAAGAATGCTGCAAAACTCCTGGTGTAACCAAGAGGTGAAACCAGCAAGTTTATATTTTTTTTATTCTACTACTTGCTATTATGTTCCTCCCAGATAGCAGCTATTATGTGAAGTTGACATTGCAGGTGTGCAGCACAGGCCTCTGTGTTATCAAGGCATTTTGGAATTACATTAACTGAATATTTTAATTGAAATAATCAAAAATTACTTACTATACTTGAAGCCAAATAGGAGTAGCTTGGCTTTCCTCCAGTATGTGCTAGCAACAATACCCCAAGTTTGTTAACATAAGCTTTTTTATAGGCAAGAGATCAGAAGGTAAATCAGTTTTTCCCCTTCTGCAGTATACAAATCATGTATTCATTCAATACATACCAAATCCTTCTCAGACATCTTGAAGCTTTCTTTCTAAGAATACACCAGGCTACCTAATAAATACAAATGTATTTTATGAGTGGATTAAATTCCCAGTGAGGTCTATAGAGTTCAGGTATATCACAAAGATCCTTTCAAAGAGTTAAGCAAAGCTAGAGAAAACATCAACACTCACTGAAAGATATTCAACTGAAAGATATTACAAAGTTTGCACAGAATTTCTTTAATGTATTTGAAATATTCCTTTTTTGGGAATGAGTTAGTCCTCTAAATTACTTGTTCAAACAATTAATACTTTATATAAATTCATTTTTTCAACTTAGTCACCTTACATATGAATGTATAAAAAGACAAGAAGACATTAAATAACATTAGTACATACAAAAACCAAATAAAATCTGCTTCAATGAATCACTGCACTATTACTTGTAAAATATAAATTCCTCATTAACAAATTTACACGTAAAAAGCCTGTGCTCTCTGCCTTAAAAGACTTGAATGGGTGAGGTTGTCTATGGAAAGGTGTCCTTGCAAGCAGAAATCTCCAGAGTATCCAAAGTGCTGTGGTCATGCAAGCAATCAACGTGGTCATGAACAGAAGCATCCAGCAAAGACATTGCTGCGTTGTGAAGCTGCAAAATGAGCATTACTGCAACTCCTCAACCTCTGAACAGAGGCAGAGCCACAAAAGCCTGGAGCTGCCACAACTCTGGCAAACACTGACAGACACTTGAACTGCACCCACACATGGCTGCTCAAATCGTCCCTGCTCTTGGAGGCAGCTGTGGATGAGAGAACGGACAATGTCATGGTGGGAAGGAATGATGGTTATGAGTTCACGCAGCAGAATCATGACAGCTGACCCAGAGCAGTGCAAGAACAGCAGCTGGAACTGCTCAGGGGATCGCAGATGAGAGGACAGGAGAAGGAAGGAGGGAAGATAAGAGCAGCCAAAGAGATGATGCATCTAAAAGACTATTCCAGAAAACGCATTCAAGCCTATGATTAAATCATTAAAATAAAGGCTGAAATACTGAAAACTTCATCTTAAAGCTGGAAAAAAATTATCAAAGTAACTTGTTTCCAAATGATGAACACCATGAAACTTTAATTTAAAGTTATTAGAAGGTATGAGTGCTTAACAGTGATACTGATCAGGTCACTTGGTTATTTAAGAGGGAGTGATGAATTCTCATCAATGAGATAGGCTACACATCCCAGATTTGGAGTCGGGAGGTTTTCATGGGCCAGGCTGTTGCAGCAGTGACATATCTGAGTGCTTTTCCATGTACAGGGGGGAGCTAATCCCCATCTCCTCTGATTCCTCTCCAGGAAAGACAAAGCAATACAAGAAATCCAAAGACTAACAGTTTATGCTGATTTAGGGATGTACTTTTAGATATGTCTGGGATTTGAAAAATTTTGTTTGCTGTGACTTCATGCATGAGCAAAAAAACTCCTTTTTCCAAATCCTAGTAAATCAATAGCTGCCACTAAATATGAAACTATTATGACACTATTTCTGAATCTTCATGGTAAATAAAGAATCCATGTCTTATCTAGCCCTCAATATAAAAGGATTTCAAATTCTCAAGGTCATATTTTATACTCCCTGCTAGCACACTGTACAATTTATTAGTTTGTGGATCACAAATAATAACTTATGATATATTAGTGTAGGCAGAGAATAACCCACCTCTGCCAGTTAGACCCAGAAGGCATTCAGAAGTTTATTTTCCCCCCGTGTCTTCCATTCCGAAGACTTGGGAAAATGTGATTCCAGCTGATTCCACTGACTTGTCTTCTCCACATAAATAGCAATTTAAAAGACAGAAATGTTAAAAGGCTGCTGTCTGTTGAGCTCAATATATTACATCTGGAGAGAAGGCCATTATGACCTGATAAATTGAAACTGATAAATCTTAGGTTGTATCCAGATCATGAGAAAAAAATTAATCATGAGGATGGAAAAGAAAACCATAATGTTACATTTGCCTCTTCTCCAGGAATATAGCTAGAAATGTAAACATTTCAGGAAATAATGTGAACTAATCAGCAACTTTTATATTGTGATTGGAAAGGACTACTCTGTCTCCAAAAATTACTATAATCTGTACATCAAAAGAGAAATGAAAGCTCTGCAAGTTTATGTAGTATTTAAATATTGCTGAACTAAAATGTAATGGTAAATTCAAGGCAAGAAAAAGTAACGTATTTCTTCAAGACTGAGAAGTCATGAGGGTTGTGACTAGTTCAAATGATCGAAAATTACACTGGAAGTGTTTCTCTTGAGCTGTACACTTAACACATCAACTGCTTTGCAGTGCAACAAGCTATGGAGTACAAATTACCTGGGGAAAATATCCTCTTACATGTTTTCTATGTCTCCTGTGCATTTGTGTATTAACAGATTTATACCATACAGTTTTTTCTACCCTTTTTAAGGGTAGAAAAAATTAACACAGAACATTAACACAGAACAAAGTGTTCTCAGGAATAAGTGTTCTCTTTTTCTTTAAATGATAAAAACTAAGTATGAGAGGTAGCAAATTTTACAAATATTTCATCATAGTGAGCAACCACACAGTGTAACACATCCAGTGTAGCACTTACAAATTCAAAATTTCAACTATAAATATAGTCAGTAAGCAAATCCTAAGAGTTTCCAGAATTACAGCTCAGAGCTGATATGTGCTTAACACACTATACAAGTACTGCCATGCCAAAGTCAGCTGACACCTTTAATTGGTGAACTCCACAGACACTAGCATATTAAAAACAATGCACATTTGGAAGAGGTAGGTAGAGCATTTGAAAAGGCTTTTCAACCCTAGCTGGCATTCTTTTGGCACAAAATCTTAGTTTAACAGATACTGGTGCAAACATCAATTATTAAACTGAACTATATTCATCTGGGAAGGAAGCTTCTTATTTTTGATGGGAATACCCACAAAATAGTTCTTAATTCCTGAAAGAAGGAGAGAAGGTCTCAACCTCTGGATAGCACTTCCCCTATTCACCTCAAATTGTCTCAAGTAATTTAATTCAGAGACAGAGCACAGAAGCAGGACTGGAAATATTCTACCACATTAACTTCTGATTAGAGATGGATATAAATTTTGGGAAACGAGCATAGGCAGACCCACAAGACAACCTCCAAGACAAGGACTGCCATTAAAAAAAAAGACATGAGCTGGCCAGACATTTGTGTTCTCTCTTCCACATTCAACAATAAATTCTTCTGGTGACTTTGTTGAGTCTTTTAATTTAGGAGTGTTGCTACTACCTCCAAATATACTTCTTGAAGTGGAGGACAGTATAAAGCATACAGATGCAGGAGCCAGCAACTGGGGAACAGTTACTGTGGTCCTTAAAGGGGGCCTGCAGAAGAGCTGCAGAGGGACTTTGGACAAGGGCATGGAGGGACAGGACAAGGGAGAGTTACTTTAAATTGAAAAAGGAATTCTTTACTGTGAGGGTGGTGAGGCTCTGGCACAGGCTGCCTAAAGAAGATGTGGATATGTGATCCCTGGAAGTGTTTAAGGCCAGGCTGGATGGTGCTTTGGGCAACCTGGTCTATTGGAAAGTGTACCTGTCTGTAGGAGGAGAGTTGTAACAAGAGATGGTCTTTAAAATCCCTTCCAACCCAAGACTTTCTATAGTTCTATAATTCTGTCTCTTCAGTATAGTTTTTAATATTCTCTGCTTCCTGCTGTTTTTCAGGAAGTGAAAAAAATCTCAAATTATCACAGCAAATGAAATATTGGCCAGCTCTTCAAATGGGTACCCAACATTGCTATGCCTGCAATGCCTTTCTGCTCACAAGCAGACATGAATCTCTTCTCTGCCACCATCAGGAGCTTTATTATCAAAATAAATACTATGGGGGCAAAAAGAACTCCCATGATGGTCACCTCATCATAGCCACTCTTCTGACTCTTGCTCTAAATTCAGCTTCAAGTGCTTTAATCCATATCAAGAAAAGCATACTGAAGCCAAAAAGCCTTATAAAACATTTGACTCATCATGGGTTTTAAATCATTTTAATGCATCAAGTTGAAAAAAAGATGCAAAGGTTGAAAAAGTATCTTTTGAGTCCTCACAGAAACATTTGTACCCATGCTTGTGAGAGCAGGACAACACCAGATTCATTCTATGAAACTCCACATCCTGCTGGAGACTAGAAGAGATACTAGCTTCAGTTTCTGGAACAATCATTCAAATCCCAAAACAGGTAAAACATGGTTCATTCTGAACATTTGCATTCTCTCAAAATAATCAATTTATGCTTCTATTAAAAAAAAAAAAAAAAAAAAAAAACCACTTCAGATGTCTGCTTCAGTGAGCAAATTCTCTAAATGGAAGAAGGATGGGTCCTCCCCTTGGCATGTTTACATCATTGTAATTAATTCAGGCACTGCATCTCACCATTGACAATCTGGTATATTAAATAATTCAATTTCATGGATGGCCCTACGTGGTGCAGTTAGATGTACTTTCTGCTGATACACAACTGTTTGTGAGTTTAACCAAGTCTGATCCTTTCTGGATTGCAGGCAGAAGCAATACAGGGAGCAGCAGGGTCTCCAGTGCTCCTCTCCTTGCACGGGGATGCTCCTCTCTCTCAGCATGGGGATGATCCCAGCTTTACACAAGTGCTTGAGAGTGCTGAAGTGCTTGGCAGTGTCCAGAAGGCAACTACAGGACTTGATGTTACTGAGATGTCCTGTGCAAAGCAAAGCAGGGTTGCTTGTTGAACTTCAACACATGCAAGCCTCCTGCTCAGCTTGTTCCAATAAAAATCTCCTTAGTGTTCTCCCAAGGTCGTGTAGCAAGAGATTGTGTCTCACAAGAGAGAAAGGTTTTGAGTATTAAGAACTGTGTTGCTGTGGTGATGTTGATGATTCACACTTAGTCTGGCCTCACACATAACCACCATGGCACAAATGTCACACACATGACACCATCAGCCTCCTGCAGTTACCCTGGAACAGATTCCAAGCCAGCAAGGAACACACCCACGCTCACCTCTCATGCTAAGGCAGTGGGACTTAGTCACGTGCTGAAGTGACTTGTTGACTAAAAATGGACTAAAGCCATGTCTGCAGTCAAATGAATGCTGAAATATTTGGCTGAAGTGGGACATAAATCTGCCTTAAGTTTAACTTGCCTTCCTTCCTTCATCTGCGTAGATTTGTGGTGGTGGTAATAGTTTTTACAGATTCACAGAATGAGGAATAGAGATTCTTCTACTTTTATAACATCTCCCAGGACTCTCTGGGAGATCTTGGGCTAGAAGAGAATATATACCAGTAACACAAACCATAGATCACAAGCAGAGTTTTGCAAAATGCATTAAAATTAACGTGCATGATTTTATTTTCAAAATAAAACTTATGAAATATAGAAAAAATTTCAATACCACAAAGCAATATTTAATTTGATTTCCTCAAAATTCATCAAGCAGATGAATATCATTAGATGGAATTTAGTACAGAAAGAAATAAAAATTAGGCTCCAAACACCAATTACCTGACTCTGATCTTAGTTATTCAGATGTAAATGGGAAGGAACTCTACTGAAACCACTAGGAAAAGAGCACTGTCATGACCTTAATCTCAGCCCACTACACAAACCACAGTCAACATTTGCCAAAGATCAGAGGTCTGAGACTTACCTAGAAGAACACAAAACCTGGCCTGGAGAATCCAAATTGCAGATTATTAAACAAATATGCCAACAAAAGTGCAACATTTTCACTACTGCCCTGCACAATCATTATTTTGTAGACATTTACAATGGCAAGCAATGGCCTGGTGCTTGCATGCTTAAAATCCAAATGGAGCAACAGAAAGCTAAAGGTAACAAGCTCATTATATCCTATTGTCCAGACCTCAAAATAAATATATTTTCATTCTCATGCAGTACATAGTAAGACTTGTTTTGCTTTGTGTGGCTTCTATATGAGAAGTGTTTGGCAGCACTCTCTATGAACTATCTGCTCTCAAGCAAAGATTTAAGAATCTTTAAGAAGAAGGAAACAGGCAGACACCTACAAACCATGAGAGTTTTGATTCTGGACTGTTGCCAGTACTCAGCATAGTTTTAATGTTTAAATACATATTTTTTTTCTCTGCATGTAGATTTTACAATGTGTTTCTTACTAGTGGGATTAATATCTCTCACTCAGACATACATAATACAAACAAACATATTTAACCTTCGTCCAGGAGTGAAATGCAAATTGCATTTCACACACAACAAATTCCATTATTATACCCAGATGTACTGCACAGGACATTTGTGTTTCAGTCATGTCATATCTGAAAACATTTAGAGAGAGGGGTTTGCATGTGTGTGCTCTCCTTTGTTCCCAAGGAGAACTGCTAAGAAATGCTGACGAAATAGATTTTTATTGATGCTTCATCTAACATACTAGGATGTTTGTTTCACAGTAATTGAATTATCAATTTTTAGCTTCTTTAATATATTAATTTATTAAATGCAAGATATGTACAGCTGATATTTCAAGAAGCTAATTTTCAAACTAAGGCAATGGTGGGATTCTTTAAGAAGATGACCTCTGTGTTCCAAAAGTCTGGGGATATATAATAAAAAAGGCAGCCAACAAAGTAATAAAATGTTTTAAATATAGTTGTTTGAATTTAGATAACATAATTTTATTATCAGCTTTGGAAAAATTAGGCTGAAAGAAATATTCTCACTAATAAAGAATGTGATTCTATTTCAGGCTAATTTTTTAAAATTTTGATATGTATGTTAGCCAAACCTCCCCTGCATTCTCAGAACTGTCAGCAGTTTTACCTTTAATCATAAGTCATGGAACAAAAGGATAATACAACACTCACTCCATAACAAAGGTAAACCCATCAATCATTACCATCATCACCTCTGGGTTAGTGTTCATCCTTTTGAAAATGGAAGAGAAAATGCCAACGTCCAAGTTCTTTTAAAGTGGGTTGAGAAGCAAGGTTAGTACAATTGTCTTTTTCCCTTTTAAACTCTTGCCAAGAGATTCAACCTACAGCTCTCCATGATGGATCTCAAAAGCATTGTCATGTCTTACAGTTTCTGGGGTGATGCTGGCAGGTACACATCCTCCGAAAAAACCCATCCTCTTATCAGAGAAGAGCCCTGCACAGAAACAGGCTGACTAGGGGAGAGGGAAGTTTTAGAGCTCTCCCTTTTCTTCTTCCTCTCTGAAATTGCCTCCCCAGCTGCAGAGCAGGTAGTCCCAAGAGAGAGGATGCAATGAGGGCCACCAGTCATGCAGACACTGCCCGTCCTGGCTGCAGCTGCAGCAGGGGCTGCCAAAGTTAGCTCAGCCTGGCTGCTTCCATCACACACTGCACCAGCTTCTGCCTTTGAAAGGCTGAGATACAAAGCTGGTATCTGAAAGAAAAGGTTCTTGGGGCTCTAGTTTCCACAGGCATTAAAATGTCATTGCAAATTCAGCTATTAGAGAAGAGATAAATATCTTCAGGGCAAGTAGTGTTTATATTCTCTGCAATAACTTGCTGGTAATTTTCTGTTTAAAAGGTCTCTGCTCCTTCTCATCCATGCTAGGCCATGACCACCTAGCCCCTATCTGAACTCCAGTATCACACTTTTTGAGGAAGAAACTTGTCATCTCAGCTATGCTAGAAAAGAGTCACACATTTTGATACCAGTAGTGCTTAAACCATACCAAAGCATCAGAGAGAGCCTCTGCATCAGCAGGGAGAGCACCAGCCCCACTGAGAAGATGCTGCCTTGCTTTCAGCAGGGGAATTAGGAAGTAACTTTCCCTTGTCTTCTGCATTAGCCCCAAGCCCCCACATAATGATGATAACTGCACTCTGCTTCTTCCCTGCAACCACACAGTTATCAGGAGGGATGAGATTAAAACTTGGGCAATGCCATGTGCAAAAAAGTACCTCTGCTGTTTGCAAGGTCTCATATAAGAAGTGTTAGTTATGAAAACCTATTCCTGCTGTCTGCTCTCGTTCTTGTGGAGACTCCTGGGTAACTCTTCACCACAGCACGAGCAGGTAGCAGTGAGGAAGACAAACCAGAAATCTGCTGCCATACAAACAGTGCTTAAGCTGCAACCTGCCAACAGAAGCAGTGTGTTTTCACACTGTATCAGACTAACCAGCATGACAGGAAACCTAAAGCACCTAGGTACTGCAAACTGATACAAACCTCCACACAATCTTAACCCAAAACAGTGTATCAGCAATTTAATGAACATTTTCAATGATCAAGTGATTGACTCAGCACTCTCAGTCGAGCATGGTAGCTGACAATGTACACTCCCAGTCCTTTGCAATACAAAATAAAACAAAGACATATAAAATCCTTTCACAGCAAGTTTTTAATATATGACCACTTGATTGCTTGCAAGCAGCTCTTCATGTGGGGATGCTTCCTCTGGAATCAGAGGGGATTATTTCAATTTAGTCACAAATTTGGTTTGTCAGTCTAGGAGAAAAAAAGAAATTAAAAAAAAAGATCACTGTAGAATACAGATATTCCCATAGAGACTTATACCAGTAAATCTGGAATTGTTTAAAGTCACACTTAAATTTTTCCAGTAAAGCTTTTTACAAGCTGGCCATGTAAAATCAACACACATGACAGCCTGTGAGAAATAAATTATAAGACCTTGAAACATGGTCATAATGCAGCCAGTGCTCAATCCACCATGATTCACACTTTCTTAAACAATGAGAGTAATTTCAAAAAAATCTATGGGTGTTCACTGACCATCACAAGAGCTGTGAGCTTTCCCAAAGCTCTACCATACAGGAAAAACAAAGGTTTGGGAGAAAATTCTTTTAACATTCCTGGCATATTTGTACAACAAAATGGGATTCCATGACGATACTCCTTATTTACAAGTCCCATTAAAATTTCATCCTAATATCATGGAATCCGAGTAATTTTGATGAAACTAAATTAAAAAAAGGAAGTCAGATTTTTTTTTAGAATGGGAAAAACGTGAATTACCCATGCAAGGCAAATAAATTAGATCAAACAGTTGTGTGGCACCCAAATAAATCTGCTGAGCAAAAGTTTGCAGGAGGTTTTCTACAGGGAAACAAATTGTTTCTAATCTCACCCTTTCTCCCTCTTGTCCATTTATATTCGAGAACTATCCCATAACATTTTATTTGGTAAAAGACAAAATTGCCAAATTATTTTTAAAAATGCTGAAGCAGGACTTTGCAAGTATATTTAGGAATAAATCTCAGAAGTCTTGCACTGTCTCAGTATTTTTATGTCAATTTTACTGTTTTTGTACTGATTTCATTAAGCATTCTATCTGCCAGAATTTAAATGTAAGCAATTCATAACAGAATATTTTGAAATAAAGTAATGCAACACATTAACTAGAACTTTCAGTTACACCGTACAATTTGTCAAATTGCCAACAGAACAACTCATTTGAAAAGACAGATTGTTGCTTATTCTTCAGCTGTCACTTGTGTTACTTCACTTCAGCTCCTTTTGCCTGACACTTGGCGCAGAGTTAGTCAATCATACTGACGGCTACCTGATGAGCTCTGATAAAACCCACAAACAAAACAGAGATTCTGGTGACTCATCCATCAGTCTGGAGAGCAATTTGATACCCCAGATAGTGGCTCCAGAAAAGCAACCCCTGCCAGCCACACATGCCAGCAGATATTAGTGACGCAACCTAGGCATGGCATCCTTCCCAAGACTACGATATTATGGGGATAAATTACTTGGATTTGCTGGATTAAAAAATATCATGAGATACTGAATCTGTGGACTTTCAAAGTATTTTCACAACCTCTCTCTGCTAAGGGTTTCTTTTAAGTGAAGGCATTTAAAACACCTACCTAATATGAAAAAAAAAAAAAAAATCCCAACCAAAAATCCAAACCAAACAACTCGGCAGAGTGTAGAGATTCTCTGTACCTGGTCCAAACACCTCTGGAGATCCAACCATACATCTTCCACCAGAGACTCCATTGAGATCACAACCAATTTTTGTATTAGGTATGCAACAGTTGCAATGCAATATGATCATCTTGTCACTCTCCCTTCTCAGAGGCTCTGTTTTCCTTTCCTATGTTTAACTCGGCCATAAATTTTTATATCCTGTCTAGCATTCCACAGGTGGAGCACTAATAAGACCTTATAAAATTATGCAGTCACAGAAATAAAGAGTACGTCCACTGTCTGCTGCTTTTCCTCTCCCTTTCATGTGCATCACATACACAGCAATAACCTTCATGCATCTTAAAGCTGCAACTGCTCACTCATGTGTGAAAATGAACCTCGGACTTCTAGCAGTGACGAGGACAGAAGCCTAATGGTTTCGTCCAAATTACTCTTGAATTGGGTCATATATATTTTAATGAAGTAGAAGCTAATGTGGGGGCTGGATGCTAGATGAGTGCCTGTGATAGCTTTTGTCCTTGGTTGGATTAGTTTGGCAATCACAATCATTTACATAAACGGTGAACACCTTACAGAGGGAGAATCACATCCCAAGGGGGCAGGAGAAAAGAATGTACATTCCATTCATAAAAAGATCTTACTGTGCAAATAGATACCAGGTAATTTTATTCTCTGTCCCTGTGTTCATAATTGACAAAGCAACTCAGGTGGCTCAGGCAGTACTGCAGCAACCAGGACTGCATCCCTGGCCTGGTCACTGTGAGAAACATGATGAACATCAGGGGAAGAAAGATGGATAATTTTCCCTCTCATCTTGGTAAATGGGTATGCACGTTCTAGGAAGAATTACAATCTCCAGAAAGCACATCCCCAAACAAATATTTAAAATTTGCCCAAGTTTGTCACCACAACCTTCTCTCAGCAGTTCCACCCTTCTCAAGCAGCACTGCAATTCACTGACTTGGTCACAAAGCACAGATATGCACAGAGAAGGATTTCATTCAGAGTTATCCAGTTTATAACCTATTATTAATCTATATGGAATTAGACAAACATCAAAATGTTAAAAAGATTCATTTGCCCACAGAATTGGTGCTGGCTGCAAGTTTTTCCACTGACTGGTTTGTTTTTAGACATAAACTCAACTCATTCATCTCAGAGCAGAAGAGAGCAGTAATGCACATCCTGATAGTCCTTTCCAGTCATCTTGGAAGAACTTAATTACACTGAGAACTTAATTACCCTTCACTAGCTTATGGAAAGCATCTTTTCGCATCTTTCTTTCCCATACTGGACTGAGATAACCAAAACATTTCACCATCACTGAGCAGGAGTAAGCAGATGTTACCAACCCCATGATTCTTCCAATTTTTCAGGGAAGTCTTTTCTCAAATATTTTTATCTGTTGTATAGGTGAATCAACATTATTTATTAGACATATTAATAAAAATGATAGGTCTGTCCTGCTGTCGGAACTTCATGATCACACTTCCAAGTAGGAAATCTGTGGGACTCCCTTCCAAAAGACGTCATGAAAACCATGATTTTACATGGTGTTCAACATGAATTGGGCAGGTACATAAGAGATCCATTGATAGTTACTGTGTAAATGAACCATATCAGGTTCAAGAAATCCCCTGAGCTAAATATTGTCTGAGGCTGAAAGAACATTCATGGAAACATCAGACAGGTTTGTCCCCTTCTTATCCCCTGGGTCTACTTACTGTGGCCACTGTTGGAGACAGGATATTGGGTTAGATGAAGTCTTTGTCTGAACCAGTATAGCTGTTATTATGCAGAAGGGGTAACGTCCATAAGAGTTTACTATGACAGAACAGATGTGAGGAAATGTTCAAGAAAACAGAGAAGATGAAAAGTAATTTGGCAAGTAATGTTTTGGCAGCAGAACTGGTTTAAATAGCCTTCTTTCTCCCTGACCTCACCCACTTATTCCCACCACTCCCTTCTTTGTGCTTGTACAGCTGTTTGTGTAGCCACATTGTGAACCAGGCTAGAAAACCGTTTGGATGAGACACCTCTCTTCTTTCCTCCCCCTTTTCTATAAGTTATTTTTCAGCCAGATCAGTATGCAGATTTAGCTGTGCTGCAGATTTAGCTGCTGCACAGCTGAACAAATAGTTTGCCACGACTACACAAGAAGCAGCACAAATCAGGAACACGTGTCCAGGGCCAGGACATGTTTATGCTCAGCATAAGCAAAGCTTAAGCAGGACCATCACATCACAACCAGCCTGAGACTCCCTGGGGCAATGAAAGTAGTGTCTTTGCCCAGAGCAAGAGCCCAGCTTGCTGCCCAGCCACAGCTCCAGCTGTGAGGACACTGCTTACCTGGTGTATTGAAACCTGGAGTTTCAATACTGATCAGACAGTGAGACAAGTTGTTTGTACAGACACTCTCTGCATCATAACTCAGACAAACATTAAAAGCTCTCCTAGGAGAAATGAGGCCACATTCAGGTTAAAAATGGGACATGGCCAGGTACCTGTAAATCACCTGAGGATGTTCCTGCTAAGCAGAATTACTGTGTCTCTTAAACAGTAGTTATTGAGTGCATTTGGCTTTATTAGTTCTCTGGGCATTTCCCGATTAGGAACACCCTGATTAAGTGGAAAACAATACACTGCCTCTGCATTCTCTATAAACAACATATGGCAGTTTACTACCTAGGCATACACAGAGGCTGAGCAAAACACAAAGCAGAGGAGGGACCAGGGTTCTACTAATGCTTTCAGAGCTTACACTGGCAATAAATGACAACTTGGCTTCCATGTCATTGCACAATCCAGTCTGACACCTTTGCCTCACAGTAAACAGGAATAATGCATTAGGAAACAGCAAGGTGCCATTAAAAGCACACACCTTTTCTTTCTCACATACACAGCATTTAAAGGTAGGGACCACTGTGTACATTGCTTTCCTGACAGGCTGCCACAATAGGAACCAGCTCCTACCAGAAGTTGCATTACTTTGATACAGATGGACCAAAAGATCAAAATGCAGAATTCAACAGAACTGCCTTAAACTAACAGCAGCAGCTGTTAACCAGTGTGCAAGTGCTGGCAGCCAGATAATGCAGCCTGCATGACTGAAGGGTGCTGACTGCATATACTAAACTCTTCTCAAACTCCATGCTAATACACATGCCTGGATGCTGTTTCCCAGGTCAGCTGGAGGAAACCAGCAGAGCCTGCATACGGACAAATTAATAAATGGGACACTACAGGCAGCTTGAAGCCTGTACTTCATTATGTTCAAAACACAAACACAAGTCAAGCACATACCAAACAAGTATCAATCGAAGTATTGATGTTGTCACTCTAAATTGTCTCCTTCTGATAGATTCTTTGAAGGTGAAGGAATTAGGTGTATTCCACCAGAAAGGTCATATAATATGACTGTACAAAACCAAAAGAGAAGAAACAGAAGTCAGACACAAAAGCTGATTTCTAAGAAACCCCAAAACTAAATTGACTTCACCTCTCTCAACCCTTCAAGATGCAACTGTCTCTGGTAGATTCTCCCAATACATACATACCAGCTAAAATTAGGCTCATAATTGTGACTCATCCAAGTGGCTGCCAATCACTTAAGTTAAAAAAAGAAACAATTCCAGCAGTTGTGTACTGCACACAGCCCTGTGCTGCACAAGACACTTGAATCCAAATTGGAGCAAAGCAGCTTCATCGCTTCAGAATGAAAAAACAACATAGGCAGTGCATTTCTTAAGAGTCAAGGTCCTTTTTGATATATTATTTAAAACTACGAAAAACACAATTGTCTGTGCTGATTCTGCTCAATGGCTGGATTTTGAAAGATTCATCAAGTATGTGATAAAATCACTTACTTGAAGAATGTTTTTCTGGCAATCAGAATGATACTGTCTCTGTGTTTGTTCTCCACCCATTAAAAGAAAAATTGTACCATGATAGTCAAAATAGACAAAACTTTCAGGGTTAACCCAGCTACAGGAAAAGAGCTGTCACACCTCCGCATCAAAGCAAACCAAACCAAGCCTGATTTATTACAGTCTCCTCAGGAGTCCAGGGAAAAATTGTTTCTGAGCGATTAGGTCTGTCTGTTTAAACTGGAATCTTCTGCAGTGAAGAGCCACACCTTCCAAGAGCAGCGAGCAGTCAGCTCATGTTTAAGTCACTGGAAGCAAGAGGCAGTCAGTACTTTTGGACATAAACTCCCTAAAGAATAAATTATAACAGAAGAAAACCAGTCAGGCTGCCACTACATTTAAAGACAAAATTCCCATTGAATTCAGCAGGACAAAAGTAGGCTTTGATACACGTTCCACACAAACTGGCATCAGACTTTGGTCTGTCCCCAAAAGGGGCAGAGTTGTGACAGCCCTCACGAAACGGAAGGGAGAGCGATATTAGACTTGAAGACACTTCTGCCTACAAACAATACTATATTCACTGGGAACTTCTATTTTAACATGCACATTCTGGAGCACAATTGTAACAAGCTGAAAGCTACAACTTTACATGCTACCATCAAATCTAGTCCTTTGAAGTGTGCCACAGAACTCACTCCCTTTATATTAATATATAGCAACATAGCAAAATTAACGTGGCCTTGCCTCTGTAAACCCTGACCAGAGGAACTTAAAAGGAGAGTTCTACACTTTGGTCCCCATGTGATGAAAAGAAAGTTAGATCCTAGTGTAGCTGTAAACTCTTCTGTTCTCTCTGCCAGAGATATGTCAGGAAAATTAGAGTGGAATGTGGCCCCAAAACTTTACCAAAACAGTGGAAATTATGGGTTTTTTCAAATGCTCCAACATTCTGCTCCAGCCCATCAAGCCAGCATGCTTAGGAATCCAGAGTACCACAAAGGAGCCTTTATCTCATCAGTATGACATTGCACATGTCTCTAAGAAGCTGTATAACTACTCATTAAGAAACTGCAGTTCATCTGCTTTGGTAGAGGTAGAAGGTGGATCAAACCAAACTGTGTTTAACAGCACAGTCTTGATATTCAGAAATGTATTAGATTGCTACATTTGCACACAACAACTGCATTATGTTTGGGCAACGGGTTTGAAGAAATCTCCCTCCTTATATTGTAATAATTACTGTCTTTATTTATAAACTAGAAAATATCAGTTACTCATTGATCAAAACACACTGTCCGTTAGTCCTTCTGCACTCCTCTTCAGCAAGGTAAGACTCTTTGGGTTAGATGAACAGAGGAGCAAAAAAATTCCAGTGTGTACGTCAAGGCTGACATTCTCAAACTTGGCTGACTTATGTTATACTCCTAAATCCTCATTTAATTTTTCAGCAATGCTGCAAACCCCCACACAATGTAACACATAAAGACACCGTGGGAGTCAGCGTCTATAAAAATCAGAGCAGTCCTACTTACATGCTTAACTACAAATTTGGATGTTGAACTTCAGATATCAACATTCAAAAAATGTTGGCCTAACTGATTGTTGTTCAAAAAATACTGGCCTAACTGATTTATTTAAGGCTGCAAAGACAGTCGGGCTTAAGGACTGGGCATGGAACCAGAGGACCTCACTTAGGCCTCTGCCTAACCAAAGCCTCCTCAGTGTGCAAATACAGTTACCTGTGAGCTAGCACAGAACTAAAAGAACAGCCAGAGATGAAGAGAGATGTTCACAATGTGTGTGAACAGAATCATGCACAGAAAGCTCTTTTTCCTTCTCTATGGAAGCTTAATAAGCTGGGTTCTGAAATTAATATATCCACTTTCCAAATGCAATTGCATCCAGCTTCTCCAGCAATGAACTTTTAGTGGACACTTTACTCACCCCACACTTCTACAATGTGCAGCTGATATTACAAGATGCATCCAACGTCAGCACCGAAAAGAAACTGCAGTTACCATTTAGTTCATTCTTCACCATCCAGAAGGACAATTAATAACAACTAATAAACCTTCAATCTGGGTGCTCTGCAAAGGGGGTGGCTGTGAACAGCTGCTGGTTCATAAGCTTGTAAAGTGCTGCTGCCTGACAAGCCTGTCCTGCTCTCCAGGAGGCCAAAGCCACCTGGAGCATCAGGGAAGCCCTGATGCCTTCCCTTTCAGAATGCACAACATTCATGTGTGAATCAGCACCCATACACTCCATCTATTGCCAAACCATGGAAAATTCAAAGTTAAGAGCAGAGCTCTGCCCACCCCCACTCCAGTGTGTTTAGCTGAGGTAGTGCGTGTTTTGTGTCATGTTGGATCGCCGTGCTCTCAAGGACATTGGCAAGAGCAGGCCTGAGAAAGTGAGTTAAAAGCTGTGCATTTCTGATATGCCACAGAACATCCTCGCTTCTTGGTCTTCAAATTGGATCCACATTGTTTCCCTAGCACGGTCTAATATTTCCCAGGCTCCAGAAGGTAGGGTGGGGCCCAGCCCCATGGCAAACTACCCAAATTCATCATCCTCTGAAGGACCTGCAGTTTAATGCTATCATTCAACAGAGATTCAGGGAAAGGATGGAAAATCTGTGGATAAAAACAACAGCACAATGCTTAGTTTGGCTGAACAGTCTTCAATATTGCCTATTTCTCATAAGTATGTGCATGTTAATTAAAAATATTTCATAATCTGGTAGTGTTTTGCTTGAATGGCTTCTGGCAAGCTCTTTGATATGCTTGAGTTTTTAGGGCATAGCAGTGTAAAATACTACAGGTATCGGGTTCAGTACTGAAAGGGTCCAACATTAAAAAGGTCAAACAACACATTAAAAAGAGAAGATGGGAAGAATTTAGCAAGAAGAAACAAGTACTTTTCATATTATTTTAAGGTGGTAACATGAGGTTTATTTCTTCAAGAGATGGGATTGTTTCTCAAGGAACTGAGCCAAATCCAACAGAAAGCTAACAAGACACAGACAATAAAGTACTGCCAGTAAATTTAACAGATGTTTTTCAGCTTGCTTAGTTTAACCTGTCCTTGCCTTTGGCAGAAGACTTTTAATTTTAGCAAGACAACTAGGATTTCATAGCAATGCTGAACAAACATTTTAGAAAGAACACAGAAGAAAAATGTTTATGCATACTCTGTGCAAGATGGACACTGGGTACTTCCCTCACCTTTCTCTGTTTGAAGTGAAGGATAAAATTCACAGAGCAGAGTTAAGCCACTACAAAGTGTCTTCTGAAAACCTTGCCCTTAGTATGTTCCACTGTTTCTTTTTACACTCCCATGAGGTGATAATTTATTTTATTAAACCAATAGTTTACACTGGAACTAAAACAATTTATTGCAGATATTTCTTAATCAGCTTCATCAAGCTCAAATGAAAAATATTTAGCTTGTTTAAAGAGATCAAATATTTGCGTTTAGTGGATTATTAAGTAGGAACAAAACCATGTTCCTGACATATCTGGGATTTGATTAATAAGAAATTAAAATGTCTACATTACATTGTAACAAAATTCAGAGTTGCTGCATTAATAAAATGCTATCATGTAATTAAAGTATGAAGAATATTTTGCTGATTTTGAAATTCCATATCCTATCCTTGTGCTGGGTACACATTAAAACACAAGATATATATTGCTTCTCTCTTTAAAGGAAGCTGAATTGGACAGCTGGGATAATGTAAGAGCTACTTGGTCTGAGCAGCAGAAATGCACAATATTCTCCTGGAAGTTAGAAGTTCCTCCACTGTTAAATGTTTCTTCTGGTGCCAATAAAGGGAGGATGTGTCACAAGGGGAATATCTGCCACTTCAACTGTAATTAAACTTGTTGCTGAGTATGATCCATGTAAAAGTAATTCTTGATCCACTTCAGCTGGTGATTATTTCCCCATAGAAAAATGAAGGACTTTCAGTAGGCAGTGATGAAGACATGGGATTGAATACAAGCAGAAAAGAGCCACTGGGATGGAAAGAGGCATGTTGAAGGTTTTACTCTTTGGAAGCATTTTAAAGAAGGATACAAGAACTTGCCTTCTTGTAAGATTAATCTCAAAATTCAACAACACCTCACCAGGGGTTGAAATTGCATCTTTCCTATGGCCTTTCCCTTACAACTGGTATTACCACATTACTTATTACTGCAAAATCATTCCTTCATGTACAAAACTTTGCATTTAATTTCTAAGTATATACCTCTGACTAATGAAAGGCTGGTGGCTTGGTATCTTTTCCAGGCACAGGTGTGCAGCCAGCTGTGAGCAAACTGTGCATAGATGGAGCCAGAAGAGTTCCAGGCATTTAAACTGCAATTAAAATAAGTATTTAGTGCAATTTCACATGCCTTATTGTACCACACCTGGCTGATCTAAAAAGACATGTATTTTTCCCAGGTCCAGCATTAGGTTAATTCTATGTATATTAATAGGATATGCTGCTTGTATAGTGTCAGAGTGGCACCAGGTCAGTACATTAAACACCTGAGTTGCTAAAAAGTAAAGATTCTGGTAACCTGGGCCAGGGAAGTACCCATGATACACAACTATGAGATGTTAGAGATGATGCACAAAGCGTATCAGAAGGAGTTGACTTCTAATCATACACTGCTTTTTCTGGCACAATAGCTCAGCCATTTGGGAAAAGGAGGTGAATAAAACTTGTATTCGGAATTGTTTTGACTGCAATTGCTTGCACTAATTGCTTTTAAAAGGATTTTGTTTGATTGTTTAGATAGCATTTTAAGAGAGTAAAATTAAGCACTGAGACAGGTTTTGAACACTTCAAACATTTCCAGAGAGATTTATGGACAAAATCTTTGGTGATCAAGAACAATCCAAATCCTGAATCAAAACGTTAGCCTACTTAGGGCTTTTCATCTCCTTGAGAAACCATGGTCTCTTGAAAGACTTTGGCAGACCTGGCTGGATACTTTGGTACTTAATATGCAACAGCAAGAGCGAACAAGCTTGTGAACAGCCATTAAATCACAATCAAGGATAGAGTCTAATCAAGTCTAAAAAGAGCAACATTAGGTTTGAGCATGCAGTTTGTTATCAGCTGAACATATTAAACCATTAAAAGCATTCACACAGGAATCTGATGAATAATTTCATAGATCAATGATACCAAAATTTGAATATGAATACAAGCCACAAACTCACTCTGGGTTGAAATGCCTGCATCTCTCAGCTACACAGCAGCACCCGATATAATGCAGGACACAAATGTGATGTTAATAGGAATATTTTACAAAGTAGGCATCAAAACAAGAGATGGAAATAGCTTAAAATTTCATCTTAAGGGGCTAGCAGTGTGGCACAGGGAACTCTTAAGCTTCAAAACCTGCAAAGGGGGAGCTCATGAAAATTCTCTATCTCCATCAACTGGTTTCCATTCTTCACAGAAAAAAAAATATTAATACCAAATAATACCATCGTGCTCATTTCAGGGAGATAGAGATAGGCAAAGTATGTGTCCACCAGGGGCCACAACAATATGTAAAGCAATACTAGAGAGTTGTAATTTGTGAAGCATTCGGAATCTTTCAAAAGTATTTACTCTGACAATATGATGAAGTGCATCTCTTTAGTCCTCTGCACAGAGCAATTAAATGAAGCTAGGAAAAAAAAGGCATCATTATTTCCAAAGAGGAACCTTAAATAAGGCTCTTCAATATTAGATAGATGTAGATTTTCAAAAATGACTGGTGAACTGACTCACACTCATCTCCACTTTAAACAACCTTAACTTGATCTGATTTTGAAATAGTATTGTGCTCTCAGTCCTTTCAAATGATTCTTAAAAAAAAAAAACAAGCTTAAAATGGGTATCCAAAAATCTTAAATATTTGAAATAATTAAATAGCTGTAAATATATCATTATAATTGATAACTTCTACAACACTTGGTTTTGCTATCTTATTTTTGTTACTGGAAGAGCTAGGCCCTTGGTCTTTGTAAGAGAGAAAAAAGCAGAATATCCCTTCTGGAAACAAACCAACAGCCAAGTTAATCTAAATACTTGGAGCATGAATTTTAGAGATTTAATTTTATTAATACAAATTTGTAAAATGTTCTCCAAAGCCCATTTTGTGCTATGTGTATTGAACACACAAAACAAAGATGTTCAGCTCCCTGGCTGGGATGCTTAGACACTCTGGTAAGGAGGAGCAGTAACAAATCAGCAGGACAACCAGCACCAGCATCCCAAAGTCTGCACTCCCAGCTTCTCACCAATCTGCCAAACCCAGGAGCACCAGCTCCTGCTCCACGACAGGCTTTATGTTATGCCACACTAAATGTGAAAGTTCAGTTAGGTGTGGCGCGTTGCCCACTTTGGTGTGGGTGAGCAGGGAGAGCAGCAGCCCCGTGCCCGGCGCAGCACACCAGGGGTGTGGAGCTTCACTGAACCACCAGCGCTCGTCAGATGCCCTGATTGCCCACTCTTACTCAAGAGAAGGTAACGAAGCAGCACCACAGCATTTCAAGATCCTGAACTTAAAAATGAAAACCAAAAAGATGCACAGAGTGACTGCTCAAAGGAAATGCATTAGTGATGGGATGAAGGGTGGCTTTCACACACTCTGACGTGAGTTGCTAGACACCGAATCAATACACCATTAAAAATTAATTTGGCTAAAAAAAGTCTTCTTGGCTCACCAGATCTTCACAGATTGAAGGTTTCTTCTCTTACATAGAAGGGTTCCCATTAGGGAATACAAAGCAGACAGGTAGTGGAAAACTTTAACAATCCATGGGACTGAGAATATTCAGAGCCCAAAGCCTGACAAAAAAAACAGTTAAGAGAGAAAGAAAAACAGCAGAGTGAAAACATGAATACTGTGGATGCAGTGTGTTTCTGCTTGGTTACACAGTCCTAAGGGGCACACTGAACACTCCAAGGCGAGGGCAGTGAGAACTGCCAGGAGTGCCCAGCACACTGCAGGACACAGCTCTCTAACACAAACCAGAGCTATTGTAATCACATGATTTTATAACATAATCGAGGCACATGCACATATCCAAAGCATGTCCAATGCCTATTGGAAGACAATGCAAAACATTATTTTGCTTTTATTTTAACTTGGACCATGATTGGAAAGAACAGAATCTCAGATTCCAAAGAAGACTCACATGAACTGAGTAGTCTTCAAGAAAAACAAGAACTTCTGATTCCACTTTTGACCTCCTCTCAGTGTACTACAATGTACCAAGCTTTAGAAAACCTCAAAAATATTACTGTGTATTCATGGATATAGCCTGCATATAATTATACTCAATAACAACACTACCACCACCAGCAGCTGGTGGTTAATAAATTAATTTTCAGGGTAACTAAATGTATTTAAGGAACCATTGCTATTCTCACTTTACAGAGTCAAAGCAGAAGATCAAGATTCCAGGGACCAGTCACTTTGATCTGGCTCCTGTTGATCCGAGCTATGACATCCATCATCAAACACAAAGCAATCTCTATTACTGTGACTTAAAGGATTCCATTAAAGTCAAGCTTCTAACCAAAATTCTCAAAAAAATACATATAAATATTTCCAGGAAAAATGGATACACTTTATAGCACAGTCTAAACTCACACTATCTTGCAGTATTTCCACAGGATGGTAAATATCCCAAATATTTGGTTTAATTTTCCTTGAAGAACATGCAGTCCTAATACATCCACACTGTGGATCAATTAATGTGGTCAGTCCCTGTGATACCAGGACTTAAGAAGCTTCAGTTTAAATTCATATTTACTTCCTAATTTGTTGTTTGGGTTTTTGAAAGCAGGTGTTTATAAATTTCACAAGGTGACAGGCCACTACAGTGAAAACTAAATGTCAAAAAGGTAACTAATACTCAGGCTAGAAACAAAGACAAGATAGATCTATTCAAAATCACCTCTTCTAAAAAGTCCTGCAATCCTTAGCCAGGGAGATAGTGGATCACTTCTTTTGACACAAATGTACACAAAACTGTAGACAATAAATCCTCTGCTTTAATCGCCTATTATGCACTTGAACCAATGATCCTTCAAGAAAAAAAGAGTATAAATAAAGCCTACAACAAGCAGCTGAAGCAGCATCCATGCTCCTATAGCATCTTCATCTTGCTTATTCTGCATCTGGCCCCCTTAAACCTCTTTACCCAGCAGCAAAACTCAACCAGAATATGCTGAGCAGCTCCTTCCATCTATTACTTGGTGAGGAAGTAGCTGGCACTGAACAGAGTTGGATACTTGTCAAAGAGCAAGTATGCTGAATGCACACAACACAGTAAATTACAGGCATATTTGCTTGAACTTCATTCTTATTCATCTCCTTAAATCAGAAGGTGGGAAGCACAACCTTTCTGTATTCAAGGTATTCATATTGGTTCCTGATCATCATTCTAATAAAATGAAAACAATGAGCTTGTGAAAGGCTTTTCTTGCAGTTTATATGTGCTTAGCCTCTCTTTTGGTTACTATTCCACCTTTTCTCATTTAAGTGTAGGCCACGTAAAATCTGAAAAATGTACTGTATTTTCATAGGTAGCACAGACAACTATTTCTTGATACTTCTGCAAATAAATGCTTTTTTTCATTCATGCTATAAAATATTAAAGAAAAGACAATCAGCTGGCTACAAAATAGTTATTGAACTTTGTGAAATGATGCCAAGATAGAAAAATGGAGTTAGATGGCAAAAGCCAGACCATCTTCTCTAATTAACATGTCGCTAGATTTTTGGTTTTCTGGCAACTTTGTAGTTTCAGCCTTGTCAGACGGAAAGTATCTGCTTGATAAAATTTTCAGAAATTCTAATTTGTGATGAAAACAGATTTTTACAGGGAGCAGGAAAAGAAATTAAATTAGATCCTGTTTTCTTCTTTACTCAAATGGATTAAAAAAAAAAAAAAGAAAGAAGGGTCTGATAAAAAATTATATCATTTGTATCATTTAGCAAAAACCAGCTCCTTATTTCACATGAAAGACACAGTGGTTCAGCCTGGGTGTATATAACCCCCTTGGAGATACTGTAATATGACCTTAATCTGCATGACTGAATCTGACTCTTAGGTTTTGCCAAAAATCTGTACACTCATTTGTGAACAACATCCAGAATTTAATGTCTCATGCATCAGTACAATAATGAGAAATGCCCTTTCCACTTGGCTGTTAGAAAGCTTGTAAACTTCTGAGCAACAACACTAATATAACCAACCTCAAAACATGGCCAGAGACTTTGTTGTCATACAGAAAAAATTAATTCAGACCAGTTCAGATTCCTGTACTGCATTTCTCAGCACAGCACCTGAGCATGCCTGCACCATAAAATGGCAATAAATCTACTGTAGTCACAGAAACAGAGTTGGATCCCCAGAGAAAACCCTTCAGAGTCTCCCTGTTCCACTTCTGTGCCATATGGCTCAACTCACATCACAATTTAATAAAGGCAAGAATATGTGATCCCTTTGAATCAGACTCTGCATCCAAAAGTTTCCCTCTTGCAATAGGATACAATAGGATGAAAACAAATCTGCTTGGAAAAAAAAATTGGAAAGAGCATGACAGCCCCCAATTTCTTTTTCCCCCCTTTAGCTTTTCCAGGCTTATTCCAGTGAAAGCACAGCATGCCCAGGCCAAATCCAATGAAAAGGTGCTCCTGGAATCATGTCAAAACCCACTTTGTGGTAACCCAGGCACAAACCATACTTTAAAAATACTGAGCTCCTAAGATGACTTTGCTAAATACCTCTTCTACCACTAACTAAGTACCACTAAGAGACATTGAATGTTAGCTTGACAGTGGTTTATGGAGCCTTGGTTGTAATCAAAGTCTTTTCTTTTTCAGAATTGCATTATTAAATGGCCATAATATCCTACAGGAGCTTTTGAAGCTTTAAATCTATTAGTCCAGCATATACTATCAATGGTAAAAATATTACCTATCCTTCCAACAGACACAGAATGATGGGTTATTCTCATTTCAGTTATCCCAAGGGCCAAATCTTTACCTTGTTTTGTTCTGTTTCCCAGCTACAAAGAGCAAAACATGTCCTTTCAGTCTGGCTGACTTTCATCAGTGATTAAGGGGAGAAAGAGAAAACCTATCAAATCTAAGGGACACACAGCACAAGCCAAAATGTTCCCTCCTTAGTGCTATGCTCAGGCTGGATGAGCAGTCTGTGACATGGCAGAGCAGCAGCTTTCTGTCCCAGGGAAATGCCACAAGCTGAACAAGGCCAGGAACTCAGGGAGGACAGACCAAGAATCCTTTGCTTCTGGCAAGGTAGCAATTCCTACTCTTACAGGCAGTTTGGTGAAGAAAACCACTATCTTCCCAAAGGAGAGATAAGATTGAGCAAGAGTGCAGAAGGCAGCTCACTCTTAAAGAGGCCAGAGGAGGAGGGAGTTGCTGCCCCAGCAGAATATAAGCAAAGAGGGATTTCTGTCTTTCTGCAATTTCTATCTTTCTGTGATTTCTGTCTTCCAGCTCACATGTGCCAATGCTCTCCAATTTTATTTTTGCAGCTTTGAGTGTCACCCAACTATGAGCAATCTTTCTGGGGAAAAATAAAAGTATGGAAACTGTTATTTAAAATGTAGAATATACAAAGTGGAATCACACAGAAATAATTTTCCAGCTGGCCTTGTTCTCCCATTCATATGATAGTTTTCATTTTCTTCTGGAATTCTGTGTATTCAAGCTGCCAGAATACAGACACTGGCCACTGTAAGAGAGCAAGCTAACTCTGCACCCATGACTGACCTGCAAAAAACACATCTTGTGATAGACACAAAGTTGCTTCGAAAAATCTATCAAATATTAGAGAGATTCAAAACACTCTTTCTCCTGCAATGTTTAATTTTCCACTAGTTTCCTTGTATTCATTCCCTTATTTATTGCAGAAAACTGCGTCCTGCATAGTTAGGAAAAATGACATATTTTCCTTTTCATTTATCCCACACAACACAGACATTCAAGCTGGTGATTCAGCAGAAAGAAGGTCAATGTACTAATGGAATCAATAAACTTAAGTGTGATGAAGTGACTGCCACTTCAATTACTGTATAAACCATAAATCATTTTCAAACGCAAGAAATGTCCTTCTATCAATAAACTACCTGTTTAAGCAATTGTTTAAAAATCAAAGTGTGATCTTGTAAACATTTTGGGACTCAGTTACACTGTACATCTCACTCATAACTTCTGCCTATTCCTCATCACTTATTCCTTATTGACTTAGATTCAGTACAGAGTACAGACTATCTGAAGCAGTATTTGAAATTAGAAACTTCTCACTTCTTTTCTCTATTCCTTTGTCATAACTGGATGCTGTGACATTTCTCCCAAGAAAACTGGGAGCATAGAGTCAAACTTATGTCCACTCTAAGCCACTGGTGCTGTCCAGACACACAGAGCTCCATTTTCACAAAAGCTCTCTGCAAGCTGCCATCACTACCAGAAACTCTAAAGGCTGAGCTCGTGTGTCCTGATACAGACCAATGGCTAAATATTCCTGTTAAGTTCTACATGCTGCACGGCCCTGTAAGACATGTCTCTCACTCAGGAAGCAAAGTCACAGGCATTTTTTTCTCACCATTTTTTCTCTGGAAGTTTAAAATATGGTCCCTGGTGAAAGGAAGTCATGTCTGCCCAAGTTAACAAAATACCATAGCATGATATAGCATGACCTGCTCTTAACAGTCCTCATTCCCCAGTGAAATGTATCACCCACTCATTCTCTTTCTCTCAAACCCTGAAAGATGCTCACTGGCACAGAAAAGGAAGAACAAGAAAATCCAGAGAGACTATTACTGATTAAGTACTGTATATACAGTGGCATGAGGATGCACAGAAACCCTTAGATGCAACAGAAGCTTTTCATCCTGCAGTCCAGGACAGATATGAGTTATTACACAGAAAGAGATAACCACTGGCAACACTAATTATGTAGCCTGAAGCAGAACATATGTGGGATCACAAACTACTGAAGCATATATTATTAGACAAGTGGAGCCAATGCTCTCTCTGGAAACTTTTTCTAAAGATCTGCTACAGTTCTGCAGGCAAAATAATGAGCATCGACTCTGCTTTTGGGGAACTCCACTTTCCACATTATAGAACTTCAAAACTGTGTTCAAATTTGGGATTCTTCTGCACTTTGTGCCACAGAAATGCATAATAAGAAACTGCTTTTCCCCTGAAGTTTTATCTGGAGAGATTAAAAGCATCAAAATCAAAATAAAATGTAGATTATCCAAATCAAGAAAAAAGACTGATTTCAGGGTTCAAAAATCCAACCTGGCTGTAGTAGAGCCAAAGTGGGAAACTGAGCCTGAAGACAACAGTATCACTGCTCCCCATCACAAAACTCCCACATCTCTAAATATAGCCACCATTCAACATGAGCCCACACTCTTTCTCAGAGCTAAACTTCCTGACTCCCAAGAGAGGCAGCAGACTTTAAATTGCAATAGCAACTCCCACTGGCCCAATCTCCTTTGCTCTTTGTTTCCAGGTCCCAAATTATTTTCAGAGCTCCTGTTAGGTATTTATAAATTTCACCTTTGTTTCTTCCTACAACAAGAATACCATGAGCTCCAAAAACTTCCTGACTGCATTAAAAAACAGTCCAAGCAGTGAAAATGTCAAATCCAGAGCAATCTTTACTATTCAGTGAAACTACCTAATGCCAAATCTTTTCTGATGTCTTTTGAAGATCCGAGACATCTTACTTCTGGGATGCTAAGCCTTCCCTTAGCACTCTGCCTTTGTACTGTCTTTAGCTAACGAAGTCTTGGACCCTACCAGAGGTAATTCTCATATTACAACTCAAAGTGCTTCTTTACAACACAGGTTCCCCAGGGCAGCATATACAACTGCTGATAAAGCTTCACTGACCTCGGAAAAAATATCTGTGAAACAGACAGTTCCGTGCCTTCAGCATTTCAGTTTCCTCACAATTCATGTCAAGCCCTGTAGTTTTCAGTCGTGTCGTACCTAAACCAATGCCAGTAGCAGTCTGTGAAACCTACTCAGCTTCCAAAGTAGAACATGCAGGACAGTGAGGCATTTTGCAACACATGAACTGCACCAGAAACTTCACCTAATGTTGTGTGAAGTTCCCACAGCACTCCTGTGTGAAGAGCAGACACACTTTGCTCACTGGTGGCCCATGTTTCACTGGTTATTCTTCAATAGACTTTCCTCAACAATTTCTTTGCCCTGTCAGTAGCAACGGCTTGGTAGAAGCCCCAGCAATGTTTCTTCTTTGTTCTGTTCAGCAAGCTATGCACTTCTATTTATCTGAAAAATCAGTTTAAGTCTTATAGATTAAAGCTTAATGCTCTGCGGTTTTTTTCTTCTGTTCTCTGAATGTGTCTGCAAGAAATTCTGCAGTTCTGAGGGTTTAGCCACTGTTTGGTTTTACTTTAATTCCATGTCTGGTCTTGGTAACACTTAATTTCATATTGCTCTTAGATGATGTTTTGAATTCATCAGCAGAACCGGAATTTTGCAATCATCAGTGTTATCAAATCACAGTTGTCACTTTTTCTTGTAAACCCAGAAGGAATTTACTTCACTCAATAAATTTCAGATATCTGCCTAGCAAGATGCAGGGACACTTAAAAGCTGTGCAGTAATAATAATAAAAGTGAGAATCCTGCCTCTGAACTCCTATGTTTAATGCATTAACATCTGCTGAATATTATTACCTACTTTACCGTGGCATCTCTACACCCTACTCCAAAACCAAAATCTAAGGGACATACAACGTACTGTTTCAGAAGCACAGATTTCACATTGGCCACATGGGAAAAGAGACAGAGAAAAGAAAACATTCAACCAAAGCAACAGAGGTCGTTATTTGTAAACATTTCAATGATTTTCTGTGGAGAAAATAAAGCAGAGGTTAACCTACAAAGTAATTCAAGTGAGACATAAATAAGTATATCTACATGCACACAGAGTTTCTAATTTTAACAGAACTTGTTTTTACTTCTGTACATTGCTTATAGAAAATTTACCAATAAACGTCTATAATGCAGAAATGTATTATGAAGCTCATGTAAGTTGAAAAATTAAGGATACAGAGGGAGATGGAAAGAAAATTCCAGCAGTGCCAGAAGACTAAATAGAAGAAATAAAGAAAAAAAAACAGATTACAGGAGACCAGGAGACTGCCCAGCAGTAAAAGTGAAGTGAGGTAGAGGTGAAAGGAGATATGTCAGGACATATGCTGTGTGCTCATATGCCAGAAAGGAAGAACATCCAGGCAACAGCATGCAAAACCCAATGACACAATGCGAGACTTGAAGTAGATGCACTAATTCAAAGCAGGGTTTGCCATGAGAAGTAGAAGCCACAGAAATACAAAAATTTTTATTTTTCTAAAAGATTCATTTACTTATACATTATTTTAGTCAGCAAGAAAAATAATTAAATTCATGGAGTTTACAATAAAATGAGCAAAGCTACCTAGAAGACCACAGTTGGAAGAGTGTGTTCCTGCCAGAGAATCACAGGACTAATGCTGATTAATTGGAAAGAGCCTGGAAGAGCACCATAAAAATGATGAGCAGTCCAGAAATGCAGCACCAAGTTAGCAACAAGGAAAGGATGGAAAAGTTGAGGGTATTAAATCTAAAGAACACAATACACAGGAGAAGTCTAATAAAGGCTTTTAGAGATATTAAAGCTTGATGAAAACAGACAGGAAATAAACTTTTCTCCATATGGAGTGGATAAGGAAAGAAGTAAACTGAAGCAGAGAAGATTTAAATCAGACATTAAAGAAAATAGTCTAACTCAGCAGTCCAGGTTCTTGTTATCACAATAAATTCTCTCCAATTCAGTTCTCCACAAACAACTACAGTGAAACCAGCTGGGAGTGTTTGTATAAATCTGGAAATACTCTGTAGCAGCTTAAGGCAGCACTGCTGCCCGGACGAACAGGTAGCAAACTGTACATCAAGGAATATTTCACACCACACTGGTTCAGCAGTGAAGCCACTTCCCCAACGTTCATGTTTCCTTAGTGCTTTGGCCCCGTTTTCTCTGCCCCTTGCCTGTGTCAGATCTGTCTCAGTTGGGTCAGCACAGTGGCTGCAGAGCTGCACCCAGCATGAGTACACTAAAAAAAACAACCTTGGGTTTGGAGGGTTTAAGAGGGCTAGAACCTGGGAGAATGTAAACTCAACATACTGGAAAGCCTTTAAACCCACCAACAGACAGATGAACCTCAGCCACTCTCATAAATGGGGCTTGCATGCCATGTTTGACACTCAGGAACTGCTTACATCCAAGATGTACAAGCTCTCATCATTACAAAACTGCACTGGGATTATACACCCGCCACAAATGTACTTTTCCTCTGATGTCTTTGCACCACCATGCTCACAGGGCTGTTTCATACCCTATACTACTCTCCTGAGAACAAAAAACTGGCTCTTCAGTAATGAAATGACATATTCTAAAATTAAAATATCAACATGACTTTCTCCTAGACACTCCCAAGCAAATAGTTGCACTTACACTGTTTTGCAGTAAATTTCAAAGCAAGTATCTTTTGAAACTAAACATATTATGGCTATTAGCAATGCTAATGCAATCCTCATTAAATAAATATATCTACCACAGAACATAAATTAAAATTCCTTTCAAAAATAGAAAGCTATCAAGACAAATATTGAGGTTTATGAAGCCTATAGTTATAGGCAGAAGGTTGGCTAGCATTATCTAAATATTTAACCTCATTGCTAAAGTACAATGGTCAATGTTATACAACACATGTAGACCCCCTCAGGCCTTCCAGAATAGAGTTACAGTGATTACAAAGCACGTAGGTTAAATTTGTTGTCTAAGTAGCTTAGCAGTTGACCCTGAAAGTAACTGAATATGAAGGCCCAGTTAATATTAAAGACACACAGATTACGTTGTTAATACAGCTCTAGGAAATGGAACAGGAACAAAAAGCATTGCCCCAGATTGCAATGATAGTCATGTGAAAGATTCAGGAATCAAAACAAGGTCCTACTATACTGAGTTATAAAGCTCACTTTTCTAGACCACAGATATCCCTCATTATAACTTGAAGACCTCATGTGGCAATTATTTTAGCTCAAATAAAACTTCTGCAGCACTCCTCTGATTTGTAATTCTTCTTCAGCAGAAGAAGTCATATTCTTTCACAAACAGTTTAAATACTAATTATTTCTTTGCTGAACCCTGCAGTGAAACTCATCTCTAGAAGGGGCCATGTAAAAGCACTTCCATATTTCTGCTTCCCAAAGAGCAATACTCTTCATTCGCTTCAGTGATTTTCTACCCAACAGGTACAACAGTGAAGTAAGAGCATTATAAAACTTAATACGGTGCCATATATATTTTATGACTCTGTAGATCCAGATCAGAGAACATCCAGACTGTTTTTACATAACTAATACCAGACACATTTCAAATTATTATGTATGCAATGATTCCAATTAATTTATAACTCTTACCAAACTAAAATTTAAAAAAATATAGCTGAGAAAAATAATTTTAAAAATACCAAACATTCCTTAAAGAAGTTAAAATTTCCCAAGATTTTTTTTTAAATAGATGTTATTATGAGAGAAAATAATATATATCAAAATTAAAAGTGGCTTAATAAGAAGGATTTTTCACTAATGCAAGTATAAGACATTAAAAATATATGAAAATGAAAAACCATTCACAATGCTCTACTGTTTGTACAGTACAGCATTTAAAAAGCAATACCGTGGAGGATGTAAAGCCACATAAAAGCTCTGGATAAGGGACTGTAAAATGAGATTCCCTTATATCAGACTAACATCAGAAAAATAACTTCCCTGTGGAAATTTGTCATTCTTTCCCTTCTGTTTACCTATGGTAACATGATAAATTTCCAAAGTATCCAACAACTTAATGATCTTTGATGTTGCCCTTATAACCAAAAGGTGGAACAAGACTTCCATATTGGACATTTAGATATGGCAAGATTCAAGTTACCTGCTCAAGGTTGAACAAAAAGCCTCTGGCAGCCCTGCAAACCAAAAGCAGTTCTCCTGAAGCCCAAGAGATTCAAAAACAACTGGGCCCACCTTGTTTGCCATTTCTGCAGGAATACATCAAGGAGCAACCAGGCAGTCCTCTGTAGAGAAATCACAACTCCCCTCAAGTCTGTTTTTGAGACAGAAAATACAGAAACAGAGGCTTGCACTGTTGGCAATCTGAGCAAAGATTTCCTACTTTAGGACCTTACTGAGGAGAAAGATTGGCTGTGCATCAGCTCTGGACCAAATAGTTTGAAAAAAGAGCCCAATGTCCAAATATCTTGATTAGAAAGCTCTTTAAAGCTTGTTCGACACTGCTCATATCCATCAAACACTATGTTTTTCTTTATTCAATTTCTCTTCCTCAACAGGAAGTTACAGCCGGGTGTAATCACAGAGAATTAGCTCAGTATTGGCCAAGTACAGCAAGGAAAGTTCACAGGAGCACAGTTCTCTTGACAGTAGTGTCACAGTTAAAGCCAACAGGAGTGGACAGGCTTCCCCAGCTCCTGGGGAGGAGCTGTCCAAGAATTGCCCATCCTATCCTCACTTAGAGAATATATTATGTTTTACTTACATCAATCTGTGTTTTCAAAGAAGAGCAGCTCAAATTTTAAATCTACAAACTATATAGGCAGGGTAAGTGTTTAACATAAAACATGTTTCTGTGTGAAAAGAAAGTTGAGAACATAATGTCTTGGAAAGCACAAATTTCAACAGATCTTCCATATCTAGTGTGTGCTAGTTTTGGCTGGGGTAATTTTCTTCACAGTGGCTGGTATGGGGCTGTGTTTTGGACTTGTGCTGAACACAAGGTTGATAATAGAGAGATGTTTTTGTTATTGCTGAGCAGGGCTTACACAGAGCCAAACCCTTTTCTGCTTTTTCACCCTCCACTCTAGCAGGGAAGTTGGAGGTGAATGGGAGGCTGGAAGGAGACACTTTCAGGACAGGTGACCCAAACTGACAAATGGGATATTCCAGACCATGACATCACGCTCAGTATGTAAAGTGAGGTGAAGGAGGAAGGGGTGAGATATTTGGAGTGGTGGCATTTGTCTTCACAAGTCAGTGTTACCATGGTAGGTCCTGCTGTCCTGGAGGTGGCTGAACGCCTGCATGTACATGGGAAGCAGGGTATTAATTTTTTAGTTTTCTTTCTTTGTGTGTGTGGCTCTTGCTTTCCCTATCAAACTGTCTTCATCTTCAACCCACCAGTTTTCTAGCTTTTACCTTCCAATTCTCCCCCAGTCCCACTGGTGGGTGAGTGAGTGAGGGCTGCGTGGGGGTTAATTGCCAGCTGAGGTGAAACCATGACAGCCCTTTTTATTGCCAAATAAGGCTGTTGTGGTTTAGGAATGGTATTCTCCACTTTAGTATTCCTCTAAAACCATGTGCCACTGCCCTCCCCCCTCCAACTGGAGGCACGCATTGAGGTAAGAACAATTTGCTGGAAAAAGCAATGAGAAAAAAAATTAGAAAATGAACAATAACAGCAAGAATATTAATAACAAAAGGTATAAGAAAATAAATTATTCACACAGAAAAACTCTCAATAATAGACAATATCAGATGGATCCCTCCACCATGTTTCTTGACCAGAAGGAATCCCTTCTCCCCAGAAGGGATTCCCTTTCCCCCTACCCCAGCAATGATGAGAGGTGGTATAGAATAACTTCTGTGTCCTAGCCATGCCCCCTCCTGGATACTGCAAAACAAAACCTGTCCTGACTGGAACCAGGATGCAGGGAAGGTCGTTTCATACAAGATCCGAAGTCCAGTTTAGAATGAGCACAAACTCTTCAGGAAGAGGGGCCAGGATACAGCCTGCTAGTGCTGTTACGTGCTGCTTTTCTGACCCACGTTTGACAGAATCAGCCTTGCATGCTGCCACCACCCTGAAGAATGATTAGGCCTGTCTAAAACTACTAAAAATATTTCATAACTAAATCCAGAAACACCTCTCCTAAAGAGCAAACATATGATTCAATTATTTTTTGTTTGGACAAACAAACTTTCCACCTAGACTATTTCTACAGAACAGGAAATCTACTATTTCCACAGAAAAAGCTGCAGCCTTCCATTCTCACCAGAATATCTCCTTCATATTCAAGAAACCCAATCAGCATTCTCAAAGGCCCTGATTTCAGTGCAAGTTACATGTCTTAATTTTATTTAAAATGTCTTCTGGAAACTACTGAACATCCTCTCCTCCAGTTTCTCACTGTATGGTATACAGTGTCAGGTATACACAGGAGGGGCCCAGGAATACATTGCAATATCAAATATAAGTGTGGTTTGGTTTAGTTGTGTTAACACAGCACAGCTGTCCCAGCTGAATTTGCCTTGAAGATGAAGTATAAGCAGCACTGCTTAGTATGCTTCACAGTTGCCTCTAACAAGGTTTGAATGAAGGACAGAACAAATACAAACAAAATTATCTTACTTCCTATTGCACTTAAATTTTGACAGACTGGAAACTGTCCAAATTCTCCTACTATTTTGTGGTAAAAATAGGAAAATCCAGTCTGCTACAAATGGCGAACAGTCCAATTAAACACATTTATTACTGAAAAATTGTCATCTCTGGAACTGCTTTGAAGCATGATGCATCAACAAATTTGCCTGCTAAGGAAGCATCATGTGTATAATGACTAAAGTTTGTGACATTAGCAAAGACCCTTCAAAAATGAAAAGTGATACAAATTGCTGCAAGCTTTGCTTTCTAAACGTCTGATTGTTCCTGAATATGATACAAATAAAATCAATCTAAATTTACTCATTTTTCCAGCATCTGTTAGGAATTCTTTAAGAGTCTGTTCGTGGGGACAATTTGTCACATCACAAAACGATGACATTTGCACCACGACATGCTGACATACTATCCTTTTGTCACTATTTGTGACAAACATGGCCCTACAACAACCTTTTGTTAACCTCTCTGATACCATGGACAAATATTTGACCATGTACTGCAAATAGCATCAATGACACCTTGGGACCAAAGCAGAGCAAGTCTGTTCCCTTGTGTAAGCCAATGTCAGCCTATTTGCTCTTAATTCTATGGTACCAGGAATGCCACAAGTGCCACATGCTCTGATCCTGCAACACAAACCCCCTGCCTCACCTCTGAACAAGGACAGCCTGAGATGCAAGGAGTTAGTTCATTGCAATAGTCAAGCTAAATGAAGCAGTAACAGAGCTCTATAGTCAACATCTTTAAGTGGGAACAGGGAAGGATGAATCCAAATTAGCCTTCTAATTATTTTCTCTTTAACTTGACTATTTAAACAATTACCTAAGTTGCACAGTATAATGCCCTGAAATTTTTTAGTACTGAACAGGTTTGGTTTGCTGCACCACTGTTCCTTCAACAACAAAAAAAAAAAAAAAAAAAAAAAAAAAAAAAAAAAAAAAAGAAGGAAGAAACCCTTTTTTTTTTCCTATATAGATATAATAGTGAGGCCTACTTGCATGTCATTCCTCAGAATTATTAGCGTGTGATTCAGAAACTACGAAAAATTACAAACAGAATTGGTGCTGCTTTTGTTGTCAGGATGAGCCTCATGCTTTAGCAAAGAGAGATGAGAGCCACCTAATGCTTTGGGGGCTTCAATAGCTGTTAACTAACAGGGTGACTAGTATGGCTGCAGCATTAGCCCAAGGGCCTGACCCCAAACACACTGAAGCTGCTGTGGCCTTGCACAGCCTTTGGGCTCAGTGACACCATATGGAGAACCCCTGCTCTCACAGCTCAGAGAGTGCAGCAGAGAGCTCAGGACAATGAAACTCCACCACAGGGAGCCTTTGCTGCAGGGAAGTGATGAGGACTCAGGTCTCGTTTCTCTCTGCTGAATTGATTGCCTGAGCAAGGAGATTGATGCAGAAATCAATTCACTCATGCCAGCTGGTTTCCCTCTATCTGCACTGGTAGTAAGTTGATTGGGATATTAGTTTCCTTCAGCTGATGTGTCTTCCATATGTAACATGCTGACCCTAGTGATGCTGAACACACAGCAGCTAGAAAGATTAAATTAACCAGTCCATAGGAAGGAAGGTAGGGGAGTAAGAGAGAGTAAGAAAACAAAGAAAGGCAAAAAACAGCAACCCTCAGCTCATGCTAAGAGGCTTGTTTCTTCTAAATAAATGCAATAATGTAGAATCTTAGAGAAAATAAAGTGAGGAAGATCAGTAAGAAAGAACAGTGTGGAATTCAACAATAAAATATAATTCTTGGGTTATTACTTGTTTCTGTTTACTTTTCTCCATTTTGTAGGCTCTTGCACTTCTTTCTTTCCATTACTGTTAACATTCCATTACCTGTGAGATAAATTAAAGCCAAGGATCCTTCCATAATGGATGAAATTTAAGTAAATGAAATGGTGCTGCTTCATTCTAGCTGAGAAATACAAACACAGCCTGGGTTCCCAAGGTAAAAACTGAATGTTTTTACTGATGTCCTTCAAAACAATATTTAAAATTGAAAGAGAGCACTAGAAATCTCTATTTTAAAATTATGAACTATTTGTAAATAATAATGAGAAAGATTTTCAAAATCCACCTTCAGCACTTCTTAAAATCTAAGAAACTTGATCATGCCTGTTTAATAAACCTTTTAAGCAACTTAAGAGAAGAGGATTGATTTCAATTTCAAAAGAATCATCCATTTTTACTGAACAAAAATCTAGCTTAACTATGCCACGCAAACTTGGAACAAACAAGCAGAATTTCTTGTATGTATCAAAACAACTTTATTATACAGCACACCAGAATATCAGCTGTTTTAAAGTCAAATGCTGAGACATCAAAGGCATATTTTCATACATGAAAAGGGTGAGACACTTGAATACTCTCAGGTAAACTTCCATAAATTAAAAATGAGATTCACTTGTTGATAAGAACATACACAGTATTGGTTATGTACCAAAGGAATAATGGCTTGAATTTAAAATTAATCCTGGCTTAGATGAGGATGTCCATTTAATGAACATTTATTCAACTTCAAATAACCAAGGAAAACATTTGGAATACTTTGTACTTTTTGCATATGACAGCATGACAGCACCATCATCTACACATCTAAAAAGATGCTTTAATAAATTCCAAAGAAACAAAAAGACATCTAAAACTGCTTTTGCCATGCATCTTTCTTTCCAGAAACAACATTCACTCAAGATAAATAACATTATTTAAGTACCCAAGAAAAGAAACTTACAATAGAAGAAAACCTGTAATTTGTAAATTGTGTTGATAGAGCTATTTGTTACTTCATTAATTTTTTTCTGAATTTAAATACTATTTAAATCAATAAGAATGAAAAAATGGTTTTAAAATTCTAAAATGTAGAGACAAATCCACAAAATCTAAATTACTCAGAGAATATATCCCAAAATTTCAACTCATTTAGCTTTATGGAAAGGATAATAGAAATACACTACTAGCAAGTACTAGTCATTCATCTTCCCCCTCATTTCATGTTTACAAACAAGGTGCTTCTTGTACCTGAGAAGCTTTTACAGTTACCCCTGAGCCACAAATTGCTGTTGGCCAGAAAATCTGTCTGGTGAAGGATCACAAAATTTTCATCTGAGTCTGATACTCTTCCCTAAATATCCACAGGTCTAGCCTAGTACAGACATTCTCATGTTCTTCTTAGAAGTCATTCCCATAAGACAGTATCAATTTCATGTTAGATAAAAGCACTCTAAATCTGTTCATCTTCTTTCAGTCCATGAACCTCAGTGACTACACAGCAAGTGCACTTGCATCAGAGAAATAAGCTATGCCAGAAACCAAGACCTTACATGTTTCTGCTTTTGACTCCCATGTTTTCAGGGCTCTGATAAAGCAACAGCTTGGATATATGAGATTCAAAGTTGCCTCCTGTGACAGCTTCAAACTCATTTGCTGTCTCTGCTTTCCTCAGATTGTGTTTGTTTTCAAAAGAATCTTCATACATTTAAATTCCTGCCATAAGTAACAGCTTGTAAATATTTAATTTCATTTAAAGGAAAAAAAAATCATTGCCTATTAGCTGCAAAAAATAATAATGAGGCATACTTGGCAAAGTCCCACTTCAGAATGACATCACCCAAGTATGAGAATGGCATGCACTAATATTTGAACTTAACCCAGACAATAAAATCCACAGTAATAGACATTTCAGAAGCTGTGTTTTGCTCACAGTACCTCTTTTATATATTAAATCTAACACTGAATAGATTATGATTATTTTTCAATTACACTTGGATGATCAACCAAGTCATTTCAAATTCTTATTAGATGGCATGTGCAGATCACAGAACTGGAAATGGAATTTTGAATATTTCATTTCTAATTATGATTATTTAAACTCACCTGGAAGCTTGCAGTGTATTTCATAGTATGTCCCCAGTCCAAAACTAACCCTGGGTAAGATTTAAGGGATCTCTTCACAGCTTTCAATTTGGGGCATTAGGTGAAATATACCACTCCTGGGCCAGTTTCAACTAAGATGATGTATTTCAGGGACAATTGTTTTTTAAACATCTACTACTGCTGTGCTCTAGAGCTACAGGTCCTGCCATGAACACAAGATTTCCTTAAGCAATGCCATGCAATCTGTCCAATTCTACACACAACATGTGACCAAATGTGCACATCTATTTTCACGGGAATGGCAACTCCCAAACTGATGATGTGTCAGTGTCATAACTAACCATGTCTTTCAAGATCTCATTTTTCAGATGGAATGGGGAAGGTGATGCTATTCAAACCCTCAGGGGTGAGAAAGGTGATTCAATACTGACAAGGAAATGAAGGGAGAATAACAAAGGAAACACACAGAGACAAAGGAAGGAGGAAGGAAGAATGAGACATACAAAAAAAAAAAAAAAAAGCAGATGAGGAAGTAACAGAAACAAAGGATAGCTGAAGAACTTGACTAAAGGGGAGCAAAGTTTCTGACTGACTGATAGAGACTGTGACAATCAGGTCCACTTAATAAATACAAGTCTATTTAGTGGCTACAAAGAATAAAAAGCTTGCCTATTTTGTGCAAACCATCCACATACAACAGACTGTGGATCAAAGACTATGAACTCTTTATATTATTCCCTGGCACAGAGTCTATGCCTAAATGTGAATTTCAGTGCTCTCATCTCAATGAGTTCAACTTCTGAGCTACCAACCCCTGTGAAATATCACACTGGGCTGAGTTCTGCTCCCTCAAGGAAGCCTTGATGTACTTCACAAAGTACAGCAATGCAATAACCAGACTTGCTGGCAGTTTTTGCAAACAAGATAAAAATTACATCCTTCTGTAGCTTTACATTCCCATCTTCAGGAACAGTCTCCTCACAGTTAGGAACATTAGAGCCAAGATGTAATTCCTCACAATAGATGGACATTGATTCAAACAGGAAGTGGAGGCACTTCTTTTCATGCAGCTGCAGTGTTCATAAAGCATCTCTTGCCTCAGGAACACACACAAAAGCGTCCTGAACATTCCTGTGTGCTTGCAGACTGATCAAACTAAACCAAGTCCACCCACTGATGAAGAAACTTGTCTTTCATTCAATTCTTATGTTGCAGCAGTTCATGTCAGTTTAAGTGCCTTTCTGCAGTTAACTAAACCACAAAAAATATTTTATATTGATAATTTACCAGCTAACAACCCAGTTCTCACACGGATTATATATGGTCATCTGATATCAGTCATCTCCCTCCCAAGGGTTTTTAAATCAAGAAATGGAACAGAGGGCACAAGGTGCTTATGTAATAAATTTTTTAAATTCTCTCTCAGGGTTTTCGAGGAGCAGTGAGATTATTAAAAGGTTCAAAGCCTTCTAAATGAAGCCCACTTTATAAAAAGAACATCTGGTTTAAAGCAATTGGAAGAGGAGGAAGAAAGGAAGGAAGGAAAAGAAGATCTTGTTAGTAGTCCTCAGTGCTCTGCCCAGTAGCCCTTGAAAGATGCTGCAGGAAGATGAACATATGTATTTCATTATGAACTGAAAACGTGTTCACTGAGCTACATCCTACCATTTTTAAGCAAAGATGCCGCATTCAGCCAATATACAGGGAATGTGTTCCTTCTGCATCTCACTTCACTTTGTTCAGAAGCTGACAGGAACCAACAACTTAATCAGTGAATCAGAAAGTGGGTTTCACAGAGCTACAAAAATTCTGTTCAGCTGATCTGCAACACATTTTTTTTGCTTCTCTTCTTTACAGTGGCTTTAGACAGTGTTAAAGAATAGCATCTGTGACCCGAGAGAAATTTAGTACATTGATAGTGGGCTGCTTGCTCAAAAAATATGGACACTTTTGCTCTATATCCACACATCCTCTTGCATGAGCTCAGCAGCACCTTGGTGGATGTCACATACAAGAGAGGAAAGAAGAAACTTTGGATTCTTTCATATTTGTTTTTCCTATCAGGCTGGGAAACTACAAAAAGAAGAGGATTAAATCTCAGCTGACTCCACCAGTACTGGCCTCCCTCACCCAGGGAGAAAGAAAAGCTCAGAACTACTAATAGTGACAGCTCCCCAGTTTTCTACCCCAAGCACCAGTACAGTCAAGGACAACCAGAGAGTTCACTGTCAGTCCTCTGTAATCTGTCACTGGTGCTCAGGACACAGCTCTTGGCATAAATGTTTTGCATAGTTTCTGTTCATCTTGTACTTCTCACTCAGGGCAAAGAACACATTTCAAGACTGATCTCAACGCAGCTGAGACCTTTCCACATACTAGCCATTTTGTGGTTGGGTAAGAGGTAGGGAAACACAGGGAATCACTGATTAAAAGCCAAACAAATTAGCAAAATAAGAAATGGCCTTTTACATCAAAAGCTGGAACTTTGATGAAGTCCTACTGCCTATGAAGAGGCATCTGTGCTTGAGAGAAGAAAGCTTTTTCTATGCTCTAACCTCATGAAATACTACAATACTGAAGATTCCAAAGCCCTGTGCACAGCAATTAAACTAGTCCAGATTACAAGATTAAAATGAGAGAGGCCAGAAGGAAATGAAGTTCACTTAGCGTGTGCAGAGCAATGCATAGCAGCCACATCTAATGTGAACCCTCACTACTCTCAACAGGGCCCCACAAAGTGCTCAGAAAGAGCACAGAGGGATCCCTCCCAAAACCAGCTGGGAACTGACAGACAGAAGTTTACTGACTCCAACCTGCCATGGAATAGGATACTGGGGTTTCTTTAGTTAAGAATCATCAAAATTAGAGCCTGTAAGTACAAACACACAAATGCATAGCTGATCCTAATAATCTGATTTTGACTTCCTTTTCCACTGGGAAAATCACTGCAAGTTGAGGTGAGGTGGGCACAAGAGCATCAGTCTTTCTGTGACATCCAACTGCTCCAGCAGTGCAATGTGCTCTAGCATCACCAGCCAGGTCCATGGGAATCTCCAGGCATTTGCTGCCACAAATCTCCCCAGAATTCACCTCATGAGCTCTGTACCAGGCTGATTGTTAGAGCACTGCATATGTGCATGGCATCCATTTGGATCCTATTGATTACCACTGGTGGTTGTAATTGAAGTAAAGATCTCTGCACCAAGAAAGAAATCCACTAATCCACCTGTTCCTGGCACATGCTGCTTTTGTTTGGTTTATTTCTGGTTTTGTATCTCATCCATGGAGACCTTCAAAAACCATGCATAAAATAGAGCTGCCCATACTAAAGGGGCTCACAAGTTCCCCCAGGGTTATACTCTTATCTCTACCTATGTTAACACTGGTGCCTCCTTAGGCTGAACACCCAAAACAATTGCTGGGAGCATAAAACAAGAGCTGAGAGAAGTGTGTTCTGCTCTCCATAAATGGCAAGATTTAATGAGTGCTGCTGCAGATTTAGATGTGTTAGACTTCACAAACAGTTCCTATCCTCTGAAAAGACCAAGTTACAAGGTATCTTTCTGCTAGCAAACACAGGAAAAATACCTTATTGTACCCCTTGAGGATTTTATGGCAGCCTACTACCACTGATACAACTGTGTTTTCAATGAAGAAACAACTATTTCTTCAGAATCAGTCACATTTACCACTGTGAAACGGTGCTGAAAGCTCAAAGAGTGATTCCAACATACTCCTCTCACCCTCCAACTCCATTCCCTTGGGCATCTGTCTTGCAGTGACAATTGTTGGTGGAGAGAAGCATGGGAATGCATTAATCATAAACAGGCTCTTCCTCACCACCTGAGAAAAGCAACATTTCTCCATCATAGCTCAGTTAGGGAGGCCAAGCTATGCACTGATAAAATTTACAGCTGGAACAGCTCAATTCTCTATCATCATAATTGTTATTTATTGGTATTACACAGCACCTAAAAGCTGCCAACTGAGAGCAGAACCCCAGTACACATTTTGCTCACACACATGCAGGGGGAAGATTGCTCTTTCCCTGGGCACTTTCAGTCCAGGGGCCAGACCAGAGACAGTTACTGTGATTTTAAAAAGTCTTTTCACAGAGTGTTGCTTGCCATCTGCTAAAACTTAAGACACTGGCCAGTAAACATGGGCCTACTGCTGCACAGGGGTAAGGACACATCACAGAGGTTGGTGCTCCCAAATACAATGCTACAACACTCATGCAGCTTTACCGTGCCTCCAGTGACAAAGAAACAAAGTTCATTAAGTGAATGGGGGTAAAAAACATTAAATACATCTACTTCATCGACTAGAACAAACTCTTAATAATGTTATTGCACAGAAACCACAAAAAACAGCTGTTTTTGCTAATGAACAAATTATTTAAGTGTTTTTATGACTTCCCTTAAAAAAATTATTTACTGTTCTGTGATTTTCTTTTTAGGAAAACAGATAAACATAATGATGATTAGAAGGATGCCAGAAGTTAACAATAATCTCTGTGGGCAAGTACCTTTCTAAAAATGTGCCTGTAAGATACACAATAGGTACTATTATGTTTAGGTACTGTCCTATCCATATGGTGCAATAAGAGCTAGCAAAAGTGAGCTAAAAAAGAAAACTTAAAAGGTCAAAAAAATGTTATTCAGAGAAATAATTATTAGTCTACAAGAGCAGAAAACATACAAACACTGAGAAAGAAACATAGTTCTTTGATTAAACTGCTGAACAAAGGCAGAAAAATAATATTAAATGCAGGTTAAGTTTCACTGATGCTGTTTTTAGTCACATAAGACTGTTCAATGATCTTGAAGTGCCAGAGTCTAGGCATTTAAGTTAAACTGGACTACACATTAAAAGGAGCCCTGATCAAAACAAACATCAGAACAAGCAGACAAGTTTGCATGACTTGTGAGAGTCTTTTCTTCGCTAATTCCTGGGCTGTACTGTCAAAGGAGCAAAGAAATCACAGATGTGATTTTCTATAGTCCTGCCTCTTTTAGGTGTTATAGTGATATCCATTACTTTAATATCAAAGTGCAAAGCTAATTTTTAGGCAAAAGCCATCCTAAGAGATAGAGAACTACTATTATTCTCACCTTGCAGGTAGGAAACTGCAACATCACTTATATAAGGCAAGTGGTACTTCAGAAGATACTGGTGAGGTAAAAGTTCTTTGGTACTACTATTCAGCTTCAATTTAATCCAACAGCTCTTGGAAACTCATGCTTTGTCTCTGCCAAGCCTTACATTTCTCCCAGGCATCAACTGCACCTCAATTCTTGCTTAGAGCTCGCAGACGTGGCGATGGGGCTGCACAGAGCATCACCAGCTCTGCCAAGGGCTCTCAGTCCTGCAAGGCAGCAGCACCTCAGCATCTCTCCTCTTTCCACAACAGCCTCACCCAGGGCTGATGACACCCAGTAGGATTCACAAGCCTAGCACTTCTCTACTTATCACACTAAAGTCAGCAAGCCCAGCAGATATACCCAGATTTCTCAAGCATGTCTGTTAAGATTGTCAGGGATCAATTCAGAGACCATCCCCATCTCCTTCCTTCTGCAGAAGTCCAAGCTTAGACTTAATCACTGAATAATAGAGTCACAGAATGGTTTGGTTTGGAAGAGACCATAAAGTTCATCTAGTCCCAACCCCCCTGCCATAGGCAGGAAATCTTCCACTAGACCAGGTATCTCAAAGCCCCATCCAGCCAGGCCTTGGACAGCTTCAGGGATGGGGCACCCACAGCTTCTCCAGGCAACTTTTTCCAGTGTCTCACCACCCTTGCAGTGGAGAATTTTCTCCTTACTAAAGAAGTAAAGCACAGCAAAGGATCCCATACATTATTTCTTTAAAAGTGGTTTTGTCATTGGTGATTTGTTAGAGTTTTAAATTATTATTACTGGGACAGGGGGTTGGGGTTTGGTATGGAATGTGAAATTTTGAGAATAAAAATTCTGAAGATGTTGCAGGTTATCAGGTTTCATTCTGAGCTACAGCAAGAATTCATATACTGCAGAATAGTTTCAACCTATACTTTCTGCTTTTGCATAAATAAAGTTGAATTTACAGAACATAGAAGGATTCCACGTGATTGTACTGCGGATTCTCTTTTATGTGAACAACCTTTGGTCTTAACTGACACAATCATAAAATATTATATTTGGACAGGCAAAGGACTTGGCATAAAAGCTTCTGTAATCTAGGGAGTTTCATGTTTTAAATGCATAAGGTGGTCCATACCTTCAGAGCTTCCCATTTTAGCAGAACAATTACTGTTTTTATGAAAAGCTCATCATTTCCCCCTTCCATTCTTTAAAAAAGGATCTTCTACTCTATTGAATTTTAATAAAGTCAAAAGGGCTGTCCTCAATTCTTTCTCCAAAGATCTATATCAGTAGATTTCTAAGACCATCAATTTGGGAAGAATGCATTATGTTCCCACTGTGATACATGCACTGCTGTCCCCAGCCTAAACACATCCCTTATGGTTGCTTTGTTTATCATGCACATGTAATACATCAGCAGTATCAGAGGCAGGATTTCAATCTGGTGTCTCTCTAGCGTGTATATTGCCAAATTTCCTTCTTAGATTTAAACTAAGCTTGTCCCAACACCAGCACAGTAGTATTGCTGTAATAGCTTGTTCCTAAGCAAGCCAGGTAATGCCAGCAAACCAGGTAAAACCAGGTATGGCTGCAGGTATGGAGGAAGACTTGGAAGCATGTTTGAAATACACATTTACTAATTAAAGTCTGTATCAATTTTAAGTGTCTACTTTGGGGATGAGAAGAGGTGCTATCTCATTTTCCTTTAGCAACTGGAATTTGCTGAAATGTGGATAGAGCTCAGCAGGCAGCAATATGACTTACAGCCAGATGTAAGGCGGGTAGAGAGGGAAAACAGAGGCTGGTAGAAGCAAATAGATGAAGTAAGCCAGAAACTTTATACCAATAAAAAAGAAAAAGGCAAAAGAAATTTTAAACTCCTGAGTTACTTCAATCAGATTAAAATCATTCTGCTTTCCATGTGGGATTCTGCTGTTCCATTCAAATATGATTATTGGGTTTGGTTTCTGTTTGTTTTTATAATCACACTATCATCTCAAGGAATTTTAAGAAAAACCTTCCCTATGGGAAATCTACTTTTCACTTTGCAATATATCTGCCATTTATCAAAGGTCTGAGCTGTCAGGATTTTTGACCTCATGCTCCCTTTAGTTTCATAAAATGTAGTCTGACTACTCTGCAGAAACACCACCCAAACCTTACTAGAAATGGACTTTAGCCCATGTTTGCATAGATAACTACATTTACCATTACAGGTACTGCTACAGTAATGTTGAAGTCAATACTTTTTATAGTTTTTCTCACAACAGATTGCAACTGAACAAAACAGAAAACTAATTAAATAAAATATCTGCCAGAAGATACATGTAGTGACCACTAGCCTCTACAAATCATAATGGTGAAACTGTATCAAAAAGAGTAAGTTTCTAAATTAAACAAAGTATCTGTAAATCAAATAGAAATAAGTCTGTACCCGCTAATTTTTTTGTGTGTAGCAATATCTGCAGATGTGCAATAGATTTTTCTTTTTGGTAAGTCACTGTTTTTTAGGACTCAAAAAAAATTTATGTGCATATTTATATTTATTTTCCATAACAAACATGTTTATGGGGGATCATAACATCAAGTTACTGGAGAAATAAGCACCTGCATGGACTTAATATTTTGACAACAAGCAAAAAAATGAAATACTGGCACCATGAAACTGCAGACTTAGAAGTAGCTGGCCAAAGTCCTGCTCACACTACTTTAGCAGTCTGCACACAGCATGAAGAGCAGCCCCTGAATCAAAATCAATTGTGAATACGAGTCTCATTCTCCCCCTATTTCTGCTTTGGCTTTGATTTTTTTTTTTTTTTTTGTAATTGGCTAGTATGAATGCATAACGGGAATTCTTCAGGAGGGTCAAAAAGAATATAGTTTTGCAAACAAAGTTGCTTATCTAGCACCAAGAAAAAAGCTCCTGGGATGACTAAGGTCTCTCCAAAGGAAAAGTAGGATTTTTAAAAGCTGTCATGAATTGACTATTTTTTCCCCAAATCAGAAAGGCTTGCATATTTTTAGTAAATCTGGGCATATGTATATTTAGCTTCACACACTAAGGGCTATTCTTTTAGCATGCTACCTGCATATATTCCAATTCTCAGTGTTATTTATCAGTTACACGGATGGCAATTACTTGCCCTTCCCACAGTAAATGGTGTGTCGCACCACCCACCTGCCATGTCTTCAGTTTATGATATTTTAAGACTGGCAGGAAAATTAGTTCCACTTGCATGAGCCTTTGTTTGAAAGGAAGACCACACAACAGCTTTCTGTGGGCAGAGGGGACAGAGAGCTGAAATACTAATTGCAGGAATTCACTAACCAGATACATTCTTGCTGTGACAAGTACTGGCTTTGCAAGACCTACATCACCAGTGATGGTTTTGACTATACATCCCATTGTAAAGAAAGGTTGGGGACTTGCTTCTTGTTCATAGGATTTGTAAATAATTGTTAGACTACAAAATAAAGTAACGAGGACACAAAGCCAGAAGCAATTTGCCTATCTCCCAATACAGCTCTCTCTTGACAAAGCAAGGAATTGTATCCTGATCCTCCCAGTGATTCAAGCCCACTTTACAATCCATGCAACCACATCCTCTGCTTTGCCATCAAAGCCACCATTTCTCTACCTCTGCTTTTATAGTTATTTATCTCTTCATCATGGAGCTCAAAGGAATAATCCTATTGCATATTTCTTCTTCATTTATTTTACTAGGTGAGGTGTTTAAGAGGATATGTGGTCATCTGGAGCTCATCACTGTCAAATTTTCAGCCACACAGCTGTAAAGGGTAAAGAAACTAGTTTAGCTCCTTGGTTTACAAAGTGCTGAGTGCCTCCAATGAGGTGCCAAATGTGTGTGGTGACAATTTCAGATTGCTGAGCGCCTCCTGAGGTTCCAGGGCCTGATCCAAAACCCCACTGCAGGAATGACAGCCCTCCCCTTGGCTGCAATGCACCTGAGACAGAACAGAGCTTCAAGACTCAAGCCTGTGCTTCCAAGACAAGGAAAGACTTGCCACAGATTTAAGAACACAAAAAAAAGTGGCAGATTTGAGAAGCACTGGATCATAGCATTCCTACCTCCAAACAACAACCCAGAGTAATATAAATAAATACAAACATATCTACTTAATGAAATAGACATTCAAGACTACTTTAAATATGTTTGAGATCAGGTGCTTATTTTCAATTGTTTGAATATAACATACAGCAAAATTCTCTCCAAACCTCTGGAGCCCATCCTGTTTCCTTTGAGCTTAATGTATTTCTTCCACTCCTTAAAAAAAATAAAGAAAGAAAAGAAATATTCTATGCATTGTCTTTATAAATCATTTTTTTTTTGAAGCCTTTGTTAAAATCAGCTCTTCTTCTAGAAGCATGCAATAAAACAAACCCAACTAACAAGAAAAGAAGCTGAAAAAAATGCTGAAAGTCATACTGTAAAACATCCACTGCAAAGACTGGCTGCTTTCATTTGGGTTAAAGCAGCAAAGTCTTTCATTAACAGGTCACTTGTTCAAATACTGGCTCACTTGACAGTAATCAGCTGATGGCAGGCAGAGTAAGCATCGTACTTTGTAAGGAACTTTGCAAAAGTATTTTTTATTGAATGTACAAATAATGTACAGAACGTCTGCAGGCATTCATGATGAGTGTGTCCTTCTGCAATACTGAATTAGAAGATAGCAACTAAGAAAACAAAAAAAAGAGCTAAGTTGCAGCAAAGACTGTAACCACTTTCATTTCTTCTGACAGTTGCCATTTATCTTTGCTTTTGAAGAGACTATGTGGTAGTATTCTAGTAAGGGAGCTGTAGCATACTGTGAAAAAATAATAACATTTTAGCAATACAAGCCCTCACTGCAGCATCTGTTATTAAATCTTTGCAGAGAGGCGAGGCGAGACCGCTAGTCATAACTGTGGATTAGCAAGGTTCTACTATATTCATTTCAGAGTGCAGAATGCTTTGCATCAAAGCTGTTACTTGCCTTCTATGTCAAAAAAATGAACTTATGCCAACTTTTTAATACTGAATTCTTCAAGGAAGCTGTCCTAACAGCCTGCAAGCACTGTCCACAAAAAACGGCAGCCGTCTAATAGCAGAGAAATGGAGGAAGGACAGAATCAGAATAGCTGATGCTGCTGATTTGCAACACTTTCTTTCCACAGAAAATGACCATCATCTTACACTTCCTTCCTGAGCAAATCAAAAACTGCCTTTGAAAGTGTCAAGCTTTGTGATGCTGACTCCAACTCTGACACCCGATTATACAAGAGCATTAACATAAGCGCTCAGCATGCTCCAGGGAATCACTGCATCCTCATCAGTGGAGCCTTAGCAGCTCCACATCCTGGCTGACTCCCTAGCAAAACAGGCAAAAACCCAGGACTTCAGGTCCTAAAGAAAGGATGATAATTCACATGCTTATGGGAAGTATAACACACACACTCTGAACTGAGCCAACTTCAAGTAAACTTTATACTAAATTCACAAAGTTCAAGCAGAGTCAGAGCTTAGCTGAATGTAGTTAAAACGCTCAGGAGTTTTCCAGAAACACTAAAATCCTCCAGGAGAAAGTTCATCTTAAGCTTTCATAACAATATTTTCCTGACTATGAAGTTGCACAGACAGTGCAAGGTGCTATGCAATATTTACCCGTGACGCCCACTGTTATGATATAATATTTCAGTGAAGAATAAATTAGAAGCAGCAAATCCCTGAAACCACCCGTGCGAATACACAACCATTAATGGATTAATACATAAAGTGAAGACTTGCTGAAAGTGAAAATTAGTTTAAAAAATACTAGTGGCACCCACCGTGAGAGCTGCTGTCTAAAACAGACAAACAATAAAGGCAAGACACACTGCTTTAACTGTGAAAAGTTGTGAACACTGATGCTCTAATGCAGTATCACTGGTCCCAGCGCAAGGCTTTTTATGCACCGATGTGGCTGTAAAAGCCCCCTCGGAGAGCTGCTGCTATTCCGGACCTTTGCAGGATGTCCCTACGCACCTGCGGCGCCCGGCGGGGCCGTCACGCTCTCTCACTCCTGCTGCTCACATCACCTCAAGCCCAGAGCTAGGTTTTATTTCATTTTCGGTTTGTATCGGGCTTTTCTTTCCCCGGCGCTTGAGGAGGCAGAGCGCTGCGCGGGGGAGATTACATGGGGATGACTGAATCGCGGTGAATCGATTAAGCCTCGACAATTTAATCTGGGACTTCATGCGGGGCTGGAGGAGATAATCCCCGCACCGCAGCTCGTCCGTGCCTCTCCTTTACCGGGATACCCTGGCACAGACCCGGGGGCACGCCGACCGCACACGGACACCGCCTCGCCGGTCCGGAGCTAAGCCGCCCTCCTCCTCCTCCTCCTCCTCCTCCTCGCAGCGCGGCGCACACCGCGCACCCGGCGCCTCTGAAAGATGCGCGTTCGCATCTTTCCAAACTTTCCAAACTTCTGGGAAGTGGCGAGGGGTACGCGGGGTCGGCCCGACCACGGCGGCGCTTCGCCTCCCGGCGGCACCTCGCGGTCCGCAGCACCCCGAGCGCTGCCCGCGGGGACTCCCCCGCCCCGGGCCGGCCAGCGGCAGGAGGGAGCAGAGCGCTCCGGCCGCACCGAGGCCGGCGGAGCGCAGGTTGCTCCCCGCAAGTTGGAAGATCAAAGCAACGGCAAGGGCAGGAACCCCAAACCCCGCCCGCACTGCCCCTCGTACTCACGCTGCTGTTCTCGCCCGTCCAGTGCACCATCGCCTGGTTGTGAGACGCGTCCCCTTTCAGCACGAAGGAGGTGCTGATGAGGGAGACCTGCTCCCGGCCGGCCGCCAAGGATGCTCTCCTGGAGCGGCTGCTCCCCGCCGCCGCCCCGCCGCCGCGCCGCGGCTCCGGAGGGCTGCGCGCCCCGCGGGTCAGGGCTACAGGGCGCGGGCGGCCGCAGGGCTCCGCGCAGCGCGGCGCGGCGGCGGCGCCCAGCAGCGGCGGCAGCAGAAGCAGCAGCAGCAGCAGCGGCGGCGGCGGCAGCCGGGCAGCCCCGCGCGGAGCGGCAGCGGCGGACACGCGTGGCCCGCCGTGCGCCATGGTGGCTCTCCGGCGTGGTAGTGACAGGCGGGGAGGTGGCGGGGAGGGAGGGAGACACCGCGGCGGAGGGCGGGGGCGGGGGAGGGCTGTAACCGGAGCGGGGCTCAGCGGCAGCGCCGTGCGCGGGGCTGCGCGCCCAGCCGGGGCGGCGCCGCCATCTGCTGGTCCGCGCCGAAACGCCGGGCGGGCGCCGGCACGCGCGGACACGGGCACTCGCGCCCCGCGGGAGCCGCGGCGGGGACGGGTCTCTCAGTGGCAGCAGAGCCCCGCCGCTTGTGAACTTGCACGCAAAGCTCCAGGGAGAGGCTTTCCGAGAGCGCCCGAGCAAGATTCACGCAGACGCTCGGCGCGGGTGCGCTGCTGCCCGAAGGGCGCGGAGGGCGAGCACCCACCGCTGCCTCTTTGGACGCGAAGGATGGATGGCCTTGGTTTGGCCGTCCGTCCCAGGAGGCTGCAGTGAAACGGTCAGAAGGGGTCTGTGGTCAGAAGCTGAGAGCTGAGGAGCAAATGAAGCCAGTGCCAAAATATGATTCCTGTCATTAAGATAAGCGCTTCCATGGGGAAAAGGATCCTGTCCATTCTTCTGCCCCTCAGGTCCTAGGAGGCACCTGGCTCGTCACTTGCATTGTCGAGAGCCAACTGCTAGTCCGCTGTTGCCCACTGTCGGGACATGTGCCTTGTAATCTGGGATTGATCCATGGCAGCCCCAAGAAATGCTCTCCTGGAGTGGGCACAGCCAGGAGGGACGATGACTGGACCTGTGCAGGGTGGTGTCACTCAAGTGACAGGTGAAGTGGTGGAAGAAGATTCAGCCACCTCAGTTTGGGTGCTCTTCCTGCTTCACTGCAGTGTGCTGTGTAACTGTGAATAAACTGGGACTTGTGAAGCTGCCTCACATGCTGTGAAGAGAGCACAAGTTAGAAACCCACAATAACTGAGATTGGCAAGGACTTCTGGAAAAGTCCTAGTTCAGCCTGCTGCTCAGTCCAGGGCCAACTCTGAAACTCAATCTAACTTCATGGTAACATAAGGATACTCAGTTCTAAATGTAAGAAAACAAGTTTGTAAGATTATTGATGAAAGTAATGACTCCAGGTGTAGGCATCTAACAAAGGAGATCTGGGCTGGTTAAACCCAAGGTGAGTAAAGTTAATAAACCAGCTTTAGCTGTAATCTGCCTTTACCCTAATGGCCTAGAAAATTAGGATTACAAAGGCTTTTCTAGGAAGATTAATAGAAAAAATAGTATCCAGTGGTTTAACTGTATCATTTACAGGCCTGTGATGACTACCACAGTGACCTAAAGTGACCTGGTTATACCAAATCCATGTAAAAATTACTTTCAGCAAGCTATATGACTATGTATTAGCTGCGCACCTTCAGTGCTACGAGACCTATGGTAACCTGCCCTGTTATACCTGTAATAGCTCGAAGCAGAAGGCAGTTTCAAATTCAGGATGACTCTTCATCTCAAAATAAATGCAGAATAAAAATTAAAATAGCATTCTTAAAGAATCACATGTGCTTCTTCTGCAGCTCCCAATAAAATCCTCTTTCAGAATTCCAAGCACAGCCCTACAATCTCAAAACAACCTCTGTGCAGCCTTCCCCCTTGTTCCTGCAGCACAGTGTCTGAATCAAAAGAAGATATTGCCCCTTATCTAGGAGTCTCCAGATGCCATTTATGGAGATTCTGTTCCAAACACCCTGTCAACAGGAGCCCAGGCAGTGACAGAAACTCAGGTAGGCAGCACCACATGACCCAGGTCACCAGTAGGTGCCTCTGGGACTCTTTAAGGGGCCATGTATTAAATTCATTTCTGAAGTACATCTTGTATAAAGAGAAAGTTAATTTTTGGCCTCAAGTCTTGATTCTGGAGACAATATCAAAAGCTCAGAATGTCTAGGAGAAGCTATAGGGAGCTAAGAAAGATGAAACAGGAGCGTGAGACAAGACTGAATTTGCATCCATTTCGTTTTCTCACAGTATCTTATCCCTCTGAAACACTACCCTTGTAAAGTAAAAACCACCTGGATTTAAGTGAGCAGAAAGTTAATTTTCCAGACAAAACCCTCTTGACTCTTGTAAACTGGTCTCAACGACAGCTGTGGTCCAACAGTTATTTGAATCACTGCTGTTTGGGCATGTTCTTCAGGGACAGAAATTGGGCAGTGATACAACAGTTCACAGAAGACACACACAAGCAGGAAGTGGTTCCTGTTGGAATAACAGTTCCATACTGAATGAGTCACCTTCCATCTTTTGCACCTCTGCACAAAGAGGAACAAGAGAAAAAATGCAATGCAGAATTATTAAGAAAACATTGACCATCCACAACTGTATCAACTGACATGAAGGGGTCATTTCCCCATTATTAGGAATACAATAATTTTGATTGTTATATCATGGTCTATCTCCTGTGTAACTGTGGATATTACCCACAGTTTGTAGAATAACCTAAAAGAATTCAGAAGAGATGGAAGGGCCCAAGACCCTACATGTTAAAACTAGCATGCAAAACCTAATACTTCACCTGAATAAATGCAGCTGGACTTTGTCATGCTGATCCATTTTGCATTCACCACTGTGTTTGACAAGTTGGGCTCCCAAGAGCAGCAGCAAAGAGATGGTAACATCCACATTCCTAAAAGTCAAGCTCTCTGTATCTGTCTGTTACTGACACTTCCCATAATGAGACTTAAAAAGGAAAAGAAAACCAAGCAGTTTTTGCAGAATTAATGAAGCGTGGTTTCCTCCAGCCTTGCACCTTATGGTCAACTGCAAGGTCTGCTTGAGTCTTTCCCCACTGTCAGAATATCTTTTCCATGATTTTCACAGGAACCTAGCAAACCCACTAATAAAGTTCTCCTTGTCTGCCCAATCACAAAACTTGCCATTTATTTTTGTGATCACCCCCAGTTTGCCAATTTAATTGAAATTGTCTTAAGTGCTCAGAAGACTCTGACCAAGGTGGATGGACGGATCCACAGACCAATTAATCACTCACTGACAAGGACTAATCAAGCCTTTTATTCTTAGGCAAGGTAATTAAATATTTCACCTAAAGAATGCTAAAGCTGAGAGAAATTGATGTAATTCTTATGTATGAATTGTGAGACTTGAATACATGGGGATGAATCACTCAACTGACAGTGGGGAAAGACTCAAGCAGACCTTGCAGTTGACCATAAGGTGCAAGGCTGGAGTACAGTACACTCAAGTGCCTGTACTTGTCACTAATTGAATCCCTTAGTATCAGGCTTTTCAGAGGTCAAGGATTTGATGGAACCAAAAGTAACTTCTCCATTTTCCTTTCTTTAGAGATTATCATAACCAAGACAGATGTGTGGGCAACACTATGAAAATCTTTGCACCATCTCTTGTCTCTGCCACTTAGTGACAGGCTTTTTCCTAGCTTCTTCAATGGCTGTTGAAACTGGGTTTATATCAACCAGATTAATACTGAATACTGCAATCTAATAAATAATGCATATTTAATGTATCATTAATTCACAATAATAAAATGTATCTCTAGACAAGGGATGCTGTAGAAACAGTACCTATATGGCATTATTTCATTGTGGTGCACACTTAATGACAGTAGAGTTTCAAAATATGAGCAGACTGGATGAGAATGCCAAGGTTTGCAAAACTGGAAAAGAAGCTTCATTATATAACTCTCATTAATGCATTCAAAGTCCTGTAGCTAAGTTGCCTAAAAGATAAAATGATGTCTTTATTTTGTTGAAAGTCAGGTGACTGCATCACAGGTCAGAGCCCAATTGTCTTAGGTACAAAAAGAGAAACAAAAGTTGATCCAGCTTCTATCCACAATGTTTGGTTATGCAAAGGACAATCAAAACAACATACTTCTAGTCCAAAGCATGACCAGAATATTTAACTACTTCTTATTCTGTTGTGACCATTCTAGCTGAAATGCAAACACAAGAGAACAGAAGTGCTACTGATATTCGTGGGTTTGTTAGCATCAAAGTTGCTAATAAAGGAAGGAAGCTAATTAACAGACTAGCAAACATAATTTTGTCTAGAAAGCTCAAGCAAGCTAGGCAACATAAGAGACCAACTCTGATAAGGGAGGAGCTCTCACTGGTTTAGATTTAGTTTAAGGATTCCTAAAACAAAGAGTCTTCCCTAAATATCTGCAATCTTTTATGTCTCTTATAAACTCTGTCTCAGCAAATACGCAGGGGCAGACAAAAAGATAAATTACTGAGTATCACAAGCCTCTAAGCTTGTCTAGTCCCAGAATAGAAATAGAAAAGGCTCAGAAATCCAAGGCAAGTTTCTTCCTGTTAATGGCAGAATTATTACTGCTATACCAATAACATTTACTTACATTTTTACTATCACATTAGATTAAAAGGCTTCAGTTAACCCACATTATTTTTACCATATCAATTTTGAATCAAATACTGGAAATATTACAGAAAGCTTCAAATTCTGCTCAGGCAGAAACCAAGATGCAATGCTAATACTCCTTTTGCTTGCAAATAAAAATACTGATAACAATTTGTTACATGTTTCACCCTCATAGCTGCCTTAGGTTGATAAATCAAGATGACTGCAGAAAAATCACAGAAGGATGACTGGAAAATCACAGAAGAATTACCCATTTAAGCACATTCCTTATATATTGTTCACCTCTTTTAAAGGTTGATTCAAATTAATGTATCAAGGTGCATTTGGGATACCTTATTCTATTCATTAGCTATAAACCAACTTCCAGTTACATTGTGTTTGTGTTGACCACATCACTAAAAGCACAGGGACCTGCAGGTTTTTTGACAAAATGCTCATGCATGAAAGCAACTTAATCTCACACGTTTATCAAAATGCCCAGCTCCAAAACACCTTGTGATTCACTCTGACCATATCATTAGATAACTTAATAAACAGCAAAGCTTTACTTCCTCATTACTCAATTAACAAAACCCAAATGCTTTTTTCTTTGTTAAATGAAAATATTATACATAATGCCATACCCTTATGCCAAATAACAAAGCTTTTATTTAGCTATGCCTCTGAGGTTCCAAAATAATTTTTATTTCTATACTGTAACTACCAAAAAAACCCAAATCTTTCTATAGTCAACAAATCTAGGTGTCTTAACACTTTTCTCAATAGTTACTCCATTTGCCAGAATAAAAAACGAAGCAGGTGTCAGGTTGTTTTAATCTCATTAATTCATTGAGACATTGCTGTCAGCAGCCAGTCCAGATGCCCACAGAAGAAAGCCTAATTAATAAGTAGCATTCCTTGTCATAAAGAAAAAAAAAAACAAAACTCTACTTCTATGGGAAGTTCTGAAGTAAAAAAAAAAGTAACTGTCTTTGTTCTATGAAGAACTGACTAAGCTACAAAGTACATGTTCAATTATCCTGTTCAAATTTGAACAATATAAAAGAGTGGAGTTCAGTATAGTGTATTATCTCTGATTATTACAGAGAGCTCTCTACAGGTATACTAGCTGACATGCACTTCTGAGAAAAAATTTGGAAGAGCTGTAAGTGATTTAAGGAAAAACTAAATAGCTTCCAATTTTACCAGTATCAAGTTAGCAAACAGCATGTACACAGAAAAAACTGACACAACCACCCCTCGGCCAGTAGCCTGTAAACTTCCATGAAAGTAATTGAGTAGTTCAGCACTTTTCCTAGTGAGTAGGTAAATATACAGTATAATTTTGTTTAGTTCTAGCTCATAAAATAAAAGAGAAAACAGGTTGTACAATCCCTGTCACTGAGAAAACAGGCTGACAATTAATACAAGCTGTCTTGATCTCCTTAGGTTTTATCTTCCATCAATCAAAAGAAAAAATAACACGTTTGTTATGCCTCAAAGTCTGAAACAGTGGCTTAGTCTGAAACAGAAAATAAAAGGTGCAGTATAATGTTGTGGTGGCTTTGTAAGATTGTCTTTTAATTAATTAATTTGTAAGAAATTGTAAGATTATCTGTCTTCAACCTCCATAATTTCTCATCAGCAATTAATGAGCAATGTTCTGAAAACATGAGAGTTGGACTCATTGTCCACACCTTAAGAGCTCACAAGAGAACAAAATTATTTTTGTTTATGTGGCCAGCTAGATTGTGGGAACTTGTTTTTCCCAGAGTAGCTTTTTTTCATGTTTTTTGCCCTAAAATTTAATGGAGTTTATTTGGCAAAACATGGAAAGATGAGAAATATTTGGGTATTTAGATAATCACAATGTCATGTGAAGGATGTAATCCTCAGGTTTAGATTCAACTTCATATTTGTCTATTAAGTTCCTTTTATTTCAAATATAATGTTAATGTCCTACCAACCACTTAAAATCTGATCTAATCTTAACAGTACTTTTACCAGTGTCATTTTATTAAACAGTTTTCTAATACAGTTGCATTTCTGAGAAAATGGTGTGAGAAAAATAAATATTAAGCTCACCTAAAACCAAACCATTCTAAATCAGTCTCAGTCTTTTGCAAAGTATCCAGAGCTCCAAATGTAAGATCTGGGCTCTACATAAAGGCACCATTTTTCTAGGGGGAGATGTTCCCATCTGGTAGATGTTTAGTGGGAAGTCAGTATGACATGTTTACAGCTACCTCGGTCCTCTTGAACTCTTCATGGAAAGAGTTTAGCAAGGAATGCAGATGTGAGTAGGTTCCAATTTATGGTTAATATGTTTTGACCATAGAGCAAATCCTTTCTATTGCAAGCATGCAAGCTTAAGTGGGTGTGGGACTGGGACCTAACTGTGTGGTCTGGTGTGCCTGTTCCAAGGGATGGGGAAGGCTTTTGCTCTGAGTTTTCCAGGGAGTGTGCTAAATTTTGTCTCATGGCTGAGGTCTGCAGATACAGCACTGGCTGGTTCAAAGCCAAACCAAGAAAAATGAGAGGGTTTACTGCAGAAGACATATTCAGCTAAAACATCATAGAAAACCACACTATTTTTAAGCTGTGAAATGGATTTACTAAAAGTAACAACCGTCAGCAGTGTCTTCTTTAAATAATTAACAGAACTGTACATGAATTTTGTCTAGGTAGTATTTTTTTTTCTGAGCTGGCTTATTATTTTTCATGTAGTTTGTTTTTTTTTCCCTTATTTGCTTGCTATAAAAATTTGCATGATCTCGGTAAATAGATAGAGATAACTCTTTCCCCAAAAAAGGAAGTTACTGAAATAACATAGCACTGTGAAAAATGTGTACTATCAGATGCCAAGGAACCTGACTGCCACACATTTTGGAGAAGATCATTTTCCAAAAAAAAGGCCCAATGAGTAATAGTGAAAATTAAAGTAATAGAAACATAATAGACAACTGGTGCCAATTCATCTCCTACAAACTATTGTTTTTGAAAAGCTAAACAGCTGGAGGCAGATGTTTTATGTAAGTAAAAGGCTGGAGGGCTTTGGAATCACGAGCTGGAGAAATACAAAGCACTTCACACTTTCCAAGGCATCCCTTATCGATTCCATTTCTCCATTTAAGAATTCATTTCCTTTAAGTCACTCTTGCTCTGCATGTCAGCCAGTTAAACAAAAACCTGCCATATTTTTAACATCTTAAAAATCTTATTTTATGCACCAAGCCAGGTTACTTATATCAAGACACTATACTACTTTTCCCAAAGAAAAGGTACCTTTTGTCATTGTCCTATGAACACAGGATGACCCAACTACCTTGAGAAAAAACAAACTGGTACATAAATATCATACTGTTTTGAACAGCCATCTATAAATCCTATCATTGGTACCTCATATAAACACAAAGGATGAAAAGGTAAAGTATTTCCCTATCTTTTTTGTTTTCTATGTGATATTTTCTCTCCAGTCCCAAACATTTGTAGCCTACTGTGAAGTTCCCTTTCACCTAGAATCTTAAAAATGTCTAAATGTCTAAAAATTCAGGTAGACATTTTCGATGCTCTTGGTTCCTAATTTCTAGGAAGATCAATGGGATCTATGAGCCCATATGCATTAGAAAATTAATTTCCTTTTAGAAATTTGGCATTAGTGGCTGTTTCAGTTTGCTTTGGAATTATCAAGAGCAGGGAAGTCTGACAAACATCAGTGTTTGCTCCATATGCCTGGTACATCGTTCACTCTGAACCTGGCAGTAAGCACCGTGTGAGAGGTAGGGAAGAGCAAATGTGTGTCCATAGGAAACAATTCACTAGCACAAGGGCGTTGTGGACTCTCCATCCCTGGAAGTGTTCAAGACCAGCCTAAATGGGGCTCTGAGTAACCAGGTGGAAAGTTCCCTGCCCGTGACAGGGGGTGGAACTGGATGATCTTTAAGGTCCCTTCCAACTCAAACCTTTCTGCGATTCTAATAGATAAAGCTTATACGACAGCTTATAGTCACAATATTTTTCATAGAGCTCCAGCTGTAAGATCAGGAGATTACATAAAAGTCTCAGTGCTGGCTTTAGCAAGTGTGACAGTCCTCATGTCTTCAAAGAAAGACTGAAAACACTGAATAAATTAATCCTCTGCACTCAGGATACTGGGAAACAAACAAAGAGGGGTCAAGAACTTCATTTAAATTTTATATTATTTAAGACATTATCATGATTTTTCAACATTTTAGTTTTTCTTTCACAGTGCTGTGTCAGAAGGGTCTAGCATGATGCTGTCACCATTTTCTCCTGCCTGACTAAACTTGCAGAAGTGTTTGGTGGTTATCACGTTACTGTACTTGAGATAATTGCTTCTGCTTTTGAATCGTAGAATAGTTTGGGTTGGAACGGATCTTAAGGATCATCTAGTTTTGACTTGATGCCATGGGCAGGGAACCTTCCACTAGATCAGGTTGCTCAAAGCACCATCCAGCCTGGCCTTGGGGAGTAATTTTTATGAAAAAGGAACTTAAGCTAGAATTCTTTTTTTCCATCTTTAGTTGATAATTCTGTATCCCTGAGCTATAGAAGACAGAACACAAAATCTAGGGAAAATTCCATTTGAAACACCTAACAAAACAAATCTGCCTAAGGCTCATGAAATAGTGTTTGAAATCTGAATTTGCATCACCCAAACTGTAAAAATTGACAAAGAAACAGAGAATGACTTTCATATATATTTTAGTGACAACACTACTGCTAATAACCTCACTCGAATTTCATATACGATTCAGAATCTAGCCAGAGAAGTAGCACATTTATCCACCAAAATACTTAAAATAAATACAGTGTTAAAAAAAAAAAAACTCAATCAAACAGAATTATCATATCTTTTCTTCAAAGATAACTTGCTCAAGAAAAATACAGCAAGCCCACAGATTTGTTTCTGCTATTGTGAAGATTCTGCAGTTTTAGTCTGCTGTAATCATATAAATTCATCCATCCATAAACTTAACTACTGTAAGTCTTATTCAAGAAAAGCCATTAAAAATACCTGAATGGTAAAGCAAAAATAGCAATCTGAAAAGCAAATAAACCATCCATAGCTATTTTTATAAGACTGAAACCACCTACACCATACTGTCAAAAATTACTTTTCCCCATGAATTTTAAAACTGCTTTGTGTGGCAAAAATAATCACCCTTTGTGCCTATAGTGCTGTGTTTATATGTTTTCCCTTGTTCAGTTTTTGATACAGGAATAAATCATTGTTCCTGCAATTTTCCAGCAGTAGTTCCAGCTCTTGCAATTTCAGTCTGCATAGAACTGAATGAAAGGATACAAATATTCTGATTTGGGAAGAAAAAAATTTTAAAAAAAGCTTTCTCATGGGGTTTCTGTTGTCAGCAGAAAATATTAGTGAAGAGATTCAGTTGTAGATATCTTGCTACAGAATTTTTCTCATCTCCAATTTATTTCTACCACTTCATTTTCAAAGCACCTTAATTTTCTAGGTTTTCCACCTCAGCTGTCTTAATAGTTATCCCTAGGGATATGAGTATTACTGTGAATCAGGTGCATACTCAAGTATCCTTCCATCTCCAAAACCAGTCTAGTTCTTTGTCCAACTGTGGAGTATTGCATATGGCTCCTGGACTTCATTAGTTTAATCAGTCACCACAGCAGCATTTGTGCTTGTCACTGTTAGGTTATGAATTTATGGAGAATATATTGTATACATTACTGATTCTGCAATTAAAAAAAAAAAAAAAAAAAAAAAAAAACCAAAAAAACAGTCTTCCAGATTTCCAGACTTCCAGAAGATACATATTAGCAGAAGATACATATTAGGCACCTGTGCATCCTGTATTACAAGAGGACCTTGCTTTTCAGCAGAAGAACTTTCATGAGGGTCTGTGCAACTTTCAGAGAATATTATCCCATGGGATTTATTGTTTCCACAAATTTATTTGAGCCAATTTCTAAAACATTCTGAATCAACATCTTCAAAAAAGTAGAGCAGCAGTGTTCAGAGTAGGTTTTCTTACAAAAACCAGATTTAGCCATGCAGATTGTGAATGAGGTATTTATTGCTGAATCAATAAATGCACCACTTACTTCTGTAGTTAGTTTGACCCTCCAATTTTGAGTGTTAAAATAAATGAACCTACAATAAGATAACAACAACAAAAAGACAGAAGACAGGTGGAAAGTTTGTCTCCCTTAAAACAATAAACAAGAAAGAAGATACTTGCAAAGATTTGAGTTGAAAGATCGTGAATGTGAATACAATCTTATGAAATATTGCCAAGAGTTGACCCATTAATGACAACAAGATGAGAACACTGTCGTTGGTTTAATAGGGAGCAAGAGGAGGCTTTTTAGATAATAATACACCAGTCTACTGAGTCAGGGCCAGACTCTGCAGGTAATCAAATACCTCCTGCTGTTCTGATGAGCATAAGTAGATCACATCACCTTCTGTGCAATATCGTGCCTTACACTTCTCAGAATAGCATCTGCTTCTTTTTTAATATACGTGTGTCACAAGGGTTTGGGTAGGGAATCCCTGGACAATAATATTTTAGAAGAGCTTTCGTTGGCTCTATTTATTTTCCAAACATGTGCAGGTGTAAGGGGCAGAAAGGTTTGGGTCTTAATGCCACAGCATTCCTCATCTGCACACCTGCACTTCTGGCTGCTCTTCTCATCAGAATGCTGAGAATTGGTAATTGGCACTGCTGTATGATTAATTTTAGTGTTTAACATGTACTAGCTCTGTGTATTGATGAAGCTAATCAAAACTAAATAATATCCAATAGTGGCACTATCCAACTGGCTAAAAATAAAGCAAATTCTTACCCACTTTGAAGTCAACAGAGTTAATTGTTCCAAACGGCATATGTGTTGAACTTAGGCTTGGTTATACACTGAGTGCAGCTGTAGGACTGACCAATATAGAAAGGGCATTCATCTGGCATGTTGTCTGAACATCCTTCTTTCCAAAACCTCGAGGAACCATGTTGGATAAGACACTTAAAAATAGTCCTCTCCCCACACAAAATTTCAACACAGCATCTGTTATTTTACCATATTCAACAGCAGCAAGGCCATCAACACACAGCAAATCTCTGAAACTCCCACAGGATCCTTCTGTGGTAGGCATGTGATACACTGATTCACTCACTCAGGATACCTTGTCATGTGGCTGGACTGTGGTGCTGAGCTTTCTTTTCAGAGAACTTTTTATTACTAACGAAACCTGTGAATACTTGTCTAGTTCTAGAAGAACACTGGGAACACCTTTCTCAGCAATTGTCTCATATGAGAACTGAATTTGTCTCTCTGCTATTTTTATTATGCATTTCTCAAAAAAATCAGTAATCACTCTATTGTCACAACACTTTAGATGAAACATATTCAAATTAGAATTTACCAGCCATGAATGTTTCCCCAGGTTGTATTCCCATGGATTTCTCTAAGAAGCATTCTCCTTTTAAAACCAGGCATTTCTTCCAGGCTTAATATGGTGCATTCATACATTTGAAATTGGGTGCTAGATATCCAGCCAAAAAAGTAATTACATGTAGCTATCAGGCCAATATACAAGTATTTCTGTGTAAAATACACTAGAAAGAAATGCAGCATCTCTCCTATTTTGTTGATGACACACTATGTTCCCTATCTCCAGAGGTGATCAGATCACTCCAGACTAGAGCCCAAGCATATCATACAGACATTAGGGATGATTTGGGCAGCAGAGAACTGAAGTTTGAGATTCAAGCTAATAAGGCAGCAAGATCTCATTCTCATAGCTGAGGAGGTGGTAGAAGTAAAGGGTCTGAAACACAGAAAGAAATGTTAAGGAAACATTCCATAAGATGAAATCCAAATCAGGAAATCCAAATCAGGAAACGTTCCATAAGGTGAAATCCAAATCAGGAAATCCAAATCAGGAAACATTCCAAAAGGTGAATTGCCAACACTTGGAAGAGAATATCTCTGGTGACTGCAGATCCCTGTGCACTTTTTTAAGCACCAGTAGAACAAGGCTTTCTGGAGAATGGCTGAGGTACCGCTGACCCTGGTTTGGAGCCAAGAGTTCACCAGATGGCCATTACCAGCTATATTTTACATGTGCATAGGCTTTATTTTAAACCAGAACACCACAAATGGGAATTTAGCCCTCAAAAGAGCACAAGTACTGAGCAATACCTTTGGCTCAGCTTTTCCTCTACCTCTTTTCAACCAGATATTCCTTTAACTCCTTTCAAAGTACAGTCCTTCTTGTATTCCTTGGTCTCCTGGCCCATTTGCATACAGATTTTCAAAGCTCTTATATGCTTTAGGCTTATATTATCATTTAGTTTTCCAGTCACTCTGCTTGCCAGCTTCTTTACCCTCCATTACCTTGTCTGATAGAATTTAGATTGCTTTTCCAGTATCTACTTCACCGAACCATTTAAAAGTCATTCTTAACCACTCTTGTATTATTTCTACAGCAACTTTCATTTATTATTCTCAAAATTCCTTACATGTTGTACATACAGGTCTAAAATTACAAGGAGAAAAATATATCTTAGGTAGAAGTTTGTTAGTCATGGAATATTTTGTAGCTTTTTTAAGCAGATGTTTCAACTATCAATAATAACTTTTTATCATGTCATGAGTACAAGAGACTTCCTGTGCATAAAACCATGAATACAATATTATGATAGGAAGTGCTTGTTATTAACCTTACTGTGTATTTAGCAATTTATTTAGTATGCTTATTACTGTAGCTGCAGAGAACTGGGGGTTTTGACATCTTGACTTGAAGATGTGTCTAAGGCACAAGAAAATATCATCTCGATTATATATATATATATATATACATATATATACACACATATATATATACTGCATAGATCAGAATATGGCATATACATGGCAGGTACTGGCATGTGTAATCTTGGGAGGACTTTTGTATACACAGCCCAGGGAGCAACAGTTACACCAAAGAAGCAGCCAGAGGCAGCTGTGGAACTCAGAAGTGAAAGGGCTAAAGGAAGTACATACAGGTCAAAGAAGTATCTGCTACAGAACCTGTCATAACGTCATTATTTGGGCACTCTGAAAATCCTTAAAAGTAGGAAAGGGTGCATTAGATGAGATTAAAGGGGTAAATTCTCACCTTCCTGGATGAACTCAACAGCTGTAAGGTAAATGCCCTGTAAAGACCTTGTAAATGTCATGACAAGGCATTCAAACATTATTTTCCCCTAGTATGGTCACATTTTTCAAAAAAAAAAAAAATTGGGAATAGATGCAAACACAGCTATAACTGTTATGTTTATACTTTACCCAGAGAAGTTGTGGATTCCCCATCCTTGGAAGTGTTCAAAGCTGGGTTGGATGGGGCTCCGATCAACCTGAAAGGCATCCCTGCTCATGGCAGGGGGTGGTGTATAAAGTCCTTTCCACCCCAAACTATTCTATGATTCTATGAAATTCTGTGTGCAGTGCTGATCTTGCCATTTCACAAAGCGTGTAACAGAAACTGAAGAAGAGAACATGCAAGGATGACTGAAAGTATGAGCAACACTAGTATGTATGTGAAGAGGCTAGTCAGACTCTTGAGCTGAGCTGAAGGATGACTAAAGAGGAGTACAATACAGTTCTATGAAATAATTGGTAGGGAGAAAATAGCTCATGAATTTGGCATGCAGAAGAGCTAAAACATTTTAAAAGAAACACTTCTTCGCATAATTAAACTCCGTATGAGATGTTGTAGAAGCCAGAAGTATAAAGAGAGAGGTAATGGCACATTAAGGCATTTGAGCATCGTGGTACAGATGGAACATCCAGCCAGGTCTGAAAGTCCATGAGTTGCAACTTACAGAAAGGCTGGATGGCACCAGGGAAAGATTATTCAGTATTTGCCTGTTTCCTTTATTTTTCTCCAAACATCTGCTACTAGGTATTGAGAGAAAGTGTTCTATTTATATCTCTCTGCTTTGTTTGTATCATCACTTTAACTTTTTAAATGCAAAGTAGCTAAACTATAAAAGGAGAGCACAGCAGCAAGCACACCTTCTATCCCTTTGTACACGCAGATATGAATCAATAATAACTAAATAACAACAAAGGCATGTGAAATTCAATGACTGACATGATGGCATTATCAAACTAGCCAGACAACTACCAGAATCTTGTCCAGATGCTATTAATTTCCTGACCTTTAATTGCCTTTTTACAAGATATTAACCAAGTCAGCCATGTGAACATCTGGGGACCCAAGAAACTTGGTGCAAAAGCACCAAGCTTGAAGTCTCCCCCTTAAGGATTGTGTTATTTCAGTGAAGGAAGTGGTGGAAGATTACTGAATTGGAAGAAATAGTCATCTACTCACAGAGGAATTTAGGAAAATTAAATTATTTAATGCCTCAGAAATTGTGAGGGTAGGCTGCAGCATGTGTTGTGGACAAATAGGATTAAAGATATAATGGCAAAAACAGAACTGCAGAAAGAAATCTGCATCTGCTGGATAGATTATTATTAGTTACTAGACATTTTCAGCAGCAATTTTGGTTAAAATTTATTGAACTCTTCCTAATGCACAGTGATGGTAAAATTCTAGAAATGTTCACCAGGAAAAAGGAGCTGTAAACTATTAGGTTTCTAAACATTCAGTTTTAGCCTCATGCAGGATGACAACTTCAATTTTAGAGTTTTTGCTCACACCAATCTCCTCTATATTTCCTATTCTCCTAAAACATTACATGGCACCTACCTGCTCCTTTGCATTATAATAAGGTGCAAAGTCTATTCCAGTTTGATTGGGCAAAGTCTTGTCACCAATAGATAATACCAGAAATTATGGTCTCTATCATATAATTAATATCAATCTGAATAGAAGTAAGGTGTAGTTGCTACTTATTAAAATTCTACCTCTAAGCCATAAAAAACATATATTATTAATTTCATAAAAAGAGAGCAGATTCTACTACAATCAAATGCCCTCTCATCACAGTTATAGTGAATGTTCTGTTACTTATGGTCTGCATATAGCTTCATTTAATTAATTCTCTTTAGTAAAACTTTTATTATCCTAACTTACAATCTCAACATAGAAGAAGTGTTGGAAGCTTTGACTTTACTCTATTTAATGACTACTCCTTCTGAAAAAGATCTGCTTTGTTGTTTGAATTACACCTTCTGAGTATGAAGCTCAGAATTTTTCATTCACACTTGGACTCTCAGTTAAACTTACAGTTTATTTATGAAGTTCAGTCTATTTCAATAATGAACCAAAACACAGTTCCAATAAAGCTGAGAAACTGAGTTACACAATTAAAGTCCTAATGGTTTGGGGTTTTATCAGGCTGTTCAGCACAAATGGAAAGAGGACACCAAGCCCCAGAAAGGATAGCTTTCAAATTTTCAGTCAGACAAATGACAAAGTTGTAAAGATTAGGAACATGGGATCGATATGGTTCCATCTCCTGCAAAAAGTCTATATTAAATATTTACATTCTGAAAGCATCATGATGTATGTGATTTCTGTGAATTTGAAAAATGGATCTAACATAAGGATCTGAGTGTTATATCTAAAAGTGTGCTCTTAAAATATGTGGGAGGTGATAAGCACAGGATTCTTAGGGAGGCTGAGATATCTCCCTTCAGCTTCTTGCAGTAGAAACTCTCATTTACAAATAAATAAACTAGAAATGTTTTTTCAGTAGTTTTTAAGGACATTGAGAACTTTTACAATTTCAAAAATTATTTCTTGTATATTCAAAAGGTTGTCTAGTTTAAACAATTGCAGAAAAAGTATCAGAAAATCCAGTTTTTCCCAGACAAAGCCTTTCAATTATAAACTACAATCAAAATAAACCATGTTTTAGTGAGCTCCCCTGATTTAAAATATGCACTTCAACAACTACTAGCATTAAGAAAACTCAAGATAGATTGACACTGATGCCTGAAGACATTTGAATCAAAGCTATTCCAGCACCAACAGGTTACACCTCCCCCACCAGCCAACCTGTTCTCAGAAAACATGCAGCAATATTATACTTCTACTCCCTTTCAAATTCTGGTGATTTAACTATTGGTGAAACCAGACCTGGCTGTGTCTTTCCCTAGCAAATAGGCTGTTATTATTTATTGCCACTAAATGACTCAAAAAAACTTACTGATGCTGCTCAAAGGACAAAATAAACTAAAATCACAAGTGGAACTTCCATCTGCAAGAACACACCATTGTCTAGAAAAATAGAGTAGATATAGCTGCAAGAAATAAAAAAGAAAGGAGCAGGGGTGGAAGGATTATTTCTAATATGTCAGAATCTGACCCTAAAGGAAGGAGCTTCTGGCTGTTGTGAGAGTGGTTGTGGAGGAAAGTCAGGGCATGGTGCTTCACTCCATTCTCTGTCCCTACACTTCATAAAGGTACTATGAGTGCCAGGAAAGCAGTGGACCAGGAGGAGCACATAACACTGGTCAGATGTATCCAGCAGCATCCCTTCTTTCACAATATGGCTGCATCTGGTACTGGCATTCTTCTTAGGTCAATTTGTAGCATTCTCTTGAATTCTCACTTCCAAACCTCTGAATAAAAGCTTTATTTTTTTCAGCAGTTTTAAAATCAGAGGGACAATTATTGTTGCAATGGCCCCTACTGAAACCAAAAGCAGCTTTGTTGGAGGTACACTCTGGAAATACAGCTCCATAAGATCTAGAGATATTCACACTCCATGATAAGGAGAAGACAAAAGTAATAAATAACTCATGTTCCACAAAAACCAACCAACCAACCAAGCAAACAAACAAAAAAAACCCACAAAACCAAAAATAAATAAACCATCAAAACCCAACCAACTAAAAAAACCCACTTGAAAATGCATTTAAAATAAAACAAGTTTCACTATAAACTGCAGGTGAACACTTCTTAAAATCCCCATTCCTTGATATAAGGAATAGTAGATTCTGTAATTTAGAATCACAAAAGATGATGTAATAAGAAAAATAGATATAAAAATAAATTTCCCCCAATATTTTTATTTTATTCTTTTAAAAATGCTGGTGAATTCTGAGTTCCATGCAGAATGTATATCAGCAGAAATGAGTAGTCTGAAAGCATGAAAGCTGCTCAAGTGCTGCAACATGTCCTTACGCAGAAGACAACTGAGTGATGTGAAGGCTATGAACAATCTGACAGTTTGCAGACATATTGAGCAGCAGCAAGACTGCATTAGAATTTTAAAATATCTCACTAGAAGCTGTAGCTACAGCATTTGCTGTGCTCTGAGCTAATCTGAAGACAAACTGGCAAAAAACAAGACAAACAAAACTGTACTAGCTGGCTGATAATGCATCAGCTACAGGAACAATGTAAGGAGAAAAGCACAAAGAGAGCTGGATTTTGCTTATTCAGTAAATCAGTCTTTCAGTGTCATGAAAACTTACCAGTTTGGGCACCTGTGCTTTGCATAACTAATATGCAAATAATTAATTATGAAAAGAGTACAGAAGGTGAACCTTCTGTACCTGAAGTTATGAGCACTGAAAGAACAAATCCCAGTTTGTCTTTTATGAGGACTATCAATGTAGCCAGGTCCCTCTTTGGACTCAAACCCAGAGAAGACTGGGACAAGGGAATGACACTCCTAACCTCAGCAGGTCTCTTTACCTCAGCAGGTCTCTTTCAGTATTAGTGATTTAGCACTTTAGAATTTATTTACCTGATACAGAGATTTTTATCATTATCCACCTCTGCCATGATGCCTAGATGAAGTCAGCTAACATGATATTAAGCTAAATGGTTGGGTTTTTTAATTACTCTAGCAAAAATGCGTGCCTGGATACATGCATACGTATACTTTACACATGGAATGGTCATTTCTTTTGGATGTTTTTATGTTTCTTCACTTCAGCCTTAGACTGTAGAAGCCAGACACTTTGCTATCAGCCTCATGCAGCATTTAACAGAGAAAAGCCCTGGTCCTCTCCAGCTCCTCCAAGTAAGACAGAATTATTGATAGTGGTGATCAGGGCCAGAGTCCTGAACAACTCAGTACAGGACAGAGCCATGTTGTTCCAGTGCCGTGTATCTCGGAGGAGCCTTGCATGGACCGACTGCCACAAGGAGGGGGCACTGGGGATGAATGCTGAATTTGCAAGAAACAACGGATGATCTGTGGTAAGACCTATCATGACAGGTTGACTCATGCATTAGGTGAAGATGCTTTTATAACCACAGAAAGTATATCATAAACCCTCAGATTTTTTAATTGCTATGCACTTGAAAGTTCTGGAAAAAATAAATTCTTTTTTTTCCATCACATCATCCAGCTGTTTAGGTGTGTGCAATTAATAAGACAACAGATGTATACTACTAGGCAAAAATATTTTTTATTTTATTCCTGTATCTAATATATATGTGCATATACTACATATATCAATCTACTATATATCTACTCCCTGTATCAATCTAAAATTATATGTAACTGCTCATATATTGTAAATTTGTGTACCCAGTGTATTGTATCTTTTCATTCTTCGAACACACTGTGTACATTCTTGCCATGAAATGAGATTTTCATATCTATATGCACATCAGGACTCAACCAGGTAATGGACTATACACTGCATTGCTCCTGCAGAAACATACTTTTTTTGTCCATTTTAAGTGTTTTGAGGAAAAGGGATGTCATTTTCTTCAGATTTGTCTTGTCCTGCACTCTTGAACATATCTCAGCATGTTGCTTATTCATGCTAATTGCAGCTAATGAAGCTACAATTCTCAAGCACTGTTGCTTCTTAATCAGGATGTATTATCCCTGCTGGATCCTTTGGCCATGGCTGCAGTCACCAGCCCATCTTTCGCTCAGTTTGCTCAGGCTGTTAAGGGAATGACATAACATATTTGTCTGACTCATTGACCCAAGGAGCATCAGCCTATTGGAGCCTGTCCAGAGAAGGGCAATGCAGATGTTCAGGGGGCTGGAGCAGCTCTGCTGTGAAGACAGGCTAAGTAAGTTGGCGTTGTTCAGCCTGGAAAAGATAAGATTCTGAGGAGACCTTACAGCACCTCCCAGTACCCAAGGGGAGCTTGGGGAGCTGGAGAGGCACTTTTGACAAGGGCATGAAGTGATAGCACAAAAAGTTTCTTTTTAGGCAGCAAGAAACAAAGTTTAGATTAGGTATGAGGAAAGAAGTCCTACTGTGAGGGTGATGAGACGCTGGCACAGGATGCCCTGCCTCAGAGAATGCCCCACCCTTGAAAGTGTTCAAGGCAGCCAGGGTGGACGGGACTCTGAGCAACCTGGTCTAGTGGAAGGAGTCCCCACCCATGGCAGGAGGGACAGAAAGAGATGATCTTTACCATTCCTTCCAACACAAACCATTCTAGAATTCTATGATTTCTATGAAAACACAGTCAGGACATCTCTTTGGGAAGGACAGAAATATCTTTAAGTCCCTGGCTGAAAAAAAACCAAAATACTTCTCTGCCCTTCCCCAGGGCCTTCTTAGAATCAATAATGCAGAGCAAGCATTGGTGTCAGCTTTCTCACTCCTGGCCCACCACTCACAGACACCTGCACAGGCTCTGCTTCATGCCAGCCTTGGCCTCCTGGTGAAGATTTCCTAAAAACACATCAATTATGAAAAACTTGCCAAGAAGATACCACCACAACTTCTGTTCCCATTGGTGACATTTTTTGTTCATTACCATATCAAAATGCCTTAGAACTAAAAGGCATTGCATGCTTTCTCCAGTCCACTCAGCAATCCAACACATGAGGGTGTTAATCCAGACACAGTTCACTATACATTAATCCTGTCTGCATTAATTAGGCACAGATAAATTCTTAATTAATTAGAAGCTTTCAGGAAAGAGGAGCACTACTGTAAACAGATTAAATACAAAAGATCCTGATCAACACACAACTGCAAATAAAAAGGCAAACAATGTGTAGGATTGTGGGAGAAGGAGGGAAGACATGATTTCATGAGATTCTCCGACTTATTTTGTGTAATGGATTGATATAAAAAATGTATTTTAATATGCCATCCTATTCTAGTCATTAGTATGTCTTCAGCTGAAATAGAGCAGTTAATTCTGAGAATCTTACTTTCCTCTATTATCTTTGAAAATAAGTGCTTCAGCAAGATGTCAACAAGAAGAATCATATGATGGACATATATAATCAATGGTATAGCCACAGTCAGCCAAGCTTTGGTGTACCTTCACTCAGGGAAGCAGTAAAGGTAAAAGGCAGAAGTATTTTAAATACAAAAATTGTCAGTTAACCTCTGAAATTCATCACCATCAGGCATTAAAAGTATATCTTAAATATTTATATAAACAGGATGAACACATAATTTTTATAGCAGGAGTGGAAAAAAAAAATTAACTTCATGTTTGGGTGAATTTCTCACTGACAGCCCTTACAAAAATGCCTCTCCCAGAGGAAGGTCACTGTGTGATTTTAGAAAAGGGTTTCTCAAATCTCACTGTGGAACAGGCCATTGTCAGACCTGGGATACCAGACTAGAAACATGATATTTTGACATACATGGCAATTCTTGTGATCATATACTTCATTGTTCACTAAAGTGATAGCTCATTTAGACTAGGGCATTGGTTATTTTCAGCAACCTGGCAGAAGATGAAACAAGTATCAGCAATTTTATCTTTTTTTACCCATTGTCAGTCAGTAAGAGATCAAGAGCTGCATCAGTCTGTTAAGGGGATGCTATGTTCAAACTGCCGGCAAGACCAGGACAGGATTCACTGATGAGGCTGGACCCTTCTGGCCCTAAATTACTAAATACATACTGTACCTGAAAAGCAAAGTGTTTCAGGATTTTTACATTGGGACCACAATCTCCATTCAAGTAAGACATCAGTTATGCTTGACTATCCATCAGCTTGATTCTGCATGCAAAGCACATCCATAGAAAGAGCTCTACACCTTCATGTCTGAGCCCAAAAAAAGTGATGCAGTGATGCTTGAAAGCGCCTGAGCCACTGGCAAGACATTTGTGCTTATTAAAAGCAAGGAAATAATAAATTCATATTAATTTTTTGTTTGATCAGAATTTGAATTTCATACTAGTTATGTTTGTTCAGATTTAGAAGCATCTATCATCCAAAACCACCAATCAATATTTTATTCATCACAAACCATTTAAATCCATTGTGAAACAACGTGAAGTAATAGCACAGAATTTAAAACTGTTACAATTAAAAACACAGCTCAGCATTTTCAGTCCAAATTAATGATCTTCTGAGGGCTTTTGTTGTTGTTTCTTTATTGTTCATACCCAAAGGTGAGATGCTTTTGTTGGCTCAATTTCCTTATGGTGGTCAGTTTATTTTATGTACTTATAGTTAAAAATAGAGAGAAGGTGTTACCAGGAGTAAGAAGAAAGAAATAGCAAAAAAAGCAAGAGACCATCCATAGTCACAGACTGGTTAACCACCATGCAACTGAACACAATGCTGCAGTGGATGGGATTTCCTGCAGAGTAACTTAGCATTCCAATACAGGGAAGAACATTTCAATTCAGCTTTAACTGCTGAGTAAGCCTTGTGCCACTAAGGAATTACTGAAAATATAATCGTCAGGCTCCTGCCACTGAATCTTTCTCCTATTTCCCATCTTGTCACAGAAATTTCTTTGAATATTCTATCTTTGAATAGTGAGACAGTCTGAAAAGTAAAGAAAGCTATGGTGTTGCCTTTGAACTAATGACAATTTGCAGCTATGCTGATTGCCACAGATTTTAATGATAATTTGAATTACCATGTAGAAAACCTTTAATAATAATTGCTTTTGTTTTGCAACGGTATTCTTTACTTAGTTAATTTTCATTGTTGGCATGCATTGTTATTTTCTCTTTACTGACAAAAATAAAGAACTTATTTGAGTAATACACAGTTGTTTGGACTCCTCGGGGTCTTAGAGTCAGACTCCTGTGAATAGCACCTGTCTTGTTTGTTAAACATCTGCCTCTTTGTAACTTCTGTCAAAATGAATTAGGATTATAAATTCTGATTCATCCCAAATGCATAACACAGCATTTGAAGCTATTTAATGAAAAGTAAAAATGTACAGTCTGCTGTATACCTGAAGAAAAATGTCAACTAATATTTCCTCTAATAAACTTCCTAATTGATAAGGAAGGCTTTCCTAATCTAAAATTAGCAAACTAATCTGATTTTTTTTTATTCCTGTTGTCACCAAATGTTTAATTAGTAGATCTGATCATCCTATCAACAGTTTGAGAGAAAAACAACTTTTTCTGCTCTTTCACCACAGGTCAAGCTCTCAGCTTGGCATTAAATAATATTGAACAGAACTACCTGAAAAGTCCTAAATAAGACAGAATTTTGTGTATCCACAAAAAAAAAAACAAAAACAAAAACAAAAACAAAAAAAAAAAAAAAAAAAAAAAAAAAAAAAACCAAAAAAAACCAAACAAACAAAAAAAAAAAAAAAAACACCGCCAACCAAAAAACCTAAAACCACCTATATTCTAGCCTCAGCAACCAATGGTTTAAAATACTTAGTCAGTGACTGCAGTGGTTTGACTACTGAAAATACTGACAATATAATAAACCTCTATGGAATAAAAATAACTGAAAAGCAACTAGAAGTATTTTTTACTAATAACATAACTTATTATATACTCATGTTTTAAACATAGGGTTTTTTAAAGATGTATTTTCAAAATAAAAGAGTTTTAGCTTAAATTTTTAAAATAATTTAAAATTACTTGGTTTTTATTCTACTTTATCAAGCCAGCTTGATAAATAACTTATTAGAATTCATTTTTCATTATCACACAGGTCAAGAAAGAGGAAGAAACACATTTTCACGCAGAATAAGGTAATAAACATGACCATATTCCTGGGGCCTCAGCATGTACCTTGTTGGACCTTCTGGGAGTCTGAAGCAGCAAGACATGACCAGACCAAAATAATAAGCTGGGAAAAAAAGTGAGATATGGTGTAAAAGAGCAAGGTTCAGCAAAGACAGACTGCAACACAAGAAAGCACTTATAAAGGGAAAAGAAAGCAATATTGAAGAAGGAGTAGTCCCAGGAAAAAAAAAAAAGGAGCAAATGTCAAGGCGGTCAACAGCAGTCAAACATCAAGGCGTACTTTCCACATGGGACTTTATCACAGACTTGTCTGAGTTCGAAGGGACCCACAAGGATCATTGAGTCCATCTCTTAAGTGAACAACCCACACAGGGACTGATCCCACAGCCTCGGTGTTCTTAGCACCACGCTCTGACCAACTGAGCCAAGATCAGTTCAATACATGTGGCATACGGGAGGTGCTTGCTGGCTGCTGCACAAAAGGCCAAATGTCCAGGAGATTTTTCATGGTGTGCATTCCATTCATATTAGAGACCTTCAAAGTGCTGAGGACAGTTCATGGTTTTAGTCATCATTATTAGGGATTGGGGCATATTTGGTACATACCCACAGCAAATCTTCTGTATAGTTTCCTCTGAAAGCAATTTAGGTCATTCAAACTGCAACTGCTCTATGATGGAAAGAAATGCACAGTGAATGTTGACAACTGGGAGATCTGCTTCAAAAATACTCTTCTGCTTCAATCCGGGCTGACAGCGAATCCACCAAAGACACACTGGAGCCTGGATCTTCCTTCCACCCAGACCATCAGGCTGGCCCTACCACATGGATGTTAAGGCATAGGAAGAAGGGAAGGAACAGTGCTTCATGTACAGCACCACACAGAGGCTTAACTCCTAATTTCATCCCCTGTGAGATGGGAGCTCTTCACATCAAGGCTGCGTGTTCCTGTTTTGGAACAAGTAACATTCATTCTGACATTTCCTGAGCTGATCTCTTGGAAGCCATTCATAATATTTGTGTGTGTAATTAAATACATTTCCACAGTTCCACAGGAACAAGGGGATACTAATATTAAAAAAAAAATCTTCTTTTCTTACATTTAGGTAGATGAGAAGCAATAAAACAATATTGATCTGCACAACAAGCAGCATGCTGCAGGGTGGAAACCAATGACACAAAATACGGATTGCACTTACAGTAAGGTTCCACTTACAAATATTTTTTAAAGGTTAAATGAGTATAACATTATAAAGATGGTGTAGATTTCTATATATAAGATTTACATACTAAGGCTGACAATATCATTAGAAGATTTAATCTCTAGTTAAAGGCAATGATCATAAACAATTTACTGGATTGTAATTGCTGATTTTCCTTTCACTCAACTATCTATGAAGTCTTTTATTGACCCTCTGTATGAATCTGACTATAACTTATGACCACAACATGGATTTCTGCAGTTTTTTGCATCCTAGCCACTTGACAATTTCCCTAGGCTAAAAAAAACATTTTAGACAGTGCTTATAAGTAGGTGTTATCAATACACTATGTTATGCTGTTGGAAGAAAACCAAAGTTTATTGCAGCTCTCCTCTATATTAAGCACTTTGCCACTTGGGAGGACAACATTGCTTACAGAGAAAATGTTTCAAAGCAGTTTAAAATTAGTTCCTTCTTTCTGCTATTATAGTTTACTGGCACTATTTCCTTTCTCTTTTCCTTTCTCTATGTTCCCTTTGGGACAGATGGAGTGAGTAACAGTGAATAAAATGATACAGTTGAATTAAATGCAGCAAGCTTCAGCAAGCACAGTTCCTGATCCTGTAAGATGCCAAGTACTCTCAAGTCAAGATAAGGTACTTAGAGTTCTACTCTGAATGAAACAAGCATGAAAGACTAAGTACGAAACTCATTAATAGGGAACAGGCACCAAAGAAGGGCATCTCTTGCCTTACCTACAGGACTACTCCTGAATCACTTAAATGGTCAATTACCCAGGTCATCACTGCAATATCAATTTCCATTTTTGACTCCCATAGTCCTGTGAAAATCAATGACTATACCATTGGTGCATATTGGTTTTCATGCACCTTGATGCTCCCTTTTCCCAAACTACTGAAGCCAAAAATTGATATTACAGTATGTTCTTTATAGGATGCCTAATACTAAAATATGTTTTTAATGAGCACGGTCATACCCCATTGTTTTATTTATTTTTGCATAAAGCCAAGTAATGATAAGGGAGTGACTGAGGCTAACTCCAAGGGCCACATCCAAAGCAATGCCTGTTTTTCATGGCATTTACAAAGAATGGCTTTTCACTTTTACACCACCATTTATATGTGGATTTCAAAGCCCTTGACAGACATCGATAACACCTCCCAGTTAATCAAACAATTAAAAGGAGACAGAGGAATCACAAACAATGGAGTGGAACAAGCAGCTAGTTAGCAGCACAGAGCTACGCCTTTCAATGTCAAAGCTTAGAACAGTACTAATGTCTAGATGTCTAATTTGGAATCAATTTAGAAGTCCCCAAACCCATAAAAATTCTTGATTCTTGTGACACATTCCACTGAAATTAATTAAACCACTTGCAAAAAACAGGAGTTAGGTAGAGTAGAGTAGAGTGTGAGTATCTCAAGGACACTAAGGCTAGTATCCATTCTCAAATCAAATTTTTATCAATGCAAATTTCCATCAGCTGGAAGGACAGGCTTCTAGGTATGAGAATCATAAGCCTAAGGAAAAAAATTAACTCAACTATGCTACAAGTCAATCCATTAGCCCTACATAATTTAAAGAAAAGTACTAAATCCTTAAAAATACAGAAATTTTAAAGACTTATTTAAAAATAATCAGACTGAATAAAATGTATTCAGGAACCAGAATTCTTCATACTGCAGTTAAACAGACCCGTGACTCCAGCACACAGTTTGAGATCAGTTGAGTTCCACTGTTTTTTCTGTCTCTTTTATCGCTTTATCTCCCTCTCTTAATCACACAAAAATATAGAAGTAATAGAACTCAAACTGAATTTTACAGAATTATGTGCATAGATACTCCCTTTTCAGCAAACAAAACAATCAAGTCTATTATCACAAATGTGTTTCGACAAAAAATTAAAGATGATAGATTATGCTTTAGAATGGTCTCTCTTAGCTATTTGTCAGGTGTCACAACAGTTATCATAACCTACAACAAAATGAACCATCCAAAAAAAGCCTTAATCTAATAGGACTGTTATCTTTGATATAGACATCAGGTTACTGCTGGCCGTCTATTAATCTATTTTGTGTGCAGGATTACACCGTAAATCAGTTTTTGCCAGGATTATCACAGATCAAGAATTTTCTATCAGAAAATTTGCTATTGGAAGAGACCTTTCCTCACCTACATATTTAGTCAAGATATTCAAATTCCAGCCTATTAATTTCAGAAGGATGTAAGTTCCTCTTCTGAAGCTCCACTCTGATACTGACCATGATACAACCAGTGTAACTATGGACAGCAGTGTGGCTGCACATAAAGGCACAAGCTGCATTGTGCACTGTCTCTTCACACACTTCAGGCATCATTGCTGGCTCTCCTCCCTTGCACACACTTTAACCCAGTTTCCAAACAACACAGCTGAGAACAGCAATGCTTGCACCAGACATGTGCTACCTGGGTGAGCTCTAAATTTTGGGTCAAGACTTACAAAATCATATAATTAACTTTCACACAACGGTCCAGTGAAAGTTCACCATAAATACTGAGTCTGTGTTGCACTTGACAGGGCCCACTTCGGCAGATAGGTACAGTGAGACACCAAAATCCAGTGATTTGCTGGAGGCCACAAAGATAATGAAGCTGAAAAAACCCCATATCTCCTGTCACCAAGTCCCGTGATTTTCTGCAAGACCAAAATTACCATATTAGTTGCATATAATAACAAATCACTTATAGATCACATCCTGGAACTTCACAAGGAATAATGAGACAAGCAGGGGCAGTAATAAAATAAAATTTAAAGTTTTCTAAGTTTCAACATACTTGTTATATGTTCATAGGAGTTATATCAGAGCAAAACTGAGCAAAGGATAAGTTAATATAAACCTGAAAGTAGTACTTTTTTAGAAATATCATCTCCAGAGTAATTTAAATCATAGCTTTACAGTCTCAGTAGCTAGGAATCCTTGTTGTTGTTTTAATGAGAGGGTGAATTCTGAAAAATAATTGCTGAGAACTAATATTTTTTAAAGTTTCAGCCCATCCTGAGCTGTCTCAGATGTAGGCTTTCAGTTTGGGAAAGGTAAAGAAATCAGCAAACAAGGTTACACTTCCCTTACCCAACGGTCAGAAATTGCTGTGGCAGACAGTGTGTGCAGGACCCAAGAGAGGCTCTTCAGGCGTTTAACACTGCTGAAAGCACCACATCATGTCCTGATGGTACCCACACATCATGTCCTGATGGTACCCACAGCTGCACAGACCAGCAGAAAGTAGTACAAGTGCTCTTCCACAAGTGAGTTCACCTGCCCCTGCCCATGGAGTGGGCATTCTGGTTGCTCTGCTATAGCCCCGTGGGTGGCAACCCAACTAGAACTGTTCACTGGTTTCTGAACTCCTCGTTTCAACAGCTGCTCCAGCTGCCTTGGAAAGAAGCTGCAGGGAAACATGATCAGCCTTTTCCTTGTTGTAGAAAAGGAAGCAAAGGAAGCTGCAGTACTTTGCCAGAAACAATTCTAGTGGCAGCAAAGTTGGCTACAAAAGAATATCAACAGACTATAGCAGCAGTCCACATCAGTTATTTTTCTTAATTATGGCTCATAAATCCTGTGAACACTTTACATCAACATTAATTGGAAGTCAAGGGTTCACAGTACCCTCCAGGAATTAACACTACAGAAGGCACAGAAAGTGTTCCACCAAGTAACATAAGGATTTCACTCTCAAATAAAGCCCTGTGGTTTTATTTTTATTTTGGGAGGAGGGAAGGGAAGGGAGCCAAGACACAAGCAGAGTCTTATGAGCAAATACAGATTCTTCTCCCCTGTCTTGCCCCATTAACTGTAACAAGGCTCTCCAGCCTCACTACTCCACATTACTCTAATTTAACCCCAGTTTCCAGTCACCATTGCTAGCACTTCCATTTATAATACAAGTTAATTTAAGTCTCTCTCTGGGAGCAGTACAACACTGAGGACTTTCATTTTCTCTCAGTGTTAAACAATCAATGTAGTCAGACAGAAATTCCAGCTATAACATTTTGCATTTTTACAGTATTGTTCACTTTTGGATGCTGTTTTACTTAGAGGCTTACCCAATATGAGGCCCTGGCGTGCTATATGCTAAACAGCTAGTTAAAATTCACTTCCTGAGCCAAAAGGTTTGCAGTCTAAATAGGGAAAGAATGACAGAGGAAAACAAACCAGTGACTTTTATGCATTATCAAGGCAGCAGTATGGTCAAGTCCAAAGCCAGCTCAGACTTCCATATGAGACCACGCTGTTATTCAGGCACTACCTGAGCTCTGTGACACTTCTAAGGATAGATACATCCATGGAAATCAGGAGGAGAGACGACTCAAGGACTAGACTAAGATCTAAAACACCTTCTGTGAAAGTGCACAGAATAACTTCCAAACCTCACACTTCTTTCCCATCTCCATTTTACACCTCTCCTACATTTCAGAAGGATGTCATGTCCAGAAGTAAAGATTTGCTATAGAATGGGATAATTATGGAATAGTCAGTTGGAAAAAGACCACTTAAAACCAACCTCTTCCTCAAAACATGGTGAATTCCAAAGTGAAACTGGGTTGCCCAAGGACTTAACAAATTACAGTATCTGCAAGGATGGGGACTCCACAACCTCTCCAGATAATCTATTCCAGTACTTAAATACCCTCCCCTCCCTGTAATATAAAACTACATCATAGCTAAGACATTTGACTAATGCCTTTGAATTCCTATGCAGAAACTTGGATGCATTACATCTGGCTCTTCTTCTGCGCATTCCTAATTCCATTCTCTCTCTATCTCTCCTAGAGGTACTGGAAGACTGCAGTTAGATCCTCCCTTAGCCTTAATTTGTCCAGCATAAGCAACCACACTGATCTCATCTTTTCCTTGCAGTGTCCCAATTTTCCTATGCTGCAGTTCTCTAACCATCTTACTCCCTGCTGGACTGCTCCAGCTTATTCCTCTTTCTCTTGCACAGCAGGTCTAAATTGAACATAGTTCTCTTCATGGGGTATTATAAGTAATGAGCAGAGGGGAATAACCACTTGACCTACTGGCTACAGACTTGACAAGGCTGCCCAGTGTGCAACTGGCTTTCATTGCTCTGAGCACGTTCCTGCTGACTCATGATCACCTCGCTGCCCACTAGGACGCCCCAGGTCTCTCTGCAGCATCATTTTCTAGACAGCTGGCCCCCAGCCTGCACTAATCTGTCTTGGCAGAACACTGTCTTTGTATTGTGAGCATTATGAGGACTCTACCAGACCATTCCTACCATTTGTTGAGGTCACTCTGTATGAAAGCTCTGCCCCAGTCTAGCATACCAACTGCTCTCCTTCCACACACAATTTTGCATTATTCATTAACTTGCTGAGGGTGCATGTTGCCCCTTCAGGCTGATGTATTGGAACAGGCTGCCCTGGGGAAGGGGTTAAGTCACCATCCCTAGAGGTATTTAAAGACATGCAGAAGTGCTTAGGTGCTTAGGAACATGATTTAGTGGTGGACTCGGCAGTGCTAGTTTAACGGTGGGATACAACGATCTTACAAGTCCTTCCCAAACTAAATTTATCTATAATTCTATAAACCTATGAAGATGTTGAACAGTATCAGACTCAATACTGATTGCTGAGGAAGATCACCTGTAGCTACCTGCCAGTTTTAGTCCAAACCATACAGGAGTCTCTTTGAGCAAACGGTCCAATTTTTCAAAACTACCCAATTCATGTCTCACCAACTTAGCTACAAAGATAGTGTGGGAGATCATGTCAGAAGCCTTGTCAAGGTAAACAACATTCATAGCTATTCCTTTACAATAGAGCACTCATTTCATTCTAGAAAGCAATGAATTGGTCAGGAATCATTTATCCTGGTAAATCAGGGCTATTCTCAATTATCTTCTTGCTCTTCAAATAGCTGGGAAGTAGCTTTCAATATAACTTTCTCCATAACCTCTTCAAGAGGTTGCTGAGAGATGCTACCAAGCCTGTGGTTGACATAGTGCCCCTGCCTGCATTTTTATAGAACCTCATTAATTTAATAAACCTGTGGAACAATTGATTGGATGCAAAATAAATGCAATTAGAATGGAAAACAGCCCAGTGGAACATAAAACTACAAAATCCTTACGACGTTTCCTGTGTCTGATGCGGCAGCAGAGGAAGGAAGAATTCTGAATATCCTGAGCAGACACCTGCTGTGCAGATTTTCCACATGGAATGCTATTTGAAGCCAAAGCACACAATTATCAAAACACAGCTATTAACTGCCAGATCTTTTCTATGGTGTCATATAGGAGGACACTATAATCAAGCATTTATCTGGCTAGAACAGAAACAAGACAAATATTTCTGTTTATTCAACTTCTCTTGCAGACTTAAAGATGCTTCTCTAAAATCTCACTCATGTTCATAAAAAAAGTCAGGAAATATATTTAAAATTGCAGAAAGGAAACTGGATTCTCATCTCAGAGGATGACTTTTTTTCTTCCAGAAGTCCAGCTCCTATATCCAACAGAACACCTCCTACTGCTTTCAGTATGTGTTAGACTAAGCCATTGATTGCCACTTGATAAGCCACTGAGTACAGGACTAATATGAAGGAATACTAGAGATCAGCATATATTCAATCTGAAGTTGCTATGAGAGAGCCAGAAAAAAACAACTTTTCTCTAGAAAACAACCTGGAATTCAAAGTTAACAATTATTTGACAACCAAAATCATCTGTATTACGTGGAGGACATATAAGCACAGTTTAGAGACCAAAATAGCTAGAAAATACTATCATTTTCACCTCAATAAATTAAAGATGTTTATTTTAGCATAAGCACAACTTCAGTGAAATATTTTCTGGAAAATTTGAAGTACATGAGAAACCCTCTTTCAGACCCAAACTACACTTAAGAGCTGTGAGTGTGTCTGCCTCTCTACATAACACTTCTGTCTGAGAATTCACACAGCATTTGACACCTTTGATTTCTTTGCTACAGATCTTTACTAGGCATTTCAGTCACCTTTAGTTTATGAACTACTTTTTAGACCCTTTGCAGGGGTATCAATATTGAAGAATCAAAAAATCAGAAATGGATGGCGAGGAAGTGACTGTTCCTTTCACAGGCTAATTCACATTAGTCTAATCTAGTCAATTAAAAAAAAATCAAACCAGTAACATGTACAAAATGAGTCACAATTTAGTACAGAGCATGACATTTAAAATAACATGGGTCACCCAGGAGCCAAATATTATTGACTTTCCATGACATTTATTCTTTTCAATGCCCCAGTTGATTTAGACAGTGGGGCTTAATCTTTGTAATGTAGTACCTTTTCTTACCCACAAATCTCTTTGTGACTTGAATGGGATTAATGAATGCTATTTTGAAGTATTATGCATGAATATTATGGCATTCTTGTGCTACATCTAGTCTGGTTAACACCTGTGTAATTTACATCTACTTCTTTGAGTTTCTGAGAGTTAACATGCATATTTTTATGGTACAAAACTAACAAATAAGAACGAGATTTTTAGCAGCTGTCTGGAGTAGTTACTGCCCTAACATTGCCTTAGGCAGTGTCACTGCCCTAAAGCTGCATATTGCCATTGCTTGGCTGAAATTACTCCCTTTGCATTAGAGCCAAGAAGTGAGAATATGTGAGTCCTCATTTCCCCAGGACAAGGACAAAGCTTACCTTAAACCATGCCTGTCTTGGCTGGGGCTACAGTGCCTGATTTTTCACCACACTGCACACTCAGCAACCTAATGCTCTGCATGAGCCATGCCAGCCTCCAGCTGAAGAATGTGTCTGTCCCTTTAGCCACCTTCTGGACACCAGGTCTACCCACACTTCATCAGCATTTACACAGGCTCACACATATTCAAACAGGAGTTCAACTGTGCCCTTTTAGTTCAAACCAAAATTGCAGGTTTTAGTAAAAAACTTAATACTAAATTTTTTTAAAAAGCAGGTAGATCAGTTCTTATGCAGAAGCTAACATTTCAGTAAGTAGAATGATAATTACTTGCAAATTCTGCCTTAAAAACAAACAAAATTATGTCTGCTATAGAAAATCAGGCTGCGTACATACAATATACCATTACAATTTTTACTTCTTAGTTATCATATAGTTAGCACAAATCCCTTCCGGTACTGTGGAAAGATCTCAAAGCCCTATAGATCATAGCTCTGCATAATTTTCAGCTATTTAAAATAAGGCAGAAGAGTTCAGTGTTATTAACTCACAGCAAAAGTGCTTTTCATTCCCATTACACTAGTGTAGGCAACTTGCATCACAAGCCATGCTGCCAAGTTGCAGAACAAAATGAGCACATCTGTAATGCTGGAAGATGATCTTCTACTTCAAAGTAAGACCTGAAGTATCACTGAACAAGTGAAATAGAAGTTCAGGTAATGGTTCACATGCATGGTTGCAGGAAGAATATCTCAGTTTATTATTTACAGAAGGTTGTTCCTATCCCTTGCCACAGGCCCTGCCCCCAAACCTTTGCAAGTAGAAGAAACAAGCAAATGTTCTTCCTTTCCTTCAATGCAAAGCTGGATGTCTCAGCTGACTTTTCCAGGAGATGCTTTGAGAGCACGTGCACAATGCAGAGCACTGGACACTGTGCTGCCATTACCAAGGGCTGTAGGGATTACTTTAATTAATAGAATCATAGAATATGCTGACTTGGAAGGGGTCGACAGGGATAATTGGGTCCAACTCCTGGCCCTACACAGGACATCCCCAGGAGTCACACCATGTGCCTGAGAGCATTGTCCAAATGCTTCCTGAGCTCTGTCAGGCTGGTGCTGTGATCCCTTCCCTGGAGAGCTGTTCCAGTGCCCAACCACTCTCTGGGTGAAGAACCTTTTCCTGATATCCAACCTAAACCTCCCCCACCTCAGCATCATGCCATTTCCTCGAGTCCTGTCACTGGTCACAAAAGTGAAGAGATTGGTACCTGCCCCTCTGTTTCTCCTAATGAGGAAGTTGCAGGCTGCAGTGAGGTCTCCCCTCAATCTCCTTTCCTCCAGGCTGAACAGACCAAGTGCCCCCAGCCACTCCTCAAGCCACTCCACGGCTTCCCCTCAAGGCACTTCACCATCTCACTTCACCACCTCTTTTGCTCACTACCTAATACTTTTTTATATTGTGGTGCCCAAAACTGCAGCTTGACCCAAATTACCATTCCCAGTTAGCCACAGCACTACATTCTTGTCTATGCTATATCTGACATGAGAATAAACACAGCATTTTGCCTACAAGGTTGCCAATTTTTATAAATACAAATTTCATTAAGGAAAGATTCCTAAGTTAAATATGACAGCTAAAATTTCTATGGAGAAAGAAAGCCCACAAAACATTTAAAAAAGAAACAAAGCTTTTAAGGCAATTTCACATTAGAACTCAAGTTAAGTGAAAGAAAAATAAGCTGACTAAGCCATACGCTCCTCTGTAATGGCTGAATTGCTTTCAAGTGAACTCTTCATGACAGCATTTGACATAACAAGGAAGTTCTGCATTTTAATTCAACATTCAGGACTTGAACAAATATCAAAAGGTGTCTATCTATTTATTTTATATAATTGCTAAAATTTATATGAAAGAGGTAGAATATTAATTCATGTTCCAGTTTGCTTGTTGTAAAAGTTCTGAGAGACTCTGCTGCCATTTAACAATCAAGAAGTAATTCCACACAGAGATACTGACAGTGAACACAATGATGTTTCTGGGTTTGTTGTTGTTGTTGTTGTTGTTGTTACATAATCCAGAAAGAGACCTCCATTTTTATTAAACAAATTGGAAACTTTGCTCACTGAAATTTTTCCATTGCATTTCCAAAATGGAACAAGTACTGTTTAATTTATATATAAAAATAAGCATTGTCACTAGACTTCATAAATGCTATGCTGCTTTATAATTTCTTTCTTTAAGAAATAGGACAAGGAGAGAAATTTGACAGTGAGTGACCTCCACCTTTGCCTATATCTATAACTAATGATTTTAGAGCTTACTTTTTCAGGTGTCTTCTATGGACTACAAAGAACACAACACTACTGGGTCGCACATAACATTCTTCTGTTGTAAGATATTTCTGGAACCATGAACAAAATCAATTAACACAAAGCCAGATCAGAACTTTGTGAAAAACTGAGTGTGGGTCTATTAGAAGTCAAATAAATCACTCAGAACATAATTTTTGTGGACAAAATAACAATCTCAAATGTTTTTGCTTCTTATCCAATACATTCCACAGAAGTAAAAGAAACTTAGTGATTTTGTGAAATGTTTTAAGACAACCAGTGTCATATAGGCAAAACAAACTTTAGTTCTAGACACACAGGAAGTCAGAACACCAAGAGAACATCAAGAGAAAGACTTCTGGAAGCCACTTCAAAGGCACAGGACTCTAATAGTAAATGTTACAATTCAATAGGTTACAATATGGCAAAATCTACATGGCTTTTCCTGAGACCAGCAGAAGGAACGCGCTCCTGCCTTTGAAATCACTACTGCAGTGAGTCAAGGAGAGAAGTACACAGGATAGTGAACAAAGTATGGAGGAGGGAGATGCATCACAACCAGCTCTCCAAAGTCCTGTTCTTGTGGATGGGTTATAAGATTTCAGTCCACAAGGAATCTGAAAGGAGCTATGCTTTATAACATCTCAGGTAAAAGAGACACTGAACTACCCAAACTGTTTATCAGTACTTAAAAAAAAAAAATCCCCAACATGATTCAAATCTATTAATTAACACTCTGAAAGTCAAATATAATACTGAAATAAATAAGGTATTCTGTACAGCAACATTTGCCACACATTTTATAATAGAGTCCAAGGTGAAATGGAGTTGAAAGTGCTTTTACTTTCACAAAACAATAAAGAGTGAATAAGTTTTATTTCCTTCCAGTATAATGAACTTCAGCCCTTTAAACAGAGGGGATCAGAAAGTTTTCCTTGGAAGTATGAAGCTTTACTGGTCTCTTGTCATTCTGCTAGCATCACTGTTCTACAAAGGGTGAATAGAGCTGTTAAATCTGTGTATATATACATGTGACCTTCAGTATGGAGTGTTCTTTGCAGCAACCATGAAGTGACAAGTTATTTTCTGAGTAATCTTGTGTGTACACATATATCACAGGATGATATAAGATTTCATGTAGTAATCTACTCTGCTCAGTGGAGTTAGGGTGACATATGCTGCTTTGTGATACAGAACAGAGTAAAATTGAGTTTTCTAATATAAGTCCTGACAAAAATAGCAAGTGAAATACCAGTAGTGCCAAAGATGATGGGGCAAACAGAGCCACTATTATGAGCTTTGTAATATCTCAGACACAGTCCTTGATTTTTAGAATTAATTTCACTGGGAAATGGAATGTCTGACAAGACACAGAGGTGATTTTTAAGAGGGCCATTGACAGAAGCGACCTCAATTTAACATATCAGCTGAAAGATAGTACCTGTTATCATGTAGCTTCTTCTAAAATCACTCTTCAGTGACAGCATCAAATACGAGTCACAGTCCCAAGGCAATACAACAACCACCTTGTAACTTTCTGCTCCAAAAGCAAATGTACAGTGAAAAATTAACACTCTGTCGCCAAGGACTTAAAGGATGAACAGAAACTCATCAGGAGCCACAGGTTATGCAAAAAAAGCCACTGGAAAAAACTAATTCTTATCCAAAAATACTTCCATTTCCTTATCTTCCAAGAAAGAAAGCAGCATTGGATTCATTTCACAATGGATGAAGGACATGAGTTTAAGAGATATTCTATGTCTAGAAAAATGAATTTTCAAGAATGTCCTAGGAGGTAACTCCCATTGAGCTCAGTGAAATGTGGGTAACTAGGAGTGCTCAAAAATGTGCCTAAAATGACTTGATTAGAGCAGCAAGTTAGATGTAATGTCATAAATGAAGCAGCAGGGGGCCAGCCCTGTGCCCATCCCTGCATTGAAGCTGATCACATCACTTTACACTCTATTCTCTTTTTTTAATCCTGGATTCAGCTCAGCCACTTGGTCACACTCTAATGCAAAGAACTGACAGCAAGAGGTCTAGAAATGTAAGGAAGGAATTTACAACTTCAGCCTTGGTTCTATATCATCTCTAGTAATAACATTCAGCAGCTTATGTCTGATCTTCTATTGTCTTTGCTTCACAGTCCAAACATCCTACATTTCTGTGCCCTTAGGCTGCTGTACTATCACTAAAGAACCTCCTTCCCAAGACACGTTGCTTTTCACATTTTTAACTCCATATATAATTTCTGTCACCTCAGCAGCAGGAAAATGTCTAGAGCAGTGTTAACATCTCAGTTACCAGCTGCTCGTGTTTTAAATTAATATTTACAATGTTAATAAAAAATTCATTGTTTACCATGGCAACCTGTATCATACATATGCTGCTGATGAGAGTGAGAGAACCCATTAAAAATAAATAAAAATAAGCACAGAAATGAACCATATCCATTTCTGGAAACATGATACTTCCAAAGAAGATGAAAAAAATTAATCAGCCCTATTAAAAATCCAGATTTTCAAATCAATGCAAGGCAGACTGGAACATGAAATCTTGGGATTCAATTATGAATCTTCAGTTTTTGGGGAACTTCCCCAATTTGGGTCTGTACAGTTCTAACAGGGAGAAAATGAGTAATATCAAAATAGAAATTGGATGTAAAAATCACAGTCTGACCCTACTTCTGCCTAAACTTTATATTCCTCTATTCCTTTCATACATTCTTATTAAAATAGAAGCTTTGGAAGAACTCCTATTTTGGCCTATTTATTGTCCCACCTGTTGGTTTGGTTTTGTTGTTTTGTTTTTTTTTTTTTTAATAACCACAAAATATTCTGCTACAACATGAGAAGCTTATTTTAAAAACCAAACTATCCCCACCTTGATTTCAGGAAACCCTCTAGAAAATATCAAGCCTGGACATCTCATAAGTACTAACCCAAACTTTTTTCTGAAGCAGGCTTCTGCCTAATCATGTCTGTGGTAAAGCTTTTCATATGAAGCACGTGATGAGGAGCAGCATCCTTCCCCTGGAATAACAGGAGCTCATCTCCTGCATCTGAAAGGCACAGATTCAAGTCCCTGTGCTCTCCTGTCTGTGCTGGCTGCAATCCCACAAGCAGTTGTTCAGGTAAGCACAATTACCTGTACATGTGTATTCAACCAAAGAGAAGGAACTCTGCTGGAGTGCAGCCCCTCCTGGAACAGCAACACAATCAGAGCAGGTCACTCTCCTGCCTAGCAGAAATAACTCTGCTGATTTCAGAAAAATTACAGCAAGGATAAATTTAGCTCTGCACAATAAAAATGAGAACTTTACTGCAGCTGAACAATTGTCCATACCCTATCTTTTCTGAGTAGATATAAAACATCAGGGGACAAATATTCAGTATGGTTTATTATTTTTGTTGTTGTTCTTGATGCCAGTTACTGTCAAAAAATAGATATATTTTCAGAGCAACAAAAAATATACTCCTATACTTCCTAGTCTTCTTTAACTATGGGGAAAAGATACTAAAACATCATGAATTGCTATTTTTAATATAAGATTTTTACGTGCAATGACTTGTTGCATCCTGGGTTTGGGTTCAGATTAGGGGTTTTGATCTTTGTTAGTTTGCCGGTTCTGTGTACCCTCGTGCATCCCCCGTGTTTTCTCCCCCCACCCCAAGGTTGGTTAGCTCCAGGCTGCCTGCCATTGGAGCTTCCCCCCTCCACTCTTGTAACCACTCCCTGCCAACTCCTAAGGATTCCGTGCCCATCACCCCATTCCCATGGTCCCACTTGCCCCAAAGCTCCGTGTCCGCCCCTGCCGCATTCCCATTGGTCGCCGTGGTCCACGTCATTGCCGTGGCACCCGCACTCATCGGGCGGGAGGGCCTTCACCCTCCCTGTCCCACCCCTATATCATCCCGCTCCCTGCCCTGGTCCCGGGGCCACTTTCATCCACCGAGGTTGGGAGCAGTCTGTGGCTGCTCCATCGTGGCTCCCGCGGCCATTAAAGCATCCAGCCGCCACACGGACGGATTTGGACGTTTTCCCTGCCTCTTTGTTTCCTCCCACGCGCTGACGGCAAAATGCGGCCAGCCCGCCCCGGAGCGCGGCAACAGAAGCGCCCGGGAATTGCGACAAGCTCCGGCCCCGACGAGAAGCCAAGGCACCCGAAGCCAGGCACTCAGGAGCTGACCGGGGCTGAGAAAAATAACTCACTGTCACTATGACTTTCTTCCAAATGTTAATAAATCAGGAGCAAAGGCTTGGTCTCTTTGCAAAACACAGAATACATTACGTACAATTTGTTTTTATTGATTTTCAGAACACAAAGTGCAGTATAAAAAGAATATATTGCTTAAATATATTCACAGGCATGTTCTTTTCATTTCAGAACTTCAGAAAAATAACAGAAGGTCTTTCCAATCTGCTGTATGCTGGCTTCCACTTCTCTGTGGCACTTGGGGCAGCATTTATTGTGAAATGCAATGGGGTTTATTTTCAATGTGGTCCAAGCTCCAAATATTTTATCTCCCTTTTTATTCACTTAGAAGGAATGAGTTATCCAAAGCTACAGGAGGATCTCAAGGAGCATACAAAGCCTTCTTAGGCCAATGGTTTGTTTTTAAAGTCTATGTTCTGATGTTGTCTTAGGGTTCAAAGCAAGAAGAACATGCTGGTAATTATTTAGGAATTCAATATGAGACATGAGAATGCACTCAGATGACTTAAATCCAGGTTATGGTGACCCTCACATTTCTGGCCAACTCACAAGACAGAGCACAAAATGGAAGAGTCAAGACTCAAAACACCTCCTGAAATAGCTGAGTAAACCCCTGACAAGAGTCAGAGTCACAAGAAATGCTGCGAAGCAGATGAGAGCAGAGCCAGGAAAAATAGACTGAAGACCAGAAGACTGAGCCAAACAAAGGCCTCAGGATGATTCTGAAAGGCAGACTGGAAAGGGTATCAAAAATTTTGCCAAAAGACAAGCAGACACACAAACAGGGGAATGCACAGGCAGACAAACACAAATTAAGCAAAACTGCGCACTGACTGCAAGACAGAAAGGAACTTGCTGGGACTTAGATACCTTTGAGAGGCCCTTCTTTGACACGCAGAGAGGAGCCTGTACAGCAGTTCCAATGATATGCCTGATATTGTACCTGTAGAACTTGGCTTATAGGATTTGTGTAGACTTATCCACTAGAACTGATGCTTGAAAAGTGACTCAGGTGCCTAAAAACAGGTATGTAAAGATATCAGTATGGGACTGCTGGAAATAGAACAGGACTTAGTAAGACTTGTGCATTTCTGGAACAGCAGCTGGAGGCCAGGTGGGGTATGAGTTGTCTACAACAGGACTGCACAGCTTTAGCACCTGCATCACTTATTTTGTAACTGACATGGTAGAAAAGACAAAACTCAGTCAGCCCAAATGACAGATACAGAAGTTCCACAGTGGTTTCACTGGACAAACAAAATGAAGCCTGACAATCCTCTCATCCTTTTAGCATTTGTATGTCAAAACAGTGCTTGGTTTTGAAAGTATTACTGTTTCCAGCCCAATACCATCTCTATCTCACATTATATGTCATCTCAGCTTCTGTGCTTCAAGTACTCGTCCATTCTAGAAATAAATGTAACAAATTTCATATAAAAACACAAGTTCAAGTAAAGTAGGAGTGCTTACAGGTCAAATGGAGGATTCCTTTAAATTAAATTCCAGAAAGTCCCTAAACAAGGTGACATTTCACCACAGGGCAGCACAGGCTCTTCTAGAAGAAAACTGAGACAGTTCTACAGGAACGAATTTTTCTAAACCAGAGGTTTATATTTATCCAGGTTATAGATTTACTTAACTAGAATTTCACCTAAATATACAATGAAAATATGTCATGAAAAGCAAAAACAACTAATGAATACACAACCACTGTAAAATTAAGCGTAACACAAATTTTCCGGAACTACAAGTGAAGAACATGTCTGAAGATCAAAATATTTATGTGCATAAATAGAGATCAGGTGCACAATTTCAGCTATTCCATTTGAAAACTTTGCTTACAGCTTTCATAAAATGTATTAGAAGTTTAAATACTGGTATTTCTTTATGACACCTGGATACATGGCATTAACATGGAATAAAGAAAATAAAAAAAAAAAAGACACAAATAGAATCAGGTCGTATTTAGAGTTAGCAGGGTGTTAATCTCACTGCAAAGCCAGGCTTACATTTTATGTCCTGGCTCTGGCTGGGATGGAGTAAATTTTCTTCACACCAACTTGTAAGATTCTGTGTCTTAGATTCATGGTTAAAACAGTGTTAATAGCACACTGATTTTTAGCTAAGGCTGAGCAGAGCTTACAGTGCCAAGGCCACCTCTGGTTCTCCCTCTATCCCCCAGCAAACTGGCTGGGGTCAGACAGGAGGCTGGGAGGAGACATGGCTGGGACAGCTGACCCATGTTATCCAAAAAGTTATTCCATGCCATATGCCTTGCTCAGCAATAAAGCTGGGGAGGGAATCTTTCCAAGGAAGTCATGGCTCAGACACTGCCTGGGCATGAGCCTGTGGGTGAGCAGTGTCGATTGCCTTTTTCATTTTTTTCTTCATTTACTAAACTGTCCTTTTCTTGAGCCACAAGTTTTTCTTGCTTTTGCCTTTCCAATTGTCTCCCCCATCCCTGCTGTGGGAGGGTGTAAGAGAGGGGCTGGTGGGTGCTTTGTTGCTGGCCAGGGTCAACCCATCACATTGCATCACCAGAGGAAGACAAATGTACCCTGTCTGCCATGCATTGGCTCTGCTGGAGAAGCTGAGACTGACTTTAACTCATCACATTACTTTTATCAGCATTTTGCATGCTCTTCATGATCTGCAGAGCCCTTACAAAGGCAGGCAATATCTGAAAAGTAAAAAGCTGGGTAAATTTGCTTTCTGCCTTGGAACAGCCCCCACTTGGGAAATTATTCCTAAAAAATCATAAGCTGTAACAACAAAATTGCCAGTAATGCATAAATGTTTTCTGTGCTATGTTCTTGCTTGACATGCTTGTAGCTGTGCTGGCCAACTGCTAACACGATCTACATAGTTTAGCTGGAGTTTGTGGAGAACTTGGCTCTGAAACACAGTTATTTGCAATGCAGAGGACCACGAGAACAGATCCTCTGAGTTTGTCATGCTATCTTCTGGCAGAAAAGTACAGCATCTATTTACAGCTCTCAGAGTTATCTCTGAATCCTCAACTTTTTGTTTATCCATACTTTATTCTCTTGGGTTTGTACCAAAGTATTAATAATAGTTATTGAAAAACAACCAACAGTCCCAAACAGCTCCTTCTGTCCCAAATAACAGAAGAACTGTCAGATCAATGTGTAGACAGTTACTAATTTATCTGCAGAGCAGTGTAGAGCTGCATGAGATAGAAGTTGCCTCGGGTACTCCAGCTTTCCAAAAGCACAAGCAGCTCAGAGTTAATTAGCATGACAATGTACCGGGACACTTAAGCAGGTTTTCTAGCTGGAACAGAATTCTTTGGCACTTCCTGACTACTGTCAGCTTTCAACTTATACCAAGTTAGTCTGGGTGGATCTGTCCTACAGAGCCAACAACACTGTAAAAATAGCACAAATACACCATTCAGTACATGTGCTTAATGTAGAATGGGGAAGACCAATGCTTCAACACTTCACAACTGCATGATTATATTACAAATATTTTTCCTATGTATTCCTATTTTACTTGAAGTATTATACGATTATATGATTCTTACTTTCCTCAGCATCTTCAAACTTGCATGTCCCATTCCAAGGAGGGAGTGGATTTTTATAGCTGTGACATGACAGTGATTTTATTCACTAAGATTTTGCCAGCCAAAACATTTGGGGAATCATAAAAAAGGTATACACACATGAAAAAAAACCACACAATAGAAACATTTTTTTAAAGTATCAAAATACAAATTAAACAAGCAAAGAAAGGTAGTCTAATAAAAATACAGGCATCTTAGTTGTAAGAAAAGCTATTTCTTTGAAATGGAAGAGCTTGTTTTGTTTGGTAATTATGATGAACTAAAAGAGAAGTCATGGTGGGGCAGGTATTCTCCACCTCGATGCTTTCCCACAGCACAGGCATAATTACCACCCAACACCAACACTATGGACCAGAGCAGGAGGTGCTAGTCACACCATCTCTAGGGATGAACACAGTGCTCTTGAAGCAGTGGTCAGTGTCAAAAAGCTGAAGTTGTCCTTGATCACAGTGAGATCTAAAGGGAGGACAGCTTCGGCAAAACCCAGGAATGAGTAAGCAGAGATGGAAGCAGTGTGTTAAAGATCTAAACACAGCAGATGTGGCGATGGAAAGTGAAGAGCAGAAGTTAAAAGAGGAGGAAGGAGAAAGAAAAACGTAAGGACAAAAGCCAAGGACCAGCGATGTGCTGTAGCAGCAATGAGAAACAGCTTGTCCGATCAGATCAGAGAACAGTGCAGAGACCAGGAGCTGGTAATGGAGTCAGCAGGGAAGACTACATGGTTTCAGCTACAGCAGAATTCTTATTTAATACCAATCATTAAAGTACAGATTCCCTTCTTGGTATTTTATTTTATAAACATCTATCACAAAAGCATTCACAATGCTGAACCAGTAATTTTCATCCAGTTTCTGATGATTAATAACACATTAACCCGAGGTGATTCATGAATCTGAGGTGACCTTTAAAACAGCAGCGGAAGTGTGATAATTGTTAAAAAACTTAAAGCAGCCATGTTGCTGCTTTCCGAACAAGGTGCAAACACTGTGGATGTAATTAGGTGTTTTCTTTCAGTTCTGCCTGTATCTGCCTGGCATGAGATTTACATTCTAATTTTATATCCAAAACCTGGAGATATACCATAGTAACAGAACCCAAATGATTTCGAGGGAAATCTGACAAAAACATACACTTGTCTTAAATGTCATTGGCCTTTAATGGTGATATGAGCTCCTATAACATGGTTGAAGTTGCACCTTCAGAGATGCTTGTGGAAAGCAAACGAAGTGTGAAGCATTCATTTTAGGGGCAGGTTCAAGTCCAGCTTCAGAGACTGTGATCTTCACACAAAGTACCAATAAATGTGTTAGGCAGATTTTATTTATATGGCAAATTTTGGAAAACTTTTTTCCCTCCCACTATAGCTATTTTTAGCTGAACTCCTTGTCCCCATTCTGGTCAGACTCATCTAGCCAGATTAGGATAAAATGGAGCACAGCAGTGGTCCCACAGGACTGTTCACCCCCTGATTAGTTAGTCACCCCCTCATTAATTAAAAGTCCTTGCTGCTTTCTAGAGTTGAATAAAAGCAGAAGATAATATTTTTAAAATTTTGCTTTATACTTCTTTCATTCATAGCTTTTCAAAACCATTGCACAACATCAGCAGAATGAGCATTGCCGCTCTGTCAACCATCTGGGAGCTCAGAGAACAGCCTATGGGACTGCACTGGGATTCTGTGCACTGGGATACACTGAGCCCTAGAACATTGTGATGAAACAGAGCTCTGCGCACTGCCCCAACTAACCCTGCCGTTCAACATCCTGTCAGTCATCACAAAAAATATGTCATAAGAAAAGGAGAAAGTCACACCTGAGCAGTAAATAGCCACCTCAGGCTTTTATGGTGCTACTGGCAGCCTATTTGCCAGCATCTGGCCTGGCAATCCTTCACTAGACAGCACTCGCTCTGACTAATACAAATCACTTGTACACAAGGACAGCAGAAACAAGCCCACAGCAACTAATTCATCAAACCTTAAAGAAAAATTAAGAGAGGAAAATGTAGATCTGAATCTCAAAGTACTATTTCATTTTTAGCCTGTGTGCAGAAATAGAGACCAACAACTGCTGTCTTCTCAGCAAATCTGAATGTGACCAGAGAGCTGATGTCCCCTTCTGTCCAATTGTTCTGGTACACTGAGAGGTAACAATTGATTTTTATGAAAAAATCTTAAGAAATGCCATGACACCACACTCAGAGAATCACAACAGATTTGACAACTCTTCTCTCAATGCTCAATAATTTTGTCTCAAGGTGGAAAGCCACATCAGCATGACAGTAAATTGTTTCTGTGCATTTGAACAGCTTAGTTCTGACTGGTAACTAAATAAAGATAGACAATGCCTGATTGACAGAGGTTTTTCCATTTTTATATCTCCAGGAATGCTACACGAGGCATACACGAGTGTCCGCAATAATATGAGGGCTAAGAGAACTGTAATAGATAGCCAGATTCAAAAATCCTTGGGACACCAGATGACTTATGCATTATATTACAATAAATTGCCTCTGAAATTGTGGCATGCTGCTTTGGGGAAGGAACACTTCGGTGTCCTCCCAGGAACAGAACTTTTGTTATTCTAAATTGCTCTAATTAGCGCGCTTCAGAGCCCTGTGGCTATAGCTATTAGCTTTCCAACACAGCGACAACATTCTCCAGGCAACAAGACGGTTACAAAATACACCCTTCGAACTAGTTAGCAAAAGGCTATGGGAACTCAAAAGTACCCTTTATAATCAGAGCAAGATGTATTATTCTGTATTTTCAGCCTAAGGAGAAACCAGGCAGAATTCATTCACTCTTGGGAGAGTTTTCTTAAAATGTTTACATTAAAAATGACAAATTCTGAATGTACAGATTAACTATTTTTGTACTGCTCTAATTAAAAGCAAATAAGCTTGTCTCCCTACACACACACACATCCCAACCTGCATTTCAGGATTAAAATTTTCTGAATTCAAGTACTGATTTAATCTTTATCGTCCTCTGTCTGAAATGGACCCATGGAGTATCTGATCCTCAGTCTTGATAACCCTTACAGAAGAAAAATTGCTATTATTTTATACACAAGGATCAGTCCCTTAATTTGCCACTAGGCATCTTCCCAGAGTGGACTATGGAACACTGTGGCTGTGTGGTTTGATCTGTGATCTTTTCTAAAGGGCAGAGGTACTAATGTTTGTCTTCACTGCTATATAGTTCAGTAACAGTCTTACAGCTACATTAATATTTTAAAATTTGATTTAGGTATTTCCTGGTTACTGGCTTGAAAGGTCACTGCTAGAATATTTACAGAGATATTTTTGGTGGTTCCACTCCCCACCCCAAGCTTGCTCCCACCACAGCTAATATTTGGTTCTGGCTGGGATATAACATTTGATTGGAGAAGATACCATAGCCTTTTCCTTTACCCTCAAAACATGAATAATAAAGTTCATATTTGAAACACAAATGTAATGACATTCTGTTTGCTGCTTGAATATCAATAAACTACATCTTAGCAATAAGACTCTGAACAAGGTTTGGGTTTTTTTTTTTAGAGAAATAGAAATGCCTTTATTTTTCATTTACGTTTTCAAGCATAGATCTTATATTTGTGGCATTGTTCATCTTGAAGAATTATGGGGTTTTTTTTACCACAAGTGCAATATTAATAATTAGAGACTTATTCAGTTGATATTCTGAATTTTCAAATTATCACAGAGATTCCCTAGTGCTCACTACACAACTTTCTTGTAAGGTATTGAAAGATTACTGCCCTTAACTGTAGTTGTAGAAATGAGATTAAGTAACTGCCCAAGACCACAAAGTTAATCACTAGAGGAAGTGTGCATGCTATCCTGACGATTTCATTCTATCGCTAACTCAGAGAAATTAGAGGTTAGAATCACTTTCAAACCACAAGCTGAAAAGTAGCAGCCTAGTTCATAGAATCACAGAATGTTCTGAGTAGGAAGGGACCCAAAAGAATCATTGAGTCCAAATCTTAAGTGAATGACCTATGCAGGGATGATGGTTGACTGTTTAGAATTCAGAATAAGAATTATTTATCCTCAATTCATATTCAAACCCAGTACTGGTGTGAAGAATTAAAGATCACTTTATAGGGAGAAGACTGGATGCGAAAAAACTGTGCTTGTTCCTGAACACTGTGACAGCCAACCAGGTCCAGCAACAGTGGCTGAACACTCAGTAGCTGAGTTTAAAAACACCCAGCTCCTGAGCTGACCCTGCAATAAACCCAGAACAGCCTGCAATAGCCTGAGTAAAAACAAGACATGACAAAGTCTTGAGTGGGACAGCACTTACAGCCAACATCAGCCATGATGCAAGCAAGCTCCAGTATGTTCAAGCTCTTTGTGTGTTTTTTTCTGAAGCTGCAGATGTTGTTTTGTCTTGACCCATCAGCATCTAAGCCAGCTGCAGGTTTTTCATGGCAGCTGTTCAACTTGCATGACTCGCAACAAAATGCATTTTCACTGTCCCTTATCTTGAAAGATTACTTGCAGAAGGCCAGTGAGATGTCATTGGGGTAAATGGTTTCTAATACAAGGATATTGTTCCAGACGTATAAAGTCTAATACATATCCTCAGTTATTGAGATATGTTGGCAGTGGGTTCTTCTCAACCTTTTGTTATCAATTCTGTGATTTTGTGATCAATCATTAATCAAGCACAACTTCCAAAGGTGGCAGGCAGCAAAGAAATGGAGACAATCTGAAACAGGAATCTACATCCAAAGAGGGGGGAAAAACAACCGACAAGAAATATGAAACAGACAGACTACTTATCTAGGTTTTGTAAAGAATAATCTTTTCAGGAAACATTTTAAAAACATCAGACCTACAGATTCAATTACCTTCTCTGTCTCATTTCTTCATGGCTTTCTGTGGATATCATCCTTTATGTTCTTTGTTTTCTCCTTGTTCTTTCTGATTCTTTCTCAGCATTATCTTAACAAATTTCCTCAATTATTTCTTTCAGTATTTCTGAGGATAAAGCTTGAAATTTGTGGCTCATCAACTTTCTGGAAAGCAGATACCACTCCATGTGGACAGGACACAGCACACAGCCTCCCTCTTGGCTGTGTTCTGCACAGACAAGTCATGGGAATGTACCAGTGTCACATCACAGAACAGCCGTCAGCAAAATAAGGCTGGTGTGGGAGGATGGATTGTAGGAGAATAGAGATAGTGCTGAAGGCAATCTTACCCCTGAGGAGCTGCAGCTGTACTAATTACCAAAGAGTAGGAACAGACTTGCCTTTAATAGGTCACAGCTATGTCCAATAAGGATGGGTGTTATGAAAGAGTGGGTTAGCTGGTCGAGAGGACAGCTGGCTGTGCTGCTGTGAGAAGCAAGGGTCCGGTGGTCATGATAGGGACACAAAGAAGTCAGCCAGCCATGTGGAAGAAAGAGAAAAGGAATCAGTGCTGTGAGAAGTCACAGAGAGAAGGTATGAAAGTCTTACAGTAAGACAATAAACTAGCAGTGACAGTCAGTTCCCATCCACGGTTGATTGGTGCCAAGCACTGATGCTGACAATTGGTGGTCCATACGGGGATGAGTTTTGACACAGTGGGATCTCAACCTGCCATGGTGTGAGGCCACTGACCTGTACCACTTATCCTGCTTTCGGCACAGGCTGTGACACAGCCCGACCCAGGCAAACCCATCTGCTGAACAAATGCCATGTTCCACTGTACTGAGCAAGGTCCCATGGCAGCAAACCAAAAATGCAAGCCATGGTCTCATGCAGCAAGCCAAAAATGTTTTCTACGCCTTCTTTTTCAGTATGCAGTTTAATTTTTCACTTGAATATAACATCTACTAAATTTGCATTATGGAATTTGCATCTTTTTCCTTCAGATTTCATTTGGAGAGTGCACAAATGCAGGCAGGAACCAGGCTAACAGCTGGTGTTCAGACATCCGTGCACAATCTAGCACTCAGCCTCACAGCTCTGCAATACATATGTGACCCTGATTTTTTCCCCCCCTCCCCTTTACCAGGATATTGGCAAAGCAATTGACGAACTGCCCGAGTTCAGCTATCCCAGCATCACGGTGCAGGGTTCCCATAACCTCCAGTTACACAGGACACTTGCACAAACAGATGGCCAAATCTGGAATTAGTGGATTAGCAACATTATCCCATTTAATGAAAGCTCAAGATTTCTTTAAATTAAAAGATTGTCCAGCAAGAGTATACGCAGCAGTTACAGCAAGTGCGTGTGGATGGAAACCTCTGTGTGTAGATGTGCAAATTGCTGACGGGTGCTACAGCGTGTTATTGGTAACGGGGTTATCCAGCACTTAAAATGAGCTAAAATCTTCAAACTTTTCCGGTCACAGCTGGGACAGGAGCGATGCGGATCCCGCGAGCGGCACCAACAGCACAGCGACTCTCCCCCTCCCCGCCCCCGACAAAATGGCCGCCCGGCCCGCGCCCCGCCCGCCGCGCGTCACGGTGGGGCGAGGCGCGCGCGCCCCTCTGGGCGCTCCGCCGCGCCCCGGAATAGCCGCGTGTTCGGCCGGGGCGGGGCGGCCGCCCCGCTGATTGGCTCCCGGCCGCGTCACTCTCGGCCCGCCCGCTCGCTGATTGGCGGGGCCCGGGGGGCGGGCCGAGGCGGCCGGCGGGCAGGAAAGCGCCATGGCGGCCGTGGCCCAGTGCGTGCGGGGTGCGCTGCGCCCGCGCCTCCCGCTACTGAGCGTCGCGCTGAGGTGAGGGGGCCGCGCCGCGCCGCTCGCCCGACACCCGACATTCGGGCCGGGGTCGCGCTCACCGCCGGACCGGGAGGAGAGCGAGACTCGGTTCCGCCGCGCTGGGGTCCCAAGCCCAGGGGAGCCCCGTCCGACAGCCGGGACGGGCCGGGGCCGCCCCCCAGCCCCCGCCGCTCTTCGCTGCTCTCCCTTGCCCTTCTCCGGGAGAGCGGCCCGGCTTGGCCCGGCACTGTGGGGAGTCTGGAGGGCCCCAGGCCCGGAGTGTCCGTGCGGCGGGCGGGGATACGAGCCCTTGTGTGAGCGCGGCGCTGGTCCCGCAGCCTCGTCCTTGGGTGGCTCAGCTCGCTGAGCCTTGGAAGGCCGGGAAGGGCTGAAGATCGATATTTGTGCGGGCAGGCCCGCGCTTGCCGCGGTGCTCGCTGTGCTGGGCGGCGGGGACAGGCGGCTCGGGGGTGCCGCTCCAGCGGCCAAGCCCTGTTCTGCGCGGGTGTTTTCAGGGACGCTGTTGCTGGCGATTGCATCACGGAATTTGTTTCTTGCTAGAGCACAGGGCTGAAACACTCTTTAAAGTTCTGTGGCTTTAAACTGAATGTAGTTTACACTACACTTACAAGCTGATATCTTGCATCAAGTTATTTACTGCTGCAGTTTAAATGGTCGGAGATCTGCTGCTTCTGACGGAGGGCTCTGCACGCAGTATTCACAGGCTTAGAATTGTATGAATTCGTGGTTTGATGTGAGAATTTTGTGGATGTTATGTGTCAAAGTGTCTTTTATATCTAGAAAATGCTGACATCTTAAGAGAATAAGTAACAGAATAATAATGTCCATCTTTTTGCCTTAGAACATCTCCACGACTGCTTTGTGCAGCAACACAGCAGAAAAATACTGGCCAGAACTTGGAAGAGGACCAGAGTCAGAGCCAAAATGAGCAGAAGGTGGAACCCAGCTCTGCTGAAAAACTGCTAGCTGAAGAAAAGGCCAAACTGGAAGAACAACTAAAAGAAGTTACTGTAAGTGATTCCTGTATAAAATCCACAATTTGATAATTTCTTTAAACTTTAGAATACATGTGCTACAAGAACTGGGATGCGTCCCTGGTCCAAAATTAAGATCTTAATTTCTTTCCAGTTTCTGGACGGGATCGGACATCTTCATGCCAGAAAATTTGTTACTGATTTTCACATAGGTTTTGCTCAGTGGAGAAATAATCTCTGGGAGCCATGGAAGGGTGTTACTGTGTCTCTGGTGTGTGCATTTGTGTGTGTTAACAGTAGACTTCATGGAAACAGCTGCTGACTTTCCAAAGGTCAGAGTTAATGGTGCTTAGCTTTTGTACAATAGTGTACCTAGGCCATAGTTAGGAAGTTTCAAACCTTTTCTGTTGGAGAGCCCTTCAGACTCAAGGCTGAAGCGTCACATCCCTTCTGTGTGGCCTTGTATATCTTGTTTTCTCTCCTGTGCACAACTCCAGCAGCTGAAGGATGCCCTGGGAGATGGGCATTAAGCTAAGATATTAATGAGTGCTTTATATCAAATGTCTTTCTGACATTTGAGACTTCAAGAGGTAGAACCTCTTGAAGCTTCTATAGAACCAGCAGCTGTGGATCATATGTGGATTGAGTTTGCTTTCTGTTGCCCTTCCCAAAGCTCTACAGGAAAAGTTTAAGATGTCATTTAATGTCTTTGTTTGCTGTTGGTTGCTTAATGCAACTCCTCAGGCAGCTTGTTAACTATTTTTATTCTGTTTTGAGATTCTTCACTGGCATACAAAGCTCCAGCATATTCGGGGTTAGTTGGTAAAGCACTCAGCGTGAATTTTTATTTTATTAATTTTATTGTATTTCACGTTGTAGTACATCTGCTGTTAAATGGCCATATTTCTAGGAATAGACCAAAACTTGGCCTAAACAACAGAGGAGTTAAACTTCATAGTTAGTAAGGGCTGAGAAAACTGGAAGGCACTCTGTGGTACACATGGAGAGGGAAGAGATGGTTCGAAAGTCAGGGCTGGGTTGACTCTGATTTGCTGTAGTGTCAGTGTACCTCATGACTGGTGAAGGATTTCTGGGAGTACACAGCAGAAAAAGCAGAAATACTGGATTCATAGAAATTTATATATCTGTAGAGTGAAATTTTTTTTCCTAAAAAAACAGCTAATCTGTTGACAAGTAATAAGAGTTTGGAAAACCATCTGATTGCCTTTCCTTCATTTCTGTCCTTCTGAAGTGAAGCAAACTTTTGTCTTGGTGGGAGGGATAGTGTGATAATTGGCATGTTGTTTCAGATTGCCCTAAATGGTAGATTTAGGGTATAAAACTGTTTAAAATGCTGTTTTATACTGAATATGCTGAATTATTGTCAGCTGCCTGACTAGGAGAAATAACTTCTATTACTGGTTTTTCTTCTTTAGGAGAAGTACAAGCGTGCCTTGGCAGATGCAGAAAACGTGAGGCAAAGAAGCCAGAAACTGGTAGAAGAGGCAAAGTTATACGGTCAGTGGAGGCTTCTCTGGTGTTTATTTAGTAAGACCCAGGAAATGCAAAACCTGGAAAAGTGAAGCTGACTGGCCTTGCAGTATTGACAAGTTGTACTTCCCAGTGATTCTGACTACTTGCTTAAATAATGCATTTGAGGCAGAGAGGTTTGAACAGTTCCTCAACTTTCATCAGAATTGTGATCATCTCCCCAGCCAAGGGCAATACTTCAACTGCTGAAGTCAACAGCTGACATTTTCTCTAAATTTGGTATCTGGTTTCCTACAATGTGTACTGCATTCGTAGATTTTTTCAGTAAGTCTTGCAGCCTGAAGTTTGTCTTTTGGTCTTTTTCATTTATTTTGGTCTCAGATCTAACCAAGAGCATGGTTCTGGTTTGGAATTCTGGCTAGTTTTGTTTTGGTTTTTATTGGGAGAGGGGGCTATTTGGTTTTTGGGTGCTTTTTTTGTGAGGTTGGTTTTTTTGGAGTTGGTTGAGATTTTTTGTTTCGGTTTTTTGGTTGGAGGTTTTGTAGTTTTGGGGGGTTTTGTTGTTGTTCTTTGTTCTTAGTGTTTGTTTTGAATTTGGTTCTTTTTTGATTTTGGGATATTTTTCGAGTTTTTTTAGCCTTTTAGAGTTGAATAACTGTTCTGTTGAAGATGATACCTTTCAAATACAAGTAATACCTCTGAATGATTGGATTCTTTTCAGTGCTAGGAAAGCACAATCACTGCTTGTGAGAAGTGCTAGAAGCATGTCTTCCTTCAAGAGCCAGGCTAGTAGCATCTGATTTAGCTTTTCAACATTTCCAACACAAATCTGTAAATCAGAAATTGTGTGCAAATGCTGCAGCAGCAGAGTGCTGGTTTATCCTGGTGTTTGACTGCCACTCTGCCTTGAAAAATGAGTTGTTCTTTTTCACTGCCCACCATACACAGCTGTATAGTGTAATTCTCAGTACTCAAGTTCTAATTTCTGAATACAGGGTCTTCAGTTAATGTGTACTGTAAGAAAAGTACATAGTACTCTTGCATTCTTTTTCATGGATGTTTGAGTGCTTCATCCTGAGGTTGATTTGCAGTAAGCATTGTTTCACTAATACTTTACTTACTGCAGAGTACTTGGAGTCATGTCTGAGCTCAGAGGTGCTACAATAGAAATTAATTCACCTTGAAAGCTAGATTACATATAATCTGTAAGTTTTATTGCTTGTGCATGACTGCTTGTTCTGTTGAAAAAAGAGAAACTCCTTTCTGAGACTTGTATAAGTTCTGAGTTGCAGTCACAGATATTTGCAAATATAATGTATGCAATAAAAAAACGAACCAAACCACCTTCTGAAGAGTTTGGTTATTTGGTTTGGTCCAGATAACTGCTTTATCTATATTTGGTACAGTTCAGCCCCAACCACAGCTCTAGTTTTTAGTTTAAAACCATGATGGGTTTTTTTTTCCAGATTTTTGGAACTATTTGGGCGTTGTTAGTTATTGTTCTGTAAAGAGCTTGAATCTCTACAGAGTTGTGCAGTTGTTAGAGAGACCCTTTCCTGAGAACTAGCTGATCCCCACAGATCTTGTAAGGTGCTTCTACAGTTCTGGAGTTTTTCTTTTTAAACCAAAGATGTGGCCTCTGGTAATGGTCATATCACTTCTTGGTAAGGAAAAAAAAACCCATCCAAAATGTTAGCTAGAATCAGAAAGGCTGACTCCAGCTTAAAAAAAAAAAAAAACGTCAAAACCCAGTGCTATTTGTCCTTTGCTTACCTCTATGTAGAAATGTGTTAATTTATAGAACTGTTTTAATTTTTTCTTGATTGCTAATGCCTTAAGTGAGATTTGTCCAGATACTCTTAGTGTGAGCCAGAGAACAGCTTCAGGACAAGGACTGATTAATTTGGAAATTGCTCAGTATTTGCAAGGCACAGCTGCTGATTCTGTAAAATGAGGTTTGTAGTGGGAGGGAGAGGTGCAAGTTATTTTCATTCAAGGAAGAATCCTTGTTCATCTCTTGAAATCTTCATCAGTCTGATTACACGTTTTGCCTTCTGCAAATTTTTTTATGACATGAGATTAAAGGGTAGTACTAGGGCAACATAATGCTTTGAATGTTAGGCGATGAGAGAGACATGAGGAAACTACTTGAAGCTACAAAATCTAAAGGTTTTGGTAACTTTGGTGAGAATTCTGTAACTGTTAGGTCATTAGCCTAACTTAGCTCTTTTGAGTTGAAACCACTTTTTTTTTCCATAGAAGTAGAGGAGATGGTGTGGATTTCAAGGTATCTGTAATAAATCTTTATTATCATCTAAAATTAAAAGGATATTTTACCCCAAATGATTACAGTAATGATTACCCTAAATGATTACAGATTACATACATTCTTAAAAGTTGAAGAGTGCAGTTTATTGCTGTAGCTTTTGGGGTTTGAGGTTGGGGGTTTTTAACACTTGTTTCCCTCAGTGGACTAATCCCATTCTCTTCTCCTCTATACATTTTCAGGGATCCAGAGCTTCTGTAAGGACTTACTAGAAGTTGCAGACATTTTGGAGAAAGCAACAGAAAGCGTACCAAAAGAAGAAATTAAAGATGAAAATCCTCACTTGAAGAGCTTATATGAAGGTCTTGTGATGACAGAAATACAGATTCAGAAGGTGTTTAAAAAGCATGGCCTGCTCAGACTGAACCCTGTCGGAGCCAAGTTTGATCCCTATGAACACGAAGCGCTGTTCCACGCTCCCGTGGAGGGGCAGGAGCCCGGCACCATCGCGCTGGTTTCCAAGATCGGCTATAAGCTGCACGGGCGCACGCTGCGGCCTGCCCTGGTGGGGGTTGTGAAAGACGCTTAGCTGCTCAGGCTGAGAGTTTTAAATGCCATACAACTATTAAACAGCTGGATGGTTTTTCTCTCACACTGTGCTTCCCTCGTTCCTCTGCCCCCTGAGAGGTTTAAATGAGTTGGTTGAGGTCTCCCAGTGAAAATGAAGTAACTGATGAAATTCTCCGCTTAGTGGCCTTCAACATCACTGTTCCATAAGCTCTTCTTCAGTGTGAACTGCAAGAGCCATTAAGCCCTTTAATGCTTTAGATTAGATGTTTTTTCCAACTATTGCTCCCGAGAAGGTGAATTAAATTGAAAAGAATGAAACGCTCACAAGAATGTTGCAGTTTCAAGTTTATCACTGTGTGTAGATTGAAAATGCAGATAGTGGTTCAAACACTTCCTTTGGTTTTGTAGAATCTCACATTGCAGAAGTGGGTGATGTAGTAGTACAAATAACCTACCTTCTGTAAGCATCCATCAGCTTTTACACACTGATGTGATAAATGGCCTGTTTTGTCTATTCAAAAATAATCTCTCAACAACTGAAACTGAAACCTGTGTGAATTCTGAACTGTAAATAAATGGCAGTGGAGATTAGATATCTTTTGTAACTGTTCAACCTTTTTGTCCTGTGCTAACGTTGAATCAGGAAAACCATCTAATACTTGTATGGCATTGAAGAACCAATGGAATTTATCCTATCCTCTGGATTTTTAATTTAATGTTATATAAAATGGTTTAAACAATTTTTATAGTCTTGTAACTTCCAGTTTTGCCATCGGTTTGTTACGCAAACTGTAGTTACAATCCTGATGGGAGCCAGAACACCCAAAGAAGTGAGTTGCTGAGTTTGGTATATGATTTCTTTTAGACTTACATAAATAACTGCATGTAAGTGGCTCAAACAAAAATGTGAACTTAGTTTCATTTTCTTTATTTCTTACATGTACTCAGCTTGGATATTAGGTTGCACCACAACTTTTCTACATGCAGCTCTTGCCATGTCTAATTCCACCTGTTGCTCCCAATGCTGCAGAATCAAGATAAAATACAGCACATGATTTGTCTGGTCACCTGGATAGGAGTGGGTGAAACCTGGCAAATTACACAACTGACAAAGGATCTATCCTCTTGTATTCTGAAAGCCCACACTATTAACACACAGGACAGAATCTTCAAACTTAGGGAAGTTATTAGGTCCTGTAAAAAGTAAGTACTTCTGAATTTTTTACCATGTTTCTGATTATTGTGGATTAAGGAGCTTCTTACCTTAAAGTCAGGTATTGATTATATTTTTTGTGGTTCAGATACAGAGTTGCCAGGAGCTTACTGAATGCTGGACCTACTCATGGTGAGAAGTGATTACTCATTCCTTAAGACATTTTTCCCAATGCTGGGTTCTGTCATGGGAATTAAACAGTTAACCAGGAACAGCCTAAGTGCATGAAACTGAGGGTTAGTCATGTTAATCATATTTAAGGATTCATTCTTTCTCAACTCTGTGAAAGAATGCTTCAACTGGGCAGAGGAAGGAGAGTAATTTTTTGATGTGTGAAGACAACTACAGTGCTAATTTTTTTTAACTAATTAGTACAGGGAAAAAAATGCAGAAATCAAGTTTAAAAATAAAGGGGGGGGGAAGGGGATTCCATATACTGAAGTTGAATTTGGAAGTATCTTTTCTCCCTCTGGGTTTAAGAGCACATTGTAGTTGTGTGAAGTAGAATTGAAGAAATGGTTCTGTTGCACTTTGATTGCACCTGTTCTCATAACTGATGTCAAAAAAGGGACCAGGTTCCATTTTATATACCTTTAAAGAATTGTCATGTGTTATGTCCCCTCCCAATCCCTCTGGATCTAAACGAAATGTAATAATAATGTCCTTAGTATATAAGATTTTGTAATAGAGAGTTAAAACAAAGGGACACATTGTTCCCCAGCAGATGAAGATTTTGTTAATGAGCTTCCCAATGCTTCACACAAACTGTCATTTTTGGGCTACATCAGTTCATTCGGGGTGTTCTTAAACACAAGCTTCTGTTAAATGTTCAGCACAAGAGTCATCTTTAAAGCTGGTAACTGAGTCTTATTTAAGTGGTTCCCCTTCCCTGGCTTGCTCTTAGAAAGGCTTTGGCTGGGAGTGGGTCAGTCTATGGAGAGCTCCAATCACCAGTGCACTCTGCCACAGCCCAGGAAGGAGCATTGAAGAAATGAAGGAACAGAGGAAGGTAGTTCTGAAATTTAAGCACCCAACAAAGCTATCACCTGTACTAGCTATCTCATATGCTACATTTCCACCCATCACATTTAGCTACAATGTATCTCCAGTTGTTACTGCAAAGACTTAAGCCATTTTCCTCACTGCCCAAGCTACATTATTGTTAAATCAGTCAGGGAAAGAAAGTTTAATACAAGTTTATTTACCAATACACAATGCAAAAATCTAGTAAAATGCTGTGTGCACAACACCAGTTAGGCTTTGTGTGATTTCAGCACAGGCGTTCGTGTGTCTGGCACAGATACAAATGCAAACTTCAAATGAATGCAAGGTTCCCTTTAAGGAAGAAAGAAGGTGATGAGCTGAACATGCTCATGGAGTATCTTGCTTCACAGTATTTAATGTGTCATCACTTAGGAGTGACTGGGGCACAGGCAAAAACATTTTGTGGGAAGAGTAAACCAGAAGGTTTATGAAGCCTGTTCCAGTTGCAAAGGAATCGAATGTGGCGGCCACACAAGAGAATAATGGCAGAGTGCTTAGTTTGGGTGATTTCCAAGGCAGTTCATGGTCACAGACTAGTGCAAACCCACAAAGACTGTTCTCAGTGCCTGCTGGGCCTGCCATGGGCAGGGGGCAGGAGAGGCTGGAGCCAGAACACTGCAGTATCCGAGCCCAGTGCTGGGCAGTGCGCATGGAGTGAGATGGAGGCTCCTTCCAACAGAGCACTGGGATGGGACACACAGCACAGCCCCTACCCAGAGCACAAGATCAGTATTTTCAACAGCTTAGAGAGTGCTTTTTCATAGGCTTACATCAATGCTGTTAAGACAGATTCTATCATTAGTAATAACTTTAATTAGAAAAGGCAAGAGCATTCAGCATATAAACATCTTGTCATTAGCAACATGAAGGCTGGATTATTTGTACAGTACAGGAAGCACTTCCAGATCAACACAAAATACAAGTTGAAAGAGCTCTTTGCCATCTCAGCCCCTTCACCACAGAAGAGAAGCAGCATAGCTGTAGTAAATTGCTGAATTAACATTAACTGCATCTCAATTTATAAGCAATCAAACAGAAAACCAGCAGCTCATAACAAAGGAATGCTTTGACTAAATCGGTTCCATGTGAAATATGGAACAGCAGCATCCTCTAGTGCAAGTCACCTTGAAAATTAAAAGCATAGCTGACAATGAGACATTGCTTCTAGGGAAGCCCGTTCCAAGGGACTAATATTTGCTAAAGCAAACATATACCACCTTGAGTTAGCTTGCAAGTACAAAATAAATATTGATATCCATATTGCATACATTAAAAATACTTTTATTTTACATTCATTTTGATGTTCAATAAGTTACATCTAGCACCAAAGAAACATTTTGGAGGGGTTGAGGAATTAAGAAGCTACAAAGTGTGAATGCAGAATTCACTTTGACATTTAAATGACTCATTGGTGCCTAGATTTTTTCCTAAGTTATTGTTCAGATGGGCTTTATGCTATTGCTTCAGTTTAACTCAGATGTGCCAAAACAGTGTAGAAATATGAAAATCACATATTTGAGGGGAAAAAAAACCCAGAAAAACCAAAACAGTTCTCTTAAACTCCCAGCTACATGCAGAATTGAAGCTTCAAAACAGCATGTTATGGCAGTTAAGTAACAAGTTACAGGAAGAACCAAATTGCATAACTAGAATGCTGAAAAGAAAGACTGAGCTTCCTTCCCACAGGAGTAGGACAGAGAAAATAACCAAGGGTTTATACCTTATGAACTTGTGTGCTGCTTGTACATGCATATAGGGTAGAAGTGGTTATGAAAGCTACTCAGCACATTGCAGTTAGCTCCACTGCTGCCAAGAAGAGACAGTTTTGTCTCAAGTATGCCACAACAAACCACTTACAGATAAGCCAAACAAAGTATTACATCCCAGAGGACATAGCCCTTACCTTTTTTGAAGGGATATAAGCTCAAAAGAAAAAGGCACTAGAGATTTGGTTTTTTTCCTTAGAAATGCTGGCTTTGTAATTGTATCCCGTTTATTCTAAACTCACTGGTAACACTAGTTTCGTAATGCTGGACGTATTAAATGAAACCCAGTTCTGATCAGAATACCTCTGCCAAACTGCAGAATTAATACTGTTTTAAGATTTGTGGTATCCTCACTGACTACAGCCCAAAGCATCAAAGCAAGATAACATTTCCAGATCTTGCACTCCTATTGAAAACAGTCAGGTTCCAAGTTTGGTACACTTGCACTCTAGAAGACCTGCCCAGCCTTCCTCCAGTCACAGCTTCCTGCTCCAGACACAACCAGCAGAGAGGCTTAGGCACAAGTAACTCTGCCATCTTCCACGTGGCAACCATTTTTTATTCATTTGGTTCAAGATCAGCAGGGAATTGAAGGATGAAATGGGCATAATAGTATTTTTCTAATCCTCCTTCAACATCTTTCCTTTCATCAATAGATCTTACTAGAACGGTACTGTGGGTTGGGCATTTGTGTTTCCCGCTGTGTTACATCCCAGCTGGTGCCCAGCTCCAGCAGCACTCCAAGCAGCAGCTGTCAGAACTGGAGGAGATTCCTCCCAAGGTGCACTGACTGCTCTTCTACCTGTCAGTAAACTCAGTTTCAATGTGCCTGGGCTGGTATGTTTCAAGGTACGTGCAATTAGAACCCTACAGTGGCTGGATTAAGCACTCCAAATTTAGGAGCAAGCGCTTTGTGCATTTTGACCAAATCTGCATCAATTGTTATTTTTGTTTTTAAAGACCAATCTCAGCGATCACACCCCATTTGAGAATCTCGCTCCCTTTCCCTAACTTCCCAACGAAATTCAGGAGGCAGCTCCTCAGCCTCTATGAGCTCAGCAGTTAAGATGCCGAAGGAGGAGGAGCAGCCTTCCACACCAAGGAAAAACAGTGATTCTGCTGCCTGAGGCTCTCAGCTTCTGCCAAACACCTCACTGCCTATTCTCCCAAATGCCACTTCTGGCCCAAATCAGGTACCTCCCTGTAGCTGACCCCTCCTCTGGAGCAGAGCACCACAGCTGCTGGGTATTCTTGACACTCCAGCACCAAGCAGGAAATGTCAGCTCTTCAGAGGGGTCTGTTTCAGGAAACTCAGGTCAAAACAATGCCCAGATCAGCTGGGAGCTCAAGAACCCCCCTCCACAGCACAAGTCCCTGGAGGCATCTCACCTACCACATTTCCTTCCTTCCTTCCACTTCTTGCCATGGCTCACCCCTGCTGTATTCTCAACAGGAACTCTCACACCAGTGTCCCCATGCCTCGGCTGTAGTTACTAAGGAGAATGTTCCAAAAGCTTATCAGTGGTCACAAAAGTCCCTGCTCGCCTGCTCCTGAGCACAGGACTTTTGTAAGCTTCACTTTGCTGCCAGCATTATGCCAAAAAAAAAACAAAACAAAAGGTGAAGAAAGTTTCCAGCAAATGAAACTATCTCCTACCTGCAAAGAAAAGCAAGGATTACACTGATATTCATTTATCCAATAGTACGGACTAAAGCAACTACTCTGGGACTACCGGACTTTAGTAAGTTCACATGAAAAAATCTGTTCTAAGAATGTACCAAAAGCAGTGAAATCCAATGTAGAAGTTTCACAATTAAGAATTTTCCATGATCCAAAGCAAAAGTCTATTTAAACCACCATGGATCATGATGACTGTGGAGGTTTATGTATTTGCTCTTTTGTGTTTTTTAAGCGACATGGTTTCTGTATCTTTGGGGAGGGAAGGAAAAAATAACGGAGTCCTTGAGGCTGTAATGGGCCTCTGCTGTGTTTTTTCAGATCAGCTGAATTTCATGAAGCATCCCTGGATATCCAACCACTTTCTGTCAGAAAGTTTAAAATCCTTTTCTTCAGTACCTTATCTAAGTAACTGGGAAGGCGACTCTTTGAAGGAATTCCTTGTCTTTTTTGGAGATGGTCTTTAATGATGATAGTTTTTACAGTCACGTAACGTGCAGGACTCAAGTTCAGAGAGCTGCAGAGCACCTTTTCCCTGTCTGATAAGAGTTCAAAGCCAGGCAGGTTTTCAATGGCAGCAAATTCACCTTCTTTACCCTCCTCCTTCCCTCTCTTGGAACTAGCTATGTTCTTGTTCTCCTTCCTCTTTTCCCGTTTGTGCCGGGCCGCCTCGTACTCTGCCGACTCCTCCATCTTGGTGATCCCATTTCGCCGATACCGCTGCAGCTCCCGAATCTTCGCTCGAAGTATCCTCTCCTTGTGCATGTTCTCAAAGAAGTCTTCAAACTCCTTACAAGACATGAACTGGTACAAAGGCCTCAGTTTCAGCCTCAACTCCTTTTCTTCTTTTGTGATTTTTCGTTTGGGAGCTTTCTCCTTGTCTTTTTTATCCTTCCCCAGGAAGGCCGGTACCAAATTATAGTCTCGCGCAATGTTCTTCCGCCGCTGCCTCTCCTTGAGTTTCCTCACGTACATGTCCACGTGAGCTCTTTTCAACTCGATTTCCACGTCGTCGTCGTCGTAGTTCACCGAGAGGCCGCTGATGAGCGTCTCGGCGTCCTGGTCGTACTCGATCTCGTAGTCGTCACGGAGTGGCATGTAGCCCAGCTGCTGCTGCTCGGCCACCGAGATGTCCAGTGGCGGCAGCGGCGTCGTCAGGCTGGGGGACAGCGGGCCGCCGCTGGGACACGTGTGGTCCGTCACCCTGTTCGGGATGGTGTCAGGGATGCAGGCTTTCCCCAGGTTGCCGTGGATATACATGCTCACGTAGTGCTCCATCACCTCCTGAGGTGTTCGGGATGCTCCCACGTGAGCAGCCATGTCCTCCTAAACAGAAAAAAAGGAGGAGTGATAAAACAATTCCCATTACATCTCCAGCATAATGAGCACTCAGGAAAGAGCATGGGTTTTTCCTTGCTCCTCAAAAGCCAACTCCCAGTACCTAAACTTCTCTAGCAATGCCGGCCACATTTCTATCAGATCTGTGATTTCAGCTCTGGATGAGTGCTGACAGTGCATGGATGCAGGTAAGCCACAAAAACAGCACCACAGGGTGATTCCTGAGCACCCATGGCGCTCCCACAAAGCCAGCTTACCATAACCAGGAAGCTTTCCAAGTCCCAACACCAACAGCGCTGTACAGCTTGGCTTTTTGCTTGTTTATATCACATTACTGAGGAGCAACATGGAAATAAACAGTTTTTACTGTAAGAGTAACCATTTTTATTCCTTTCTAGTTATTTAAGAACTAACCAAGCTGCAATGATTGTACACTTTAAGGTTTGAAAAAGTCTTTATATTTAATGAAGCAAAACATAAGCAACAAATCAAATCAATCAAAAATTAATCAAATGGTGCAGCAGAGGGCAATGAGGATGACTGGGGGACTGGAGTGTCTCTCTTACTAGGACAGGCTGAGGGAGTTGCGCTTGTTCAGCCTCAAGAAGGGACAACTGAGAGGGGACATCACCAATGTCTATCAGGATCTCAATGGAGCTGTCAAATGGACGAAGCTCTGCTCTGTGGTGCCAAGAAATAGGACAAGAGGTAACAAGCAGAAACTGATTCACAAGAAGTCCCACATGTACATGAGGAAGGACTTCTTCACTGTGCAGGATACCGAGCACTGGGACAGACTGCCCAGAGAGACTGTGGAGTCTCCCTCACTGGAAATAGGCAAGAATCGTCTGGATGCAGTTCCGTGCAATGTGCTCCGGGATGACCCACTGGACTCCTTTCCATCCTGACCCGTTCTGTGACCGTGAGATGATGCTTTCTTACTGCTGCTTTTTAAACCCAAGTCTGGCTGTGCAGTGACACTGAGGGCGAGCAGGCAGCCCGCAGCTGGGACATACTGACGGCAAAGGCCGGGCACGGCTAAGAGGCAGGTGCAAGATCTGTGACACGGACGTGCTGACGGGAGGCAAAGGCAGAACTTCAAGTAGCGACAGGTCCGAGCTGCGGAGTGCGCTCCTCGGACCAGCGGGGAGCCCGCCCGGAGAGACAGGGGCAGCCCGGGCTCCGCAGCGCAGGATGCGCCCCCTGACAGGGGCTGCTGTCAGGGCCGCTGCTCCGAGGAGGAGGCTCGCCCCCGCCCCTTGTCCCTCGCCCCTCGCCCCTTACCCAGTTGCCGAAGCCGAACTGCTCGATGGCGTCCAGCAGCAGCTGCTCCTCGCGGCTGCTCCAGCCGCCCTCGGCCTCGGCGCCCCAGAGGGTGAAGCGGCCGCCGTCCACCAGCTGGTAGCCGTGCCATCGGCGGTGCGGGCCGATCTCGGCGCCCGCCGAGAAGCACTCGGGGCAGAGCTCGATGTCGGCGCACTCGGTGCAGCGGAAGCGCAGCGGGCTCACCTCGGCCAGGCAGTACACGCAGTACTTCTTCCCCAGTTCCGCCATCTTACCCCGCCCGCGCGCGCGCGCGGCCGCGCCCCCGGCGCCCGCGCCGCCAATGGCAGCGCGCTCGGGGGGCGGGGCCGCGGCGAGCACGGGCCAATGGGGCCGGGGCTGGCCGGCGCGGGGGCTGTCAGCGCGAGCGGACGGCTCCGATTGGTCGAGGCGGACCCGTCTGCCCTTCCCGCGGCCAATGGGAGGGGCCGCCCCGAGCGGAGCCGCCGCGCAGGGGCCGCCCGCCAGGGGGCGGGGCCGCGCACGAGCAGGGGGCGGGGCCTCGCGGGTGCCCGGCAACGGGGGAAGCGGGGCCGGGCCGGGCCCCGCGGGCGGAGCCGCGCATCGCCGCGGGAGGAGCCCTGGCATTGTCGGGACATTCCGAATGGAAACACCTCTGCCCCGGACAGGTGAGGATTAAAGAAATAAAGCGATTCTTCTTTTAGATCTACTCCTCTCGGCCCATGCAGAAAACATCAGGCTGAGGCGTGAAATCCAAACTGTTGGAACCACCGTGACTCGGAGAGAACTGCTCAACACTCTATGGCCTGTAAGCACGTGAAGAAAGAGCTCGACCATCTGTGATGAAATTCTGAAGCTCAAAAAGAACGTATGTAACGTACCGCCCCCATATTCTCAGCCACTTCATGGGAAAACTGGAGTTAGTGGAAGCTGAAAGCCAAGGCAGAAAGGGTGAACGGATGGGTGGGAAACGTGTCAGAGGAGAGCGATATCCTGACCAAAACAACGCCAGCCAGAGAAACAAACTGAAAGCCTGTGGAGAAACAACCTGAAACTGCAGCAGAAAAGTGGAGTGCTTGGAACTGAGATACCACTTCAGGACTTCGAGGAAAAATACTGTAGAGCTGCTGAGTCAGCAGCTGGAAATGCAGAAATGTCACTGTGCTGGGCTGACTCCTGCTTGGAGGGGAGTTCAGATAAAAGACAGAAAACTGGTAAAGCCATCTGAGAAGAAAAAGACTAGTACTGGAATTTTCAGTATCTAAATTACATTGACAACAGTTGATTAAGATAACTTTACATGACTTTATTTAACAAAACCATATATTTACAGTTGAAAAAGTTCCAGTTTGATACACATATCTAAACAAAACAAACATGGTAATTACATAACCCAATTTAAACATGATGTGCAGGAGATGTACCAACACTTCTCTATAGATCATTCTTGTTTTAAAACATTCAAAAATAAGCTGTTACAAGGTACCTTTTTTTTCCAAATGAAATTGTTTACTAAATGAAATAATATTACTGATTGACTGCAGATCAAAGTTGCAAAACTGCTTTATTATAAAGTGCAGATTGTAAAGAATCCCAAAGCTGGTTGGAGTTTTCTGGTTTCTCTGATCTGCTGCACATACAGTGGCACTTTCCATGTACTGCAGCAGTTTCATTTTTCTTTAAACTCATGAAGAAAAGAAAGTTTGCTTGATGGGGACATTTGCTCCATGAAAGAAAATCTCATGCATCTTGTTACAGATACTTTCAAGAACCTGAACAATTAAATTGTCATTTTTTTAATGCAATTCCCTGAATTTCTTGAAGAAGATTTCTGTATTAGCTAATTAAGAGATTTGGTATACTGCAAGAAACTTGAAAAGTTCAGTGGCAAGAAATTCTATGCCATTACTAGTCAGCTCTGTTTTTATCAAAATTCAAGCATTACCTTCAAATCAAGTTACTGAGAAGTTGAAATAATTGCATGTTTAGGCAGGTGATTTTTTTTCACATGTATTTTGTTTGAAAATAAACTGTGCAAAGCTCCTTATTGCATTGCTGTTTCTTCATTAAAGAACATACCTTATATACACAGAGAAATCATTTAGAAAATATATACAACTTCCAAGAACAGATCAAATCACAAAACAAAGTAATTACATTTGCAAGTAACAAACAGTGCACAAGTGTTGCAGCAGGCCTTTTCCCCACAACTATGCCCACTGTCACTGTTACATTCAACATCTTATTGAGAAGAGAAAAAGAACAGGCTGTCTATGGCTGCCAAGATACCTAGTAGCTAAAAAATGCTTTTTTAATCAGACAAATGAGCCACACTTGTACACTTGCTTTAAAAGAAAATACAAATGTAGTTGCAATGAAGACTTAAATCACAAAGCTAGTTACAGTACCACCTAAACATGTACATTGAGAAAAAGTGATCTCTGTGTTCCATAAACCGTTTAAAAGCATAGTGCAAATGTTTCTGATGGTAGGCCTCTCGTATTCCTCATGGAAAGGCATATTTGTTGTAGTAATAGAAAAAGTTATATTAAAAAACACTTACTGACCTTCCTGCTTTCTATTGCACTTCAAAGCAATTGAGCATACAAGTACCAGTTACTGGAGAACAAATTCTTTACAAATTCTGAGTGAATTAACATGTTTCCTATCACATCTTAATGTCTATTTTCAGTAAGTGATGACTGAGGTGATGTCTTGTAGTGGAATTAAGATGACCAACAAAAAACCACATCCATTACACCAGCTAGACAAAGTGGACAGGAGAAGAGGTCAATGAGGTATCGGACTTGCAGGCTGCATTTGCATTACACATCTTTCAAAGTGATTATGAGTCCTCACTTACCAGGGAATCTTGTTCTCACTCTTAGTATTACAATCAAATTATCCCTCATAGAAATAATGTCTGTACCAAAAGACAGTGTTTTGATTATGTCCCACAGTCCTTTATACTGTATGTTGAGTTGAGCAGTGTGCAACTATTCTTCTTGTTTTTATTCAGACAATGCCAAACTAATCAGCATAAAGCAGCTGAAGAGCACTGGGAAACTGCTGACCATACAGCTGGAGGATTTAGTAACGCCTATTCACAGTTAACACAAATATTGCTTCAGTTACCTTTCCCTTTTCAATGATCATCATTAGTATAAAACAAGTTTTACACTACACACTATGCAATAAACATTCTTGTAAATCAGAGGCACTCATGATTTGCCCTTCAACAGTCACCTGAATGAAGAGAGGATCTAAGATGTATGAGGGGTTTATGTAACAGCCGTTTGCTGCTGCTGTGTTTAACTTGCTCTCTTGTATTAGAGGTCGGATAAAATGCTCAGAAATGACAGCTTGTACTTATCCTGATGGTGTCTGGCACATTTCCCAATAAACTTCTTTCACTTGTCACTCTATGGATCTGCTCCACATAACTTTCCCACTGTGGCAGCAGCAGCTTCAGGAGACTCCACAGAGTCTTTTCTTTTCAGCAGCAACACTGGCGAACATTAACTGCTCCCATACCACCCTTCTTCCTGAGTTCTGCCAGTGAGTAAAGCTGGGTTTAAAGTAGCTACCAAAATTGCTTTTAACCATTTCTCAGTTTATCTGCTAAGTCCATGACTGGACACATGGCACACAGTAAGTAGATGGTGAGCAAGAACATCGTGAAACAGCAGTTACCCAGGAGAGGGACATGTGGTAACCTGCACTTGGTAGTATGTGACCTTGGCTTTAAACAGAGGAAAGAGAGTACAAATTGGGAAATGATGCCACCTTAACACCAGAACCCTCTTGGTGAGTTTGGAATCTAGTCTGATGAATGGAATTTCCTCCATATGCATCCAGTTTGGAAAATAAATTTCCAAGGTATCTTGAAGAATAATTAGTTTTGCACTGCTAGTTTGTCTTCTCTTCCAAGCTTACTTCCTACTTAACTTTTTCTTATTAAAGAAAGGAATGTAGTTCTATGTCTACACGATTTCTTTGGTAAATGGGACCCACAGCCTATAGAATCAGAAGCATTTCTAAAAAAATGGTCCTTACATTATTTAGAATTCCAGCACCAGTTATCTAAAATCCAGATCCAGCTACTATGACAGGTATTGGAAAGATATCCTGCCTAAGAATGGAACCGGAATAGCTGTCAAAGCAACCAACATTGCTGAATGTCCAGTCTTTTAAAACATCTAAGAAAAAAAAAATTAGAAAACCCCAAACCCTTGATATTATTTTGTTTCACTGCCCTCATCAGGAATACAGAATGTGTAATGCTCTGCACAGCATATGCTCATACTACTAGAAGTTTAAGGCTAAGCCTAGGTTTAATTTATAAGGGGTTTATCCCCTAATTTCCTTTCTTTTTTTTTCCTCCTCCTCGTTTTTCTTCTCTCCTCCTTAAGGCTATTCTACTACTAAATGTAACTGAACTAACACTTTGATTTGCAGGCTCATACATGTCAAACAGTAATCAATACTTCTGCCACTTTAGCTCTTTTCCTGGGAGTCACTGGAGGCAAACCCAACATTAACGTTTCAGTGAAGGACTTCCTTTTTCCATTTCCCGGTTATCTTTCTGCAGAGCAGCCAGTATCTAGACATTTCAAGAAATAAGAGAGAAGAAAAGTATTAGATTTTAAAAAAATGACTCAATTCATTCTGAAGAGTTTCCAATTACGTATGAGCAATACTATTTTAACTACTGAATGTGATTAAATTTAGAGAACCTCTCCACTGACAAGAAACCTCTCCCTTAAGTCTTTGTGACATGGTGGATAGAAACAGATTTAACAAAGGTTTAAACTCCATCTCCCCCCAACACACACTTTTGAAGCCTGTTATTTGGGGTATTTGGCAGAATAGGACCCCTCTCTCTCCTTTCCCATGAGGGAAGCAGCAGCAGGATGGCAATTTATTTGGAATGCAATCCTCATGCACACATGACATGTTCAAAGAAGGTGACTGCTGTGAAGGTTAGGAATGCTCATCTTCAAGAGAAAACTGGCAATCCCCGGCATCTACAGGCACTGCTACCCCAGGAAAGAACCAGAAACACCCAGTTGCAGCTGAATTGTCCCAACCACTGTGTTTAACACCACCTTTCGTTTTCTCTGCAAAAAAGCAGTTGGATAAAATGGGCAGAGCTCTATTATGGAATGACTCACAAAGTGGGCTTTATCGCTGCTTTGAGCAAAGAATAAAAAAAAAAAAGGGGGTGTTTCCACTCTCCAACATGAATGGCTGCTACAGCCACTTAATGATTTCCACATTCAGATGACACATCCTTTTTCTTTAAACTGGATTTTAATTGAAATTGCAGTGATGAAACAATTTCTGAAATCACATGCTAAATCCCAATGAAGATGTCAGAGATGCAATCACTTCTGTAGAGCCCAAAATTAGGCAGAGTAGAGATCTTCAAGAAGATTAAAATGACTGTATGATAGCGTGTTCCGACAACTTCTCCCAGAGAGTGGATTTCTGCTTTTAAGTATTAAGTTGTAATGTTGCTAGCAGCCTTTGTAATTAATAAATTTTCAAAGTTGTGTGACTTTTTACTTCATAAATTTCACTCAGTATTTCAATTTTGAATGTTGACTGAGCTCTCCCTTTCCAGAGGAGATTAAGCTGAGGGAATCTATTCATCTCAATGTATGCTATCAGCATGGAGTGAGCTACCCAGTCCTACATACCCATAAAATCAAGCACTGGCTCTGTTACAACATTCTTCCAGATGTTGCCAAACCCCATTTTCATGAGTAAAGTAAAATCGTAAGTTACCAAAGATTGACATCCTCTTTACCTGAGCCCATTTTTTGTTTCTACTTTGCATCTGAATGGCAGCAATAGATGTGAAGAATTCTTCCGAAGGCAAGTCCTCTGGTAGCTTTGTTAAAAACTGAGCTATATGAATGAAGTCCATTTTGGTCAAAATATCTTCAAAAAGTTTTAGTATTCCCAGTGCTGTACGGAATAAGAACTCTTCTCCATCACGGCAGAACACATCCCAGACACGACAAGCCAAGTCTAGTGGCAAAGATTTGCTGTACAATGTGAATATCCTGAAAGACAGAACAAAATGTTCAGTTATTGGACAAGAAGTCTTGGATACTCACAGAAATACACACACCAATCATCAGTAAGTTTGAGGATTCTCAAGTATTTGTAATTAAATATTTATTTTTGTATTTCAGAAGTACTTCTGTTAGTTGCAGCACACTAATCCATGAAACAATATAACATTTTGCAACCATTAAGGCCTGGTCTCTAAGTTTGATTTTCTTGGATCATACCAGAAGAAACAATATACATGGTTTTACAATGGGCATTTGATGACCACAGCTATAATCGAAGGCCTATTTAATCATCACTTCAGAGCTAAGAATTGATGCAGTTTTACTTGCAAAAACTCAAAAAGCTGAACCTTAAGACAAACTTCAATGGGCATTTTGTAGTTCAGATAAAGGAGATGAGTAAAATTAACTCTTGTGTTCCAGGCATGATTGACAGGCAAAGTAATATTAGCATGAGTTCTGGAGGAAGGATCAACTTGAACTCCCTTGAGTTGAGAGAAACAGGCAAGGCAGGATGTCCAGAGATGTGCAGACAGTGGCAATAAGATGGTGGCTCAGTGTACGGATGTGATTTCCAAGGAGAAAGAGTAATACCAGAAGCAACAGCCTCGTCCCAGTTGCTAAAACTCTTTTCTCATTAACTAGCATGAGCACATTTCTTCCTTCACCAAAATGCTGACAGCCTTGCAGTCAGAAACAAAAAGTTGCTCCTTCCTCTCTCCTTTATCCAACATCTCGCTGCATAGCAGAGCAGGAGTATTGCTGCCAACAATGACCTAACAGCACATGATGAGAATAATTTCCTGGAATCATTTTACAGTATATAAGGGGAAAGAGTTACAGTGTTTTTTTCCTTCAGAATTCAGAAATAACTTTTCCGAAGATGCACTGCACAAAAATCTCTGTAAAACTGCAAAGAATTCTCTCCCCGGCAGAGGTCAGCAAAGGCTCAAATTTCAATCAAATCTTTCCACAGCTTTTAACAAAAAACTCCTTTTCAAGAATGCTGAATTGAACAGAAGTTTTCATGTGTTTAAAACTACCCTCTATCCCCTCCAATTTTTTATTTGGGAAATTTGGATTCACATTAAAAAGATAAAATGGAACAACACACACACATATATATGAATAGAATATGAAGTATTTCACAGCAAAGTCTAACAATCAGAGGTTTTCTGCATTATCTGCTTTTTACTATATAAAAATTTATTTGAATGATGTGTCATCAAGTATATGGCTTATGTGTGAATCACCACACTTTAGAAAAAAGGGAAAAGACATTCATTTGATTAACATCCTGATGAAACGAACATTTGCACAAATTCAGGTGACAAGTGAATTGCAGGTTTAAGGTCCTTAGGATTTTACTGGTTTTCCTATTTTTACATCTCATTGCAATCTTCTTATAACAAGTGGAACCATTTAAAATCCTGTTCTCCAAAAAGCTAAATTAGAATTCTAAAATAAACAAACAAAAAGTATATGTCTGGATGCAAAACCTGCACACTTGCTCATCACACATACATGCAGGTGTAAGAAGAGCGTGACACAAGCTCTTTGGGTTTCTGGCCAATCCTGCACTGCAGATTTCATTTACTTTGTACACTCTTTCAATCTTTTTGAACAGTCACAGACCATATAAAACCATACAAAACCATACTGCTGACACAGAATACTTGCATGGCAGCATTAAGACTTTTGTCTCTACACACACACAGAGGAAAGAGCAACAGGTTTTTAATTTAAAAGGAATAGTGTAATAGGAAGCAGTTCAGCTGAGTCCTTTCCTGGTCACCAAGTAGCAGGCAAACACCCAGCCAGAAACAAGTCCTGGTTAAAGATAAGTAACAATGCCAACTTTATAGACCTGTTGTTATTCACAAAAGTAATTATTCCTTCATGATTCAAACCTAACCTGAATAACCCATTTCTATTAAATCTCCAACTATGCAGAAAATTAACTGTCGAAAGAAAGAACTATTTATGAGAACACTTCTTTGGTATGAAAGGATTTACTCACATCAAAAAAGCTGCCACATCAAGTGAGGTATTTGCCATCAAGCTCTTCATAATTTGGAATGAAGTGCCATTTGTAGGAACTTAACAAGGCAATTAACTTTCATTAATATTTGCATGGAATTGATGCATCAAGACCTAACAGAGACTGAACCCCTAGAATAAGCAGTGAAAGGCCAGTAGGAACAACTGCTTAGAACAGGTATAGCATTTCATCCCTTCAAACATTTCCTACTGAAAGACATTTTTTATTAGACACCTGAGCTACTGATCTGGAACTCTGCTGGAATTTATTGGAATAATAAAGCAGCTGCCAGACTGAGGCAGTTCCAGCAGCATCTTTCAGCAGCACTGGCACACTCCTTGCACATGACTGTCACTGTACTGGGGGGTGATTTCTGTCTGCAGCTCTCTTGCAACCTGCTCTAAGTCGCAGGTGCAGACAATACAGCTAACTCACATAGAGATGTCCAGTGTCAGAGCAATGCAGGTGCAGGCTCCTGGCCTTTCTCTGTTTGGAAGAGGAAGAGAAGAAGCACCAGATGCTCGTGCTCCTCCCTGGTCCTGTTGAAGAAAGTGTATTTGAGGTAGATGCATGAAGTCCTGGCTGGTTTGCTACTCACAGCAAAAGCGCATGACCATAAAGTCATCAAGAAAGCAAAGCACTGCTGCCATGATAATCATAAGCTCCATCCTTCTATCCTTTTTCTTCCCCCCCTCTCCTTTTTTCTCTTTTCTTTCTAATTAAAAAGTCTTTGTAAGATATCAGCAAGAGCAATGCATACAGGTAGGCCAGATTTTGGATTGGCAACTCACACACAACATTGATTCAGATCACATCTTATGTATTCTTGTACTACACATTCCTTTCCCATGTCTGTAAATTTTAAAATCATTACAGTCTAAAAAAAAGTAGAAGTGTTTACTTAATTTCTTATTTGGAAAAAAGAAATAAAATGCTGACTGCAAGAGAGGATTTTTTTGGGGGCACGGACTATGCTTTTCTCAAAGGAACAGAAAACAAACTTATACATACCTTACTGAAAGTGCCTACTAAAAACGGCCATGCAAAGTGGCTTGGACCCTCATCCCAACAAACACATGGTGTCAATAGAAATTCAGTGTTCATGGAGCACAGTCACACTCCACGTAATACTGAAGAAGCACTGATCAATCCATCAGTACAAACACAGCCCTTGGCTATAATTATTGCCAAAATAATTTTCCTGAGTAGGGATAAAGAGGTGTTTGTATAGCAGCAGCAGGCCATAAATAGACAGCATGTGTCCTTGGCAAATCCACATTCCACTCTGCTCACAAGAGCCTGCGGAACATCAGCTGACAGAGTGAGAGGCCAAAACTGGGCTATTCAGACACATTTCCCCTGTGTTCTTTGAGAACCTGACTGCACATTGCTCTTTATGGTTTTTTCACACTTGATCCCCTTTATACTCACCAAAAAAAGTAAAACCCTGTATAGTTTTTGAATTCTGTCAACAAGATTTATCAGTTGGAGTTTGGGCTTAAAGCACATGGGTCCTTTTTAAATGAGGTGCCTTTACTTGTGGCAGGTATCCCCCAGTAATCATGTCACAGTACCTTTAGTTAAACTATTCGGTCCTTGGAGTTTTCTCATCACAGAAGGCAGCAGTGGAACTAAACTGGCAGGAGGGCTCTCCTCCCTAATTGTCTACCAGCTCCAAGAAAACCTACACAGCTGGGCCCACCTATAGCATTTATTTTTCTTGGAATATATCCCTTCAAAAATTATTTAAGCACACCAATTTTACTGCTGTTCCCTGCAGCACAGATGACAGGAAGAAGCACAAAGCGGACTAGTTGTCTCCATTCTAATTGTGGTAGGAGCAGGAAGGTTTCCCAGCAACTGGTCTGTGCAGCACTGGCTACTGGAGCCTCCCAGAGCTGGCACCAGCAGAGATTTACTGCACACATGCCTGCACAGTAACCATACCAGCCACTGGAATAGCAGCAGGCATCCCTTTGGAGCTCAGAACAAATGTTCTGAGTAATGTTACAGCAAGCCTCTTTCACAGAGATTTTTACCTACAAGCAAAAGGTCTGCCTACTCAAAGCAATGATGTACCGTATTCTTCCCTGACATTAAATACACTGCAGCCACACTCATAGTGGCAATTTAAAGAAAAAAAAAATAGAAATCTGCTTCCTACAGGATCAAAGTATTTTGAAGTAGAAAGTGTGCATGTGCACACACACATATAAATACCTTTACACATATATTTAAGTAAAATATGTAAGTTTTACATACATACAACCTTCACTGTCTAACAAAATTAAGGACAGAGTGGTATGAGCTGTGTAGTTCAAGACAAGTGTGAAAAAGTTTAATATAGTATTGGGCAGGTCTATCTCCAAGAGCCTACATTCCTGTGCAAGAGCAGTGTTGTAACTCTCTAGGGATGGGAAGGAACACAGTAAATTGTCCTTGGAATTAAAATAAACATCTTGAATATGGATGCAGGTAGTCAACAAGAAATGTTAATTGTCAGTTCACTGATGCAAAGACCTTGAGAAGCACCATCCAGAGTCACTCCTCATCAACTTCTCTTTCAAGTGCTCTTAACAACACCCATAGAGGTAACAAAAGGGGGATCTGATATGCCTCAAGACTTCAATAACACTTCAACACAGACGTCATCAGTTCTTCACTCACTCACTTTTTGGTTTGTTTTGGTTTTGTGCTTGTTTTTTTTTTCCTATATATATACTAAGAGAAAATAATTAACCATGTAAATGTTTACTCAAGAAATATAAATATAGAGTATTCTATCAAAGCAAAATTCCTGCAGGGAATGTAAATCTTCAATCTTCTGTCAAAACAGTCTTTTTCTCTAAATCTCTAATTTCTGGTACTGTTTCTCAGGATTTCTTCTTTACAATGCAAAGTTAAACAATAGCATGATATTAACATGCCTGTACCATGAGGATGCTCAATTTTAGCAATCACCTTATCTATGACAGCACCATATCCAACTAGTAAGCCATAGCATCACAGAATACCCTAAGTTGGAAAGGACCTACAAAGATTATTGAGTCCAATTCCTGGTCCTGCACAGGAGCCACCTCAAGAATCACATCATGTGCCTGAGAGCACTGTCTGAAAGGTTCTTGGACTCTGCCAGGCTTGGTGCTCTGACCATTTTCCCGGGGAGCCTGTGCCAGTGCCCAGCCACCCTCTGGGAAGAAGAATCTTTTCCTAATATTTAATTTGATTTTCACAGCTTCATGCACTGTTACCACAGAGAAGGTAACCCCATCTCTTCTCCTCACAGGGAATCTATAACTGCAGTGAGGTCTCCCCTCAGTCACCTCCAGGCTGAATAGACCAAGTGACCTCAGCCACTCCTCACATAGCTTCCTCTTAAGGCCATTCACCATCTCTACTGCTCTCCTTTTCACACTCTCTAATAGTTAACTATGTTTTTTATATTGTGGTGCCCAAAATTGCCCTCAGGGCCCAAGGTGAGGCTGCCCCAGTGCAGAGCAGAGTGGGACAATCCCCTCCATTGCCTGCCTGGCCATGCTGTGCCTGATGCACCCCAGGACAGGGCTGGCCCTCCTGGCTGCCAGGGCACTGCTGATTCACATTCAACTCACCACTGACCAGGACCCCCAGGCCCCTTTCTATGGTGCTGCTTTCCAGCATCTCATTCCCCAGTACATCCAGGATTGCTCCATCCCAGCTGCAGAATCTGAACAGGTTACTACTGTGAGATGGTATCAAAATCTTTAGTGAAGTCTAAAAATATCACATCTACCCAACTAGGTGGGTAACATTGCCATAAAAGGAAATTAAGTTTGTGAAGCAGGGCTTTCACCTCATGAACCTGTGCTGGCTGTGCTATTATCCAGGTGTCTTCCAATACGTTCCAGAATAATCTTATGGCTCCATAATTTTACCAATCACTGTAGTGATTCTGACAGGCCTTTAGTTTCCAGAGACACCCTTCTTGAAAATCAGGACAATGTCTGCCAGCTTGCAGACAAACGGAACCTCTCCAGATTCCCAAGATTGTTCAAAAATCATTGAGAGAGATCTCATGATGATATCTGCTAGCTCTTGGATGAATCCAATCAGGTCCCATAGACCATAAGGCTGGAGCAGCAAATCCCACAAGTTCAGGGTCGAATGGAAGTTTATCATCCTCACAGCCATGGTCTTCCAGCTCAGGGCTCTGGGACCCCAAAGCACATCATAGTCGTTAAAAACTAAAGTGAAGACAGCATTAAATATCTCTGCCTACTCTGTGTCTCTGCTGGTAAAGTGGCCATCCTCATCGTGTAACAGGCTGATGTAATTTCTGGACTGCTATTGACATTATTGTCCATTAAAAATACAATAACCTGATGATTTCAGTGTTGTCTATCCAGTTACTCTCCCACATGTTTACAGTCATCTTATTCTGATGTGCCTTTTATTCAATTGCTTTCTCCACACAGGCTTTCACAACACTGAGGCATACAATTTCAACATCTTTCCTCTTATCACTGAACACACCAGCCTCTGCTCTCTTTCTTCCATTCTACCTTATCCTAGTACTTTTTCTATTCTCTGTGCACAGATCTACTTCAGTTTAATATTCTCAGCCTCCAGTCACAAATTCTTTCCCATGGCATTTCTCCCATTAAATATTGGGGGAAATGAGCCTATTCATTACAACCCCCAACAATTCCCCTACACATGATGCATTAAAATTTAATCCCAGTGTAACAGCCAAGTCACAAAGCCCATGTTACACCACCCTCTGTGCAACAGGCATATACAAACCATGCAAATCAAGCAAAGGCAGCAAGTCAATTTGGAGTTGAATCAACCAATGGACATTAAGGACAACAAGAAGGGCATTCCTGCATGTGCAGGAAAAAAAAAAGGCTCAGGAAAACATGAGCCCACTGCTGAACAGGGCAAGGGACGTGGTGACAAAGAACATGCAGACAGCTGTGGTACTTACTGCCACCTTCATGTCAGTCTTTACTGAGACTTGTCTTTAGGAATCTCAGGTCCTCCAGACCAGTGGAAATGCCTACTATAAGGAGACCCTACCCTAGCTGGAGGAGGATCATATTAAGGACCATTTAAATAAATTTGGCATGTACAAGTGTGTGGGGAAACTGTCTAGTGTTCTTGTGAGGCCACATTCAATTATCTTTGAAACATCCCAGTGATCAGGGGAAGTTCCTGAGGATCTGAAGGAAACAAATGTCACTCCTATCTTCAAGAGACAGGATCTAGGGAACTACAGGCTGGTCAGCTTCATCTGCATCCCTGAAAAAGCAATGTAAGAAAAACTCCTGGAAATTATTTCACAACACATTATGGACAAAAAGGTGATTGCAAGAAGTCAGGATGGATTTATGAAAGCAAAATCATGCCCAACCAGACTTGGTAGCTTAACCAATGGGATGACTGGCTTGGTGGAAGAGGTGAGAGGAATAGACACTGTGTATCTTAATGTTAGCAAGGTTTGCAACACTGTATCCTATAAAAGCCTTGCTGATGAACTGATCATGTACGGATTAACAGTGAGGTGGACTGAAAACTGGCTGGAACTGTCAAGCTCAGAATGCTCTCATTTAGTGGCATGAAGTATAGCTTTGAGCCAATCCATTGATAGTGTACTCCAGCGTTTGATATGAATCCAATGCTTTAAAATGTCTTCATTAAGGGCCTAGATGATGGGTTAGACTGTACCCACAGCACGTTTACAGGTGATATAAAACTGGGAGGCTGGTGGCTGATACCACTCCACAGCGACCTTTGAAACACTGGAGAAATGAGCCAAGAGGAGTCCCACAAAGTTCAGCAAAGGAAATGCCAAGTCCTGCACACAGGTAAGAAGTAAGCCCAGACACAAGTTTATTTGGGAAGCCAACTGGGTGCGAAGCAGCTTTGCAGAAAAGGACAGGGAGGCTCTGGTGGACACCAAGCTGAATGTAAACCAGCAATGTGCTTTTGCAGCAAAGATTGCTCACAAACTCCTGGGCTGCAGAAGAAACACCACTTCCAGCATGCCAAGGCAGCTCATCCATCTACTCAGCACTAACAAGCCAGCTCTGGGCTTCCCAGTACAAGAAAGACAAGGATATACTGCAACAAGTCCAGTATGAATGTGATGAAAGGCTTGGACGTGTGACACAGAGGGAGAGACTGAGCAGACTGGTACTGTTCAGCTGGGAGAAGAGATGGCTTGGACCTAAATATCTAAAAACACTTGATTGGAGGATGAAAAGAAGAAACAAGAAAACAATACAGAAACAGACTTTTCCTAGTTGTATCCAGTGAAAGGACAAGAGCCAACAACCACAAAATGAAATACAGGAAATTCCATTTTAAACACAAGAAAATAAAAAACTTGTTAACTACAAGGGTGGTTGAATACTGTAACAGAGTTGCCTGAAGAGACCGTGAAGTGTTCTTCCTTGAAGATACTCAAAACCCAACTGGACAGGACAGGGTCCTGAGCAAGCTGCTCTAATTGACTGTGCTTTGAGCAGTGGGTTTAGATTAGATGATCTCAGAGGACTTTTCCAATACCTCAGAAATTCTATGATCCTATTAAAATTAACGTATTCAAACTTTGACCTTGTATTGGACTGATTTACTTTAAAAGCTTTTTTGTCTAAGAGATTAGCAACATGTTGAATGCTACCAACTAGGTCTTAAAGATCAGGGTACTGCCAAAGACATTGCAGTAAAATTGCATTAACACTACAAATGTTTTCCAAAAGAACAGCTTATTAATGTCAGAAAAACCTCCCGCTGTTACCACTGGGCATTTGTTCTTTTACTTAAGGTATTTGTCCGATACCTGAGAACAGAAGAAATTGTCAACAATGTAAGGGCAAACCAATTTTTCACAAAAAATCTTTCATATCATCCCAAAATTGACAATGAAGTCTTGCTGAAAAGAGACTACTTAACTGCCCCAAACCAAGGTCTGATAGGTACAAATGCAAATGCTCAATTTGGAGTGCATAATACCTCACCAAAATTTGGCAGAAGTGCAAATTAGATGTTTGTCTTTTCTCCTCTCTAAGGAAAATGTTCTGATTATACTAGAACTTAAAGGAAAGACAGTTTCATCTAATAAAAAGACTCTAATTTCCCATCTGCTAAGTGGAATAGCTTTTCTGTAGCTTTGAGTTTTGTGTTGTATGGACAAATGTTTTAATTATGCTTTTCCTGATCTGTGCAGGATAAAGTACACATTTCAAATGCAAGACTGGAAATATTTTCTGAATAGACAGCCCTGGTACACACCTGCACATGCAACAGACAAATTCCCTCAGAAGGTCAGCATTATTTCAGAATAAGCTTCCAACTTAACACAATACAATACAGGTTAGGCAAATGTTAAACATCACAGAAGTATGTGGGAATGATTTGGATTGACAACACAAGTTCTGAACAAAAAAAAAAAAAAAGCCTCTATCTTGGAACAATATTAAACCAGGTAAGAACATTCCCATTTCTGTCACAAACACTGACATGAAGCTATATGTCACACAAATTAGCAATTACTCTTTCAATGTCTTACCAATCAATTAAATAGATGTCTGGAGTTAAGTTATTTTTTTTGAAGTGGGCAAATAACTTTGGCAGATTTTCTTCAAAGAATACTTCAAATGCAGCAAAGTAAGTCAACATCTGAGAAAATATAACAGGGAGAAAACAAGCAGTTAGCTGTGTTATTAGTAAGCTTAAATGTATTATCTGTTGTAGGATTAACACTCTTCAAAAATAGGATCAATGAATTACATGATACTATAAAGAGCTAAGCATTTACATAAAAGGCAGCATCTGCAAGCACTAAGAGTTTAAGATCTACTCTATATATGATTCTCATACTAAACAATGTAACAAACATTTTCTTTGGGTCTTGGCCAGCTTCCTTTGGAAAGAAAAATACCAGCAGGAGGGAAGTTTTTGGCTGATTTTTCAAAATAATTATAACAGAATGGTGTTTTATGCCTGTGGCAGTAATTTAATATTACACTGAATAAAATCCAAGACCCAATGGAACATAATGAAATACAAAACTAAAATAATGTTAATACTCCACAGCAACAATGAAGAGTCCAGTATATTCAAGTCATAAATCACAATCTAATGCCAAAGCTATTCTAATAGTCTAATACCAACATAATACCACACATTCTACATTTAGAAAATAGGCATTTCTTTTGCAAAATGGAAAATATAAGTTTCACACAAAAAAATTCAAAGACTGGGAAAAAACATCTATGCAAAAGAAACAGTTTGTAACTCTCTGACATCATAACCCCTGAACTTCATTGCTTTAAACACAAAGACTTTTATGCTATTTTAGAATTCAAGTATTTAGTCAAATTTCATAACAGAGAACATGTTAAAAATATCTTCCAATTCAAGTAAGAGTTAAATACAAAATATTATTTAATCATTGTCCCTAATACTATATGGAGAAAAGTTAAGCAAAGTCCTTGAATGATTCAGTAATAAAAATCCCAGTAAAAGCAATAAAGAAAGGCTGTGATTTCTTCAAAGTATGACTTGCAACAGAATGCTTCTCCCCAAAACATCACAACAGTAAAGGGAAAAGGGATCCTTTTGGAGACTTCTGTTTGAAATCCTTTTAAAGAATGAAAAGTTTATCTCCCAGGTTTTTTTAATGTCCTTACAGAAGCATTTCCCATTTCCTCTGAATGAAGTGACAGATGGTGGACTACTTTCATTAACAGTGACAGACAAACACCTGAACCTGGCAGTCAGTATGAGGCTTTAAGTCAATCAGAGATGGTGTATGCTAGAGAAATAACTGAAGTTACTGAAATCTGAAAACTGTCAGTTACAAAGAAACAGCTTTATGTCAAACATGACACCAGAAATCCAGAAAGAAATTAGAGAACTGTACCCCTGAAACAGCTCCCCAGTGTGGATTTTTAAATGCATGAAATCCAAGCATCTATGAGACTTGTGAGTATAAAGAAGGAAGCAGGTAATGCATCAGACAGTCCTACTTACAAAATAATCTGCTGGCACCAATGTATGATAATTCTACTGAAGTTCCTACTTTCAAAAGTACAGCAGAGGCAGGACCTTACACATAACTGCTACAGTCTATTACTATCTATTGATAGTACTGTGGGCAGCAGTACAAGTAGTTATTTTGATCAAATCAACATTCAACAAGACTTTTCCTTAGTGGTAATAAAAAAAAAATATTGTTTAATAAAATTAACCAACAAAAGAAATCAAGATAAACCTGTATAAATTACTATTCACACAACTAACTTACACTGGTATTATTTTGTATTAATTTACTATACAACGAATCAGCATTTGCTTATTAAGCTGACACAAAAAGATGAGGGTAGACTGCAGATTAGTATGTTCCCCACAGAAACAAAAAACTGTCTCACTCAAGTGTCACTAGTCCCTTTGAAATACTAGATGACATTTTCCTTGTGTTGTTAAATCATGGGTTTGCTTTCATGACATTAATATTTCATGTATCACCATCTCTGCCCTCTGTAAGCACACAGTTATCCCATAGTCCCTATTTGGCCAGGCTAACAGAACTGAACAGCACTATCTGAAAGAACTGCAAACCCACTAGCTCAGCTAAAAAAATATTTATCTTATTCTATCCAATTCAATTCCAAAACCATCTTCACACAAACTGTATTTACACACTGAATACATGAGCATGTCCTCCTTTCCAAGTACTGTAATGGAGATAGCTGATCCTGCTCCTAGCAATGCTGTCTGCCCTGTGGCACATTTTCCTATGGTATTTACAACTGATGAAATTCAGGGACTGAACAGGGAATACTTTTCCAGCAGGAATACTGATAAGATTTCTAGTGTCTACTTTTTAAGCAACAACAGTGACTGTTGTCATCATCCATTCTCTTGTTTTCTTACATTTGAACTCTTAAGAGGCAGATCCTATTTTCACAGTGCTAAGAGGTGAGAAAGAAATACAGAATGCCATATATTTTACACAAAAATACCTTTAAAGTAAATTAAAACCACATTTGAGGAGATGTGTCTTATTTTGCTGGTGTACCTGCTGACATGGAATTTCAGAGACTCTAGAGAAAATGAGGCAATCAGCTCCCAGTGAAAACTTGAGGGGTGAGAGGTTTCTTTCTCTGGAAAGCAGCCTGTGGGACTCAAACACAGCTGCTACAGGAAGATATGGAAAATCTGCTTCTCCCTGCAACAGTCTGTTTTTAGCAACCTATTAGCCTATGATAAAAAGTACTTTCAAGACACTTTTATCAAGGTGCTTTCAGCTTTCAACTGCAGCATTGTTGAAAACCACCTACAGTAATATTCTCATAGCTATTCTCTGAGCATTATAAAATAGCTACTCAATGATTTCATTCACGTCTTGTTCAAAAAGGTTGATAGGATGATCTTTGGTTGGGTTTGAATTTTTTGACGGATTCTGCATATGTGTGTTGGTTTTTTTTTTTTTTGCTTGTAAAGTGTGTTGATTTAAAATAAATTCTGATTTCTTTCCCAAGCCACTGAAATAATAATTTTTTATTTTTTAAAACTTTTTCTACACGTTATCCACAGCATGTTGATTACAGGTTTTTTTGCATACTTACAAGGCCATGGTCCACACGGAAAAATGCCATCTGACAGGGCTTATTTAAAAGGTTAGAAAAAGCAATGAAGGCATCTGCAGTATCCAAGTTCAAGATCAATACAGCTGCTATGAACGACATGCCCTGCACCTGAAGAAAGAAGAAGTGTTACCCTTTACCAGTAACTCTATTATTATATTGCCTCATTTTGTCCTCATGCTCACTAGTATTTGATGCACTCACTGAGCTGCTGCATCTTGAGAAATGCTCAGAAAAGCAGGACTTTTTAACCCACATGCCCCTTGATATCACATGTTCAGTGCATGGAAGCTAACAATTCTCCTGTTGTCTTCTTTCAAAGACTCCAAGTTGAACTCCTAGGATAGGCTAGGTTGACAACACTCTCAAATATACAGAATAAAGATTTTTTTGAACAATAAGGTGTTTCAAAGTAATCTCTTTTCTCCCAGGGATGGGTCATCTCGATCCTTATTTGAGGAAAGCTGAACTTGAACTCTAGAGACAAAGCCTGTACTTTTGTTTTTCAATAAATTACCAGCAGTTAAAAACAACTGCACTGATTCATTTAATAAACAAAACTCTAAGATTATACTCTTGTTTCATTTACCATAAGCTCATTATATTGTTCCCTTTCTCTACAAAGTCTGTTGTGGAATCCAGGCAAACCTCTCTCACCCGGAGGGTGCAGTGCTGCCATTGCGAGTCATGTGGAGCAAGGTGTGATTGTCATCCCTGCAAACCTGAGGAACAGGATCCTTCCCAACACAACAGGGTGTTGCTGTACCATATGAGGCACAGCAGCTGATCTGCCCTTTGTCTCATTTCCCAGCAGTCATGTTCAGCAGCTCTTGCCAAGCATTTTGTACTATCTACAAAATAGGAACATCACCTCTCTCCACTTGCCTTGTCTAAAACTGCTCCACAATAAAGAAGAAACCTCTCTGTATAACCCTGCTCTGCATACAGAGACTAAATGAAATTCACTCAGACCTCTCATAATCACTACTTCAAATACTATGATTGAGCTCATGTAGCTTCAATGAGCGTTGCTCTAGAGACTGGTCGAGAAACTCACAGTGCTATGGCACAGAAATGACAATCATTTCAATTCAACAGCAGTCTCAGTAAGACTGGTACTAACAATAAGGACATAACTACACCTTGTCTTTGATTCCAATTTTCAAATTATGTATTCTTCAGTACAAATATGGATTTTCCAATTAGTTAACCTGTAAAAAGCTTAAATCCAGCAAAATAAGTGTTATACACATTTCTCAAGGATGTACTGGAATAGAAAAAAGCACACACAACCCTCCCCCCCCCCACTCCAAACCATTTAATACAGGTCTAAAAATGACTAATTAATAAAATCCTTCCTCCTTTTAAGAAATATCTCCCTCCCCACTCCTGAAAAATAAATTCTTCACTTACATAGCCTACATCAGGTCTGTAACAAGTATAGGCTCCTAAAATACTGTGCAACGTGTCATGGTAAGGACCACCCTATAATTAAACAAAAACAGCACAATACATCTGATTATACAACAAGCATGTTAAAAAAACTTCAGTGCTACATATGGTCTCTATTACTGCTGACAAAGTAGCAGTAATACTCTTTCCCAATGTAGCTTAGAACAGCTGAACCATTCCAAATAATTTTAGCTTTAACAGAATGAAACAACTCTCAAACCCCATTTATTATAAATACATACAGTTCATCCAATACATTGATTAGATATTAAATACTTATACAGTAGGAATGCAAGCCTAAGAGATTCCTTACAGGCCAGCAGCAGTCTGGCAATAGTGCCAAGGCAGTAGAACAATAATGCAAACCACGTAATTGTCTGAGACTGGAGGCAAAAGTCAACCATGAAGAAAACACTCAAAATAATAATATGCCATAACACGGAAAGAGCATATTGAGAAAAACATGTACAGCTAAAAAGAATTTCACATTGCTGACTACTAACAACTGCCATATCTTACACTGAGTACTGTAAATGATTGAGAATTTCCAAATTGAGAAGTTTTTTGCCTAAAAATGTTGATTTATCACAATCTGAACCTTTTATAGAGCTGCTGAAATCTGTGCATAAAAGGACAAAATCTGATTAACCTGAGTCACTAAAGCACACTAAAACCATACAAGCCAAATCAGTTTTGTATCAAGCTAAAAAAAGGCCAACAAGTCCCATTTGTTTCAGATGTTCTCTCTCACTGTGTATTTATAACCAGCAGTGTCGATTTCACTGACTTTGGAACAGTCACTTGCATCACTTCATCAAATAGAAACCAGCATGAACTATATTAGATAAATCATAATGATTACCAAACAGTTTGGGGTTTTCTATGTACCTTGATGTTACTCTCCTCTAGATTATTTCTAGTTTTCCAAAATCTCTAGGAACTTCATCCTCTCAAGATGCATGCTCCTTCAGAACTCAACGGCCTGTTCCAACCAAGGGACAGGCCAGATTATGTAAACTTGATTTCCCCAACACACCAAGACAAAAAGTTAACATTGCTTACTTGTTGGAATATACAGAGACTAGGAAATGTTCTTGAGATATCCAGTTTTATTAACTCCAAGCTTGCTTCCCTGTCAGCTGCAGAAAACCCAGCATCTGCAAAAGCCAAAGTTACTACATTTATTACAAACATGCAGTGAACGTTCACCCTTTTTTTTTTTCCAGCAAGGTTTATGTTTTGCACAATTCATGTATTTTGATGTGAATTCTAGGGAATAAGGCTACAGACAGAACAATTCCCCAGTTCAGCAGACAGGCTCAGCAGAAAGTACATCCTGACCTAGAGAACCCTACAGTGCCCAGTGACCCTCAATAGGTTTTGAAGTGAAGTGGGGAAAAATACAGGGCAAGGCAGGTCAGGCACTTTTCCTGTATCTGCTGACAAGTCATTGGACAGATACAAGCCTGTTAACTTGTGACCCCTCACCACCACCAAGGCTTCCCAGTGGATGCCAAAGTAGCTGCCTCTGTGAAAAAGCTGTGGTGGAAGAGGGAAGTCCTAAAGCGGCAGCCTGTGATGGATGCCACCTATCTCTTCTACTGTGAAAGCTCTCCTTTCAGCTTCATGTTTATTTAGCCTTTGTAGATCTTGTAACTGATACTATAATACACTCTCCATAACTGAAACAGATCCTGTACCAAGTATATTTCTATCGCATTAGTCTTCATTCTGGAATCAAGATGTCTTATTGTTATTGTCTGTTCTGTCTAGTTGGGAATTACCTACTGCTGTTTACTGAATAAGCTGTCAATAGACAATGAGCATCAATCACATAAGCATCTACACTCCAGAAAATAAAGCGCAAGAGGAAGCTGGAAACATACTAGGTGTTATCTTATTTAAGATACAAACACCCTCAAGGTAACAAAGTGGGAATTTCCAATCAAAAATATTTTTCTGCTTATAAATGCCAATACGTAATGTTGTCCTTTTCTTTTTCCTCTGTTCAGTATAATTACTTACTGAAGGCAATTTCAGTCATTTGCATGTAGTTTCCTAATCTCTCAAAACCAGTCAACTTTTTCAATTAGTAAATCTCAAACTACTTCATCTGCAAAAAAAAAAAACACCTGCTGCTCTCTGAAAAACACCAATGACTTCAGCTCAAAGTTGCAATAAGGGACTAAAATGCAATTTTCTGCTCTAACCTGAGTCGCAATCCCAAAATTATAGATGCAGAAAAGTATTTTAGTGTTGCAATTCCAGTGATAATCCCCAAACTACTATTTGTAGTTTTACTACATATTTGCTTCAAAGTAAGAACTGCACCCAGAGATTGTTTATTAAAAAAAAAGCTTGAACAATTGTGTTTTGTACTACACCAGAATTTCATTGAGAAAAATGCAGCTATTCCTTGCTTTCACAAAAAGACATTTTCTTTTTACCAGGACACAACTTTATAGCTGTTTTTTTGTTGTTGTTGTTTAAAATATGTGATTTGATTTGAAGGAACTAGTCTATAAAATGTCTTATTCTGTAACACAGCTGAAATCATTTACAAAAAGCATACCTTCACATTCTACTTCAGGCCCTCCTGTACTAAGTGATCGCCACTTCTCTTTGGCACGAGCCAGGCAAATATCATACAGTTCTGGAAAAGAAAAACACATAACCAAGTCCACTATTTGAACATGTTTATGTCCACTAACCACCCACCACATGGGCAATGCTGCCCTAGGCATTAACGGTAGCAGAACTTCTGAGTTAAAGTTTTGGAAGCCGTGCTCCACTCACCTCTAACTTCATATTAAGTGAAAAGGAAAGGCAATCTAAACTGCATTTTACATTCAAATATTTGCTTTTTCTTGCAGAATACTGATGTTCAAAACTACAGTCTGAATGGATAATTAGGAAGGTCTAGCAAATTATGTCAGGTAACTAAATAATGCACAGAAAAGCAGCACAATACAGCAGGAGTACACAGGCAGTCTACCACATTTCCATGCTGGAATTAATTACATAAGTTAGTCTTTCAGAGCTGAATTTTTCTGTACTCAGAAGTAATAGATTATTTCTATTTTCACAAATCAAAGTACAAATCTTGCCGGTCTGTTAATTTCTTATAAACCTGTTGTCTTACTTCAAATCAAAGGAAGCACACTATACACATATTCATATGCATTTCAAAATTAACAACAATTTTATGTTTCAAAAAGAAAAAAAAGTTGTGTCACTAGTTCTGACCATCTCCATCCAACATCAAAGCAAGACACAGTGACAGCAATACTCAGAAACAATTACAGCAGCAGTCCTAGAACAGCTACAAGATTAAAAGACACTATTTTTGAACAAAACACATCAATGCAGCTCAAAAAAAGCGTAACTAGATAACATTTCCTCACACCCACACCACAACAGATACAAGAATGTCCCCTTGCTATTTCACTTTGTAAGAAATGTCGACAAGACAGCAGCCTCACCATGGGTGATGTTTAACTCGTTTCCAATTGCCAAGCTCCAGACTTTGCCTCTCACGCTCGGTGGAATGCCCTGCCACCACAGCTCTCGGACTTTACGTGAACAACACCTGTTTAAAGTAAAACAGGTTATTCTAAGAAATATTTTGTTGCCAGCTGAATTGCAAATATATCATCCTATCGCTGCTGATGGGATTCAAACCAAAATGAACATCAACGGCCCAAGAAGTAAAATACAATTTGCACATACCCATTCTTTAGTACTATTTTGCTTTGAACTGCAAAGGAAATCTTTCTTCCTTCCAATGTAACGGCTTTATATTGACAGAAGCACAGCAATCCCAATATGAATAATCTGCAGCCACACTTGATTAGCAAAAATCATAGGGAAAAAGTAAACAAATGGAAAGGAAGTCCACACCTATGCCACTGCCTATGCTAAAGACTGGACAGCTCCATGAAAGACTAAATACAGGAACAAGTTATGGAAGTCTATCCTCTGTCATCACCCTGCTGTGCAAAGACATGCAGCTTCCCACCTATCTTTGTAGTTCTGTGCCTCTGGAAAAAATGCATGAAGATGTGACAATGATTAACTTTTAGCTGGGAGCTTGAAAGACATTTTAACAGAAAACAGGCTTTGAAATAGATGCAGCTGATATTCAGCAAACTGAGAGCCCAGGAGGAGGAACAAAATAGCACCTAAGCACCAATGAAAAGCAGTAAAACCACAATAATCCATTTATCTTTCAGCAGATTCCAAAAACTAAAATGTAAAACAGTGAATACATTGGGGAAATTCTGCATTTATAAACCAATAAAGGAAAAGGTGACCTAATTTTTACAGCAACCATGGCAGATGTATCTTTAAATACTGAAGACAATTTGTTTAGATTTAGCTTATTATACTCCAGTCCTCCAGAAACACATTTTCCAACAAATTCTGTCCATCTATTTAATACATAGTCTCAGGATAACTGAATTCCATTGTTAAGCAAATTGCACTTCTGAGTGCTGTTGGTTTATAATTTATGTTGTTGTGGTGGTTGTATTTGGAGTGCTGGGGGCTGTTTTTTTTTTTTTATATGACTAGCAAAGACCACCAAGGTAATTTATCAACTGCCTGTGCCATGACTTTGAAGGAAATCTTCTAGCACTTAATATAAATAACTTTTCCCCTATTTCTCTTTTCCATCATTTGATTATTCCAGCATGTACACCATTCTAGAATTAAAAGAGGCTTCATAAACCATTTACATACCTCAATCTACACTGATATTACATTAACAGCTCAGTCAAGGAAAGCCCATTTCTGATAAATGGATGATGTTCAAGTACTATGCCTTATGCTTTTACATCCTCTACCACAGATCACTCCTCAGTGCTTCACAGTTTCTGAGTATCTTCAGCCTTCATTAAAGACAAGTAGTAAGACTCAGCACTGCATCACTTCCAACCACCTTGCAGAAATAAAGATGTTGCTTATTTCTTTTGTAGCTGTTCAAGAATGATGTTCTAACAAAAGCTTCCAGGACCATTTAAAATTTAGGCTTCCTAACTTTGCAACTTCTCTTCAGGATATAGCCTGTAATTTTAAATTAAAACTCAATATAACATACTGTCTTACATAGTTTCCCAGTTGGGTAAGATTTCATTGTTCCAAGTTAAAACAGCATTGCCAATGCTGTCTTCCAGTTTACAGCGTTCTTCCAGTTGTTTCTTTCTCTTCTGGGCTTCTTTAAGCTCTGCAAAAAAGGAATTTCCTTTCTAAGTTAAGAAAACCAGAAACTAAATATTCAGTTAGTCATGGCTATGCAACCACATAAAGCACATTGTGTTCACCCTGAAGTACAGTGGACTGCTCGAATTCTGAAAAATTCCCAAGCACACAGCAAGCTGAGCAGTGACTGCAAATGCAAATAAAGAACTAACTGGAACGGTAAGTTTCATTTTCCACAGATGGGACAAGGGGAATTGGATAATGTATGACTTCTTTGACTCTTCAAATCTAACCACACTATTAACTTTGAATTAACACTTCAGACAGCTAACAGCCTCACCTAGTAGAACAGGTCAGAGTATTTCCTAATAAAGTCCCACCCCTTTTATAGCAGACTCAAAACTACAGGCCAAATGAATACAAATTTTTATTTTGTTTTCATTGTTCTATTACAATTTAGGTATATTGTCAAGAAATCACAAGTGCCACATTTTTGATGCTACTTCACGTATGGAGAATCTAAATGTTACACATCCCAAATGGAAGCCTTTACTTCACTAACAAGAAAACATATTTCATGTCCAGTTTAGATGTATTTTGCAGTTCTAAGTTATCACTCAATATGTCTTCCTGCATTATCAATTACTGCTTTTACTACTGGAAAATTTGTTAGACAAATGCAGACAGTCTCTACAGCAGGACATGGGTGTGCATTCACATGCCGCCTACAGTATGAGGAGGTGCTCACCTGACAAGCAGAACTCACTGAAGAACAGCAGACCCATGAACAAGGTCTTTGGAATGGACACATTTTACCTGATGGATCCACTTTAAAGCCCCACAGAAGCTGTGCCTGAGCAGAACCATAGCAACTGCCTAATAATGTTTTCAGCTTTGATACAAGCTCTTTTCAAGCCTGCTGAAATGCAGGCTTTCAATTTTTCTCTAACCAACAAGAGGGTGTTTATAGTCTTTGATCTCCTGACCTCTTGACAATGTATCGCTCTGCAAAGCTGCTCATCTGGAGTGGCTTTAGGGAAAATGGGTTTGTCTCGGTATTTATCTGGACAGAATGACATACTCCATTTCAGTGAAGACAGCACAAGGACCTGGTCCATCACCTAACAGTCATCCCATTTTCCCCAAGCCACCCACCCTACATGCAAAGAAAGAACAGAGAAATTCCTTTAGATTACACATACAGTAGCAGATATATTGAACAGGAGTCACATGAAGTTAGAACCTCACTGGTGGGTATATGATGTTCAAAATCACAAGAGGATACTTCTATTAATGTGTCAACTGCAGAATCCAAGTAAGTCCTGTGTTCATATACCCTTTTCCCTGTTTCATATGGTTCAAGGGTCTGGCCAGCTGGAAAAAAATATTTCCAGTAGCTCCCACTGGATGCAAAACCCAAGTCTGAATTATTATTGCAGTGCTTATTTTTAATTAGAAAACCCAGATGGTCAAAAATATCAGCCAAAAGAAACCACAACCATCACCTCTACCTCCTGTCCATGGTACAGTGTTACTAAGACACTTCTGTGAAAAATATCAAGAAATTATGAGCAAATCCTTGAGAAAGCTGTAAATTTTAAGTAAGTGATTATCAAATGAACATAACTGCACACATTTTCCTATGTGGAAAATTATGTACTACAGTCTGAACAGGTTGCTTCCAGCATAAAACTGACAAATATCCTGCAGTTTTAAGTCCAGTCTTCACTAATTTGATCAACAATTGACTTCAATATATTACTGCATTTTTAAGCCCACAAATAGATGTCACTCATTTAAGAGTTATGGATTGAAAAATTATTTCCTGCTGGATTCTAGGACCATTTTCTTTTCAGCTTGGGGCTGTGCTTTTCTACAAAATGACCTTTGCTCCTCTCTCTTGGGAGTGATCCTTCTTCAAGAGGAAGCAGAGATCCCTCACATTACAGAGCAACAGACTGACACACAAGTGCATTCCAGGTTTAGAAACACCCCTATACTTTTCTCCTCTGAAGACAAGAAATTCCATCACCTCTTTTTTTTGCTTGAACCACCATTTCTTCGTACTGTTGCCTATGTTTCTGAGCTTCTTCTGCTGGTTTTGCAGGAAGGTTCCTAAAAAAAATAATATTTACAGTTGGCATGACTGTCTAAATAAAATTCTAGACACTTCTAAACACAAAGCACACTCTGCTTCCTGTCAAAATATCCAGTCAAAGAGCAGAACAACAGATCCTTGGAAAGAATCATTTTTTTGCCAGAGTCAGCAGAAGGGAAGAACACCGACCAGCTATGACTACGTTTATACACAAAATACGCTGAGTAATTTCCTTACATTTGGTAATTTCAGCATTTTTATTATTAAACCAACTGAATCCACAGAGTGATCTTCATAAAGAGAATATACTGGTATATACAAAGCTGGCCGTTTTGGATTTGAACTGGTAAAATATAGGACTGTACTCTTTTTACTGTTCACCTTGTTTAAGAGTTACATCCACAACTTTCTTTACCCACACATAATGACTCCCTAACCCAGCCTTTTCCCCTCTGCTCTCTGAAGCCCCATTTCTATTTTAAAGACTTAACTCCTTTCCCTCTCTTCTAGAGCAACAAGTGGCACTGAAGTCCTCCTCAATATTCTCCATTTATTAATAATAACAAAGCATTCTGATTTGTGATTAAGGCTCTGCTATACAAATGCATGTGTTCATATGTTGGAACACATGACCTTTCAGCTAATCATATTTGTAATTAACATAACCATACATATCTCTTAAAACTTCAGGATCAGCAAAACATCAAAACAGGAAATGACTAACTATTTTGTTCTTCTGTATTGTAGAACACTGTATTTTATTCCTAGAACGGTTTATATCTTTGGTTAATAGAAAAGCTATGCAAAAATTCACTTTCATGTTCCTGTAAGGTGTCACACATCAGGCAGCTGACAGCCCCCAACACCATTAACAGTTAGCATGCATTACTATTCATGTAAACACAGTGCCTGTAATGTACACATAAGCATGTGATACAGGCCCATGAGTATTTTCCCAAATCAAAATCCTTAGTAGAAAAACAAAAGTAAATTTTTATTTTGGTGAAATGTTGGTTTGTTAACCAGAGAGACCAATCTAGTCTTTTTCCAGCTTCACTTCGGTAAATTGATCTGCATCTTTTTCTTTAAATCCAAATCTTTATAAATTATTTAAGTTAGGGGAAGTTTGGAAAGGAAAACCAGATGAAAGAAGTCAAGTATTGCTAACTTAAATTCTACCACACAAATTATTGGCTCTATGTCTTAACATTGCCAACATACACGTGAGATGGTGTTTAGTATCTATTAAAACTCAACTAATGCTTTTTCCAGTTGAAGCTAGAGGCAGTATGGAATATTTATTGATTTTTTACTGTGAAGTTTTACCTAAGTCCTACAAATGAGTGTGAAATCAACAACAGGTATTTTGAAAAAAAATAATCTCACTCCACTTTTCTGCCTGAAGTCTTAAAAAGGAAACTACTCAAAGACTAATAAGTAATCATAAAAAAATAGTATACAAAGTGTAGGTAAACAATTAAAAAAAAATTCCTTAGTAAGAGTCAGATGACAGCATTGCTGTCCAGAGCAGTTTTCCCATTAGACGAAAGAAGTGATGCTTCAACTGTCTTCAATTTTAAAAATACCTTTCTGCTACAAGTTCCTCACTCCATCAACAGTAGGAAAGAATGCAAAATGTGAACATTCTTCTGCAATGTAACACTAACTCCATCCGTCTGAACACTGTACTACTCAGATTATCCCACAAAAAAGAGATTTTTAACAGACAGGTTTTAAATACATAGATAAGCTAGTACATTTTGTTTCCAGTTGTATGTAATAAAGCCTGCTATAACAAATAATCCCTCTTTACATTTTTCTACATCTCCCAATGTCTTGCCACATGGTCCATCAGCCAAGTCAGAAAGTTCCTTAAGTAACCCTACAATTAGACTACTTTGATATGAGCATTTTTCACACAGGTTTGTTGACAAAAACACAGATCTATGTTATGCCAGTTCTTCACACCAATGCACAGTTATACTAAAAATGCAGATGTCATGCCCATAAAGCCAGCTCATTCATAATCAGAAACTGACTAAGCATGACTGAAATTGTGTAATTCAAGAGAAAAACACGGTAAAGCAGCTGCCAGTAAATTGCTTTGCAGTCAGTTTGCATATGCAAAAATCTCCTTGCAGTAAAAGGTATGAAACAACTCATCAAGTGCTTGACAACCCTTAAAATGTGATGCTGAACTCACTGCAGAGCAATCACTATACTATTTCATTATTTATGGAGGTGTGGTCTTTCTCTGTGTAAACAGGACACTCTATTCTTGCTTCTCAATTTCTTTAGCATATACCAACTTTGTTTTTATGCTTAGGTTATCTCATGTAAAATAAAAATCCCTTAATCATGATTAGGAGGTAGAATTACTCAAAATGAAAGCTCTGCTATCCTTTGTGGCTTCACAAAAAGCCATTGCTTTTGTTATAAAATAAAGTTCCTTCTGTTTGAATAATTTTTATCATAATCACCCAATTTCATATTCATAAGTCTGAAAAAAAATATCTACTTTAGATTTTGAATTATCTGTTGAAGTTAGAGTAAGCAAATACACTGAGTTAGAAAATACTTGTTAGGTTTTAAAGAGACCTTCACTGTGGCACTTCCAAAACTTACGCTGGTCGGTCCTCTAAAATAAGTGCTGTAGTGGAGAGTGGTTCAAAATCAAGATTCTTCCTCACACTTTGTTTAGGAGACAGTGGTCTCTGAGCTCGTCCAGTTTTTTCTTCATATTCCTAGAGAAGAAAAAGACAAGGAAACGTACAAGAGTGGAGAGCACCGAAATGATACACTTCAGAATTTAAAAAGGAATCTACAAAATTTTTCAAGACAATGCTTTCACATCTCAGCCCTACTGCAGTCCCTTTGAAGCTTTTCAACTAGAGCTACCTCAACACCGAAAACACTGACAAAATTTATGTTCAGGAGTGAATCTTGATGGGTTTTTTTTCCATTCTTTCTGTTTGTAAAACATCTTAAGTGCCTCTGGCTGACAGCCTGCTTTTACAAAGTGTTACTAAGAAGGAGTTTACAAACAGCAGACACTATCTGAGGTACAAAAATAGGACAGATTAAAAAATTTTTTATTTACATGGTTTTGAAACGGAAGTTAAAAATTACCACAAACTCCATGTCTTAAAATCTAATTGTAAGATTTGTCCTATGCAAGCTGTTTTCATATGCAACAGCTCAACAATGGGGAGAGAAGAAAAGGTTAAAATAAGTGTTAGACAGAAAGTCCACACTTGGTACAATGCCTTGGACAATCCTAAATCACAATAGAGCATAACATGTTAACCTGTGTCTGTAAGCAGACACTGACACACTGGAGCAAGACTAGCAAAGAGGCATCGAGATGTCAGGATGTGGAGCAAGTGCCATATGAAGAGAGGCCAAGAGAACCAGGCTTGCTCAGCCTCCAGAGGAAAAGGCTTTGTAGGGAGAGGAGGAGCACTGGGACAAGTTGCCTGAGATGTGACAGAACTCCCAACCTTGAATGCATTCAAAGCTCCAGTGGATGAGTCCTGAGAACCTGGTTTAATCAGACTCTGTCCTGAGAGGAGAGTTCGCCCCTCAAGAGGTCCTTCTACCCTTAATTACTACATCACCCTGACCTAAAGGAAAAGACTTGGCATTCAGGTACCATTCTATTTTTACTTTTCCTACAAACACTAGTTTAAAAGAATGCATACTAAAACCATGACTCAATGGAATAAAACAACCTTTACACAATATGCAAAGTATCAGTGATACACAAACTACATGGTCAAACAGTCCTAAGGAAAAATCACATCCACATTATATGTAGTTACTTCTACATTCAACTTTACAATAATTCTTGCCACTTCCAAAACTCAAAGACTTTAATGCACAGCTTTTTTTATACCATTTCTATTAAAATAAAATTTAGAAAAACACAAATGTACACTATCAATGAGCACTACGAAGAGTGCTCCAGCCATAGACCTTTTCCTGCTAGCAAAAGCGTTCCTCAGATGGTACTGCTTCTTTCTCTCAACCTAACCTCTCATCAAAACTTCCTTGGGCAATAAATAGGACATTTCCAACACAATGAGGTTCATTCAGCAACTAAATCAGGATCCATCCCTTCCAGAACGGCTGTCTCCAATCACACCTTAAAAAGGGGATGAATGAAAACAAGACATGATGCAATGAATGTGGACCAACACAGCCCTGGTCTTCTATTCTGTGTTGTACAGTTCAATCCTAGTACAAACTACTTCCGTGGGACTCATGGGAGTCCTGAGGTCTGTGCAGCCCTCAGGACACAGAAAATCCCTGTTTTTCCTTGTCTATTAACTGGGCATTGCCTCAACAATCAATCCTATGATGACTACATTGCTGTAATGGGAAAAACATGGTCATGAATTTGGAATGTCTGGCTCATTAATACCAGCTAATACTGCTATGCATGACATAATGTTTTCCTTGAAAACAAGGAAAAGAACTAAGGAAAATGCATTTAAACTGTGGACTAGTACTTAGCTTTGTCAAGTAAAGGGACAGTGCTCATACTGACAAAGCCATTCACTAAAAAGACCTCCAGAAACAAAATAAGCAAGATAATACTATAAAAAAAGGTATTGAGATAGAAAGCATATTCAGAAAGCACAGGCTTACACTGATCACTTGCACCAGCAAACAACTGAGAGTGACCAGTGTGTAAGTGCACCATCATAATGGGCTTCAGCTGCACCAGCTGCAGAGTAAATCTGCTGTACTGATAGGAATGAAGTAAATGGCTTTTCTTTCTCTCACATCAGAGACTGATTTTTGGAGTCCTTTTTCACAAATTAACACAGTCAAATATTAACCTCTCTGACTCCCTAAAGAATCTTAGAATTTGATATTAAAACATATGCACCCAATGTTTATTAAACAGAAATTCCAAAAAAGCTGCTTAATTTTGACTTATGAAAATTATATTCAGGGTCTTCTTTCACTGAAAGCCAACTGGAGTGCAAAAGTGCTTTTGGAAAGTGAGAAAATAATGTCCACACTGGGCTGCAATGGGAATTTATTCTGAACACCCAAATTGATTTGGAAATCCCTTTCAGCTAAGCACAAAGTTCTCCAGATCAGCACTACGCATCTCCTTACAAGAATTTCTTGATTAAGAAAATGTTCTATTTCTAAATATGGATGGCTAGTTACAGTATCAGCACATCAGTGCAACTACGCAAACCTCTCAGAAGAGCCAAAGCCCACCCTGCATTTCAGCAAGTTTTCACTGGAGCTCTACTCAGCACTACCCTACAGTAAAAAAGCCAGACCAGCACAAAAATGGGAGTGGCACACTTGATCAGATTACAAGTATGATTCCTTTGTACCAATTTCATCCTTTTCAGTGGTAGCCAAAAAAGAATAAAAATGTCCTCTTGTGATATTATCTACAAGACTGGTTTTTATTAAGGGAAAATTTAAAAAAATCAACCAAACAAAACTGCCCATCCCAGTTCCCCCCCTCAAAAAACCCACAAAAACCAAACACACCAAAATTCACAGAAAACAAAAGCTCATGAAAATTATCTTTTACTCCAATGAGAATGCAATTTCAGAGCACAATGTATGATACAGCAATGAAGAACACTGAAGCCTCCACAAACTCATATTAAGAGTATCTGCTGACTGAGCAAGCATTTGCACATACAGGCATATTGCAATAGGCCGAGCTACACAATAGCTCATTTTAAGCTTTTTATTTTAAACCAGACTCAAATCTCCCACAGGTACAAATAATTCAGGATCAGTTTAAGTGCTATGCAGCAATTACGGGTTACTAACCTGATACGGCTGCAAGTTAATTTTAGGATCAACTTAGGATGAGCTGACTGTTTATGATTTAAAATACAGCCTTATCACTGGGATCATTTAGGCTTTCTTCCAGGTTTCACCTTTAGCTGTTCGCAAGAGCTGAATTAGGGTTTGAAGATGTTCTATTAAGAGCGTGCTGTAGATTAAAGCAATCCCAAACCAAACCAAACAAAGAAAACCCACAGAAACACGCCTCCCGAAACCAAGTTTATTTCTGGGTGGAACCTGCCAGCTTTGCAGTTAAGATGCAAGAAGCTCTGACTGTGGTGATCCGCTGCGATTCTTCAAAAAAGACAAGCCAACCTACAAAGGGATCCTCAACGATCTCTTCCGAGAGACGCAAATAACCCTCTAGAACACGGGGCAAGCGCTGAAAGACCAACTGCTCTACCCGGGAGAGCGCTGTGGGACTTCCCACACGCCCCAAGCTTCCCCAAGCACCAGCAGCACGGCAGAACTGAACGTACAATAACACAAGCTGCTCTATCAAGGTCATCTTGTTTTGGCCCTGCGTGTTTAAAGGCAGCCACTTTCCGCCGGAGCCGAATATGAAATATTCATGCTGGGTGCCGGAGCGGCGGACGCCAGGCTGCGGGACTCTGGCTCCACGGGCGGCAGCAGGGCAGGGCAGGAGGGATGGCCGGCACAGCCGGGATTACAGCCTGCAGCCCCCATGCTCAGACACCCTGAACACCCGGCAGAGCTGTGCTGCCGCCTTCCATCCCGGCGGAGCCCCGCCTCGCACAAAGAGAATCCCCTTCCCGGTTAGCTGGTTCTCCCCCGGACTCGGTGAGGCGGCTGAGAAGCAGACGAGGCCGGGTTCACCCACAAGCGTTCGAGTCCGCACCCGCCCATCCAGCCTGCCCCGACCCCCGCGCCCCGCAGCTGCCTCGCTCCGCTCACCATGAACGCTGCGGTCCCTCACGGGCGGCGGCGCCGGAGCCCCATTGCCCGCCCCGCACCGCGGGCCTGGCTCCCGCCGCCCCGGCCCGCACGGCCTCGCGGGCCGCCCGCCCCGCCCGGGCCGCCTCCCGCGGGTGGGTCCGGCCCGGCCGCCCCGCCCCGCCAGCCGCGCTAATCACCCGCGGAGCCGCCGCACACCATCGCTTCTCTCCGCCTCGCCCAGCGCTGCCTGGGCACGCACGGCACCGCCTGGCACACGCTTTCCGCCTCCCGGGCCGCCCCGGCGGCCCTGCCCTGCCCGGTGCAGATCCAGGTCCATGATGGACAGCCCAAGCCTCGCACAAGCTCGTCTGCATTAGCCGCAGTCTTTGTCAGCTCAGCATTACGGGTGCTGGTTTAGGACGCAGCTGCATTCCTCAAACACTGGCATCTCTCTCCACTGGTTTCCTACACTGCCGCTTCCCCTCCCGGCGTCCCTGATTTTTGCTTTTGTTTGCGTTTGCTTGTACCGAGTCCCGCTGCTGTGCCTTGCTGAGACAGCCTCGGTACCTGTCCGAAGTGCAAGAGCAGCTAAAACTAACCAACCCCTACATCAGTGCGGAAGGAACAGCAGCAGCGTTGTGCTGCAATACTTCCTACAGCACAAACATCTTTTCACAGTACCGCTCACGCTTTGTCTACCTCTCAGAGCTGTAAGATATAGATATATAAATCTCTTCTACAGTTCAGACAATTTACACATTACCTCTTGCTAAATATTTTGCTGCAATCGAGATAGAATATCAACCTTGATTTTTCTTTGTCCAAATGCTCTGTTATTTATCTCAGTAGAGACATCCAAGTTGCTGTGGCTTCATCTTTGGTAGACTTGCATTTTAACATATTATCTATTGACCTGCAAGTGTTGCCATTTTCTCAGCTCTGTACTAAGGATTTCATATTCTTAAGTATCACTGACTGTGGTTTGCAGCTGACAGGGTGAATTGCTCATGATCTTTATCGAAGTCTGACCCTCAATCCCAAAATTATCAGCAAGGACTGATCTGAAAACAAGCAGTCACTTAAGTATTCTGCTTTCAAAGAGTGGCTTTGCAGAAGTTAAATTATTTTCTCAGAATTGCTAGGTGTTTTATCAGCTATTGTTTTCAACCTGTGACTTCATATCTATTTCACAGATACAGCGATATGATGCCAAGTACAGAACAGCTCACTGTTTAGCAGTTTCTCGGCTCCATTCCCACCAATGCCAATTAGTTACAGACACCTGCCATCCAAACATCTCATGTCAGAGCACAAGTCAACACAGCTCATGCAAAACACTACTGGTTCCAGTGCTAATGTTTTCTCTCATGAACTATCTGAAACAAAATTATCACACATATCAAAAAACCATTCATGTAAAGTTATAGCTATTAACACAGGCAAACAGCAGCTCCTGAGGAAGAGCACCCTTGGGTGGGCAGTGGTATTCCTGCAGTAGATATCTGTGCCTTCACATTGCAAATGGAATTATATTGCAGCTCTTCTGCAAAGCCAGTGCTTTGAGAGAGGGGGATGCCTGGCGACACAGGGTAAAAAGTGAAGTACTCTGTAACTCAAAACACAGCTGGCCACATGTTACATTTGGTAGCAGTCACTATTTTTAGATTGCTGCATTTACAACAGTACCTGAGACTACTTAAACAGGTTATGCACAAGATTTAATTACATTTTATTTTCTCCACTGGCCTCACCCAGCATATGAAATAAGAACTGGACTAGAATTGCACAAGTAAAAAGAAAACTATTTTTTCCTGTTTTTAAGTCTTACCACTACCTCAACAGTGCTTCAATGTTCCCTTCCACTGTTTCATGACTGTCTAATGCATGGCTATCTGAAATCTTTTACCTTTTCTAAATGAAATAGTTTGCCAGACAAATTTCAGCTGGTGCACACCCAGCACTTCACTGCCCCCCACCCCTTTCAGGCCCCTCACACCATTTCTGTGCCACCATTATACAGCTATGTGACTTTCAATATGCTGGACTGGGGAAATGACACCACCAAAACCACACCTTCTGTTCTGTTCCATTATTTTTGTTACTTTGCAATGCCTGCTGTGGGGCAATGTAAACGTGAAAGAAAAGGAAAGGAAAGGAAAGGAAAGGAAAGAATATGCAGCAGGACTACGAGAACATGAAATTTGTGGTGATCTTTGGGCTGGGAAACTCAGATCTGATTGTTCACATGGCACCGGGCCATAAAGTAAAAATAATAAGGACCCTTATATATACAATAATCAAAGAGAATTTAAGGAGATTGAAACCTCAGGTAAAGGTCAGATTATGAGACTATCCTTCAAAACTTAATGAAGAATACATACTTCTGAGTTCAGATATTACACTGTCAAACAATTTCTTAGGGAGCTTTTTATATAACTTTAAAACCAGTACAGAACTATTCTGAAATGCAATTAATTTATTAGTTACTGATCTAACAACCTGAGAAATCAGAATTACATGGTCAATTTGTACACTTTAGTGATCTGCCATGCTCTACAAATAATCAATGGTTCAAAAACCATCAGCCCTTCTTGCTTTACAGCTCTCTGTATGTGTATACATATATGTTTAACCCTCCTACATTAAAGAAAGTATATGAGCAGAAGATAGCAATGATATGACAGAACTTGATGGTAGTAACATATGTATGAAGTTTTATCTTCCACCAGGACATCTTTCTCATCTTTAGTACCAGAGTATTCTTCTGTTCCATACTTTACAAATTAGGAATGCCTAAGCAATGTAAAAGATAAGATGGCCAGGAAAACCTTACACTATTAGTAGGCATAATTTCAAGTGCTCTGAAATTTTCCTCTTTTCTTCTGGGAAGCAGCTACTTTTCCTTTCAGATTATAGGGGATACACAACCTGGGCTGGCAACTGATGTGATCCCACACAATCACACTAAAGTTAAATGAATAAAATAATCCATACATCTTACAGAAAGTTACAAGTAAAGCAATAGAGTGAGAAGCAACATCCTCTGTTTTGCAGTCCTGTGCTCCAGCCACTGGACTATTTTAAAATTTTTCCATATACATATTTCTATAACATCATATTTTGAACAAGATTTGGATTAAGGAACATTTAAAACCTAAGCACAGACAAGGCCAGGTAAGTTCTTCCAAGAAAGAATACCAGCTTGCTGTTCTGAAGTCTGTTGCCTCTAATCATTCAACGTGCTATGTATCAGATGGTTCTCACCCCTCAGGGCTCACATTTCATTTGCGTTATATGTAAATAATTTAAGTGGGTTTTGGTTATATAGAGTGACATGCTTTATTAAAAAAAAAAAGGAAGGAAAATATTTGAAGTACTCAGAGACAAAGCATACCATGAACCATGTTGCTTAAGAACAGCTTTTTACTGTCAAAAGCTTCAATCAGATTGTGCAGTGTAATGTTACGAGTGACTCCAATATGAGTCACAGTAGCAACAAAAAAAACAACACCCTCCTGCTTAGAACACTGCAAAGGACACAATTTAATCTGCACATACAAACGTGTGCACAATTTCCCTAGGTACTGACACTATCTGGTACACTACAGTGTTAATCAAATGGAAACATCTGCAAGAAAGGCCTCCAACAGGACAAGCATCTGGGAAATGTCTGAGCAAGAAAATACAAGCTAAATGGTTGTTTTATTTTGCTGCTGGTTTCTTGTGAGCATCTGCCAGATTAAAACACTATAAACACCTGCATTCAGCATAAACATTACTTCCAGGAACTGGAATTCCACTGGATATGAAAACATAACTTCATCTGTATGCCTACTCACTGATCTCTCCACCTTAATTATCTGTGTAGTCTCAGCATCATATCCTTCTCCAAATAACCTCTCAGCAACTTTTTCTTCTGACATTTCACATTAGTGCTGATGTTACAGAAGAAAACCTACCTTTCCTATCTAGTCTCCACACTTCTTATTGTGGCTGAAGATCATGTCAGAACTGTCTCCCTCATTCTAAGAGACACTAAAATAAAGGAGTCTCCAAGCGACATCAACCTGATGCTAACACCACTCTGAAATGGCCAAAAATCCAAGTTAACCCCAGGATATAGAGAAAAAGAGCCATAAGAATATCACATTTCATCTTGCAAGTTCTAAAATCAGTTGCAAGTACCAATGCTTGTAATCTTCAACACAGTGCAAAAGTCACCCAGGAATGCCACGTACTTTGCAATTCACAACTTGTATTTTATGCTGTTCAGAGACCCTCCACAGCACACAGTCACTGTTTTGTTTGCAAACAGTTGTCTTTGTAGGTAAGTATGTGCACACTTGTTTCTAGCTCCATGAGTCCAGCATGTACACCATACTAGTGTAGGGAAAGGCACTTCACTTGATACTTTTAACCATATTCTACTTCTCCCCATTTTCAAATCTCTCTGCTAATTTCCCTTCTGCTTCCTCATCAAGACTCAGATATCTTTAAGGGTCTCAGACATTTTCAAGTTTGACGCTTGTGTACCCTTGGAAATTACAGAAAAATAAGGAAAGAGGTCTACTTCATTAAAACCTCTGAGTGGTTTTTTCCACCCATGTTTGCTTCTCTGATCCCTGAAATTACCTTTGAAGCCATTACTGGTGCCAATTTCTCATATGCCTTATAAAAGTTTCTTTTGTACTCCTACTAATAAGTGTGCACCATATTTTTTCTCATCACTTGGCCAGAACCTTGTGCATTCTTTGTTTAATTTTACAAAAAAAAACCTGTATCAAAATGTAAATATTCTTGAATACAATAATCTTCACTACTTAAAGTTCAGTCTTGACAAGAAGAAATTGTAGTTTTTTAAAGCTACACACAAATATAATATTTGAAGGAGGGCAACATACCTTCATAGTGTGGCTTAAAGTGATGACTATTTTCAAGTTTTAATATTCATAAAGCTGTTTCCACTGAATTTTGTTCAGTGTCAAGCGACACTTCTCAATAGAGCACAAGAAAATTATGTGAAAATACTAACAGGCATGAAAAAATTGTAATAAAATCAAGATAAAAAATAGGATCAAGAATCCTCAGAGGAAGAAGGAGAATGAGAACATAAAATTGGCTAGTCTTCCTTCAGAAAGACACTTCAGGAAAAAGCACCAGTCTGGCTTTTCAAAATCCTTACAACCATATCTTCAGGGTTTCCAGTAACACACAGTACCTCCATTGATTTTGCAGAGCTAAAGAACATCAGTTTTGTTTGTTGCAGCTAGTGAGCACAGTAAGAGTTAGCCTTTCAAAACCTGTATCTACACCCATTCTTTAATTTTAGATGAAATAAACTGGAAGATGTATAACTGTATGTATAAACTGGAAGATAGACAAAGAAAACCTTTGGGTCAAGTTTCTCAGGAGCTTGCTTCTGCTTAATAGACAATTAGCACAATGAAGTCTAGCAAAGCTTTCTCAACACTTCTTATTGTGTCAGCAATGGAAATGTTCCAGTCTCCAGTTAGAATAAGCAGTTCCAACACAATATTTAGGGGCTACACACCTGCTTTCAAAAATTTATTGCTAGCTCTGCTTCACAGCAATGCTTTGCCAAGTGTTTGTACAATGCAACAGCCAAAGGCACGTGGCGCTATTTCCAGGCTTGCTCTCTACAGACATCTATTTTCATTCAAAAACCCATGAGGGGAGGGGGGAATCTGAGAGCCTCCTGTGTGCTGCCAGTGGAAGGTTACTACATGGAAAAAAGTTTTCTGACTACACAAAGAAGTGTTTAAGTATCTTTCTATTACCACTGGAAGACATACAAATACCAGTTGCATGATGGATTCTTACTTAACACAAATAAGAACAAACTTCCATTGATGTATCAGCAGTCATGAATAGTTATAATCTCTAGAATTAAAATTTTGGGGTTAGAAAGAGTTGTGTACCTGATACTCGAAAGTTGATCATTTTTCCATGAATTTGTGGCTTCCTGCATTTAAAAATAATCTTGTGCTATCAGCATTCATATTCCAATTAATGCTAATTATTAACCTGGGCTACAAAGTAACTGTCCCTATTGAGACAAAGAGAACTACTTCAAAGTTACTGCACTTCCCCCAAAACATACCACCAGCATTGAAACAGACCCTGCAGCAGAGACCAGCACTGTAACTGGTCTCATTGTAACTGCAAGCTTATACTTCTACTTCATATCTTCACTCAAGAAAGGAGATACTTATCCTCCAATACTGCCTGCTACACCTCTTTAGGATCCCCCCATCTTCCACAGCTTTTAATCCCCACAATTTACTAGGCATTCTAGAGAGTGACAAAGCTAAAATAAAAGCTTTAATTGTGGAAAAGGAGGAAAAAAACCTGTCACTTCCTTTCGAAAACACCTTGCAGCTTGTCATAGCTATTTAACCAATACTCAAAGCTTACTGTTTTCTATTAGTCTGATGCTTGTAACATATTCTGTACTTTCTCATGTTGTTAACATATGGGAAGAAGTTCCAACAGCATCAAAAGCTGTTTGTCAGCTACTCTGCTAGATTATGATACCTGATAGGGTCATATTAAATGATTTTATTTTTAAAATACTCAGGAACAATCATCCTGACATAGTATTAAATCACTTTAATTTACTGTGAATGGAAGCTATTACTCTTGCTTTATCTGTTTAAATATGATAGTATTTTTGTTTTAGGCAGGTGATTTTCAAGACAGGACAAGGGCACAGTCTTCGTAGATTAATACAGCCTACTAGAATTGCTGAATGATCTATTTATTACAGTTCTTGTTGGGGAAAAAGAAAATACTTTTTAGGACATCATCATTGACATAATAGGTTTCTTTTTTTTACTTATTTATATTTACCTTCACAAAAGTTAGATGCCCTTTACATATGATTACAACAAAATAAAAGTATTTTTGTAACTGGATCAGAAGGAAAGACATGAAAGAGCTGTGCATTAAGGCAATTTGCAAGTTTTGGGTTACAATTATTAAGTGAGGAAGTGAGTTACACCTTTACTTCCAGAGAATGTAACAATAATAGGCATAGGTTAGACTAACCTTCTAACTATACCTTCTTACACTGCACTTTCTTCTTGTTAAAAAAAAAGGAACTCTGCCACACAGATCTAAATCCTGCCTTTCTGAAGGCTGACAAATAGAAATTAACCCAGTAGTGGAGAAGTGACTTATTTACACCCTGGGACTTCTCATGTAGAACACAAAAAATGCACTACACAGCTTCTAGCTTGAAAGTGGCAGTCAAGTCCATGTGCAAACATTCACCCTATTGGCAGCTATAGCCATCAGTCACCATGACTTACCCAGGCTACCCAAAGACAAAGTCTGTACAAACAGGAGACTGTGCTCCAACCAGAGCTGAAGCTTTGGCTCCTGCCACAGCCAGCTGCCCGCTTGAACCAACCACTTCCCCTCCAAGGGCCCCGCAGGGTCCATGGGAATGCAGCAAAGCAGGCTCAGGCAAAGGCTCAGAAAAGCTCTGTATTTTTAGCCACTGCTGGCCATCAGCACAGGCTGCAGATGTGGATGCGGAACAGGAGGCAGCATCTCCCCTGGCTGCACAGCTTCCACCCGCACATGGAGCTGCACGAGGGCCTCCACACATCAGCAGTCTGGGGACTCTGCTCTGCTTTGGGCTTTTTTTAACCTGGAGAAAACACACTGCTTGTAACAGGAGAGTTTATCACTGTCTGCTTAAAGCATGGCTTGTAGTAAATTCTTTCCGTATTTCTTGCAGGGTGCTGCTGCTTTGAAACTCTTTTCCATGTAATAGATCCAAGCTAGAAAACAGACTTTGATAAAATCTTTTTACTTCATCAACAAGGATTAGAGCTTCAATCAAGTGAAAATTGAATTGAATTATAATTAACTCAACTTATGAAGTTTTTCCTACAGTAATGTTATAAGCTTTACTGTTCATCCCATAACAAAGTATCACCTGTGAGCCAAGTAATTTATTTTCCTATTTCAAGAGCTCATTTTCACTGTATCATGTGATGCAGAGCAAGCCTCTTCAGTACAACTGACTTTAATTGACTGGAATGTTGACCCCCCACATATTCTAATTATTACAGAAAAACATTTGGGAAAATTACAATCCCCAGGTTAAAAATCACACTTATTTTTAATTATTAAGGAACTGCCATTAAAATTTTTAAATATTCCAACATAGAATGTCAGCAAATGAGATCTTAAAACATTCAGACCTGAATTTCTGAGTAAAGATTGTAATTGAAAGGCCTCAAATGTTATATGTGCTGAATTTTACCAATATTGAAACTTAAAAAAATAAACATATTCCATTGAACTCTTATTGGAATTCATACAGTGACAGCTAAATTGCACAACCCTCATAGGGTCAAAGCACACTTGGAAGGGAAAAAAACACAAAGCTTGCTGATTAAAAATTGATTTCGCTATTATAGAAAATTAAAATAAATACACTATATAAAAAAGGCAATTTAATTTCACTGGGGAAGAAAGCAATAAAATGTCTCTAGGTTATAGCCAAAATCTGGCTTTCCTCTATATGCCTTATTCTTTTAATACACAAAATCTTGACTGGACACATGCAAACAAGTTCTGTGAAGACAGATCACATGAGAGGCAACCAAACAATATCCTGGCTACCTCTTCTGGAATTTTAAAGGAATTTCTTTTGAAGAGCATTCACTAACAAAACTACGGGGAGAAAAGTTGTTGCAAATAAATGGTGTTTACATATACTTCCGTGCTTGCCAAGCTTGAACTGAGTTTCTAAGAGAAGCAGTGGATGCAAAGCCTAGTTCAGTTCTACAGTCTACTGGGAGAGAACTTAACTTCAGTGGTTATTCTTGGTGAAGTTCTGACATCTGACTGACTTAGTGCATTTTCAAACACCAATTGCAAAAGCAACTGGCATAACCAGTTCTGCTCAAGCAGAATTCCTGAAGAGAACCGATATAAATAATTAATCATGCAAACCTCCATTGCAAATGCACTTCCGTCTTCTCCAAGATTACTCATCCTGACAGCTTCTAAGTTTTAAAACGTTTAACTGGATAAAAACTATACAAAAGCTCTCAGTGACCCAGTAAAGCAACCCAGCCTGAGCACATACCAATATTGTTTCTTTCTCAGAAGACTAATATTCACATATATTTTCAGCATTAAAAACAGGACAAGCAACATCTTAGCTGGAGTGACTTTAATTCCTATATTGTTAAATTATAGTATGATGCTATGTTGTATCTACACTTGCTGAACAAGTGGGTGCTGTCAGAAGAGTTTTTACAGGGCTTGAGAAAAGGCTCATGTGCTCAAAAAGCCTGTCTGACCATTGTTTTGGTGAGGGGTCACCTAAACCAGGCTGTGCTTTTAGACGATGCTGAGACTCAATCAGTGACTTACAGCTCTACTCCTGACTCAGTCTACATGTCAAAAATAACTTCAAAAAAGCACCAAATCATTTAGGAAGGATTATTTACTGTTACCCAGGAGGCAACAGGAGACAGTTGTTCTAGGCTGCAATTTTGCCAGAAACTCACTAATGGTTGGATGCCATACCACATAATAATTTAATACTGACTGTTTTGTAACAAATTTAATAGAACCATTGAAAGCTGTAATGTAAGACAGTTTGGATGTAAAAGAAAAATATTCACAGTAACAGCAACAACCATAAAATGTTGATAAATTATTTACCCACTCATTAAAGAACATGCGCTACAATAAAATATACTGCTAAATGTCAGGGTACTGCACTTATTAAGCCTCTTCAATTTTGCCATCAAAAATCTTTGGTGAACACTTCAGAACCACTGTGTCAAGAAGACAAGCTGTAGATAAAGTCTGAATGGTCGAGTACAGTGACAAATTCAAAAAGCTGCCTCAATTTCATCTTAACAGCCTAACTACAGCTAAGAACAGGCACATGACACGTGGATTTCCAGAATACTTTACCCTGAATTAAGCAGCACAGTCCTTCAAATCAGCATATGCATTTCACACACAGCAGCTGGTTTTGAAGTTTTACTACATGGTCTCTTTCCATGCAAACATTACTATTCCCACAGTCATTTGAACAAGGAAGTGACAACTGAAATACAGAAAAAGCTCCAAACATAACAAGGCTACATGTAATACAAAAATCCCAGATCAAGTCAGACAGATTGAAAGAGGCTGTTTTCCTGCCACTGAAAGAGCAGCTCATGAACTACTACTCATGACCACACAGCTGGATTTCACAAGATTTTCCCCACTGGAAAGGTAAATCATTTGATTCACCAGCCAAGAGCTTGGGTTCATCTGTAGTAGAACTAGTTCTCTGAAATGTTGTTTTCAACAATGCTGAAAAAAAGTGAGTTTTACTTAGGTTTTTTATTCTCTTATGACACACTAAGGAAGGCTCTTCATGCCTCACGTACTCAGTGTAATGACCAAGTGGAACACATTCTTCTGAACAGCACTGCTGTAACGGAAGTAAAATTTCAACAAAGAGCCTTTTCTGGTACTGAAATTGTGTGCAACTCAAACAAACAGGCTGCACAGTCCTATATATAGATCATAAACATAACTGGCTTCATCATTCACCATAAATCCTAACACAGAATTAAATAAATACCTTTTGTATTTTCTTTGGGTCTTTCTGTAAGTTTTCTCCAAGAGGTACTTTTCCAAACAACTTCCATCGCACATCATTTTGTTTTTCAAATCTTGCACTCTGCTTTCTGGTAAACAAATTCCTAAAAAAAAAAGTTTTATTAAGAAAAAGGGTTGATTAATTATAATAAAAAGAAGGATGAACATTTGCTAACCGTACGTAGACTAATCATATATTCCAACTCCTCTTGTGGTTGTGCTAACACTGTTTCCCAGCTTCAAAAGGTAAATCATGCAGTATTATCACCATACCAGGCAATGGACTTTGTTAAATTATAATTTTTAGTAGATAAAAAAAAAGTTCATTTTCTAACCTTCTAAAAGTGGACACCTTTCTTTAGTATTCCTGGAGATCATTCAGCCTCACTCTTTTAAAAAACAACTAAGACACTAAAACTCTTGCTGCACAAACATTCTTTACTCACCTGTTACAACACATTACTACCAAAAAAAACCTTGGAGACATTGTACCCTTTCACTGTATTTGATGGCTTTCACAAAAGATTATTTTTCTAGATAAGCTTAAAAGCAGCTATCAAAACACTCTGAAATGTCTAATATTTAGCTTAAACACTGTAGGAACAATTATAAACCTAGACATAAAGCCACTGAAAAATAGATTCGTTTTATTGACATTGTTAGTTTTTAATCATAAAGCAATTCGCCAGACTTGCATCGTAACAACTACTTTTTCCAAAACTGGACACATGATTTTCATGATTTTGATAGCACTCAGCTCCTCCAAAAGCACAGATATTCTACTCCCATGGCATGCCTGCATTATTAAAATAACAAGTTTTCTTTTGTCCTACTGTCCAGTTTATCACATATTCAAATATGTCCAGCTTAGTTCTGTTATTTACTCACCTCAAGGCAGGTTTTTCTGGAAACTGACTATCGTTTTTTGCTCCCTCATTCAAAAGAAAAAAAACCACTGAGACAAAAGCATTTTTCCTACTGCAATCAGTAAAGCAGCTCCAGCACCTTCACATCACAGATGCTTCCATTCTGACATTACTGCTTTTCCTTACAGAGTGCCCTGTGTGTTGGTCCATCAAGTACTGATTATTTCTTACATAAAAAGTGTGATTGTTTGGGAAATGAAACTATATTGAGTTTCACATTCTAGAAGAGCTGAATACATGTCTGCGACAGGAACAACCCTAGGCACTAAAAAGCTGTTTTTCTGGGCCACATTGTATCAAATGCCATGAAAAATACCACAGCTATACCAACAGAGATAACACTGCTGGAATACAAGAGATATGCTTCATATGTGAAAAACAATTAAGGTTATAACATCAAAGTGTGCTGAAACATATTATAAGGTTAATAGTATGCACTGCCATCCTTCAATATGCATACATTTATACAAATCATCACATGCTTCAGTATCACAAGGGTACCGTTACCTTGAAATTCAAACCAAGAACAGATTATCATATTAAAAGATAAGGACGAAGTGTTTATGTACAGAAACCATGCAAGTCAATTACACCTGATGCCAAAGCTAAGCAGTAACTGTACTTCTCCAAATGCCTTTCAGCTGTGCAGAGATTGTAAGGCAACTAAAGCCCGAGAGGATGGATCAAGCAAGTTCTAAAATGTATCTAAGAATAAAAAGGAAAGCATGGCAAAAATAATAAAATCTACTACATGTAAATAGGATACACAATGCAAAACAGACTGTCTGTTCTTGCAAAAGGTTTTTTTCACGTTGTTACTACTTCAGAAGCAAGCAAAATCCAGACTCCAAACCATCTTCAGAGAAAACAAGAACTTCTAGCATCAGGGCCACTGGAAGAGCACTGTAAGGAGGCACATCTCTGTGACAGCCCTGTGCACATTCAAATCCTTTTGCAAGTAAAAGGCTTTCATCACGCTTCATTAGCACTGCAATAACACAAAAATTAAAGGCAATTTTCTCTCTGCCTCTATCCACATTAGAGGTTCCTAGCACAAGTGTATATACAAGCAACAACTCCTTCAGTCTCCTCTGAAGGATTTTTAGAACAGCAGTAGGTCTTTACCATCAGAGCAAAGTAAAGATGAATTGGAATGATAAATTGTAACAGCTCTGCTGCAAGTGCCTGTGTAAAATGAACCAAATCTGAAAAGCCAATGTCACACACTTCCTTTCAATTCAATTCCACAATCCTAACTATCTACTTTCCCTTTAGTGGCAGTGTCATAATAAATAATCTGTTCTACACCTTATCTAGCAGATGGCACAGCACTTGTTCAGCTCACTCTTCTCTATTCCTACATTCTAGGGCACCAGGCATCTCTTCCTCCCTTTGTACTATGTCAGGGATTTCCAGTTCACTTTTAATTTAGAAAAAAAAATATATATATATATTGAACTGAAAGCAGCAGGCATGGTCCATATACAGATTTCATTCTGTACTGTCCTTTTCCTCCACCCTCTGTCTGAGCCTAAATCCCACTGTTTGGTAGGTGTCCACACTCTTTACAAACTCAAGAAAGTCTCAAAATCCCACAAAGGCTTAACATTGTCAGCAGCCACAAGTCAGCATAACCAGATGTAGAAGAGCAAACTACAATGTGTTCTTTTTTTGACTGAGGACATACAGCATTAAACCCTGATCTGCCCCAGACTGAAACACATCAAAGGTAATATGTGACAGGGTGGTATGGAAGCAGCAGAAGAGATGCCACCTAATTTGCACCTATTCTGAGAAAACTTAAGGGAAAAAAAAAAAAAAAACCAAACCAACAAAAAAAAAACCCCAACCTCCCTCTGCCTCCAAAAAAAAAAAAAAACAAAACAAAAAAAAAAAAACCACAACAACAAAAAAAAAAAAAAAAAAAAAAACAACCCAAAGAACTGTGGAATGTTCTCAGGTTCAATTTCTACAGAGCTTTGCAATAAATCAGGACAACACCACAGATCCTGATAAAGCCACTACTTGAGATTCTTGAACTGAAAGTAAACCCTTAAAATATGCAACTGCCTTAGGAGGAAGTTTCTGCCATAGCAGAAAACTCATAGCAAAACCTTTCATTTTTCTGCTGCTACAGCACCAAAATGAATTACTTTTCTCCTATTTTTACACAGTTCCCTCGAATTTTCAAGAAAAGCACTAAGCCATTTCACTTCTGAGCAAATTCACTTAGAAAAATTCCACACTAAAGGTAACTTAAGAAGAGCTTACTAATGGAAAATACATGTTAACAAGAAGCAAAACTTCTCTATTTGGAAAAAAAAAAGCCTAAACAAACAGATCTTTACTCTGAAGATGAGCCCAGAAATTCTACGGTAAAAGATGTCAAAGCTTCATTACAAGTGTTTTAAGGTAACAAAAATAAATTTGAGATCCTGAATGTAAAAAAGGGCTGACATGACTTGAAAGAAAAGATTGCATGCTCATCATTAGTTCAGTTTCACTGTTCTCTTCAAAACTATCAGAACACATCATGATGATCCCCAACACGGATATAAACAAGAACATCTGACATGATGCATGATGTCTGCAGTCTCATTAGCGTGGAGTCATTAAAGTGTCATGGATTACATCTGCATTCCTGTTCTATGTGCCCACTATTTTACACTAAGTATTTGTAGCTGCTTGTTTTAGAAAAGCCAAGCACAGAAGTTAAACTGAGATCAAATTTCAGTTAGAAAACTTCTTTTTCATAGTCCCCTACAAACAGTATTTTGCACCACACAGCTGTTTAACCTTGTTATTTTAATTGAGCTGTGGAGAGGGATTACCTACCTGAAGAGAATTTAATTCTAACTCCAGAGTTAATTTTTACATTCAAAGAACATCATGTGGTAGAGGACAGAGATGGAACAATCTTTTGCTTGAACATACAGATATTGCATCACCACTCTACACTGATCTGCCCAGCTGCCTTTTCTGTGGGGAAAAAGAGGAAGTTAAGTTTAGCAGCGTCAGGCAAACCTTATTTTTTAATAAAACTTAAGAAACAATTCCATTTTGGTTCTCTAAGCACTGCTAAAATAAACTTACAAAATAGCTGCTAATATATGTACTGCACATATGTATATTGCCACTCTTTATGTAGCTTTGTATGCTATCATGATCAGGCTGAAGCCTCAATCAAATTTAAAAAATGTGGTTCTAAAGACATTAAAAACACATTAATAACAAGTAATTAAGTCAAACCTAGCCATATTGCATCTGTTGGAGCATTTTCAAGCTTTTGCTTTAAAAAAAAAATCCAGCATCACCGCTGGAGTAGAAAGTTTATCTAGTTCTGTCCAATTTTCTTTCCAAAAAGACAGGAGGTCTGCAACACAACTGCCAGCAATTACTGCCCCGTGAGGAGTTGAGAGCAGCAGCTCCAAAAGCATTCAGCTATTCATTTTTTCCACATTTCAGCTGTGCTTTGCTCCAAGCAAGGTTAGTCACTTCTGTGAAGTCACCTCTTAAGAGGTTATTCCCTTCCACCACGTCCCTCCTGTTCAGTATTCAAACCTACCCACCAAAGCAGCAGAGACAGTGCTGCCATGGCTTCTGTTGCCAAATTACTCCAAGTCATGAAGTCAGCTGCAAAGCTCCTTTCCTGGAAAGTCTCAAAGTCTTCTCAAGCCAGGCAGGCTCAACATTGAGCCCATCCAGATATCTCTGAAGTTTGGTACCACCAGAGTCAAGGAACTGTTTCTCTGGCACATGTCACTGAAACAACAGGAAAAAAGGATGGGCTCACATGAGCTGTCAGAGGGTGAAGCTGAGCAAGGCAAGCACACACACCCCTCTCTGGATTCAGGCAACACACAGTATCTTTTTATCAGAATGCCCATGATATACCAGTTTACTGAAACAAAAGAGGAGCTTAGGATTTAGGAGTTTTAACAATTAGAGCATTTTGGTTATTCAGAAAATCTGAATTTCAACTTTACTGATGTGACTATTTTGCCAGGGCTTCTTAGAGGAAGTTCTGCAGTACTTGAACTACTGGCATGCAACACCAAATCACAACTGCAAGCAATAGAAAAGCAAGATGGTATTTGCTGCTCTGTGCTAGACTAACACTGACCTGGCACAGAGATTACTTCAGCAAATAAATGGGTTCCTTACTCTTAAAAAGATGGTTGGTGTACAGAAAATTGTCTGTGTACAGAAAATTGTCTAGAAACTGACCCAGCTCATGCAAACTGATGCAGTTTCTTATCTGCTAATATAACCAACTTAACCAATGCTAATTTGCAAATACAAGTGAATTTTTGTTACATGTTTTAAAAATACACACATCATCTCCAGCTCTCAAGATGCATGCTCCAAATTTTAATTGTCTTTCAATTAAGGTTATTTTCAGAAGACAAAACAAGTGGAATATCATGCAAATGAACTACTGGAAGGACTTACTGGTCTCATGAGCACAACAGATGCAAAATAAGGACAGTGGGGAAAGTTCAAAAGGTTCAGTTTTGTAGAAAAATTTTATCTTGAAAGACAATTTTTCAAATGAGTAACAGACTGTCATGTGCTCTTAAGAAGCAAGAAAGATAGAGGCAAGTCAATTTCAGCTGGTCTGAAGGAAGACCCTGAAACTCCCCTGATAACTCTAAACTACACAAGGAGAGAAGAGACATCACCATGGTCTTGAAGCCCTCAGCCTATCCTAGGCTAAGGCCATGTATATTTAGATAAATAAGCAGGTATTAATCATAAGAACAAGGTAAACCCACACTGAGCACATAGGCACTGTAAGACATATCTCTACAGACACTATTCCACAAGGCATCCAGAAAACTACATTGAAACAGGACATTTTAAATAATGTGCAGCACCTATTAAGCAAAAAGCACATTAAGATAAATTTATTAAGTATTTGCTGCATTGTCAGCAAAAATGTCCAGCCTCCTTATCTGATGTAGTATTAATTCAATTAACACTATCTAGGAAACATTCCCCACAACATTATTTTCTTCTCATCTTACAGTGACCCTTTCTATTCAGTACTAATCATAAGTTTTGCAACTTACCAATAAACAGAAGATTCTCACCTCTAGATGTTCCTATTTTGCTCACTTAATTTTCAGAGACTGAGAAAAAAAATTCTGAAAAATCAGCAACATTCTAGTCTATCAAAGGAATTTTTGTTACCTGATTAGTGGAGGAACAAAACTGACACATAAATCATGATGACTGGAGAACTGATGGACTTGAGAAGGCACAGTTGTGAGGAGACCCACCGAAGTCTCCTGAAATACCCTAAATCTACATTCTCCAGAGGGAAAAGCAACAATTGGCACCCATGACCCAGTAACACTGGTTTCTAGAAATAATTCACTAGATGCAGTTCTTACATGCTCTCCTCTCAAACTCAGATCACTTCTCAGTCAACCTATACATCAAAACAACCAACAGATAGGACAACATCAAAAAAGTTCAAGTTCTTTGGCTCCAGTCAAGAACCTCCATAAACAAGTCAGAAGTTATGCTTTGAATAAGATTCCAAAATTACATACAAAAGCAGGGTTTACAGGATTTTGTCTCTGGAAGATTGCCAAAGGTCAGACTAAAGGAAGAATAATGCTTGGTTTATGGTTAAACAAATCAATAGAAATAAAGCCAGACAGCCTACAAGTTGACTTACCTATGAAAGAGGTAACTAATCACAGAACTATGTTTTATAAATTCCTACCACATTTTATAAACAAAGTTTTCCAACTACTAACATTCCAGTATGTTCAGTAAGAATCAAAAACAGTAACACTTCACCATGTAACAGACACCTGCAGGTCTGAGAAAAAAAGACTTCCACAGTTGAGAGAAACAGTAATACAATATAAGTTAGCAGCATAGGATACCTGATAGCTTGCAATGGGGGAACCTGGAAATTTCTCTAGATTTCTGGGGAAAAGAGCAGGGTTTAATAAACTATTTATCAAAACAGTATTCTGCATTTATCTTTCTTCTTACAGGTTCCCCTAATTTTACAGGGGAACAAAGTAGTGCTGACTGCACTGAAGTATCCAAGACATACAAAGGTAAATCAGGCAGTAACCCTGCAAGTTCAGCTTTAGAACTGGTTGCAGCAAGCCAAGAACTGTTTTTCACATGGATAATGCACAGTGCTGGTCTACCATGCAAATACTGAAGAATTCTCAGAAACTGGAGTTTCAGCAAGTAAGGACTGTCACACAAAATCAACACTCAGGTCCAACTTCAAACTAATATATTAGCATACATCAGCTATAATTAATGATCATTTTCTAGCTGGCCAAATTCCCAGTTATCCTCATATTATCAGAGTAATTGAAAATTCCATTCCTAAAATCTGAAAGTAGATTTCTTCATTGATTTGAAGCACTATTACTACATAAATAAAAAAAACAGAATACATGAAATGTCATCCTAAGCAAAAAGCTGAACCCAGGTAAGCTCCAAGACCTTGCAGCAACAGATATTAAATATGGACCTGTCTACATTAAGATCAAAAGGAAAAAGTGAATAAAAGCTCTGCCTGTATCTGTATCTAGTGTCGGGCCTCTGGACTACAACAAAGAGATCAAAAACTGGAGGAAGTCCAATAGATGACCACTATGATGGCTGGGTGCTGAGGCCTACAACATACAAGCAGGGATGCTGACAAAGGTGTTTTCATTTAGTCTGGATGAGATCCTCAGAGATGCAATGAAGAAAAAGCCCCAATGAAGAAAAAACCCCAAGATGCAATGAGGAAAAAATCCCAAGCTGCTACAAGGCATGTTTCAAATGGATAAAAGGGCAGGGGAAAAAAAAAAATCACAGTAGCAGAATATAAATCCTGAATTGTGCAGCCCAGGGAGGTTAACTCCAAGCTTGAATGTACTCACAACAACTGCACGGAGTCCGAGGAACACGCTCTGGCGCTGAAGCCAGCCCCGCACCGAGCAGGGGCTTACACACAGCGCTCCAGAAATCCCTCCTGAGCAGAGCTGCTCTGAGATTCCACTCACAGAAGGCTCCTGCTCACAAAGGGGAGTCATGCACCAAGTATATGCTATGTCCTGCCTTCAGCTACTGCCAAGTTCTTGTGTTTATTCTGTCAGCTCCAAGGTGTAAATGACCCTAATATTTACTGTAGGGTTTTTCTTAAATTATTATTCTTATGATATGGCTGGAGAACTTTGGAGGCATTTAGTGACTAAAAAGAGAGGCTTAACACAAATAAGGAATGGATTCAAAAAATTTATGGCTTCCATATACCAATTATGTTAATAAAATTCTGCATAAGGATGAAAACTTTAACAGACCATTTCTTGTTTGAGCCTCTATAAATGTATTTAAAACCAAAGTTAATATTGACTCCAACTCTTCCACAGATTAAGTAACACAGGAAGGGATACTGTATAAAACAAAACATCAAGGAGCAAAAATTATATTTATTCCATCTAATTTCACCTTTCTCACAGCATTTTTCAGGAAAGAAAAAGCTGAACATTAAACAGTACTTTGATCAGATGGAGAGATAGAGCATCACACAGAAGCAATTGTCCTGATACGCTCAATTCTCCATGCCATCTACTTCTCACAGCTCCTTTTAACAAAGGAAAACATCAGTAAAGCTCTTGCAAATTAAATAAAGATACAAAGACCCACCCTAACCCACCCATTCACTAAACCTTCATAGAGACAGTGAATCAGAATGAAAACACAGCTTAATTTCATTAATCTGAATTAGCTCCTGAAGTTGCATGCACATCTGTGAGAAACTTTTGTAGTTCTCACTCTTTCTATTCAAAAGAAGCGTATGCAGCACTGTATTGGGTTTGCATGGCAAGATTTTGGTAGTGGGGGGCTACAGGAGTGGCTGCTGTGAAAAGCAGTCAGAGGCTTCCCCCATGCCCAAGAGAACCAATGCCAGGTGGCTCCAGGACAACTTGCCATTGGTCAAGGCTGAGTCCAGTGGAGATAGTGGTAGCTTCCCTGGCATAACAGTTCAGAGGGGAAAAAATTTGCTGCACAACAGCAGCAGCCAGAAAAGAGGAGTGAGACTGTGTGAGAGGAACAGCCCTGCAGACACCAAGATCAGCACAGAAGGAAGGGCAGGAGGTGCTCCAAGTGCCAGAGCAGACGTTCCCCTGCAGCCCCTAGAGCAGCCCATGGAGATCCAGGATGGAGCAGAGATCCACCTGCAGCCCATGGAGGACCCCACAGTGGAGCAGGTGGATGTGCCTAAAAGAGACTGACCCTGTGAGAACTGGAGCAGGCACCTGGCAGTACCTGTGATCCCTTGCAATGAGAAGCTCACGGTGCAGCAGGTTTGCTGGCAGGACTTCTGACCCCACAAGGGAAGGGAGGGTGGGGGGAGCATTACAGCTCAATGCTGCAAGCAACATTCAACACCCATCTATGCTACAAATTTCATTCACCAGCCATATCAGACTTCCGTAGTGCTTCCCACCAGCCACTAGAAAAGAAACATATACATTTTACCTGCTTTTAAGTAAAAACTAGACCACATTAAATCTCACTTACTACACAGTTTTGTACAGTTACTAAAAAAACCTCCAAAACTCAAAGTATCACTGAGCAGATTTTCATTTAGCTTCCACAATGAACAAATAAGTTCAACAAACCTCTTTGTTTAAAGTCTTGTTTGTGTAAAACTGTTTCCAGTTACTCAACAGCAAAACTAAGATGTTAATCTACTAAAGCAACTTCCCTTTATTCTAAAGAGCCACATCTCAAAATTTAGTGAAAAGTTTAAGGCAGAACCAAAAGAACTGTAATTGTAAGGAGTTACATTATCCCACACAAAAAGGGAAAATAAGGATTGCAATTAATTTAGACAGTTTCAGTTCAACACCTAGTGGAGAAAAGGCCACATGACAAAGTTCAATGCTTCATTCTCTGAGCAAGACAGGAATTCTGTAAACTGTATCATACAATTTTCAGCCTTTATTGAAAGCAAAGGCTGTTAGCTGTGTAGAATTCCAACTTTCCACCTGTGGAAGATCTGTTTTGAGAAAGAATGTTTATTTCAGAAAATTCTGCTGATTTCTTCTGTTTCACACAGAGACGTGGTAGTATATACAGGTGGAGAGAGTACTTTTAGTCTGTCAGTTCCAGTAGACAGAGTGGCTTTCAAGTAAGAATTATCCAAAACCACACTGTGAAGACTGAAGCACCTTTCAGATGAGCACACCTGAATGCCTCACAGGCTGCTGAAATATTGCTGAAATATTATCCTATGTTAAACAGATCCTCAGTGCTTCTGCTGCTTCCCACACCACCAAAGCATGAGCTTGTTTGCCCTCTCTTCCTGGCCCTTTTAGCCACCTGCTATTGGCAACAATTTGCTAGAAATGCACCCAGATAAAGCAGCAGGGAAGGACAAAACTGCCACTCAATTATTCTCTTCCCTCTAACAGGGCATTGAATCCTGTGGGGCCAGGCAACTACAGCGCTTGGAAGCCCAGCCCACGGCAGGGCAGGGAAGCAGACTGTGCAGGTTCCCTCCATCAGAGGCTGGGTTTCTGGAGTCCTTCCCATCAGCTTCTGGACAACTCCACCTGCAGCTCAGTTTGGTTTTGCTCATTTGTGGTTAGAACAGTGAACTTCTATCTGCCCCCACAGTGCATCCGGCTCTTTCTGTTGCTCCTCCTACACGCTTCAGTCCTGTTCTCAGCCTGTCTCCTCCTGTACAGCCAATACTCTAAGAGGCCTCATTGAACAGAAACTTGCATAGAAGAGGAGACAGCATCATAACTGATATCACAGATTAGTCAACTGCAATTATTGTCACTATTTTTCTCCCTTCCTGTGGTCAGTGAATTCCCATTTTTGGAGACATGAAAGTGGGAAATTAACACTACAATGCTCCTTGTTATTCTACCTTTTTTTTTAAACACCAAAATTAGAGAAGTACAATAAGCTGTCCTCATTAAAAGCAACAAACAGCATTATGAAAGGGTCCTATCCATTAACACAGATGACTGACTTTTGCCACTGATGGACATAATTCCTAAATTCAGAACTCCAAATTATATGTGATCAGTAATCTCAAAACATGGGTGTACATATATGATATAAACATATTAAATTCACATGATTTCAGACTTAAAACAGTTACCGAAAGCAGTAGCTACTATTTTGAAAATTAAGACTTTTTTCTTATCAGATTACAAGTAAGGTCAGAGGTACATGCTTCTACATATGGTATAGGTTGCCAATCTTGCTCCAGAAGCTTTCTTCCAGAAATGCAGAGATTCTTTGCAAATAGAAAATGTACGTTCTTCTTAAAGCCCTTTATTTCATGCGTAGTCCCTATACTCCTTAGAGGCTTCCTGACATCCAAATACTTAGAACACTTGGATCAAAAACTTCTAGGAGTAGCCTGAAAAGAAAGACAACCCGGATTCTTGGGAAAACAGACAATATCCATGGCAGTGGACTAAGTAAAGACTTAAGCTGCTTGTACTCCATTAAAATGAAACAAACTGCCTGGCTTATTATTTAACTGTACATAGTCCTAACCCCTTTATGGTCACTCTCCATGTAAGCACAGAAGTGCTCATTCTTAGTCTCCAAAATGACAGTTGAAAATGATAAATGAAAAGAGCAACTTCTGCAGTAAGATCACTACAGTCCTGATTCAGCAAAGCTGCTTAAGATCCACACATTTAAAAAGTTTCAGCAGTACTGAAGTACAGTAGTAAAGGTAAAACTCATTAACCCATACTACTCTGGTCAATAAGGCAAAGGAGCAGACAAGTCACCAACTCTTTAGTCTCCCACCCAGTTATTTACTCACGCTAGTTTTCAAACCAAGTTCCTGCATATATTCAAATGAAGGAAATTAATTCCAACTCAGGGTTACGTGAAAGACCTCTGGGCTTTTAAAGCTGATACAAGTGACACTTGAAAATAACCAACATGTCAGGTTTTTTTGCCAACAGTCAGCATTACAGCTTCTTTCAGAAGCAGTAATTCATTTTCATATGCCAACCTGGAGCCTAAAGAGAGCACTGTACCTGTGGTGCCTTAAGCTCTTCCAAGAGGAAAGCTGTAAGCAAGAAAGCGGCCTCTTTCTCATGTTTGATCTTCCTGGCCACACCCAAAGATGCATCCAGCATCCTGAGGAAACAACCAGACATTATGGATACTCAAACTGCTGAAGACACAAACTGAACCAGAGAAGCAGTCCAGGAAACTTTCTTCACCATAGTGCTCAAGGAGGCAGGGCAGGAGCACTCCATTCCCAAGTGATCTTGAAGGTGCTAGAACTGAAGGAAATAAGCCAACAGCATTCCCTTTTACTTTGATCTCTTCTACAACTCATTTTGTAAATGCAGTTTCAAACCAAAACTTCATAACACACCACAGAACTGACATGGAATATGCAACCTTGTGCACAGTGCATATGTACATGCATACAGTTTCCAAAGGAAAAATGAATGTACAGAGTGCCAAAAAATAACTTCATATTCTAAAGCAACTACTTCTCTAAGCATTTTCTTGGTACTGAGAAAGAACTACCCCTAGCTGATATGTAAGTAGCTTAAGCACATGTGACCAAGCACTGGAGGCATCTAATTATTGTCAGTATTATCTCTACAGGCAGCCACAAATCTTAACTGACATCTCAAGGCCAAGTTTACTCTGATAAGATCAGAGAAATTAGCACATCCTCAGAGGCCAGATGGGGCTCAATACAAGCAGAGGTGCCATTTCAAGAAGCAAGGTTTCTCCCTTGTACCAAATATCAACAACCTGTGCAAAAAATTAAGCTGACTCATCTTTGCTCTCAATAGCTCAAACCTATATCCTATTACCCAGAGAAGCCCTCAAAGTGCTAAACATGCAGATTAAGGCTGAGTATCTGCACTGCAGTCTTACCCCATGACCATCAGGCTGCTGCAAGGCTGTGTACAAAGCACTCAAGTGTCATTATTCCATGTTGTACACATGTGTGCCAGCCACTGGCCAAAGCCAAGACAATTTGGCTTTCTCCCGCCATGGTTCATGCTTGGTTTTCCAAAGTGAAGTTTATGCACTCAACCTGCAAGACTGAATCGCAACTTTCAGCACAGAATTCAGTGCTAAGAACAGACTCCTTTCTGGGACTTTGTTTATACTCACCACTGCAGCACTTGGAACAAACTGCTTTAGGAAGCTCCCTCTTAGCAAGCTGGTCTTTAACAACACTGCTCAAAATGCCTCCTCTTCATCTCACACTGCACACAAACCCTGGTACAGAGCACAGGGTGAGCTGGGTAGGTAGGCCTCTACAAAGCAGCTACTTTCAAACAAAGCACTGGAAGACCCAGGTTCATTTACTTCAGTACTGGTATAAGTCCTGGGAATCCACGGAGCCCACAGGAACTCCAGGGAACAGGGAGTTTTCAAACCTACGGATGGCAGATTAAAAACACCAACAAAAACTAGCAATGGCATGTTTTGAACCTTTACAATGCTGACAGTATAAATATAAATAGTACTCCCTGTGGCACAGAACAACCTCCGAGGCTCTCTGCTTGTTCAACACCTGTGAAACTCACCACCAGGTCTCATTACATGAGACAGATGCATAAAATATGGGGGTGTGGTGTGCAAGTACAGACAAAAAGTGGGCAGCTCTTGTTTCCAAAACAGAGCAGGAAGTGGATGCCAAAGAGGAGGATATTCAAGGTCAGGTTACAGACTGAGCACCTGGAACTTCAAAGCCGATCACCTAGTTTGAACTTAATCCTCATATTCTTACAATGACATCACCCAGTGACCAAGATTATCTGATCCCCATTTAAAAGGCAGTAATGACAGCCTTTTGTTTCCTGGCATTCAATGTACCTGCAAAGATTCAGGTGCAAAAGCTCAGTCTAGTGAGTACTACAGTTTCTACAACACTGGTAAAACCACCACAGACTACACTAGAACAAAATTTGGACACATGGCTTGCTTTGTTGGATAAGAAAAGTTGAGAAACAGTTAAACATACTACTCTGAGAGGGGTCTAAATGTGCCTGTTCCACTGTGCTCCCTTCCAGGCTGAAGGACAGCATTTGTTTGAGTTAGGAGTTGTGCTACCAGAATGGGTAACAGAAGTTTATGCTTTGAAGTGCTGAAAGCCTCCTGCTTCAGAATTAAGTCTGGTTCCATGGCAACACACAGACAAGGGTCCACAAAAGCATCAGCACCTCAAACATGACTGATTTGCACATGGCTTCAGCTAGAACTGAAGTTCTGCTGCACAGTACTTTAACCTAAGAATAAAAATCAACAAAGGCTCCAGTCAGCTTAGCAGGTCTAAACAAATTGATTTTCTTAAGCTTCACAAATAAGGCAGCCTTTCAAAGAATGTTTTTTGCCAGTTCTTGATGTATTTTGTTAGCCTACTTGTCTCATGCAAAAAAAAATTTGCATGAGGAAAGAGATACTAGCTGAAGCCATGTGCAAAACAGGTTATTTACAGCTAACTCCGCTTGATGTCTAAAATTTCTTTCTAGAACAATTTATTTAAAATATATCAAACTTCAGATGATAAAAGTAAGAAACATTATGAAGGCCTTACATAACTTAAAGAAAAGAACCCACTAGCAAACAGCTCAACCCCTCAAAAGTAGATTAGTCCTCTTCCTTATTCCCCACTTCCCTGGGGTATCTGCATTTAGAACCTTATCATTCATATAAAGGCCACATTTAGAAACTGCTTTGGGAAGCCAATGCTATCATTTCAATAAGTGGGTGACACAATGTCAGATGTTTTCATTCCATACAAAAATTAAGGAAAAGGATATTAAAAAAACAGCAACTGAGATTTGGAAAGATCAGAGTAGTCACACCAAGTGTTTTTAAAGTATTTATATTTTAAGCTTCATACTCTTAGAATGATCAACAAAATATTCCATCACTACTAAACTACTTATGAATCTTCAGATGTTAAAGTTCTTTAATATAGGTATGGATTCTACCTATATTTATCTATTTATGTGACACAAGATTAAAAGACCTTGGCCAAAATCACAAAAGATATCACTGGAGAAGCTACTGTTCAAAAGAAAAAAGACCTCGTTCAGAAATCCTTTTACTGTAATATAGAAGGAATCTTCCAAGATTTAAGATGTTTCCATACACCATAAACATAATATAGAGTAGGATGCAGAGCCTTAGACCCCAGCAATATTTGCCTATTTACTCATAACTGAAAAAATATGTTAATACCAATCTAAATTAAAACACCAAGCTATTCTATCTTTCAAAGTACAATATCAAACAAGACCTTTCTCCTAAGATCTTACATAATCCATTAAAATACATTTTCTGGAAACATTACCTGGCAAAGAAGTTTGTAAAAGGTCTCAGTATTTTCCGTTTACTGTCCGCATCTGTCTCATGACAATACTGCTGCTGGTTCTGGTCACTGCTGTCTCTAGAGGAATTCAGGGTAACATCTGAAAAGTGTGCCTCGTCAGTCTCGAGATTCACAATTGCACTTGAACTGCTTGTGACCACAAAGTCCAAAATGTCCTCATTGCTAACTGATAAAGTTGTTGACAGCTCTGTGCTAAGACTAGACACACTACAAACAGAGATATCATCACTTCGATTTAGAGTTTTTGAGGTTGGACTATAAAGCTTGACAGTGTCATACCCAGTTCTCGGGAAAGTTGAGGATTTTCGCACGGCATGGTCATGCTCAGCAGTCAGCGAATGCGGAGGCACATACGGCGGCAGCGTGCACGCGCTCTGGAAAGCCCTGTCAGGCACAAGTTCAGGTTCTGATTGCTTTCTCTTCACATTCAACACACTGCAGTGAACAGGCTCTGGATTTCCTATTTCTAGAGTTGGAATACCAGAATCCACTGATTTAAGGCTATGACAATCTTCTAAAGCACTGGACAGCGGGCCAGGTCCATACTCAGGCAATGAGATATCTCTTGGGGTCCCAGAGTTCAAGTTCTGAAGGCCCTGGATACTGCTGCCCACTCTTGCATCCAGAATTCCCACGAAGGTCAAACCATTTAAAGAGCTGGATAAATTTGCTTCGGTTGTCTTGGCCCAGCTGGTAACTGGTTAAAAAGAAAGAAAAGATTAGGAGTTTGCAGGAAAGTTGTGGTTTGTTCTTGACTGTTTGTTTTGTAGCGTTGTGTTTTTTTCACAGTTGTTTCTTGGTTTTGTTTCTTGGTTTGTTTTTTTAATGCACTCAGTCCTGTCCTAATTTAGACTTTTAATTAAAAATTATTTGTCTTCTCTTGCACATGATTACTATCCCTTCCCCCAGCATGAACAACCAGGAAAATTGCAACTTAAATTAGGCTTCTAGAAAATGTGAAGTATGAAAAGCTTTTCATAAGCAGTTTGTATGCCCATGTTTGCTTCTTACACATCTCCTGAGAGTGAAATTGCATACTATAAAACCTGCAGTATTTTAATGTTCCCTGTCAAGATTGAGGCAAATATATGAGATTTATTTTTCTACAGTCAAAAATTCCTATTTGCTGATGTCAGAGGGCTACAAAACTTGTTTCCATACACTGAGAGCAGATTCGAAAGTGTTCGTTTCAACAGAATTTTTCAGCATTCTTCTGGAAACCATAAAACTGGTAATAAATTTGTCACAGAAGAGAATGCATTATGTATCATTGTTTCATTAAGGAGGAGATGCAAAATCTGAACAGCTATAAAGCTATTCATAGAGACAATGTTTTGACAATACACACAATGCACTTCATCACTCTCAGGGGCTGTGATCCTCCATCCATACTGTCTCCCCAGGGGCTGCCAGCGGGTCAGTTAATCCAGTCAGTGCCCCACTTCCAGTCTGAATCTGAATGACCTGCAAAGCAAGGGCTGTCAAATAGGAGCTACAGGTTGGATGCACCCAACTCGATGGTAACTTTCATACACCTGGAACACCATTCGGAATATTGCCCTGGCTTCCAGAACTGCTACTGACCCTTTAAACACTACATGAGCTATATAATTAACACTATATATCACACAGATCTTCTCTTTCCATATGAGTAGTAAATTGTCTACAGCCCTTCTGAAGTTTGCAATGCAATTACTCTGCAGCAGTTGGCAGAACAAATATGCACATATTGCTTCAATTTCTTCTCTCTGAAACACTCTGGGATAAGTGTGAATGAGTGAAGAACACTCATTCCATCTTGCAAACAGACTGATTTCTAGACAGATTTTTCTTCAGTTCCTGAAGCTTGGTCTCCTGCCTCTGGTCTCCTATTCTCTCTGAAGCAGAGCACTTAATTAAAGGTGCCAGCTGTTCTCTACAAGGTCCTCCCCACATTCTATTTTTAAAAAAGGAATACACACATACCCCCAAAGAAAACCCAAAGTTCTCAATTTCAAACGTCAGTGAAAGCTGCTATCTCACACCAGTTCTAAACCTCTGGTTAATGTCACCTGAGCCCTGCCAAACACCAGGGTTTGACACACAGTCCATTCTCAGATACGAGGACATCAATACAGTTCGGCATTGTGATACCAACAGGCAGTGAGTAAGAGAAAACTAATTTCAAACAAATCTCACTGGCCCAAACAGAATTCTTTTCCTATAAGTTTTCAGTCATGTGGAAAGTTCAGGAATCCAACTTACTTTGTATGCTACACTAAATCTTTAACTTACTACCTAAACAATATTTGCTAGCAGATATGAAACTCCAGTTCAATCCATGCCTAAGCACAGGCAAAAGTCCAGGAGAAACAACCCTGGATATTTCATCTTTTAGACTTCTTCAGAACTTTTTAACAGCCAACTATATGCTACCCATCCAAATCAATCAATGCATCAATTGCCTAATCCTCTGCCTAAGCAAGGTTTCAAGTGTATTGTTTTGACTAAAAGGCTTGTGAAGATGTGTGAAGTCTTTTCTTAAAGAGTTGCTATAGCAACTTTTTTTTCATATTACCATGGTTTGAAAAGTTTACATCCCCTGCAATTAAAGTATGTTTTGAAATAGCTGGCACACCAACTGTGTACATTATAAATTCCCTATTCACTAAATTAAAATTGCAAGGGCCAGCAAAAAAACAAACAACCCTAAACAGCAATTCTTGAATGGAGGCAACAAACTATACTCAAGGAGTCAACAGTGATAGTTCAAGCGTACAAATAAGACATAACATGGAGCATTAGATATAATTGCTGCTGTATATACTGGAATCTCCTGTTCTCAGACCTTCTTACTTGGATTCACTTGTTTTTGTAACATAAGTCTGACTCTTTTCTTCTCCCTGTGTTCACCTTTATTCCTTCATATACTTTACGTTGCTCTTCAAATCCACAGCCCACCCCAGCCCCTTTTGTTACTCTAGAGCATATACACATACACACTTCAGAACAGGTTAACCAAGGGTTTTGACTTACAAGAATTCAAACTTAGGAATGCATCTAGAAAGTGCGGTCCAGAAAACAAAACACAAATGTAATCTGTCAGGAACAGCTTTGATGATGTTTGGGTAAACAGTTCCCATAATGAATTCCTCCCATGACTGCCTTTACTTCTGCTCAATGATTTTCCCAAGCAGCAGCCAGTCCTTAGCTTAATTGCACTGCTCTTCTCAACCAAGCTTACAAATGGTAAGCATTCAAGTGACCTTGGCAGACGCAGTAACTACAGCAGCTCAAGAGGCCAAATACTGTAAACAAAAGAATTAAAAAAAAAAAAAAAAGTGAAAATAGCTTCTGTACTTGGTATTTTTTCAAGCAATAAACTGAACAGAAAGAGACCCTTTAAATGGGCAACCAAGAAATGCAGAAGTATACAACACTACAGCTTGCTGGAGCAAATTATGCAACAGCAAGCTACAAAGGTTTTACACAGTTCAGCAAAACTGTGGGAGGCTTTGAAGTGTACCCATCAAGGGCTTTAAATGAAAACTTGAGATGCAGTCAGCTGTCAAGAACACACAGAAGAACTCCTTTATTTATCTGGAGTTAAGTTGTTGTAGGATTGTTTTTAAAAATGGAGTGATATGTATACTCTGTTTTAGCTGCCTCACTGGTAAGTGCAAAATCTGACAATTGATGTCAAATATTCTGTCATGTACTCCAATGCTAACTTCTTTCCATAAAGCATTTATTAACATAACGATTTTGAAACATTATCATCTGAGTACCATGAACTACTGAGAAATAGTATGCAATTTTGTCCACACAAGATTCATAATTCCCATTGTTTATTTAAATATACTACGATAGAAATAAAATCAATATTTGTAAAGTCCTGACATCCTATGTCTTATAGAGAACATGATCTCATAAGAGGGAACATCCCACAAAAATAACAAGGAAAAGGGAGTTAAAAAAATACAGCCAAGGTCACAAGTGGCAATGAGAGAGCAGATAGATGTTATTTACTCATTAACACTTCCAACTTAAGTGCTAAGGAGCACATGATAAAGACAGTTTTGTAGCCAGACTCAAAACTAACATCAGGACACAGCTATTCACACAAAGGGCAGCTAACCTGAGCAACTCTTTCTCACAGAACACCGTGGATGCAAGAAATTTACATTAAAGCCTGGGAATACAAAATCACTGATGATTCCTAAACAAAAAGAAACTCAGAAAGGCTCTAAACCGAAAGTATCAGAACTTCATGAAAACATCAACATACATTAGTTCTGCTTTCAGACCCTCTCCTAGGTAATTCTTTTTCTGACAGGTGGAGTTTCGATCTATCTATACGGCCTCACATTCCCCAGATTCTGATCACAGCATGCAAGAAGGCATGTTCTGACAATAACCAGAGGCTTTAAAACAGATTTTGGCTTTGCATATTACTCAACCATACAGAGGGAACAAGTCATATTTGATTATAATTTCTAAGATCTACAATAAAATGGCTTTTTAACCCCCTTTGATATAAAAGTTAAAGACAACAGCAATGCCAAACCATTACAGTAAAACAAAACCAGAAAGATGCAAACTCAAGGCCCGTTATTCCAAGTTTGCTGGGAGTTATGATGCAGTTTAGGCAAGCAACAAGAGTAAGACAATAATTTGCAAAAAAGGCTCTATATTTTCTTGCCTCGCAGGAATGAAAAGAGGAATGATTGCATACACAGCTCAGATTTCAAAGAGTCAACATCACACATTATCTCTTCAACACTTACTTCTGCCAGCATTTTTTCTCAAGTTTTTAAGAACAAGGAATTTCTTCAACTACAAAATTGCAACTTCTTTTTCTTCTTAAAGGATTTTTTTTTTTGTAAATTAACAGTTTATATTCGCCATGCACTTAATAATAATTTTGTTGCATGTACCAAGAAACACATTGTTGTTATCAAGGGCAGCTTTGGGTGATCTTGGTGCACAAGAGCATCAAACTCAGTTTATTAAAGATTTCTTGGTTCTATTTGTTTATGTGCACGTTCTAACAGCCAAAAGTTCAACATTGCCAAAAGTGAAGAACTCCTGAAACTACCAAAAGTCTTCCTTTTAACTAAACATGGGATACAGCAATTAAGGCTACCTATGTAAGTACTGCCAAAACTTTACTGGAAAAATGAAAATAGTGGGGATTTTTTTTTTTTGTTTTAATTAACATGACTATTATCTAACTCTCAGCTGGTGATCTTTTAGAAGTGAGCTTTGCAAATCTGGCTTCTGAGTGCAGTGCTCGGAGAGTAATCATAAGTAAGCCATTCACGGCTTTCCGACTGTTTTTGCTCCGTCAGGCAGGCAATACAAACAAGTTACAGTGCTCTGCTAAAGCCTCTGCTCCAGAAGCGCTTTACAGGGCTTTACCCTCCCCACACCATTATTACTGAGAACTCTGTGAACCACGTTAAATTAGCAGCAACGTCAGGAGACCTTCAGCTACTGTGAGATGTAGTTTTCTCTGGTTTTTGGGAATTGCCTGGGAGACTTCGACTAGAAGAGAGGCAGCGAGATTAAAATTGCTTCCTTCTCACGGGCCGAACACGACTCGCTCTGCGGAGGTTCCGAGCTAGCGGCCTTCGCTTACAAAACAACCCAAAGAAACTGAAACAACCGGAAAAAAAAAAAAAAAAAAAAAAAAAAAAAAAGCCTTGAGGAAGCAGCGCTCACTCTTCTCTGCGGTCTTCACTCCGAGAGCTCAGCCCACCTGCTCCTCTTAACTTTTTAACGTGGCCACGGCCGGGCAAGTCAGTACCGCAGCAAGCGCGGCCCCTCGGTGCTGAGGCTCCTCTCCTCCCGCCTGCCCCGCTCGGCCCCGGGCTCTGCCCCTCAGCCACATCAACAGGTACCACCAACACCCCCAGCACCGGCAGGGCTGCGCCGCCGCCCGAGCAGGAACAGCCCCGAGGAGCCCGGACACCTCACCGGGGTAGCGCTGCCCTCCGTCGCTCTCGTCACGCTGGGCCATGCCCGACGCGCCCCACAGCCGCCGCTGCGGGACTAGGAGGCGGCCGGCGGCTGCGGCGGGCGGTCCATGTCGCTGCTCTCCGGTCCCCGCGGAGCAGCGCCGGGTTCAGCGCGGCTAAGGCGGAGCAGCCGCCCCTCGCCGGACACCCCCTCGGCGTGGCGCGGGGCCTCCCATGGCGCCGGCGGCGCACACCTGGCTGTGGGACAGGTGCCGGGCTCCCCCGGCGATGCTCCAACCCCCGCAGCCCGGACTCCTCCCGCCCCGCCTCCGCTCCCCCTGCCCGGCGCGCCGGGGGAAGCCCCGCCCGCCGGGGAAGGGAACGCCTGCGCGGAGGGGGGCGAGGGGCGGCCGCCGCCGGGCGCCATTTTGAATCGCCTCAGCGCCTGTGGCGGCGGGCGGCGGTGTTCGCTTGGCTCAGCAGCGGAGGCGCTCCGGGAATGGGGCTGTGGCTGTGGCTGTGGCGGAGGGTGCTGGTTCCGAGGAGATCCCGGAACGGAGGGGAGCGGGGCTGTGGCTGAAGGCGCTCATTCCGAGGCGCCCGGTCTCGGCGGGAGCTGCTTTTTAGCCGCCAGGCGCTGCAGCCCGTCCCGCGTTACTGCCAGGGCCAGGCCTAGCCGCCCCCGGGGGAAGCAGGTGGGTGGGCGAGCTACACTCGTGTTGCCGCCGGCGTTTAAGAGGAAAACAAAACTCAGTGAGTTTACAGGTGTCGGCTACGGAGCGTGTGTGGGCATCATGTGCAGGTGTGTCCTTACTTCTGTGGAACTCTGGCGTTACGCTCTGTAATGCCAAAAGTGGAGGCTTTGGGGTGGTAATTGCGATTTTTGTATGTTTATCTTTCCATTCCCTTCACCTTCCGTCTCGAAGTGCACCCTTTCACCGTTCGCATGGTGGAGCTGTGCACACCCTGCTCTACCCCCACGCTGATTTCCGAGCAGTCAGCACCTGACCGGAGCAGAGCTGTCGTGTTTTCTTATCATCTGTGAAACTCGGCACTGCTTTTGTTTTCTGCAAAGGTCATATGTTTTGCACCTAGAGTCGGTGATCATGTCTCTAGAACGGTGTCCCCCATCTGAACCCAGGATTTAAGCACTCTCGTCACCTCACACGTCTCATGTCTGCACTGAAGCTGGAAGTGGGAGGGCAGCAGACGCAGAAATATCTGAACTTGTGTTGGTGTAGCCGGTTTGCTGTGAAGCAGTGCAAACCCATGATTATTCAAGCTTTTATATGGGCAAGTTACACTTGAATGAATCGTGAGAGGCTGAGGTAAAGCTGTACAGAAGTACTTGCCACCATGACCCTGTTGACACTGATTCCATACTATAAATATAAGAATTCGATCATTATGAAACTGCTCTGAAAATCTACCATCAATCAAAAATTATATCTCTGCAGATAGTTTGTTTCTGTGACTGGATCAGTCCTTGGTCTCCTGTATTTCTAAGATGAGTATCAACATAAAATGATTTAAGATTGGCACTAATTTTTCCATATCTTCTTTTGGAAATGACTACTATCTCTGTAAAAGAGCTTCCATATTAAATGTAAATAAATAAAGGTAAATAAAAGCAAACCAATTTTGAGGCATTATAAACTTGCTTATTTGCAAAAGATTTTTGGAGCATATACTGTCACTAATTTCTTTTTCTGTATTAAATTTTTTTCTTCTGTTTTTGAGAGTGTGAATCAATTCTTCTGTTGGAGCAACCAGAAGAGAGTATTGTCATCATGATGTATCATTGTACCTAGGTCAGTTGTTTGGTTCCCAGGGTAAATAAAAGAATGGAAACAGTCAGAAACTCTAATTCTGCAGAGTGCCTGTACAGGAAATAATGATACTCCCATCTTTATATAATTTAGGCTGAGGAAACAGAAAAACCTGCTGCAGAATCTTTTAGTGGTAGCAGAGCATATGGGAAGTCACAGAAAATTGCAGCCTAGTCAATATAAAAAACCACCCCTCTATTGCACATGAATGGCTGTATAACTCATAGGAAAGGGGAAGTAGCATTTCTGGTGGTCATGAGCTATTACCAAAAGGTGTTTTGCATTTGCAGTTAGTATCAGTCCTTTCATGCCCCCTTCATCCCAGATAAAGTAAATTTCTGTCTACAAATGTTGTCTATTATTACTTCTCTGTATGGGGAAAAGCTGAAGGGCTCACACTGTGACTAAACACAATGTCACACCACTAGCTGTGATGAAGTGTGGCATGTGCTAATTACTAAAAGGAGACAGAACAGGTACTGCCAGGTACAGGAAATATAAAAGCATAACTCAGCACAAAGGGGACCTTTAGCACCTTTCTTTTCTGCAGCTGTGCAAAATTTAAAGTTCACAAAGAAGGGCACACAGAAATCAAGTCTTCCTGTTTAAACACGTGGGTTGTAAGTAAATCCTCAGAAGTGTGATAAGAAGTTAATTGTGGCATTTAATCAGCATGGTTATTATCGGTCTTCTGATTCAAGGTCGAGTAAACCTGCAGAACACTTGATTTTATAAAAATTCTTGGGATGAAATCATGCTTTGTTTAAGAGTGTGTTGCCTGCAGCTGTTGTGTAGAAAGAAAATGTTACATAGAGCAGCCTCAAACTGGCAATTGATGTTCACCTAGTGGGCAAAAACTTCTACATGTCTAATAATAGACTGGTGCTAGAGAATTTTTTTTTTTTTAAACATGAAACTCTGTCATACAGACTTATATTCATGCCAGCAGAGTTTGATATCCCAGTTTAAAATTATTCTGCAAGGAGTTTTTGCTCTGTTCTGTCTCTGATTTCTCCAAAATATACTACATAAGATAAAAGTACACCAAATACCAGTCCTTCCTCTGTTTCATTAGAGCCAAGGAAGTTTCTGTCATACTTCTTATGCCTCTAGATGTGAGAAAGCATTCTCTGCTTAGGCTTTCAGTTCTGTTTTGAAGCTTCAGCAATTTTATAATTGATACAACTTTGAATTTATTTTTTTAACAGCTAGATGAGAACATCTAGATTGAATTTTCATTCATCACAAGCCAAGTGTGATGCAAGCAGCTTTCAGAGCCAGCCAAACTGAGCTTCATTTGAATCCACTGTGCAGCTCCTGAAAGTCAGTAATTCTCTGTCATAAGCTAGAAGGCAATTTAATTTTTTTTTTCCTTTAGTTTAAAGAAAAGATTAGCATGTTGTGAATGTACAGCAGTTGTGCATCACTGTGAGCTGACCAACAGCTCCTGCCTCCACTTGCCATCACTGTGATTTAAGGCAGTTGTAGCTCACCCAAGCCTGAGTGCAAGGATACCAAGTGTGGCAGTGCTGGACACTCTGAGTTGTTATCCATCATACCACGGGACAGAGAAGCTCTCTCTGGAAAGCAAATGCTAGCAAGACAGGAGACATTGCTCCTTTTCCTTCTTGCTTTACAGAATTACCTGTAGGCACTGTGAAATAACCCATGCATGTTATATGGCACAAGAAAAGGGAACAATGAATATATTCAGGTTTCTACTGACTTGTAGCAACGAAAAGGGTAATAATTCTGTGAAAAAATCAATACCTTGGAAGCAGATGGTGATGCTTTTGAGAAATGAGTATTATGCTCTTCTACTTCAGATTCATCAGAATTTTTTTATCACACAAAACTATTTTTGCCTGTCTGTATTTGACAGCAGTCCATTTTCAGCATGGCCACCATCTGCATGGGCATTCCTACTAGAGGTGGACTATCTGTACACCAGGCCATTTTAATAGGGTTGGGGTGAATCAGGAACAGCTGGAGAACATGCTATTTGATTATCCCAAAAGGCTGCCTCTTCCTATAGGAAGTTAGACCTGTTAAAGGATGAGGAAGCTTGGTCTATAGCTACCATCACTGTTAACCCTTCTGTTACCACTGGGTAAGAATAGACTGAGATGGTTCCCCTCCATGAGATAGCAAGAAAATGAAGAGCAGGAAAGACAGGGGAAAGTGTGTGAGACTTTCCAGCATGTTTGAACTGGTATTACTGAAACATGATGCATGACAGGATTTTTTCTATCGCTGTCTACAAGCTGTTTAGGAAAGACAACATGAGTAATAAAGTGTGAAGGAATAAAACAGTAACAACTAAAAACATTACTCCTTGTGTAATATCTGAGAATTGCAGAATCCTGAGTGCCCATAAATAATCGCTAACAAAGCCTCCACGGTACCTCTGTTACAGATCTTCACTCATCACTAAATCATGCCAGAGAAGAAAACATGGTTGTTATGCACAGCTGCATAATGAAAAGCTGGAGTTCTAGAAGAGATTTATTATGCAAGCACTATTTAAATTACATTTCCAAAAGAAAACATATCTATTCTGTAGCAGTTGTCAACATGGCAACATCTATTGGAACTCACTACGAAGAAAAAAAGAAGTACTGGACTAAAAATCAATTGTTGTCTAGACCTAGTAAGGATGAATGAAACTAAGTAACATTCAATTTGGGCAGGTAACAGATCCCATTATTATGTCTCCTTGGATCTGCAGTGCTTCAAAGAATTCAATATTTTTGTACTGAACACAATTATAGGAAAATGGTGGCTTTTTCTCAGCAGCATGTTGGCCCACTGTCAGCTCTGTCAGCTGTTTTTTCCTGTTCATCCCATTATCATCCCATTGGAGCAGAGGTAGACCATAAAATTTATAAGCATTTGCATGTAATACTACATTTTGAGAGGAACTTAAACAATGGAATGGAAGTCTTACATAGTGTTGTGGTTTGACATGGAAGTGAATTTTTTTCCAGGAAGTTGGGTCAAACCAATCAGTGGTCAGGTTTGGATATTGGCACCTGGAGTGACCACTGAAAGTATGGACACGCCTCTGAGAACACAGGGGGTTAAAAGCAAGAACTCCCAAGAGAACTGTCTCTTTGGTTCCGGTCGTCAGAGAGTGCAGTGCAGACTCTCCCCTGCCCAGCCATGGGCTGGGTGGGGGAGGGGAAGCCACGCGGCCTTGTCCAGGTAGGCCGAGGGGCTGAGGGTCTGGAACCCAGCCAGCTCCTGGACGGAAGGGTGGAGAGAAGTGGAGATGCCTTTGTTCCCCCCCCCACAGAGGGAAAGTAACAGAGAGCCTGGCGGCGCCTAGAGATTTGCTGGCAGAGGAGAAGGAGAAAGGTGAGGGGGGGGGATGGTGCCCAGCATGGGAGACGGGATGCTGGACTGAGATATCGGCCGTCCAGGGAGTCTGAACTTTTAACCCTTTCCAGGAAATGAGGGCTTTGTAAAATATTACTCCTCCTTGATTTGTAGTGGAAGAGAGACAGTCCGGGACCTGACATGTTAGAAGAAGAAATATTTAGGTGGGAGGAGATGATGAAGTAGCTTTTGGCTGGACTTTTCTTGTTAGCCATGGACTGAACCAAAATCTCCTGCAATAGAGACTGCATTTTAGGGGGATGCAGTGGTGACCCAAGGAGACCTGCTTCAGCTTCTAACAGCACAGGAATGGCAAGAACAGAAGAAAGCTGAGGAGGGAATGGTGATGCCCTCTGTCTTCGGGAAAGAAGATGATCTCTGTTCTTGGACCCTTGGCCCCAGGGGAAAATGGGGGGGACTGTAGTCCCAGGATGAGAAGCTGAACTGTTATATCTTTGGGTCCGTGGCAAAGCATCCTTAAAGGAGCCCTATGAGCAGTCTGTCCATGCACGGTGGTGAGAGCACTGTGACATGGAAAGGAGAGTGTCACACTGGCAGATTTTCTCCGGGCAGTTGCCATGTGTGACAGGGAAACACAGGAGGTGGCAACTGTGTTTCCTGTGGGGTCTGTGGTGCAAGAGAGACTTCTCTCTCCCTTGATAGACTGCGTATTGATTATCTGAAGGGTGGTAATTTGATCAGGAATCCCGGGTGATGTTTCATGGTGGGTGTTTTAGGAATTGGGAGGAGGAGGGGTGTTTTGGGGGGTCTTCATCCTGGATTTAGTTTATGTGTTTTCTGTAGTAGTAGTAGTTTAATAAAGTTTTTTTTCCCCTTTGTTATTAAGCTTGGGCCTGCTCTGCTCTGTTCCTGATAACATCTCACAGCATTTATTTGGGGAAGGTGCATTTTCATGGGGGCGCTGGCATTGCACCAGTGTCAAACCATGACACATAGGAAGCTAAAATATATCAGTAAAGATTCCTTTGTCCCAAACCTCTGGAGTCTTTTTGCTATTAGTTTCACAGGTAATAAAATTATGTGAGATGCTGTATGTGGAAGGTAATGACTAATTCACTGGGGATAATACTTAACTATGCTGGTCCTGGCAGGGAAAGAATGAGTTACTGTGAAGGAATCCTGGCTTTCCAGAAGGTTCACTGCCTTCCCATGTATTTTCACATCAGACACTCCCATGAAGGCACAGTGTGACATGCATTTACAGGCAGCCTGTCCTACCATTGATGGATGCACTTGCTCTAGGACTATACAGTGGCAGTTTTTGCATGACAGAAGCATTGTTTACACTGGAAACTAGTTCTTTACAATATGTGTGTTTAATATTAATTCAGATACAGGAATTGAAAAGCCTGGCTGATGAAATGTAGTTCCTTTATCAAGTATCTTTTATAAATGCAATGAAACTTTACTACTTCTGCTGTATTTAAGAAATAATTGAAAATAATGCATGCCTTTAAAAGTTTCAACTACCAAGTTTGAACAAAAGTATTCAAGGATCTTACAGAGGGACTCTTCCATTATTTCCAAGTGTGTTTCTGTGTCATTTTCACTGAACTTCTAAATCAGTAGAATTCATTCTGCACAGAATTCCAGGTTACTTTGGCTGCAGACTTACAGCACCAAAATACACAAGGCTCCACCAAGTAGAATGTGAGCTGTTGGGGCTTTTTTTCCTTTCTCTGAAAGGAGATGCAGCCATGGAATTAGTGAGATACTGGTTTCTTGATGGCTGAACACAAGCTGAAAGCGGAAATAGAAATCTGCTGGGCTAGATCCCGTATTACATACAAGTTCTTTATTATGTGAGAGGGGGTCTGGGTTTGCTTGGGTTTGATTCTTTTTTTTAAAAGGTCTCATGTTTTCTGAACATGAATTTGTCATTATGAATTAATTTCTACAGAAATAAAGTGTGGACAAAGCTTATTTTGTCTTCTTTTTTTTTTAAGAACATATGCAATGTATTTAATTTTCCTATATCCTAAAAATAGTTTAAAAATTACAGCAATGAAAAGGACTCCCAAATTAGGTATGTCATACTATTTCTCCAGAATAGTTAATGCTTAACTGCATGTTGTATTTAAGTTATACACATTAACCGAAGAAAATGAACACACACACACACACCATCCAATTGTCCTTTTATATTTTTATTCGGTGTTAAGTAACTCCACAAGAAAACAAAATCAGTTACTCTGGTGTACGTGAAATCAGAACAATACAACCACTTGAAGCAAAAAGTAGAAACAAATTTCAGCCCAGGAATGGAAAACTGATACTCCAATGCAATGGATATGCAATGCGCTTCATCCCACAGCGCGGTTCAGCGTATGCCAACCTTTAATGCTCTTGTTGTTATTGTTGTTCGTGTGTGTTTCTATCCATCTAGAAAAACTAAAAACCACACTTCAACTCTCACTGAAAGCCTTAGAGCTTTAGCCATTAAACTATGAAAACGAGTAAAGACAATTTGTTATTGCCCAAGCTCAATATAGGATTTTATTTTCCCAAAGGTGCTGGAATCATTACATGACACAGTGTAACTACGAGCAACACCTTTGTTACTTTTGAGCCCTTTCTTACCAACAAAGAAGCTCTAGCCAGAATTAACTGAGCTGAAGTTTGTGTTTGAAATATGTCCACTTGGTCACTTCCTGTTCTCAAATGAATTCTATTCCATTCTTCACTGTAGTGATTTGAAGAATTTGTGTGTAAAGTTCATTTTTCCTTTCATGTTACAGTTAACTAGTTTCAGTGCAGGTGCTAAACAACCTCTCAAGGAAGCTCCAGAAGAAAGTAAAATATATAAAATCTATTCAAAGTCTGCAAATAAATTAAGAAAAGAAACTGTAAAGTGTCAAAAGATTTGCTGTATGAATACAAACCCTAAAACATAGTCTAAGAGGAGGACCAAAAGAAAGTCCTTGGATAAGGGCAACCAAGCCAGTTTTAGTAAGGATCTCACCAAAATTGTTGCACGAAGACCGGCATGGTTTCCCAACCACGTATTTAAATTCTTACACTGTCAATTGAATAAAGGCAACAAAACCCAGTTACTCAGAAAGCATTTCTAGTGCAGAACATATTTCAAAGGCAGTTCAGCTCACATTTCAAACAGCTATGTTTCTTGTGAGGTTTATTGCCTGTCAAAAATAATGGTGAAGCTTTTCAAGTCAGTATTGGACTTTCTGCACTTCCTGGTGTTATAGACATGCTGTGATTGTGTAGACTAGTTAGTTGTTGTCATGTTTTAAACTAGGAGTTGTTAAAAAGTCAGAATGTTTAGTTTTGCAAATATTGCTCCTCCTGGCTTATACATTTTGCATAATGTGTTAAAAGCAGAAGGAGTTGATAGTCTTGTACAGATGCAATGTATTGCAACTTGACAATGTATTGACTTTCTAAGTTAACAAAAGAAAATTTAAAAGCAAGTCACATAAAGCAACAATCACTACTGCAATCACACATGTATGTTGTAAGTCATCACCTTCCCTACCCCCACCCACCACACACATAACTTGCCCCACACATTCTCTCAGAAACACAAAATGAACTACAAGATTTACTAAATTACAGCCACAACAGCAGCTAACTGCAGCAGCCACAGGATTTCTTTCAAGTGAAGCACTGACCCTTTGCATTTAAAACATTGAACACTGAGCATTTTAGAGTTTCAGTCATTCAGGCTCAAGTTCAGTTACAGGATGCTTTTGCAGGTTACATGAATGCCTTCATCTGCAACAAGACAACATTCTCATTACTCATTAACAAAATTCACAACAATCCACACATCACCCCAGTGGTTTATTATTTTTGGTGTTACTTTTTGAACTTCTGCCCCACATTGGCAAATTGCTAAAAAGGACAAAAAAAAAAAAAGAAAAAAAGGAAAAAAACTCCACATTGCCTCCATACCTACAAAAAATCCTTGGCTTCTCCAGTTAGCAAAAATACAAACCATGGTATCCTCAGTGTTGGTTTGTGGGAGGGGGGAATCATAGGATAGAAAACACAGTTTCTGTAAGTCTCTAAAGCACAACCCTGTTGTTCCTACTTCAAAGTTATGAGATTTACTGAATGAAGACTGGACAAGTCATTCATGCTTTTCTCCTGCATTCAGAAAGGCACTGATAGATTACAGTGTTAAGTATTTATCTCCCAGTTCTTAAAGAACAAAGCCTAATGTGCAGAAAGCTGAAGTCTCTGAATAGCAGAAGTAGTTGTAGACACTGCGATGCTAAGAAGATCGTAATAGTGGTAGGGCTACAGTTACGAAAGAAAATAACTGCAATTAAGATGCAAAAAAGCAGTGGTACTACTAAGACAAGCACATGCACATCCATTCTTGATTTGACAACACAATCTAGTCTAGTTCAAATAGCCAAGAATTTAACAGTATTTTTTTGGGAAAAAAAATCTTCAACAGGACAGCTGTGTCCTCATCTATAAAATAAGCAAGAAGAGAAAGATAAATACACATCTGAATCCATTAACTGAAGAGGAAACTCAAGTTGTTGTTTTAGAGCTACAGACCCTCAAGAAAGATAGTTTTCCATCTTATGTTACTTTTCAATCATCTGCTCTACTCTGCAGTTTTTACAGTTGAGTTCGAGAAAAAAGCTCCTCCTCACATGGATCAGCCCATTCGCTTCCACCTTCTGAAGCTGTGTCTTCAGAGCTGGAGCTATCACTGGAGTAGATCTTCTTCCTGAAGCCATTTGGTTTTGCCTCAGCATTTATATCATCTGCACATCTTGCTTCATAAACAGAAGAAACCTAAGGATTTAAACTGACAGTGTTGATGGGGAACAATAAAGAACATGCTTGCTTTTCTCTGGGCTGGGAGGGTTATATGGTTTTGTAGTTGTCCAAGAGAGATGCCACGATTACAGGGCAAGTCCTCCTCTTTCCTGACTTAGTCCACTATGTAAAAAGGACTGCAGAATAGCAGGGAAAAGAGGTGGTGCTTTTATTATTTTTCCTATTCCTTAATTTTAGGATTTGCACAAAACAGCAAGAGAATCAAAAGTGAACTCAGGATGTATCTTTATCACAGTTCATGTTAGAAAAATTTTATCTCCAAAACTTGACAGTAAGTATTAAATAGTAAGAAAACACAGCACAGATCTGACTAAACTTCAAGCAAATGTATTTTAAATATATTTTCATCTGAATGAGTAAAGCCACAGCAAGCATGTCACAATGTTAAACTAAGTGCTATCACCACTCTGAAGTTTAAAGGTATATCAGTAAATACATGTGTACATGAAATTTTTTCCTTAGATAAAAAAAAAACAACCAAACAGGTTTTTTTTTTGGTTGTAATGAGGACAGTATTCAGCATGTATTATCCTTATGACTTTATTTGCTAGTCCTTTCTGCTCCCATAGTGCACTTCAGCTCACTCTACACTTACTGGAATTAGAAGTTGAAGGAAAAGAAGACTCATGTTTAACACTCATGACAAGCAAATGCCAAGCGTTCCCAAAGGAAACTGGCTTTCTTATCTACTAGAAGTACAGCTGTTTGTACAAATGGTTGTACTCCCCAAAGTACAACAGCCAGAGGAACTTTCAGAAGGATGCTCAAGATGCAGAGGAGGTTAAAAAACAAAGCAAGAGAAGAGAAGCTTTTGAAGTTTTTGCAGGAATTTCATTTGAGGGTAGACTGAGAACTGTGATGAAAGGAAAGATGCAGTAGCCCACCCTTATAAAATAAGTAAAAATCTTCCTCCCCAAAACCATTGACAAACTTACCATATTAAAATCTAAAAGATGTTCATCATCATTGGATACTTCCTTTACATCTGCAAGTTCTCCTACACCATTCTCTCCCTTGGCATTTGTATAGCACTCTTATATTGTTTTTGTGGGGGTGTTTCAGATGCAGAGGAAGAAAAAACAGAATTGAGGAACACTGTTATTTACATATACCATAAATTAAAGCATCCAGAGACGTATTCTTGGAATTCACACTCTATGCCATGTAAACTCTTTGCCTGTGGGGGTTTTTATGGTCTGACACCCATAAAGAAATCAGCATAATACCTCATGGAAGCTTCATCAAATCCTACCTGGATAACTAATAGTAAAAGAAGAAGCTACTTAGTTAATGAAAACACCTAAAATACCAAAGAGCAAGAATTACTTTTTTTATGATAAATGGTTCAGTACATTTTTTAATTCTGATATTGCATTGTGTTCCACATCGCTCCTATTTCTATACCCACACAGTATAGACTGAAACAGTGGCCTGCTCCTTACTGAAACACAAGAACCCCAGCTGATGTGAATGGCTATGATTTCTACTTACCAGAGTAAACTTTTATATATATAATATCAACATCTATCATATAGATAGATACATATGGATCACATGCATCAACACCCACATATAAAAAGTACCCATACTGACAACTGGATACAGAAAAAGGTTTGTGGATGAGTAACGTCAGCTGTGAGGATCAAGTCCCAGTCTTGTTTAAAAACTGAGTCGCACAGAGCAAACGCTGGCTCTGTTGTCCCTGACAGACATCATGTTGTCCCTGGCTCTGCCCCAGAGCTCCTGGGCTCGGCCAGGGAAGCGCTGCCGCAGTGACGCGCGCTCGCCGCCAGGGAACAGCACCGGCCCCGTTCCCGGGCACGGCCCCGCGGCTTTGCGGGGGACCCCAATCCCCGCTCTGGGAAGACTGACGGCTTTCGCCAATGGGGCAGGCTCTGAGCGCCCCTCTGCGCCTGCACTGGGCGCAGTTCTATAGCTGGGAGTGAAGGAGAAGTTAAGATGTTCTAGAAAGTCACCCAAACTGTCCTAAACACCAAAGTAAGGCTGTTTTGGAACCAAGAACACTGTTTAGCTGGTTGCACTTAAAGGTGCGCTTCAAAAATAATAACTGGCTAATCTACTTTCAAATTATTAAGGAACCAGGTCTCCAATCAAAACTTTCTCACCCTGAGCCTGTACCAACAGAAAGCACCAGCAATCCTGTCAATGCAAGATATAGAATGGTCTTGTTTAGCTTCCTGCCTTCTAGACAGAAAAGGTAAAGGTATGCAGGCAAAAAAAGCTGCCTGAATTCTTGCCGGTCCACTGAAAACCTGGGCTTGAGTCAGTTGTCAGAGGCTACAGATTCCTGGGAGAGCTGGAAGCACACCTGCTTCTGGTCACGAGCAGCCTGCCTACTAAGACTGGACTTGCTCTCTGTGCAGGACAGAAGAATTCCAGACTGTCAGTGTGAAAGGAGTGGGCGAGTGGCAAATCCCTCTCCTTCCCAGCTTCAGAGAGATTCCACACATTCACTGAATAACTGGCACGTTATTTATGCATACCCATAAAAGGTAATCATGATGTTTTCACATTCTTATAGACTTACCTACCTAATAAGTATTTTTCAGGATGAAACATTAATAAATGTAATAAAGTGTTCACAATCAGAGATTTTCTGTTTATTTAACAGCAGGCTTTGGAATTATGTGAATTTGTGTAAAGATTATTTTAAAACCACTTTATTTTAAAGCCAATTTAGAATCATGCTAGAAGTCTACTACAAGTGCAACTGAAGCATCCCAGTTCTCTCTCAGATTAGAGAATTTTTTTGGAAGCTTACTGGTGTGGGTTTTTTTAAATACAGACAGTAAATCCAATTCGTCTGCAGCAATTCCAATCCATAACAAGGAACATTTCATTCTAACATGGGTGCAACAGCAAGTTAGTTCTAACAGGCAGAGGTGCTTACCTTCACACTGTGATGCAGGAAAAAGGGGAGAATAGAGCGCCTTTTCCCACCAGCATTGCTTTTCCTGGCTGCCACTCATTCTCTGCAGATTAGTATTCAATATAGGAAAGTGTTTAGACAATAATCACACTTCATTTTGCCATAAATAATATACTTACATGTAGAGGAGGAAATTCTGGTATTACAATGAATTTTCCTAAGTCTTACAGGTCACACTGCTCAATTTGTACATTAATGGGAAATGACTGTCAAACTGCAGCAGAACATCCATTTTCTGAACTCTTATAAACCAATATGAACTCCATGCTGGGGCTCAGACTTCGCCCATACAGAATAATACAAATACAGAAAAAAAATTAATTCCAGCCCTACACTTTATAATCTAGAGAGAGCTATCCAAAAGATGGAAGTACAGTGAAATGTTAGCCAACATGACAAACAGTTCAGTGTAACACAAAACAGAGAAGACAGTGAACAAAAAGTGGCAAAACTTCATGTTTAAAGTTTGGGAGGATGAATTAGCAGTACCATTACTCAATGGAAAAACACAGAATTAGAGAATTATATGTCAACATGAGGAAAAAGAGGTTATGAGGATGATCAATGATTTAGAAGTAATGATCAATGATTAGAAGTAATCAATTCACTAAGACTGCCAAAATTCTCTCCCTTTCCTCATATTTGAATGCTAGTTTAATTTTACAGAGGCTTTTCCTTATGACATGGCTAGAATAGAAAGAGCTTGTCACAACACACATGTCCCCAGTTTCATTGCTGCACCTGAGGTAACCTCATTAGCTTTCAAAAGATTATGCCATCCTGTAACATCCTCTATAGATATTAGAATGATTCAAAAAACAAACAACAGTGTAACTGCCTACAACAAACATTAACAAATGAGCTTCAACACTGACTTTCTAGCCAGCTTTCTCCTCAGTAAACTTGAGAATGTTTAAACATGTTAGATTAATAAGCATCCTTTTGTTCCTCCTTAACCCGCTGGAGAACTACACACCCATAGAACTTAAACTGACACACACACTCATTCCTTAATAAAGAGAAGCCCCTCTCCAACCAAAGGAGTGACTCAAGAGTGCTGTATTTAGAAACATGTCCTAGATTCAACTTATTTGAACTTATCCATGCTGGTTTTCTGTCATAAGACCCAGGAACAGTTTTTTTGGAACAACCCTCCAAAAATTCAAACCCTTAATTCCAGAAAAGGGAGTTCTTAGGAACTGAAACTATTGGTTGGTGACTTTTTTAACATTAAAAAAAAAAAAAAAAAAAAGAAAAGAAAAAAAAAAGAAGCAGCTCAAGGGTATAAGCAGGACATAGTAAGTAATATATGCATTTACTAATACATTCAATCATGGAAGCTTCACTTTGTGCTGATTATAGATAGAGGCATCTAAACTCCACAGGCACAATGTGGAGTCAACAACTTCACAACTTCAAAGTCTCTCCCTTGCTGCTGTCACACCTGCACACGGGATAAGCTGGATGAACCCCAGCAGGTACTGGCAAAGCCAGCGTGAGTCTGGCAGGGCACAAGGAGCTGCAGCAGCCTTGCTTCCCGGGCTGAGGCACCAGCAGAGCTCAGCACCTGCTCTGGGATGGCTCCCTGACTGAACTGGCACTGGCTCCTTCAGCCCCCTGTGCTTCCCATACAGCCCCAACCCCTGGAGAGCTGGAGCAGGTCACAGAGAGCTCCCAGCGCATTGCTGGATTTTTGTTTGGGAGGGCATACAGGACACTTTTAATGTCCATCTTATACATTTGCAGAAGAAAAGTTTTTTCCTACAGTTGCTTAAGTGTTTCCTAGAAATGCACAGTCTCACATTGTGATTTTTTTTGTGAATTAAAGAGACATTCTCAATCAGTAAATACAAAATACCAACTCCCAAATAGCACCATGAGTCTACCTTCCTTTGTTGGCAATCCTTCCCTTTTAAAAGAGGATTTTCAATTTATGTCTCCTTCTCCTCCTCTCTCACACATACTCCTATACACTTCCATTGTTTTATGAAAAGTTTTATTAAGTTTTCCAACTAACCCTCTAAATAGCAATTATTTAGAATGGTTCTGATATTATATATTGTGACTGGAAGTCTCTCCTCTCTGAAACTATTCATATTTATTTTACTTTATTCTTAAGTTAAACTCATAAACAGCAAGGCAAAAGCAGCTACAATGCTGTTTCACTCCCAGTTTTGCTGCAGGTCGGAGAGAAGACTGATGGGTTTCTTTTCTGGCTTTAAAGCTAGGCATAGGGTAACTGAGGCTTCTCCCAGACTATTAGATACTAATTTGGAAACACCATCACTGACTGGTTGTACTGCTTCAGAACGGTTGCTGACAAGGATCATGGCTGACAAGGGCAACAGGAGGCTTGAAGAATGTGAACAGAATAAGCACTAAAGCCTCAGTATGATCTGAATGAATATTATCAGAAGTGTTACAACTGACAGAAAAAATCATATTAATCTGTAAGCAAATATTTCTTTGAACCTGCTCTGCAAGCCCTTACTATCAGGAAGAATACACCACATGAATAATTCAGAAGCCAAAGCAGCAATGAACCCATTGACTCCCATTCCAAAAGATCAGGTCCTAATTTTACTTCATCAGCCACCCAGTGAAGATACACTTGGCTCAAGAAGCCAGTCACAAACAAACAAAGGGAGCTGAGTCTAGACTTTATAATCTTAAAACCTAAGATAACAATAACCTAATTGTTGAATTTTACTGAAAATATATGTGGAAAGGACTCTATGAGATAATCTAGCTTCTACTCTTGGACAAAGTTGGAATCAACTACAATGCACTATTCCTACGTTCAGTCTCATCAAGGCAGAATTTCCACTGCTTCCCTAAAAAATAATTGAACCTTACAGTATGCTCCTTGTCTGGTTACAATTTTTATTCTTCTATTTTCCTTAGTGTGCTTTAAGGAAAAGCACCACATCCAATTCCTCTGTGTTTACCGGAGCCTACAGAGAACAGAGCTTTCCCTTATCTCCTCTAACTATGAACATGGCTTCTGCAAAACTGCTGCCTCTGCTCAGAGTCTCTCTTATTTAAGAAAAAACACCCCCAGTTCCTTCACTCTGTTTTTGTAAGTAGTGACCTTTGTGTTTTCTCCTCAAGACATCTTTCCTGATACAAGGAGCCTGGTACTCCAGCAGAGCAACTTTTTTCAGGAGGGTATTCTTGTTCATGGATCTCCATGTTGCTGTCTTTTGCAGTGTATTCCTGATTTATACTCAACTATGATGTATTTAAAGATGCTTTTCTGTTTCACATCTCTTTCTCACCTGTCACTCCTCCCATAGTGTTTGTACAAAGAGGGTTACTATTTTCTGTGGAAATTTTAGTTGTCCCTGCAGGATTGCATTTTATGTTTCAGATGCTGTTCAGATTTAACAACTTTTGGTTCTAATCCTGTCTTCCAGTTTAACTGCAGACCTTCCCAGTTTGTTATTATCAGGGATTTTCATAAACATGCCACATACTAGAAAAAATAAACATCTCTGTTGTCCTCCAGTAAGCCACTGACTGTTATTTTGAGAGTGCAATCTTTCTCCTAAACTAATACGTGGAAACTTCCTGTTATTCACACATTTGGGACATTTACAGTTTAAAGTACAGTTTAGCCAATTTAAGAGGGTCATTAGTTCCATTTACCCTGAGTTCTATTTTCCTCTTTAAAAACAAGATTAGCTTTTTATATATTTTCTATCTTCCATGTGTTCTCAAACAAGTATTCTAGCTAGTAGGCTTTTCTCAAATTAGTTGCTGCTCTTCATGATACGCAGGTTAATACTGCAGTGGCTAACTGAAACAGTGCAATACCTGTATTTCCATTAACAATGACAATAGATGCACTAATCAATACTTTGGATATTACATTTTCATAGCCTTCCAAGCTTGTTAGTTCTGTTTATCGAATATCTTTCTGTCATCTTTCTGTTACTGATTTACTTCTAGAACTTCCAGGTATACCAAATCTTTTTTGTTTGCTTTGTTTAAACCTTGGGATTTTTAAACTGTTATTGCGAACTCTATCTTCCTATAATCCTTTCATACAAGCCCTTCAATATCTTTGCAAAATAATGTTCTCAGAAGGTTAAAGCTTAAGAGTCTTTGTAGATGTTTTCATCACCTGCCATGATCTGCACTTACCAAGGACTATCTGGCTCAGTCCTGTCTTAGGTAGCCCCCAAATTACTCACTATTTACAGTCAGTTCTTTGCTTTGTATGTGAATGACTCTACATGCTCTTTTTCCATTTGATTTCCTTAATTTTAAGGCACACAGTAGACACCTCCAAATTTTGTCTCTCTCTTACCACTACCTGGATTTATGACAGCTTACCTTCTACACTGCTAACCTCACAACCAATGTTTATAAAGCACTCCCCTTCCTCTCTTGACACCCCTTTCTAAAGAGGTTATGCACTTCTACTGCATTACTCCAGTCCAGCACAGAACCCCAAAATCTCAAGGCCAATTCAGTCATGAGATACACAAACGCAGTTTTTCTCAGTAAAATTTCCTCATCCCCAAAACCAGTGTCTCAGGCATGTTCACACCTTAAAACCCCAGAGATCCTTTTATTTATCTCAAGGACCCAACAGCATGAGCATTCTTTGCGCACACCTGCTGGATTGGAGCCCATATAAAATTTGCTGACAGGAGATGCAGTGTTGGTATATTCACAGGCCATGAACTGGTGCAGATTGTGTACTTACCCACGACTCCACAGCTAAACAGTAGGAGCATTTACTCAGAAGAAAAAGGACTATACTTTGCGGGGGGCAAGGGAGCTGTGTTTGTGGGGTTTTATGTAGTTGTTTGGGTGGCGTGTGCTGGTGGTTTTTTGTAGAGGTTGTTTGGTTTGGACTTTTAAAAAAAATTGTTTTGTTGGTTTCATTTTGTTGTTGATTTAGTTTTAGGTTTTTTTAATCTTATGGCTAGATATATAAATATTGTTCATGTTTTAAAAAATTCAGCAGAAATCCCTGCTGCAAAATACACTGTAATTCTAAAAGAAGTGTCTAATATAGAAGGTAAGAGGGAGGAAAGTGAACCAGATTCTCCTACAGTCTTGTTCATAAATAGGAGGTATTCAGAGATGTGTGTTTCCACAGCACATATATAACTCAAGTTTAAGTGATGCAAAACAGAATGTGTTACTATTACACTGTGGTTATATTAGTATTTTCACATCCATTATTTATGCAAAAATATTGGAGGTACCTAAGAACACAACTCAAACTTTACATTAGATGACTGAGTTAAACAATGACTTTAATTTCTGTCCAAAGTCAAGCATAGAAACACAGACAGTTTCATTAAAAAAAAATAATTTACAAATAATGATCTATACTAATCAGTCCAGACCATAGTGCCTGCTTTTCCCCCATGCATGTATGTGTGAGGTGTCCATGTAAAAAGTTTCTCCTAGACTGTCCTAATTCTAGGTATTTTATATTGATTTTGCCTAATGCTCATAAAAATAAATAATATCACTCTTCAAAAGAAAAAAGCTCATACACATCTTTTAGAGACATTTTAGCACAGTAAGAAATTTAAATAAATGCTCTTGAGCCCAAAAGCCAATTACCTTCAGACTCCAACTACTGGTGCTTAGAAAAGCCTGGAGTGTGCACACACCTTCTTGAGACATGGTAGATAGAGGGGGACAAGTTAACCCAGGCTGTCTGAGCTTAGGGGGCAATCAAGCTCCTCAAGCCCCTCCAGGAAGAGCTTAATTGCAAACCAAACTGGAGTCTAGACTGCTGAGAGGGTTATTGGCCCTTGGTATTTCTCAGTGGTTTATCACTTTGAAGTTATGAAAATGCCTACAAAATCATGTGACCTGAGCAAGGGAAGCAGTAAGTTTTCCTCTTTGCACTAAGGAACTCAAATAAAATGAAATACCAGAGCTTTCTGAGCACTGTTCACTACCAAAAGACCTTTTACAAGCCTCAAAGCTACCATGAACTATGGTACCACTGTATATACCAGCCACTTACTAATTTCTTGAATGGATAAGTGGTTGAAGTGAAGATGAGAGTAAGCAGCCTCACAGAGCACACACTTCAGAAAGAAGATGTAGAAAGGGCTGGAAGGAACTTCAGGCTCTTGCTGTCACAAATAACTGTATAATCACTCGTTAATTCATTATGCCCTACTGCATGATGAAGTTAGATTTCACTTACTCCTGGTAAAAGGCAATTCCAGAACCTGTTCTGACTTACAGTCTAAATTCATTAAGTTTTTTGATGACTCTTTCTGCAAGGCCTGGCACAAATATAGAAACTTCCCAGACTCCAGTAAAGATTTTTGAAGCCACTTCTTCTCTGTTAACTTAACAGAGCTGCAGGAACCAAGATGTCTAGAAAGGGTCTGGAAAAGTCACAAACTTGATTCTCTTACTGATGGTGGGAAAAGAAGCAATTAATTTAAAGGAGGATGAGAGAAGAAACAAATAAGGAAGAAGGAAAATAAGAAATCCGATTTTGTTAAACAAAAAGGTGAGCTTTAGTTTTAGCAAGAGAAAGGTTAGCTTGCCTATGTATGAGTTAGTGTTTCAAACTTAAAATTGAGAAATATGCAATTGCACAATGCAAGCTGGGTGCAACTCTCCAGTCGAAAATGGAAAAACTTCCTCCAAACGTAAATACTACAACTGCTGACTATGTGCAAGAGGAGGCTGAAGAGGAAAAGAAAATGTACAATGTAAGGAAAAGAAAATGTAAGATGTAACTTATACCTATCCAGACAATACCTCTGGGCTGGTCATACATCTAATTTATTTTGATAGTTAAATGTTTTTACTCAAGAACAGAGGGAGCTCACAGCAAGAAAAACTCTGGGTATTTTTGGCTAGAAAGGATTTTTTATCTTGATTATTACTTAACTTATGGCTACAATTACGAGAAAGAAACCTCTGAGCTTAACCCATAGTTATGCTGAGGCTTTCTTACGGTACTGTGGTAGTGCCAGGTATTTTGCATCCACGTTTTATTTTTTTTTGGCTATATTCTGCAAAGAGGATGCTTTAATTTCCAGACAATTAAGCCTTTTTACAAGTCTTTCTTTGCTGAAGTTTACATCCAGTAGTTCAACTCCAAATTCTTCTACTTGGAAGAAACTATATTGAAAAGACTGACTTCAGATCTTTTCCTTCAGAATTTTAAAATATGTTTGAATCAAAATCAGTAATATTTCATTACTCAAAATTTATGCACATTTTAACATTTTATATGTAAATCAGATAACCTAAAAAAACCTAAGGTAAACAGATTTTTAAAGTCACATGAGTGTACACATGCATATATTTCTAAAGGTATGCAAGATGACACCAAAATACCTGAAGATGGCTAATTTTTCACAGAATCACAGAACGACTGAGGTTCAAAAGGAACTCTATGGAGGTCATCACATCCAACTCCCCCTGCTCAAGCTGGGCCCAGTAGAGCAGGCTGCCCAGGACCTTGTCCACATGTCTTTTGAAATCTCCAAGGATGGAGACTCTACAGCCTTCCTGGGCAACCAGCACCAGCACTCGGTCACCCTTACAACAAACAAGTTTATTCTTATGTTCAGATGGAACCTCCAGTTTCTCTACAAAACTGTATTTTCTAGAGATCTATACAATCACAAACATTTAAACTGAACTGTCACATGACAAACTGCTGGTTATCAGCTGCCAGCTGCAAATTCTGTAATTTTATATATCCACATACCTCTTCATGCTCTCCTGAAGAAACAGGATTATCCTCACACGTGGGGAAATGACACCCTGCTTTACAACTGCAAAACCTGCCAGTCTCCTCACGTGGCTCCACTATTCTGCAGTTTACTTTAGAGCTCTCCACCACTCTCCCTTCTAGAGATTCTTTCATACTGCATTCTAAACAGGGATCTTGGTTTCCTACTGGCAACATCCCGGCCGACTCTTCTTGGGAATCCAATGATGTCTGTGCACTCTTCTCCATTCCAGACTTTTTCAATCTGGGAAGGAATTTTCCAGATTCAAGCTCTGATTTTCCGTAATAATGCCCTTCTTTTTCTGCATCTTCTTCCAGAGGTTTGAGATCTGCCTGTGGATCCTCAAATACATCTACTTGGGGAGGGACAGCAATACCTCCCTCATCTTTTTCTGACTCAAATTCTGACTCGCTTCCACCACCTGGAGAAAGTTCAGATGCAGAAATTGGGCGAAAGTGAGTCCTCGGAGAAATCCGTATAGCCCTGTACTGCGTTCGATCAACACCACATATCCTGGGGTGTAAAACCTCACTGTCTGAATCAGAGCACAGAATGGACTTAGGTTTAAAACTAGGGCTGAAAGATGCAATTCCTTCTGGCTCAAACGAACACTCTACATGAAGAACTTGTGAAAATGGATTGTTCAGGTCAAAGGAAGAGAATGAGTATTCAAGCCCCGGTTCTTCAACTTGAAAGTTACCACAAGCTCCCAGTAAGTCTTCATGGAAGATAAAAGAAAAACCCTTATTTAATCCATTATCTCCGCTCTTTGATTGCTCGTTCTGTTCAAATGATACAAATGGCCTCCATAATTGCCTGTGGCCAGGGGCAAAGCTATTACCTGGAGTCATAAAAACATCTGTACCAGCTATTGTCACCACATCGGAAGCTGCACATTGCAGTAAGCTCCCCTTTGAGTGACCAGGTGGCACCACTGCCCATTCTCCATCACTGTTAAATGTTTTAAGCTCTCCATACACACCACCAAGTATAAATGAGTTTTCTTTATCCTGGTTAACATCCCAGGGTTTTGATGGTGTGGTATAGTCACCACCATCTACTTTTGATAAATCATTTGAGACAAAGGCTCTTTTCTCTACATTCTCCTTTTGACCTTCCCAAAGGTGATACTCTGATCTTTGCACTGCTTTATTGGGTTCCTGGAGGGTTTCAACTTTTGCTTCTGTATCCAAACAGCAGCAATAGTTATTTACATCAGTTGAAAACAATTCATCTTCTATTCCTTCTATTTCTACCATCGCTGCAGAATTTCTGTCTGTCATATTTGTCCAAATATCTTTAATAACCCCTGAGCTGTAGCCATCTCCATGTGGACTGCTTTCCCTACACCCTTGTGTAGTTTCATAGTCTTTACTTTCTGCTTTTTGTTCTAGCTGAATACCACAGACAGATTCTAGCTTAGATTTCTTTTTGAAAATCAAAGTAGGCATTTCTCCTAAACTTCTAGCTTGTTGCTGGCAGGTTTCTTCTGGCAGAAAATCTAGAATTTCTTCATCTACATAATTCGAAGACACTCTAGGAACTACATAATTAATATCTTCTGCATTAAATTGCGTGGATTCTTCATATGGAATATTTATAGTCTCATTGTCTGAACGTGTTTCTTCCGAATGTGACCATGGACTACAGGTTCTTGTTGAAAGATTAGAACAGTGTTCATTTTCATCAAAGGCACTATTTTTGGTCCATATTAGCAATCTAGACTGTGTTTTCCCAAGAATATTAGCAGTGCTACTAGAATCTGCATTTTCATTTCCCAAGCTGAGTGTTTCAAAAGAAAATGGTAAAACAGAGTTACTGCATTGCACTTCAAACACTGAAAAACAAGAGTTTATACCAGACCCTTCATTAATATCTGAAAAGAGCTCTTGATTGCCAGCAAGCATGTGTGAATTAAGCATTGTGCTGTCTAGGATGGGGGAGAATCTGATTGGAGAATCTCCTCCAAAACTTTCCCCATCTGCATCACCAGAACTAGAAGATGAACAGCACTCCCAAAATTGAGCTAAATTACTAAGATCTTGCAAGAACCACCCTTCAGCACCAACAGAGCTGGTCGAATCAGTCCATATTGCACTTTCCCCTTGCAACTCCATTCCATCTAACACTATGCAACATTCTGCCTCAAAATCAGTTTTTTCTTTACTCTTCTGTCGAATCATATTTAAAATCCGACTCTCTCCTTGCATCGTATCTGAGGCACCAGGATCCAACATGGATTGATCAATATCCACTTCATAGAAGTGCGTTAGTTCTGACAGATGAACATCATCTAAATACTTGTCGTCCTCTGGTTGAGAACATATTGAGGTCCCAGCGAGGTCAATATCCTCATTTAGAACTGCAGGCATTTCTACAAAGTGACCATCGATGAAAGTACCTGCTGCGAGGTATGTTTTATGAGTATTATTGTTGCTAATACAAAGACCATGCACTGATTCAGACAACTCTTCTACAGCCTCTGATGTTACTCCACATATATCTTCTCTGTTGCGGTACGTAGTCTCCAGCTTGCTTTTTCTGCTAAGAGGAACAAAGTACTCCGTAATCGGCTCAGTATACCACAAGGGCTCTTCTTTATATTCCTTTTCATTTCTACTGTCTAAATACAAATCTTTTCCATCACTACCGCCAGCTTCTTTTCTTCCAATTTCTTTTAATGGCCTTTTACCTCTTTTGCACAGTTGTTTGATGGACCCGCTGCTGCTGCTGCTGCTGTTTCCGCTGTGGACTTTTCTATCAACCTTTTCACCAGATTTCACTGACAGCCTGCTCTGCCCATTCCGCCCTTTTTTACTCCGAACCTCTCTTGTTTTGTGTCTTACTTTAATACATTTCATTGATGCCTTGTATTCACCTTGATTACCACTAGAACTTGAGCCAGCCTCACTGGATCCCGATGACCAGGAGCGGGGACGCATCTTTCCTTCAGACTTATGTCGGACTTGCTTTTTATACAAAACAGGCTTCTCTTCAACAGTGTTGTTACTAAACTTGTTTTCTTTCTCGTTTTTACTCTTCTTCTGCTGGGTTCTTTCCTGTACAGTGGCAGATACTTTATTACTTCTGTCTTTAGTTACTTCACTTTCACTATTGCAGTCCTTTGGAGAAGATGTATCCGTGCTAGTTGGTGGAACAGTGGATGAAGATGAGGAGCTAGAGTAAGAGCATACTTTGGATTTATTCCATACAGTCATAATTTCCTGCAGGCAAACTGGCTTTTCAGAAAGAGGAGGAAATGCTTCATAGTACCTGAAAGCAAAACAAAAGGGACATTTGGATTGTAGAACTTTAGATAAGCATTAAGATTAGAAAGCTTTATCAAAAACACAGCAAAACAGACTAACTGCTAAAAATCTAGTTTGCAGTACATATGCACATGGCACTCACTGCACTATCTGAATGATATCAAAGGGAAAATTAAAATGACTTTAAAAGTGCTGATATTAATATAGGTTTAGAAATATACTGCATACAAATAAAACAATTTCCTTTTCAGAGACTACAAAACATTCTCTCTGTAGAGAGAAATTGTAGATGCTTACAAGAGTGGCTCCAGGTTTATTAGATAATGTGGTAATTAACTACAGTCTTCTTAAATGTTTGATTTAGATTATGCATGAGGAAGTCCTGAATTTCAGTCAGGTCAGTCCTGAATTTCAGTTTTTAAAATTCTCGTTTATGAAATGAGATACTATCTGTCAAGTTCTATGTAGTTTGATCATGCAGTTATTAAAAAAAAGCTATTAAAAAAAGGTTAGGTTTTGAGTAGTTTAAGATGCTTAACAGCTTTATGCAAAAGGTACAAGATTAAAATATGGTTTTCTGCAACATTTATAGTAGTATGTGTTTGGTAGTAGAGAGATTTTTACTGAATCACATATATTTCAATGAAAACTTATTCAAAATTTTTAGAAGTCAGTTAAATGAAATGCACTTTGGTACAATCAGTTCCCTGAAGATTGATCATCCATTTAGTAACATTTCTACTAGGCTGTTGCTATTATTAAAAGATACAGAAGCAGTTGTACCTCCAAGAGAGGTCAATGACAAAACTCCTGGGTAGTTCAGTAACGCTGGACTCAGGTACTTACTAACTAGGAGATCACTTTGGTTGTCAAGAGTTTAAAGGTTATAGGAGAGTTTGTTTGCCGTTTCTGCAATAGAAGCCAGTGAGATCTGAATCCAGGAAGCAGATTATTCCCTGCTTGTAAATCTACATGTCAATTAATTGTTTTAAAGGTTTTTGTCTGGTTGACTCAGTCTTCAGGAAACTAAAATAAAGTATGGTTTGAGTTCTGTATATAGTCAAATGAAAGCAGTCTGGGCTTTGACAGAAATTACACTAAACAAGTGCTTATATTTAAGTATACAAGATTAACAAAAGAAGATGGCATGAAAAGAAATGTATTTCTTAATATCCACGAAACTCCAGATTTCTTCCTAAGTTAACTTCACTGTGTTAAAATATGGGAATAAAAAGGGGAAAGCATCTCAGATAATAATAAAAAAAAAAATGCATACATTTCTACTTGATCCTTTGCTGTGGGAGATAAGTCAGTCTCAGGAGTCAAAGAGCCTTCTAACTTTTTGTGAATCTTCTCCTCTGTTTTGGAAGAAAATTCCAAATGCTTAACAGAAAAATTCAAAAAAGCCAATGTACTTTATAACAGTATTTAACAAAAAGCACCAGGATGTATAACTGTAACAGTAGTAAAATTTCCATACAACACTGTAAATAACACTAAGAAATTTTGAATTACTACCCAAGATTCAAGTTTTTCACAGTTGTCCAGTCCTGCAAATCTGACCATACATGACTGGCCAGCAGCTCCATGCAACCTCATGGCTAGCAATGCCCCACTGTGAAGATTCCTGCTGAATGTTTAATTGTTCCATATCCAAATCCTTATCTCATTCTTGCATTGCTACAGATAGAAAAAAAATATTTCTTAAAAATCAACTATTTAACTAAATGTTTTTATCATTGGCCACATCTAACTTCTCATGTGTTTCACTGAAAGGAAATATCCTTGTAGTAATTTTTGAGCTTTGAGTGAATGTAAAGGCATATTTCCTGTGTGAGAGGTAACTGAAGATTTTCTAATTCTTTACAGTCAAACCTTTAAAATAAAAAAAAAAAGTGAGAAATACTATTTTTTTATTTTATTTTTTTCAAAATAAATGCTCAACATCACCTTGGCTCAGGAAGAATTTCACAGCATTATGAAATACTAAGAACTGACTAAGGATTACTGTTTAAAAACAAAAACAGGAAATGGAAACTGCTAAACCCATGCTTTTAGCAGGTAAACATTTCTCTTATTTACAGCTACTTATACTACATAATAAGCATATTAATTTTACTCTAATTGTCCAAGGCTGCTGCTGTGTGCCTGAGCAAACATTTATGAGTGACAAACTTTCACTGGAGACAACACAACTTTACATTATGCTCCCTTCCCCCTATACTTGACATCATAAAGTGCCCATTATCATTCCCCTATAGCCCAAAAATTTTAAGTAGTGGTAGTTACTTGGATGCTTTTCACAAAAATACTTTCCACATAATTATTTTGAGGCAAATCTGCTCTTTGCAAGCATCAATACACAAAAGGAATAGAATCAAGCCTACTTTATTTTCATTACTTTTGGTAGGGAGGAGGGATGCTGAATTTGGAATATGTACTAAAAAAGCAGGCACAGCTGGATATGAATAGTTATAGCTTTTCATGAAGAAAGCTCCATTTGTGACTGGCTATTTCTTAGTAAATAAAGCATACTAATACAAAATTGCTTAAATTATTTGAATGAAATTATTCAAATGTATTTTAAAATTGCATGGCCTGTACTAAAAGCTGCTGAAAAGCAGCCTACTCCCTCACACCCACCCCCATCTCAGAATGTTGCAGAGTTGATAAATACAATACTTGGCCTCAGAAGTGTAAACATTTTTTTCCTCACCTTGCTTACTCTGAAGGTCTTTCAGTTTGGAGCAAAGCTCCTCCACTAACATTTCAATCCCAGAGCTCTGCACAACAAAAAAAAAAAAAAAAAAAAAAATAAAAGAAAAGAAAAAAAAAAAAAGAAAAGAAAAACAGAAAACATAACTTACTAAAAATAGTTTTAATGTCATAGAAATATACCAATACAGTAAACATATCTCAGCAGACATACTGTTCTTTTTGCACAGTAACTACACATGAAAAATCAACAAAAATTATTCCTAGTATAAATCCAATCCTATAAATACATTAGTTAGAGGTCAAAATGATTTCATGGAAAAGGAAGATATATTCACACAGAGGTTTCAAACTACAGGTCACATTGCTGCATCATTGGATATCCAAGGCTTTGCAAACACAGCATGTCACATTTACTGCATGGTATTGCTGCAGATTTAGCCAGAAGTCTCAGGATAGAAGCTCAATTGCTGCAGATTTAGCCAGAATCTCAGGATAGACCCACTGATCACTAAGAATGCATTTCAAAAAGCTAGGCCTGATCCTTTTGGCTGCACAATTTGTACCTGTGGGAATAGGACTGTTAAAAGGATACAGAAAATCAGGCATGAAGGTGGAAAGGAGAACAGTAGGAAGGTGTACCCACATATGTGGCAGAGAGGGAGAGGAAATGCTTCCACAGTATCTGTATGCAAAACCCATCCCACAGTCTTGCCAATTTAAAATGACCAGGTATTTTTTTCTTTATAAACATTGTGTTATTAACAACATAGGACAGGAGAGGGAAAAATAAACACCTTCTTCATATTCCTATAAGCCTCCATTTTCCTCCTATATTCCTCCACATAAATATTGAAATACTGAAAATAAACAATACACACAAAACAGTCCAATATATTACCCACAGAGGAAAACCTCATGTCATTCCAATGGAATAAAATTTGAACTCCAGTCAGTGAAATACTAAACACCAACTTAAAGCCTGAAATGACCATTCCTGTTGGAAGGAAAACTAGGTGAGGTGGGTACTGTGTGGATATTTGTATTGTCATTATTCAATAGTCAGGAATTGTGCTTGGAGACTGCACTTCACATTTTCCATAACAGCAAACAGAGCTGGAATCACAGCTAAACACAGCAATCTGGAACTCGTGAGGAAGATACAAGAGGTCCCCTGCACATCACCCTACAGCTGGGAGTGGTAATAAGGGAGGACCACGTAGCTTATTGTATCCCATGCACAGTTTCCTCAATATCAACTCCATCACTGTTGGAAGTCTAGTTCCACTTATACGTGGAGAAACTTACACAAACCCCCAAGAAAATTATCTCATCTTCTGAATTTAACATGGTCTTATTGTGCATATAATTATGGGACATGTTTTCTCTCCAAAGGCAACTCTGATCAAATATCAAGTTACAGAAATACACAGAAAAGAGTTTGACTTGCTGTGTCACTCTAGTGGTATAAAGATTTCATTTTTCCAAGATCTAAGAGTTTCTCATGTCTCCTGATTTAAAGTCCAGAAATTGCTGAGAAATGTGAATATATGTTGCTAAAGCACAAGCAAATATTATGAAAAAGAGAGTACTGATTTATTCAGTCAGACTAGCTTGTTTAATTCACAGTCAGAAAAACACACTTGAAAAATCATACACTGAAGCAATGATTTATATGCTAACTCTAAACTTTAATTATTTGCAGCCAAGTGAGAAAGAAAGCAATGTTCTATTCCTAATTGTACTGCTGCACTGAAGTGCTAAATATAAACCTTTACGCTGCATACTTAACTGAGGATGACTTAGCAATATCAAACTTCAGAAGGCATCTTCTGTATCAGTAAATTTACCAGTATAAATGTAATCATTTAGCATGAACCAAGCAGGAGAGTAATATGGACAAAGCTATGTAGTTGTAATAATTTGTCACTTTATGCCTATACCACTCTTGACTCCCCCCTCCTCCCTCAAAAAGGTCAACAGAGGAGGAGCTGGCCTTGGTTTTCCTTAGCTCCCCAAACTGTCTAATCAAACAGACACCTGCAACAAACACTTCAAGGAATACAGATTCACTTCCTTAATATAACATCATGCTAAAAAAATGCCCCAAACCAGCAACAATATGCTTACCATTACACCGAAGAAGTGAAAACTTTTGGAATCAACGCTTCATTTCCTCCTGGACCATGAAACTAATACTTGAGTCAGCTGACGCGCGCCCGCCGTCCTGCACGGCGCTGAAGGAGACAGCGCTCGCTTTGAAAAAGGGGGGTGGGACCCACTGTGCAGAACACCAGGACTCCAGAGACCCCCTGCTCAACTTCTTACTGCAGCACATGGAAACGTGCTGCAGACTTAATGCCACAAATGCCATGGCAGTTATTTCATATATGACACTGGTGTTCTCAGAATATAAGATTTAGTTACTTTTTTCATTGTTTACCTTAATGCGTTGTAGCTGTAACAGCCCCATGGCCTGAAAGTAACACGCTCCAGACACTGGCTTGGTTCAATAGGACACAGTTAGCTAACAAAACTAGGTGATCTGCTTGAATTACTTTGCTTATGTTCAAATTTAAAGACAGTCTCCGTACAGTACAAATACTGGAGCACCTTATAAACATTTTGAAATATGGATGTTTTGGTGCCCAATTATCATTGCTTTTGTAATTCCATCACAAAAGGCTTAAATCTCAAAATTGTCTGGCCCAGATTTCTACCAACCTACTTCTCTTATTTGAATTACAAAGGACAGTGCATATTTTTTTAAATTCATATTTTTAATTTTAAATAACAATATTTCCTGCACACCAAACACATTTTATTCTCTTCCACTGTTTTTAACATATTCCTCTTTCCTTCCCCTACTTTAACGTACATCCAGTTTCACCAAAAGTTGTTCTTTTTGGCTTCTTATCAGCTGGTTGCAGCAAGGGAAGGATTACATAAAGGATAGGTGTTATGTTACTGGCATTGGAGAGATGGTGCTAACAGATAAATTAAGCTTCTGAACTCACCCAGCATGAACAAGAACAGTCAATCTGACTGCTGGAGTTACAGGACTCCAATAACCACTGTCTTCCTTACTGACCACCATGACCCTATTCAGAGCCTAATTAATGCAGTTCTGCATAATGAAGAATAAGACCAATTAAAAAATGCATAATGAAGAATAAGACCAATTAAAAAAAAAAAAAGCAGAACAGCAAAGCTCACTCACATTTTTATACATATTTGTAAATATGTTTAGTACTTTTGACTTCTTTTTGAGGTTGGATTTTTTTTTCCTAAACATACAAGCACATACATATATATATATGACAAATATTAAATCAAAGACCTTTTGAACACACTCTGCTTTGGAAGTAGAGCAGTCAGAGATGACAGGTAACTCATTAGCCTAAAGCAGCCCCATTGCTTTTGTATGTACATTCACACATCTGTATAGCTGCAGAAAATGTCCCCAGAAGATATTAAATCTATAAGTGTAGTTACTTCAGAAACATTTTTATAAATTTAAAATATTCAGTTATATTGTGAACCATGGAGACACTGTATTATGTGCACCAAACTGAAATCACTAAAAACTGTTGCCTATGTTAGCAGTGGGCACTGGCTTCTATGTGTTCAGTTTTGAGTAAGAAGCTGTGAAACATTAGCTCCTCTCATATGCTTGACAAATCACTTGAATTCTTAACTGATATTCACCTCTGCTAGCAGGTTTCTTCTGAATGTTGCAAACAAGCACAGGACAGTCACCATCCAGAAAATCAGAAGTTTTTCCTGAATTTGATCACAAACAGCACCACTATTATTTCACATAGCTATACTATGGAACTGAGAAGAGGATTGTTCAACAAAATTTTTCATTTTCACTGAGCTTTCATCTTTTCCCATCACCCAGTAATGATATCTGGTTACAGGTCTCATATTTCCAACAAAAAAATGCCATGCAAACATATACTTTGTCCTGCAAGTCTGCACATACGCAATAGCCAAGCCTTCTGGACAAAACAAAGGAAAACAAAATTCTGATAGCCAGTACTTAGAAGGAGATTTTCCACATTTGACGGACCATGAATATAGACACAAAAACTGAAAAATTCCATCAGATTGTACAACTCAAAGGAAGTGTTGTTTTAGGGAGATGCTGTTTGGCTTTAGGTTTTTGGCAGGTTCCGTTTTTTTGTCTCAAGTCTAACCAAGTTAAAAACTTCCTCCAAAAACTTTGATATGTGCAGTGCAAATATTTACTAAATATGGCTTGTGACTTCAGGCCTCTAAGGTATGGGGAAAGGTTCTTGCCCCTCTTCAATCTTTTTAAAAAGCAAAAGCATTACAATTCCTTCTACTTCAACATATTTAAAATAATCACTCATTTGCTCTTAGGCTTTTGAGAGCTTTCTAGCTTACACTTTTAAAACAAATCCTCATTTCCTTTTCCCAAACATACAAAATTTGTTTAGGTTGGAAAGTACCTCTGGAGATCATCCAGTGCAAACCCCTGCTGAAAGAGGATAACCTAGAGAACACTGACACTCCTTTCACAAAATACAAGTTCAAGCAATCTAGAAATTAAAGTAAATCAATATATTCATAGTTTCAAATCATTGATTTAACAGGCCATAGGGCTCTCCAGAGAAGATGGCATTCTGACTGTACCAGGACTGTTTTCTTGGCATGTCTCCTGTCACCAAGTGCAGGATTAGACAGCTTTTCTATATGAATCAGCTGTTAAGCCACGTGAACTGAGTAAGGCACAAAATGTGATTCAATGCAACCACACATCTATTTCTATATTTTGTAGGATGATGAGAGAAAGTTAGAAGTCTAGGTTTTCATTTTTTAATATTCTGACACAGTACAATTCATCTGATTACAAGTACTCTCAAAAGAGGTACTCAAGACAGACTGAAAAAAAGACTAAAAAAAAAATCTTGGCCCAAGGTCAGCACTATGTGAATGAATAAATAAATCGATCCATTAAAACAGTAGCTTCTTTGGGATGTTCAACTCAGGTGGAGTTCAAAGGAAAAAAATAAGGTTCCAGCTTGCATTATGGAACTTTTTTCCATCATAAGAAGGTGGATGACACTAAGAAACATTTAAGAGTATGTACTTGTACAACCTTTTTGACCCTTTAGAAGTAAGAACACAATTTCATCTTTATCTGCTCACTTCAATACATAATGATTTACAACAAAGATATTGGTCCAGTCAGAAAAACAGATTCTATTTATTAACTTCTTTTTTTGGGGGTTCATGAGCACTTGATCCAAAGTAATCTTCAATCAATGTGTGACCTCAGAATATCAATTTCCAAGCAAACTGATTTAATATCACAAAAATGCAAGCTATTTTAAGAAATACGAGAGCAATAGCTCTCCAACAAGGAAATAAAAATATTTCCTTGCAGCTCTCTTAATTCTGTCTTTGGTATTAAAACAACATTAGGAAAGGTAAATTACATATCTAGTACATAGCTAGGATCAGGCTCAGATTTCAGAGCTATGATTCACCACTTCACACAACACCTTCTAAGAGAGAGATAATAAATAGCACATGTTATTTACTAATTCTAGATAAAAGAGATCATCTGCCAGCTCAAATTAACTTCAAATGAACATGCTATCCCTAAATGTAGGTTACTAGAGCAGCTAATCTGACTTCTGTTATTTAAAACTTAATTCTTTTAGATCCCTCCCATAGCAGGCTACCCTGAAATAGAAGTTATCCCCCCAAGAAAGGATAATTCCTCACTAGAAACGAATCTTCTGGATTATTATTCATCACATATAAACAAACATGCTGACTTCAAAGCCACAACAGACTTGCTATCCTTGTAAGCAGTGCTGCTGAGATTTCACTTAATCACAGTACTTCGGCTTGCCCATGCTAAAATGTTCTTATTTGTATTATCAATGAAATGGGAGAAACTTGTGAAGTGTGTTCCCACCAATTATCCAAAGGCTCTTTTCTGCATCAAGTGAATTGCAGAAAGGACACTAGAATTTTCCCCAGCAGGTGCTCTGCCAAATTTGTTCAAGTTTGCTTGTGTGTATGATAAAAATTCATAATGGACCCCCAACTCAAAATTTTGGTGAAAATGATTGCTCTGCATTAAGGAAAATTATAGTAACACTCCTCTGTGAGGGAACACAGGGCATTATTCAGGAGAGCTCTGTAACCAACTCTGGCATTTTCCTGGCCACTCCTTTGTGCCTGAAAGACTGTGCTGCTCCTCCCTCCAAAAGGCATATGCCAACTTCACTTCTGTCCCAGGCTTAGCAGAGAAGCTGCTGTGAGGACCGATCTGCCATGCCCCAGTTTGTTCCCATTTTCATTGGAAGCACATACAAGGTGAAATAATTTTCCATCACCCTGAACACATACTTTCAGCCTTCATGACAGTCATCTGTACTATTGGAAATAATGCCCATGAAGCCACTTTTGTGTAGACTAAGCTCCCACAAGGAACTTCTCCAGTTCAATATGTATCTTTTCTATATTGAGAAAACACATACAAAAATTGGAATAATTAAAACTTTTGTCAAATTCAATTAATGTTAATATCACAGACAGCAAAATGGCTTCAGTAACACGACAAATGAGATACGTGGTACTATGAATATCTGTTTAATGCCATAATCATAAAGACAAAGAAATTGATTTATTGTAATTAATTTATTCTGTGATGGTTACCTTGGTGAGACAAATGACTTTCATTTCCTATATGGTATCTGAAGTTATTTTAAAATTTTTTTCCTAAATAACACTGCATGTTCTGGAAACTGCTGGTATATCCCTTTCAGAAAGGCCAACTGGGTACGACTCAAAAGAAAGATAATATTCATTGACTTTGTGAAGTGCTTTGGCATTTTCCAGTAAAAGACTATGAACAGGAGAATCAGACACACAGAAATGCTTACTACTGAGCTAGTCACCATATATGCTTCAAGAACCATTAAGACTCTTTCGGAATTTTAACTTCAGTTTTTTGCTTTAATAAAATCAAATTTTCAACATGCACTTCACTTTTCTGACTTGTTAAGATGGCTTTTACACAACTTGGTTCATTCTTGTGATGTCCCATATCTTTACATTAACACTCTTGTTCATGTCACTTTTAGTTATACAAAAATGTGCAATTTAAATCACTGAAGAAATCACCTGATGTTTACAACCTGATTTCCTGGTACCCCAGTGTAGTAGTCTGTGTGTATTACCTAATTAATATTGGCTTACATTAGAGAAGCAGGGAACAGCAGGAATAAATCAGTGATTAAAATTAATTTTAAATCATCTAGTTAAGGTGCCATTCTATTTAAAAGGAAAAGAAAGATTTTGCTACAGCAAAAAAAAAAAAAAAAAAAAAGCAAAAAAGCTTGTTCCCTTGCTACAAACACCAGAAGTCCTTTTTTCTCAGTTCTTGCCTATCACTATTGCAAAGTGTAAGGCAAATTATGCAACAGTGCCTCAGGCCAAACGTCACATAGATACCATAATCTCTGGAGGCAGCAATAGCTGGCCAAAGTAACCCATCAATAAAAACATGCTCAGATGTGCAATCATAACCAATTTATTCATTTGGCCTGGATTAGCAGATTATTTCTACAAAGAAGGTTTATGTGCAGAACTGTAGGAACTACATGGATGCCCCACCCCTACAAATGTTGAAGGCCAAGTGGATGGGGCTCCAAGGAAACTGGTCTAGTGGGAGGTGTCCCTGCCCATGGCAAGAGGTTGGAACAAGATGATCTTCAAGGTTCCTTCCAAACTATTTTAGGATTCTATGATGCTATGAAAGTTTGACAGCTCTGCACTTTGAATAAGAAAGATGACAAATACTAAGAGAATTTCAACAAAATCTTATTTTAGACACATCACAAGTGCTGAAAGCAAGGCACATTTGAGAATAAAATTATAATTTTAAATTTTTAACAAAACTGTTCACTAGAGCCACACTTTTTCCTCTATGTGGTCCCATATGATAACACAAGTATCAGAAGTGTTACATTCCCCCCTCCTGACTCAAAGTAAGCAAAGCCGATGCTCTATGCTGTTAGCATGCCCGTACCTGAGTAATTTAAAAGGAATTACTGTTACAAAGTTTCACCAATTATGTTTCTATGTTATCCCCAAGCAGTAATTTCTTAGAACAGTGGGATGGAAGGCACTATGTGTTCTTGTCAAATATTTTAGAGGTGTTATCTTTCAAAATTCATCTCAGAATCTATCAACCAAGACTAGCTCTTGCTCCAACATGTTGCACAATGTTTCACGTTAGCAGATTTTGAGAGCTTGGTTAGTTCAGAAAGGACCAGACTGCCTGAACCCCATTATGGCAGGCCTTGGGAGATCAGCAGCACTGGACACTAGGAATGCCTCAGGATGTGCTGTGGACCACCTTAGGTAAAGTGGCTCCCTACACCGGGAGAAGGAAAGAGTCTTGGAGCACTGGTTTCATCTGTGCAGAAAGTAAGATCACAGGAAGTTGTCTCCTTTGCTCATTCTTAAAAAGTCCTCACACGTTTCAGCAGAAGGACACAGCAACTGGTTTAACTGAAACTCTGGCACCATCTTGGGGTGCAGCTTCACGCATCACACTGCAAGTGTTTGATTGAAGTGCACTCCACAGGAACTGCAGTAACACAGCTGGAGACCTGCTCGCTCTATTGGACAATGCAAGTTTTAGCAGAAAAGTAGTCAGGTACAAGCTAATTGAGCTTGGATTTGTGACCAATGGACAGGCACATAAGTAATTTCAATATTATTACTAGGAAATATACCTATTGAAAAGTCTTATATGTATCAGTCTCCATAAGGAACCTCTAATTCCAACCTTGCTCACAGTATCCATCTTGTAAAAAGTAACACACGTGAATTTCTAAACCTTTATTTATTTAATAAATTTCTGAGTCTCAAAGATACTGCTTTCTGTCTTTTTACAATAACAAGACAAGTAATGACAAGTTTCATTATTCAAATACGAAATATTGTACTTTTGGAATTAGGAGGTTTAAAAAAAAAAAAGAAAAAAAGAACCTCCACTTGCACCTGAACAAACTGATTCATGTTTCTACAAACAGCAACAACAAAGCTAACCACCAAGCTATTTAATCTTGACAGATGAGACGTTTTAACTTAAAATTTGAGGCAGTAACTTCAGGATAACATTTCTTATTTTTATCAAAGGACTTTTATATAAATATTCCCCAATCCTAAACATTAGGATTTTTTACCCAATGTTTCATTAGAATGGACATCCCCACTTGAGCAGTTAACTGCAAAACAACCTTTTAAAATTTCTTCCATACTTTAGCAGGATAAAAATTAAAACAAAATCTCTACTCAAGGTCAATATTAACAAACTATTTAAAATTTGAGCAATTCTTCAGCATGTCTTTAAACTGCTATTTATTCAAGTGTTTCAGAAAAAATAAACTTTAGAACTACAGTAAGAATAGCAATTGATTGCTACATTAAAGTACTTGTCTTAAGTCTTTCTTACCATCATTCTGTCTCATTTTTTGGCAAGTTGCAACGTACTTACATTTCCTCTGCTCCTGACTGCATCAAGAGCATCTGCAGCCAAAGACTCATTCATACACATATAGACAATTTGAGACACCAAAATGCTTGTTACACAAAAAATGCTGTCCTCAGAATGTACATATATTAACAATTTGCATTCCTACATATAGCAGATGGTGCCTGTCAGAATAAGGCCACCCCCCACACACACACTTAGTCCACAACAGGAAAGACACAGTGAGGCAGAGCAGCTTCTCTGACTCTTCGTTCTCTACAATGTAGGAAATGTTTAAGAAATAAACGCAAAACTTAGGCTTCTTCAAGTCAGATGTTTGTTTTCAGCACTGTGAAAATTAAAACTAGAGCCTTGGATTTCTGTCTCAGATTAGTGGTTTATGGCATTACTCTTTTTAACACAAGAGGAAGAACAGAAGTCAAGCAAAACTAAGCTACCAAATGAAGCACCTAAGTATGAATGTAAAATATAAATGAAGTATAAATGTATAAATGAAGTACCCTAAGAATGGAAATGAAAATCCACAAGAGGTGATTTCAAAATACTTGTTTCAACCACAAAATGAAAGTCTGACAAAAAAAGTACTCACTGCTATCAAGCCAATTTTCATATAATCTATTTTATGACTTCCTCTCTCCATCAAGCACCTTTTTGAAGTGATCACCCAGTTTTTAAGGCTTTTGGTCACTGGTAGGTGAGGAGGCAGACTGTCTGACATTTCTTAACATGTTATTAGTTTAAATAGTTAAATGCAAAAATCAAAATTACCTTAACCATATCTCTGTAATTTCCTATGAGAGTTACAAAAGTTACTACTGATCCTCATTACCTTTTCATCCTCTGCATACTTTTTTCTCTAACAATAAGGCTGCAAAATCCTGAGGTCTACATTGAATTGTCACCTTGTTTTGGCTCTTTTGTGTGTGCCTATACACACGTGTGTATATATACTCTGTCTACAGACACACACAGGATAAACACTATAATCACTTCACTTAAATACAATTTTATTTAAATATATTTAAGTTGAAATCCACTAAGACTCTTTTCCAATTTCCCCTTTCCCAATAAAGGGGCTCAAACTTGCTTGTTTTACTCCAATACTAAGGTTGAAAGAAGAGGTTAGGCTGGAAGAGCAAGTGTTCCATATTCATGTGAGCAAACTGGCATTTCTGCATCCATCTACTTTTTCAAACAGATCACAGAAGGTAAGCAAAACTATAAACAAACTCCATAACTGCCCATGTGGATTATTTATCAGGCCACTTGCAAAAAGAGAACATCCTAATGAACACATCTACCTCATCTGACAACAACAAAAAAAAACCCAAAAAACCAAAAAAAAAAAAAAAAAAAAAAAACCACACAGGTAAACATTTCTCAGATTATTCAGAAAACTATTTTTAAAAATTCAAGTGGCACTGGAAAAAAATATTTATTTGTATCCCAACAACTTTTATAAATACTCATTACACACAACCAATCTACAATTCACAGAGTTTTTTTTATCTTTTTGTAGAGATGAAACCGTGAAATTATATGGAGCAGCTTGAATGCCTCAGCAGAAACATTATTTCAACATTATCTTTCACAGCCAAAAATCTATTCATTATTCCCATCAGATCAGCACACAAACTTAAATACGAAAAACCCAACAAATCTTTTATTTCTGATTTTTGAAACACATATCTTACAAGTTACTTTAAAGTATTACTAGCATTTAAGCAGGATCACGCTTCCCTTTAATTCTGGGGGAAGAAATAAAAAGCTTGTATTTCTTTCATGCAATGCATGTGTTAAACTACCTACAAAGCAGCTTTAAGTAGAAACTTTTTTTAAAAGGTTTAAAGGTGCAATTCTGTGTTTGAATATACCTTATAAAAATTATGACCTGCAATTTCATTAATGACAAAAAATGTGCAAGCTTAATTGTCTGAGTAGGCAACAGGAGTCAAAATAGCTCTGAAATAAGTCTACAGGTTGCAGATTATAGGTTAATGTTGAACAATAAAAATTTGACAACATGACAGAGGTCAAAGGTGAAGTTATTTTTCAACCTTTCAGATCTCATGTAGTTTTATTCTTTCAAAAATGTAGTTGAATATTTTCTTCCCTTCTCTATTAAAGATTATTTATAAATTCACCTCCTTCCTTTTGCTCTGCAACTGAATTTCTCTATATATAAATTTAGTTCTAAGTGATGATTCTTGATTTTCAGCTATGTGGAGATGCATCCATGTAATTTCTGAAGTTAAGAATCGATCATCAGTATTCCTGTATGAGACCTACATTTTACTGTTCATAAAATGAGTATACAAAGAAAAACATATCCTCAAGAAAGACATTACTTCTTGCAATTATTTCTCTGTATTTGCTTCATATTCAAATTAACTTCTATGCTAGTTGGCGTGCTGACCTCAATATTCTGTAACTATGAGAGCAGAGCAAATTACCAATAAAATTGTACTTTCCATCACTTTATTAGGATAATAAGTAATGGGAAAATGAGAGGTCAGAAATCTCCCAGTAAGTCATTTAGCAATTTGGTAACTGAACAAATACTCAAGTAGCTTCACAGTGAGCCAGAACATGATGGTAATGCTGCTGAAGGTGGTGGGAATAATCACCAAATCTTCCCCACTTCCTTGATTACTTTTCCACAGCCTTGCTGGCACAAGTGTCTGTGCCACAAATCTGACCAGGAAACCTTTCTGGGTTAACATTTCCTCTGCCCCAACTAGGTTAATATCAGGAAACTGATTCATTTTCCCAAACCAGTTGTCCATTTGGGTGGTTACCCAAATGCTTGTGCAGGCACAAGCTATGACTAGGAAGGTGTGTAGAGCAGTAACACAACCAGACTGCATGGGTGAGGTAGTTTCTTCTTACAGTAATGACAGTGTCAGAGTATTTATAGTTCTGTAAACTAAAAATACAGTTTCTCATTTTTGCTGTCTGAAAAATCTCCCCGGAGAGCATCCTTTAACTTGTGCTACAGATAATTATTTATTTTTAAACATTGCCTTCAACTGCCTCTCCCTTTGTCCACTTTTCTGCTCAACTACATGACATCTGCTGCCTCTGCTATCTTCCTTCAACCTGCTGCCTTCACCTCTCCTCACCTGCTCTAGTCAGTGCACTTCAATTCCACTTCCACTCAATCATGTAACCTGGAAAGTGAACATTTGCTACTGTACATGGCTTTTTATTTAGGAATTCTGGATTACACATGTTGCATGCACAGAGCAAGATGGCTTCTGCCCACATACTCCAGTCCTTTCTATCCACACACAACACAGAATCAACTTAGAATTCTTAGAATTACATTTATGCAAAGCTTTGTGGTAATTGCAACTCAAACTGGTGCCCCTGACAAGAATAGGAAAGGGTTTACAGAAAAGAAAGCATGACACTACATAGTACGGAATCTCTTGTGAAATCATTCAAACATACACCAATTTCATAATTTACTAAATAAAACCGAAGAATACTTGGAGAACTCTTGGCAAACTAGCACTTTAAGAAGCCACAAATTAAAATATAAGCATCACAAGCAAAATATACCTAGAACAAAGAAAGACATAAAGCCTTAAGAATCTATTAAATAGTCCAAACTTACTTCATCAGAAGCAGAGCGAAGACACTGGACAGCAGCCTGCTTTTTCATTTCCTCTAGTGTTAGATCAGAGCACTTTTTCTTACTCTTTCCCCATTTCTTGTAAGCTCCCTTTTCCCAGCCCAGGAAGATGTCATTCTCCTAAAATCAAATAAGAAATTACATTATTTAAATACATTAATATCTTGGTACTATAGCAGAGCAGGACTACAAATAACATACTGTGCAAAATGAAACCAACCCCTTTCTATCTGCTAAAAACTACTTTTTACCAAATTAAAGATTAGTTTGATTACATAGAACTTGCACTTACTATTCAGAAAAGCACATGCATCTTTCACAGGACATGGAGGCAACTCACACTTCACTGTAATATTTTCCAATTTTTGCAAACTATATCCACAAAGGCAATTTTATGGCCAACTTATGGTTGAATGTATTACTGTAATTTACAGTATGTTAGTTTCACTGACCTCTGAAATAATAAGAATGAAAAGCAAGTAGTTCTGTGTTAAGATCAAACTTAAGAGAAAGTTAAACAAGCCAGAAGAAGGAAATGCAGTGTTAGATCCTGAAGCCTTCAACTCAGTGCTAAAATGAACATGATTACAGATAGAGATAGCAGGATCTATCATAAAATAAACCTGAACTGTTTCAGAAGAAAATTCAAGTAATTGAGAAGTGAGGGTGAGTAGGTGGGGTTGGCTTCTAATACATGTAAGAACGATGAAGAACAATAACATCAAAGTAGAATGCTATTGTATTATATGCAATCATCTGAAGATATGTAACATCCCTATTATATGGCTTTTCAGAATTTATAAAATTTATTACCAGACTTGCTTGTTCTTTGCTGTCTGTTTACATACATACATATGATTTCCCATATTCATCTCATGAAATAATATTTTGGCTATCAGTAAAATAGTCTTTAATATCTTAAAATGCACGCTTGTCTAAAATAATGTTCTTCAGAGAGATCCACAAACATCTGATACTTTTCAGCTGACCTGTTTCAACCTTTTCAATGTATCTGTTACTGCTTCCAAAGAAAACCAGGCTATGGCCTACCCTCATTTAAAACAATTCCTAATTCCCCATGGATTTAAAACAAAGTAAAAACAAGTTGTCAGTGCAAATAATTGCCCCTGTGCAATCAAAGAACAAGATGGGAAAAAATATGGGCTAAGAAAGACCAATCATCTTCAGAAGCAGCCAACGAAGGGCTGCCATTTGTGACTTCACGTGAAGGAGCAGAGCAATTTGCTGGATTTACTGCTTAAAGTCTTATTTGAGCACCAAAACTGGAGAACTGCATTTAGTGCTGAAAGAACAAAAAGCTACCAGTCACTCTGATTTTCCTAGCACTTGTGCAAGGTGCTTGTGATTCACTTCAAATCAAAAATTTGAGCAGGCTACTGTACTGTTATTAGAAGGACTAACAAAAGAAATAATAGAAAAGAATAAGAAAAAAAAATCAGAGAATATGTTTAAAAGACTGTGCGTATCTACAATTCATTAAAAAAAAAAATTAAGTCTTTTTCAAAACTGCAGTTTATACATTTCTTTATACAACAAGGCTGTAGAGTGCTCTAACTCTTCCCAATATTCATGGGAAAGAAAACAAACTGATGAGAACCAAGTACTCCCCACCAGCTCCCAAAACTCCTCCAGCTCATTCACATGGGCACAGCTGCAAATAAGTAAATACAGGCCCATTTGTGTGGGTGAAGATCCAGGTATACCAGCAAATTTGCACTGGGTTAACTTCATTTATTCTGATTTTATGTGGAAAGTTCACAAAGACAACATCTGCAGTAGGAAAACATTCCCAGAATGCTATGTATTACTGTTTTTCTCTATGCTAACAAAGGTTTGCTTTGTACTGATAGATCACAGCTTTACCAACTATCTGTCAGCAGAGCAGCAAGAACCTTCATGCTCACAGAAATTTATAAAGCATTCCATTCAGTCCTTCACACATGTAATTTGAAAAATATCCGTCACTTGTCTACAAACTTTGACAGTTTTCAACTTTTAAAAACTGAAAAATCTCTTTTTTAAAGGGGGAAGGGAAGCTAAATGGAATTCTCTCTCAGGCCCCCAGCCCAGAGCTGTGGTATCATGGTGTCATCCCTCGTTCCAGAGTGCGTGAGTTTGTGCACTCTGGGAACAACATGGCTTGTCTTTAAGGATGCAGCGATTGAGGACATAGCTCTGATAGAATTCTCATTTTCTTTCTACCTCGTTATACAATACACACAAAAAAATTTTTTGGACACATGGTTTTCAGTCACACCTGGCTGCCAAGTTTAAAACTTGGGTTTGGATTTTTTTTCCTGGACAAACTCATGAGTTTTATAGCCTCAGGTTTCACAAGACTAGCAAACACCATGGATTACAGCTATTCCACACAAAGTTTTGCAGTTTAAAATCCTCATCTAAAAGACAGTATTTATCAGCACTTTATATGTATTGGATATAGCCTACGTTATTGAGGATCTTACACCTTCTGCAGACCGATCAAGCACCACACCCATAAAACCCTACAGAACAGTGAAGAAAAAAAAATCCTTAGGCGTAATTCTTGTGTATCAGAACCATTCTGGATCAAAGACACAAAGGTGACAAAGCCCAATATTACAGTAAAATGCCTGAGAAACAAGGAAATGTAATAAACGCTAGAGAGTGAGTTTGTAGAACGGTGAGACACAAAGAGAGTGATCCTCTTCTTTTATGATGACTAAATTTACAAAAAACAAACAAAAAAAACACAAAAAAAACCCAAACAAACAAACAAAAAAAAAAAAAAAAAGACAACCCAGTAAGTTCCCAATGGTTTATATTAGTTAAATAAGTTTCTTAATTTTTTTCCCTCTCTTTTTTTCTCTGTCTTCAGCAGTCAGGAGCCCATCAGTAGGTTTACTCCTTCGACTGAAAAGTATCAAGTCCACAACAAACAGGAAAGAAAACAGCTCAGCAAAACATTCTGTATGAAGACTACTTCCTCCACATGGAAAGAATAACCAAGGACTTCTGATCTCTTCACCTACTAGATGCCTTCATTTACCATGTTTCTTACCAGAACTAGAGATCATAACATAATGCTTGTTTTAATTCAAGAGCTCTACACTGGTCACTGAACTTTTCACAAAAGCAATGCCACTCTGAACTTACAGATTTTAAAAAGTGTATATATACTCAGAAGAAAAACTAAAATTTTGCTTACAGAGTTCAAATATTCAAACCAGACTACCATTACCTACATTTTCAAGAAATGACCATCCAATATTAAAGAGGTATCAACAGAAAGCCAATGCCCTCTGGATACTGAAAAAACCCCAAGTTTGTAGATCTAAACTACTATTTAAACCTCTACTCTTCAGAGTCCTACTATCTCCTACCTACTACGTAACTAGATAATTTCATTAGAGATCTTCAGTCATGAAGACACTGGAAGTGCAGTTTCCTGACAAGAATAACTTAATAACTATAAATATGGCTAAAGAAACATTGATGAAGTATCTGTACTCTTCACACTAATGGTGCCTCGAGAAAGCCAGTATTTTGAGTGCTTAATTCAACTTTAAATTAAGATACAGGCACAAATTTTAGGAAGATTTTGAAATGGTTTATTGTATTCAATTACGTAAAAGCAGCAACTTCTGTCTAAACTATGAAGAAATTGGAGAAGGAAAAAAAAACCAGCAAGTTTGATAGTGATTCTCCTTTCATTTGCTGTAAAGAGAAATATCTACTATCCATAAGAAAACAAACATGACACCTTGCAATACAACTGAAATAAAAACATTATGAGATTCATGATCCACATAAATGGCAGCATTAGAAAGGGAAACATGACCTGTTTTTAAAAAGGAAAAAAAAGGAAGACTTAGGGAACTACAGGCCACTCAGTGTCATTTCTGTGCCTGGCAAGATCGTGGCACAGATCCTCCTGGAAAGTGTACTAAAGCACATGGAAAATAAGGAGGTGACTGGTGACAGCCACCATGGCTTTACTGGGGACAGATCATGCCTGAAAAATTTCATGGCCTTCTATGACAGGATAACAGCTTTGGTGGGTAAGGGAAGAGTAAATCATGTCAACTACCTGGACCTGTGCAAAGCTTGTGACACTGTCCTTGCCTCTGGAAAGACATGGATTTGACACATGTACCACTCAGTGGATAAGGAATTGGTCACACTCAAAGAGTTTTGGCCAATGGCTTGATGTTCAAGTGAAGACCAGTGACAAGTGTTTCTCTGGGTCTGTATTGGTACTGTTTAACACCTTTGTCAGTGACATGGACAGTGGGATCAAGTGCTCCCTCAGCGAGTTTGCCAATGACACCGAACTGTGCGGTGTGGCTGGCACACTGGCGGGAAGGGATGCCGTCCAGAGGAATCTTGACGGGCTTGAGAGGTGGGCCTGTGTTACCTTCATGAAGGTAACAAGGCCAAGAGCAAGGTACTCCATCCAAGTTGAGGCAATTCCAAACACAAATACAGGCTGGGCAGAGAAGGGATCAAGAGGAGCCCCAAAGAAAAGGGCTGTTGGTTGACAAGAAGTTGAACATGAGCTGGCAATGTGTAGTCACAGCCCAGAAGGACAACTGTGTCCTGGGCTGCATCCAAAGCAGTGTGGCCAGCAGGCAAAGGAAGGTGATTCTGACCCTCTCATTCTCATGAGACCCCACCAATAGTATTACATCCCAGGTCTGTTCCCAACATGAGAGGGACATGTTGAACTGAGTCCACAGAAGGGCCACAAGCGGGCTGGAACACTCTGCTATGATCACAGGCTGACAGAGTTCTAGGTTGTTCACCCTAGAGAAGAGAAGGCTCCAGGGGGATTTAAAGCACCCTCCAGTATGTGAAAAGCCTACAGGAGAGCTCAGGAGGGACTTCTGACAAGAGCATGGAGAGACAGCATAAGGGGGGATGTCTTTAAAAATAAGGCAGGCAGGTTTATATTAGATATTAGAAAAAAAATTCCTTACTCTGAGGGTTATAAGACACTTAAAAGGTTGCCCAGAGAAGTTGTGGCTGCCCCTTCCTGCAGGTATTCAAGGCTAGGCTAGATGGGGCTCTGAGCAATCCAGTCTTGTGGAAGGAATCCCTGCCCATGGCCAGGGGCTAGGAACTAGATGGTCTTTAAGATCTCTTCCAAACAAAACCATTCAATGATTCCATGACAAATTATATCAAAAATGGAATACCACTGCCTCTTAGAGGATTTCACAATTGAGATTTGGGGAAAAATTGCAACAGATCAGAAATGCACTTAACCTTTACATTCAACAATGTAGAAAGACCTTCAGTCATCTTGCCTGAAAAATGTTTCCACTGAACTGAGATTCAGGAAAAAATCCAATAGATTGCTTAAAGCCACAGTGATGGATACCTTTCACAATGAGATTTATTATAAATACTAAGAAAAGTCTGGTGGGCTAGGATCAGCTTAGACATTCCTTACAGGCTGCCTCAGACTGAGACAAAGATAAAGAGATTATACATAGGTGAGACAGTTCAGAAGAAAACACAAGAACATTGGCTCAAACTCAGCTAATATGCCCCAAGGAAATGCAGACGAAGAGTACATTTCAGAGAGCAGCATAAGTTTTCTCCATGGCAAAAAAGCACTGCTAAACACAGAATAGAGAGGACTGGGAAACGTTCTTTAATGTTAGATAAGAACTCCAAATCCAGGTATTATCATGGAAAGAATTAATCTTAGACTTACAATGAAAAACCACAGAACCACCTAGCCACTACAGTCACCTCTTTCCCAGATGTCCCAACCAGGACATTATAACCCTGCAGCCAGACTGTAACAGAACAGCTGATAATGTAGCAGATCACAACATGCACTGCTATGACCTCAGGACTGATGGCAGGCAGGGAAGAATTCTACTTATCAAAACTAATCAATCCAAATATAAAATCCTGTAATTTGAGTTTCTGTCAATTATAAACTTTTGCTTATAATCCTACCAGTTTGAAAGGGCAGTCTATGTGATGTTCACGAATTAGAAGTTACTTCTAGGCTAAAACTAAGAAGAAATTTGTCACACCCACTCCAAAGAATGAGAGAACATGCAAATGCTGCATCTGTTAAAATCTTAAGCTTGTTGAGCAGACTGCCTTTAGACTTTTCCCATTAAAGTAAAAGCAGAAAAGAAGAAAATTTAGCAAGGCTATAGCTAGAGCTACAAAGGCATCATTTTACTTACACGTCTGACTTACACTGCAGAAAAGAAAGCCAGGAACTCAACAGAAACTGTCACTACAGAGTCAAGGTGTCTGAAAGGGGCATGTCATGACTGGAGAAGTTATTTCATAACATTTATGGTTGCTTTCTTCGCTTTAAAGATAAAGTTGTGTGGAAAGCATCACAGACCACTGTGATCATCTGCTTTCAGAGAATATAGGCAGTGCGTATCTATGCTTGGAGAAACGTGGCAAGTGTACTGTCATGCAATGACATATACCCGAAGAACATCAAGGAAGTATCTCAATTATGCCCAGGAATCCAAACAGTACAATTGTATCAGCACAGAGGTGGCTGCAAAGAAATCCTGACTGTTAGGAGGACTCACCAACCTGGCACTTGAGCTTCCATCTCTGCTTTGTATTATGTAAGCCTTTGTGAGAATACATTAGCAGTCACAACTTCATAAAAAAGGAACGAGCAGCTCAACACCAATACAAACACAGCAGAGAGTGTGGAAATAAAGTTTCTCAGATAAGCACAGTCCTTGAGAATGAATGCTTTTCTTCTGCACTAACACACAAGCTGAAGCTGACTGCCCTGGAACCTGTACAGTTTGCACAAATACAAAGCCCCTGTGAGCCTGCTGCTGAGCTCCAATCCCTGCCACCGCAATTTCCACCCCTAAAACGAAGTACAGAATGCAAACTCACAGTCCATGATACTCCAAACCTGTCCTGTATATAACAGTCACTGGACACAGAAATACAGAACAGATCCATTACTGCACAATTAACAAGACAAATGACAACTAAAACTCAATAAATACATTTCCTGAGCCACATGCTTTTACAGTGAAGACATTTCAGGCATCTTCCATTGCTTAAGTGAAAAAGAATCCACTTTAAACTTAGTTATCTGAGCTTTTAGAAAGTGGTTTTAACTTTTGCATGAATAAGCTTCATGGGCATATTAATTTCAAGATATAGTACAATTTTCTAAATATTATTAATTGGTCCTTTCTTCAGTTTGCATATTTATGTATGGGAAGAAGAAGGGTGTTATTCCCATTGCTGTAAACATACATTTCAGTAATCTAAGGATTTCAAATTAGTCATATAAAAAAGTAGAGCTAAAAGTCTTGTTCCCCCTCCTACCTATTCTTTTCTTCATACACTGATTCCCACAATTCGAAATCTACATACTTCGTTGGGGTACTGACTAAAAAACTACGGTCAGAAAATTTAAAAAATTGTTCCTACAGGACTGTTATACAGCTTAATAAGCAGCAACACAAATACAAACTAAACAGAAAATGCTTTGCATTCAAGACACTTATTTCTACATGTTGCTGGTGAACTTTGAAATTTACTGACACTTGTGTACAGCAGTCACACTGTGTTTCCCTACAGCAGCTGAACCCACTCTGCATATTGTAATGCAGTATCAAAAAATGTGTTTGAGTGACCCAAAAGTATTTTTTAGGGATGATAAAAGAATAGGTGTAATTATACTAGAAGCAGCATTGTTATTTTTGTCAAATAGGCATACCAGCCAGACATTAAACATTTAACACATGGTTAGTGGAGTGTACAGGACCAAATCTTCATTTCTCCTCCTCTCTATGGATGAGACATACAAAAACACAAGACACATATAAAACCCCACATCCTCTTCCACCCAAAATATACATGGGGAAAAACTAGTATCTATTACTAGAATATAAATCCAGACATCAGGTCCCTCTACTGGGTTAATATGGGATGGCAGGAGAACTAACAGCACATTCCACTGGATCTGGGAAGCCAGGAAGTGCATCCCAAATTCAGTCACCAAAGTGTCCTGTGTCATTAGCACACGCAAGCCAAACATAGATTATATTTGGCAATGATGACCCCATCCCAGGGCAGAGGGATAGGCCAAAATCATTTATGGACTTAAAACCACAAGGTAAAGCTCTGAAATACATCACATATGGGCTGAGGTGTCTCTTCTGCTGCTCTCTTCTTAATATAAAAAAGAAAACTACATTCTGGACTTTAAATATATAAGTGAAAATTATGAAAAAGCAAGAATAAAAACTATGATCAGTCAGCAGAAGTGTAACTATCATTCTGAAGACTTTTTATGCCTCCATATAAAAGATTACCTGAAAGGAACTATTCCAAATCAGTCTACAAATAATTAGTCTACCTGCAAAATGCCTCCTTGTTAAAAATTGAAAAATCAAAAGCAAAATTCTCAACCTGGCACAAAAGTACATAGTTTGTAGTGCAATAGCCAATTAATTCTGAGAGTTAGGAAAACATCATCTTAAGAAAAAAATAAAAAGGATTTTTATTTTTGAGGTTCAGAAAAAAACTGTTAACTTCCAAAAACAAGTTGAAAGAAGTAGATCAAAAGCAATGGGAGAACTTGATATGGAAAGCATGCATAACAAATGCATTTTGATCTTCCTGCTGCATGACCAAAGGCTTACAAACAAAGCCTTTATCTCAGAGTGTCTAGCTGTTGGGGTTAGGTTTTGTTGGGTTTTTTTTGGTTTTGTTTTTTTTTTTTTTTTTTTTTTGGTGTTTTTTTTGTGGTTTTTTTTTTTTAATAAAGGCTCTATCGCTCCAAAAGGCAGAACAGTCTACAGCAACAAATCTATAGCTCTAAATCATAAATTTGTTATATTCAAAATCAGTTAGGCTTACAATTAGTATGTGAAAGATATAACATAGAACACTGATTTTAATGCTGTATAAAGAACGATCAATGAAATAATGTTTCACACAAAGTATATTTTAAGGCAATGCCTTCTGCTTCACACAGATTATACTATCTTAATGCAATATTTACTGTATCATAAACTGGTTTGAGAACACATGCATCTACAAATATGTTTTTAATCAGCATTTAAACAACAATAAAATCTTAAAAGCACCTAGCTGGTTTGCCACTAGGAAACTAAGAGCAAGGTATTCTGATCAAAAATTAGTCCAGCATGAAGTCAAAAGGCTGCCTCACAATGTTCAGATCTCCACCAATAGCAATTCTGTGGGTCTCCAAAAGTTAAAAACTTAACAGCAATTTCATGATTTTCTGCTTAATTTATCCAAAGTAAGTAAATTCAGTAATAAAATGCAAATGGCAAGAACATGTATACTTGACAGAAACATTCTGCACTTTACTTACATCAAACAGTCTGTAAATCCACACGAATTTTATGAGGTTTTCCTTAATGGACCAAAAGTGACTAAAAAGTAATCTATCTCAGCACAAAATACCAGTGATTTCCAAACATTCTGAAGAGACCATTGATAGGCCTCAAAAAAAAACCAAACCAAACTGAACCAAGTAAACTCCCTAACACATCTAAATAATGAATATCTTATATAGCATGGTCAAGAGATTTCTTCAGTAATCTTTAGGCCCTGTAGACATCTAATATATGTGTAAATCAATTTGAGAATTGTTCTCTAGAAAGATGGTACACAAGCAACATCTCCGATTGTAGGAAAAAAAGGGCAAGTCTACCACTGAAATCCTTACTTGTCTTCTGATAGGACAAACCTCAACTAGCCACAAAATCCTCAAAACTATTTCTATTAACTATATCACAGGAATCAAGGAAAACATACAAACCCAATTCATACTATCTTTGTATTTTCTACTCTATCAGTCAATACTGGGAAAAAAAAATCCCAAAGAGTCTCCTACTTCCGCCCATTTAAGCCCTCCCATCACAGTATCATTGCTGCCAAAAAAACCTGAGGGGAGAGGGAAATAAAAAAAAAGGAGTACACAGTCGGAACGAAGTACTTCTTAAGAACTTTTACATCTTGAGGTCTTAGACTCATTTCCAAAAGTAGCAAGTATGGCTTGGATAAGAATTGTGCTCTAGGTGCCAACAATAACTAAGTTACCTTCAGTACTTGAGTATTTCAAAACAAACCAACATGCATTTAAAGTGTGTATATTTAGAGAATTTTTGATAGTAATTCTTGATAGGTATGAATAACACATGTATAACCATAGCAGTCCTGAAGACCCTCATGCCACAGTACAATTTACCACAAACAAGATTGCTTTCTTGGAAATGCTCTATTCCTTCAAAATACAGCTGGGCAAAACATACTGGCTTATAAATTTTCCCAATATTTTAATAGCTATTTCAGTTTAAGCCAATGAGCCAGAATAGAAATTGCAAACATTCCAGTAAAATTTGGTTGCAGTGTATTATGGTTTTACTTCCACCTATGTTTTCTGTACTTGCAAAAATCTGCTATGAACTCTCTGGAAATTCATGACTTACCAATCTAACATTTTGTGATACTGAGCCTGAATCCATATAATAATACCCAACAAAGACCATTCTAATTGGGCAAGGCATAGATGTAACACCAGTAACAAACCAAAACAAAACACAAAGCCACCCTCACACACATACAAATCAAGAGGAATGAAAACCAACACAACCCCCCCCACACACACATCCTTAGTCTTATCTTCTATCCAGACATCAAACTAGCTCACTGTACAAGAAAAGATAATATTGGAGAAAGCCACATGAGCCTGCACCAGAGTAAAACTGGAGAAACCCACAAAAGACTGCATCAGAATCAAGACCAAAACCCACATATTAAATATTACTAACAGAGTAGAAGGGAACATCCTGCTTGTTTGTAAAAATAACCCTGAAGATCTAATCAATCAAGATTCTCATTGTCCATCAAGATTCCCATATTCCTTTGCAATTCTTACTTTAACTGTAAACAGAAGTGGCTTATAACGTGACAACAGTGATATCTTAAATAGCTGTGTATGCCTAGTAAGGTTGGGAATGGGTTTTATTACTTATTTTCAATACTAAATCTTTTGTACTTACCTGACAGAACCTCAGTCCAGACTTCAGAGTTCCATTTCCCTGCTACACTTGATGACACCAGAACACTATAAAGCAAGCACTGAAGGAGGCTCCCTGAAGCAACTAAAACAGTGCTAATGATACCATCAACACTCTGAGGTGGAAAGACCTTAATGACCATCTTAACTTCAGTCTATAACATTTCTAATGAATATGACAATGTCCATATGATTAAGACTTCCTAAATTAGTCCTCTTCACTCCCACTCCCCAAAAAAGCAAACTGCAATGAATTGTTCCTATGCATAATCCCATTGTGAGACTACACATTCCTTGTAACCTGCTCTAAACAGAAGCCACTGCTCTATTTTGAGGAAAAAGGAATGGCTACTCACTATCCTCAAAAACAGAGTTCTAAAAGCAAAGAATCACAGAATCACATAACAGCTCAGGCTGGAAGGGACCTCAAAAAATCATGTGGTCTACCCTTCCAAGGGAAAAGGAAACTAAACAAGACCATCTAGCACCCTACTGCATCTCAAAAACCTCCAGCAACAGGGATTCTATCACATCCCTGAGGAGGTTGTTCCAGTGAATGACTGTTCTCACTACAAGAAAACAGAAAAAGAATTCTCATATCCAGATGAAACTGCTCCCAGTGCAACATGTACCTATTGTCCCTTGTTTTCTCCATGTGAATAGACTGCTTCAGTCCTTTTTGTAGCTGTCCTCTAAGTTGGAGAGGAATCATTGCAATAAGCCCACTATTGAGAATAGCTCTTTCCGTGGAAATTCTCTTATCTTTCTTAAGAATTAAAGGAATCACATGGGAGAAAAAATTCCTGAGATGCCAAGGACCAAATCTTCAATGGGAATTAATCTGGGATAAAGAAGCTCAGTAACTCTAAGTATTTTACGCCTAAATTACTTCTCAATTAGGTATTTAATTCCTGTTCTCTTCCTTGACTTCTCCTTGTAAACAACACTAGTATATGTTTTTCCCCTTTGTCTTAATGTTGTACAAATCACCAAAACTGGATTGAAATTGCTTATATGTAAATACATGGTTTAGAGTAAAGATTTTCTTGTTTCTGAATAACTTCACCAAACCAAAACTAATTTAAAATGTCAAGTGATACAAAGAACCAGTAAGTAACAAGCAAAAAAAAAAAAACAGTAATAAATAAATAACATAACACATGTATTTAAATATTTCCTCAATTTTCTATGTTAGAAACTTGTACTTGCAGGCTTTACAGACTAAGCTATCTGAAAAAGGAATTAGGGAGCAGTATGTTTCTAAACAGGTGCAGCTGATCATTACTACAGAATATAATCCCAAAACTAAATTGATATTAAGTCTCAAAACTTAGAAAAGGGTTATTTGAAGTAGGGCAAACAAATGCAGTAAAAGTACGTTATAAACAGGATCAAATTGGAGGATGTGGAAAAAAATCTTCCAGCTTCAAAGCCCAATGTTGTTCAGAAGACATCCTGTACATTGGTACCACAGCACCCACTCAGCAACACAGGTTTTGGCTACCCTGTCAGCATGTGGTATTCTCCCTTTGGCTCATTAGGTTCAGATAATCAACTTGGAAAAAGAACAGACATATTCCTAAAAGCTCTGTTATCAAACCCACAAAGGATTCAGTTAAAGTATCAAAATGAGAAATAAACTGAATAAGATTTTCATAATATAGTTACCCTGCTTATTGAAAAGCCTGATGAAAAGAAAACTAATTTTGGTACTTCAGTAATTTGAAGTATCACAGTAGCAACTTCAAATTTATGACTGTGGTCTGAAATGGCCTGAAAAGAAACACATCTTCATTTCCCCCATCGAGGAGCTCTAAAGCTCCTCAAGTTCTCACGTGGTTTCAATTGGTTTCATTTTTAGTGTCCTCATCCCACATGCTCCTTTCAAACAGGTTTTGGAATCTTTTTCTGCCCCCTTCTAAAATACAGCTATTCATGTCTGACCAAGACCTACATGTTAAGATACATTCCAGAAAGTGCTTACACTGGGTTTTTTAAATTATTATTATTATTAATCATAGGGTTGTTGCTGATGTCACCTACTGCTGCCAGATACACTTTTGAAAAAAAAAGAAACAAAACAAGTTTTACAGATACAAGTTTTCTGGTTTGCACAAGGGAAGCATGAAGGCTTTTATGCACGGTAATGGTTGCTAAAAGTTCAAACACTGACAGCATCTGACATGAATTTTTTTGTTCTTCAGTTACACTTACATCTATCTCACAATAACCTGCTCTGCTCTTGCTGGATTTTTAAAAAGATAAACTAGGTGACAATGGAATTTCTGAAGCAGTTAGGCAACAATGCTTGAAGTATAACCAAAACAAAAGTAATGAAAAAGGACTAATAATTAAGGTATCAAATAATAGGTATTTGCTTTTCTTCCTTCCCACTGTCACCATAGCCACCTTCTTAGACAAAGTCTATGTTTAACAGCATCAACAGCCTTTTCTGAAAACACTGTAATTTCTCTGAGTCCTGAATCCATAAAACTCCACTATTAAAAGTATTTCTATACAGGTTCATTATGCAGACAAATAAAAAAAAAAGAAAAAAAAAAAGAAAAAAGGTATTGAGACTGAACAGTATGTTCTAGGGTCACAACTCTCTTGCATGCTTTTTATCAGCACTCAGCATTAACATTATTTTAGAATAAATGAATAATGTATGTATAATAATGTATTTCAAATACCTGAAGACTAAAAGATATTTGAAGGGTGTTTATTCTTTACTGAAAATAGCACAACATGAAATCCATGGGAATTGATGGGGAGGTCTACAGACTACTGTGAAGCTGGGCAATTTGACACAGTTTACAAGAATTACATTCATTTACTAATGTTCCAATATGAAATTAAGCTTCTAATCACAAGTAGTGATGGTCTCCATTTAGGACAGAGATATTCCAGAGTTAACAATTCTTATATCAATTGTAGCCATGTGAAAACACTGTTTAATGTAATTGCCCATACAGCAACCTAACTACTTTAATCTCAGTTCACCCATCAAATCTGACTCCACTGTGGCTTATACCCTCCTTCCACCCACACACTTAAAGACAACCACCCCCCCAACTGAAGCATACCCAGGTATAATACACAAAACATAACTGGTACAAAAACTCACTTTCACTGGACAACATCTAAAATATGTAAATACCTGTTCCTGCAGGTCGTAGTCATAGCTATCATGCAGCAGAAGACTGAGGACATACCGAGTATAAATCATGGCATCAATGCCACACTTCTCTAGCTCTTGTCCCAGCCAGGTCTGCACTGGACCCAAAGCATGTAGCAGAGACATTTCAGAAACAGATACAGGGCCTGGATAAGAGCTTGAGGAGCTTTCAGATGGCAAACCATCCACAACAACTGTACAGATAGGGCGCATGAATCTAGGTGGTTGGCATCCTTATAACGTGAAGCATTTTCTGTAGTTGATTTTCCGTCGATATCTGGAGGTGATTTTCACTCCAGTAAATAGGAGAGAGGCTTGACTTCTAGGACAATCATTTATATTTCCTGGCTGTTAGCCGACTAGAGACGAACATCACTCTTCAGGCATGACCAGTGAATAAACTAAATCCTAATAGCAAACACATATGTAGATGTGTTTTTCTACCTTAATTTCACATTGAGGCCAGATGCAAGTCCCCAGCAGGACCTATAAAGAGGAAAAAATGATAAGTTGTGACAATATGTATCCATACATGAATAATATTAAACAGTGAAAAAAAACACCCAAAGTAGAAAGCAGTCATTTACACACTGCTTACTCCAAACGTATAGTACATCGACTCAGTGTTATTTTGAAGAGTGACAGGAATTATTACAAGTTTAAAAGTGACTTCTAGAAAAGGTACTTTTTACTGTAGGAAGAGAGACTCTTTCATCAAAGACTTCACAATTAATCTGTTTATTGAAATGTATGTCTGACCTAACTTTATGGGAAAGCTGAGATTTTATTACTTCCACTATCAGCTAAAAAACCCCACTCATTAAAAAAAAATCTATGTTAGTTTGAATAAAGACTGCATATTTTGCATCACTAGAAGACAATATAATCCTACTGTTTTGCAGTGATACCCATTTCTGGAATAGAAGTGTTTTTTTTAAAAAAAACACTGAATTAATGAAATTCATCTGATCGGGAGTTTCATAAATCCTACTACTAAATAGGCACTACTACCTTCAGGTTCAGGTTTTTTGGTGGTGGTGGTTTTTGGGTTGTTTTTCCTTCATTTCAATTATTCGCCTTGTTCCAGGACAGTAAAACATTTTATCATCCAAAATCTGTCCTTATAAAAATGTAAATCCCTGGAATAACTTCAAAAATTTGAGCAGAGTATAATTTATCCGTGCCAAAAATTAACATTCAACCCTCTTTACACAATGCATGCACCTATCCTACCTGAGAGCTTAAACTCTAAACCATGTCCTAAAATAGACAAACTATCCTAAGACTTATCCCACCCACAATCACAAATCAATCTTGATAAGCCAGGGGCAGAAGGTGCAAGCACTACACACGTCAGCATTCTGCTCTTGAACGCAGAAAATGTCAGCCCAAAAAAGGCATTTTTTGATTGGTCTACTTATCAACCACATGCCAATCTGGCATTTGTGTAGGCCTTCTTTCTCCTCTCCAGCTTCTTAGCATGAGAAAACAAAGCTCAACTCCAAGCAGGAAATATCCCTTCACTGAAAGGAAACAAAATAGACTCAAGTGACTAAGCAAAATCTGCTGTTTTGTTTCAACCCAGTGCAAGATAACCAACACACAACAGGCACCACCTAATGCAACTATCTGAACTAGATACTGGGGGCAGCATTTCATGTGGGCAGCATGTGTTCAGTGGCCAAACAAAACTGAAAGTCAATACGTATCAACACAACAAAAGATGATAGTTTTTAGGAGCTTTCTTTACACCACCACACAGGTACAAATGTATATTCCAGATTTTTCAAAGTCAATTGCAACATCACCAAATAGAAACCCATTACGATCAGTTGCTACCGAGTTCACAAAACCCCTTCCCTCTCCTAAAGTGACCTTACTGCTCTGGCTGCAGTGCTCATTTTGAGAAAGGGGATAACATGACATTATTCAATATTGCTCAGCAGCATGTTTCAGTTAGTCAAAATTTTTAAGTATGCACAAATAACAGTAGGCAGAAAGACACTGCAAGCCACTGGAGGTTACTGCTTCATCACATAATTAGAGAACAGAAAGTACAAGAAAAGTCTAGTATTGTGACCCAAGGTAGTCCAAATCCAAGAGCCACTAACTAACAAATCCAAGAGCCATGGTCCTAACTCTTAAGAAGTCCATATTATCTTAATTGTTGAAGAACAACATTCCAAAAAACCTGTTCAGTCCTGTTGGCTGTCCACAGCACAGCAGGTGATGAATGTTCTCCCCAAGTCAATGTCACAGTCCTTGTAGCTTCTGGCTACTGACTCACTTCAATCAAAACTTTGACACATTGTTTAGCTCCTTAGCTAAACCGAGAAAGGACTGAGTTTATGCTTCAGCTTTTCCCTGAACAAGATGATAATGGGGCCTCTCTTTTCTATCTTAACACTTATTTAAGTGAGACATTTGAGAAATTCAGTTCTTGAGACCTAAGCTAACAAAATCTGATTGACTGCAGCTGACCAGTTAAAGTGCGTCTTGCTTTTATTAGATGTGGAGGAGAGGGAAAAGACAGCAAGAGAGACAGATTACAAGAGGAATTATGAAATCAGACAACAAAATTTTTGCAATTTGTTTTGCACTCCAGCTTTACTGAATATAATATTCCACTACCTCTTTTAACATTCAGTTACATGATATAAGACCTGGAAATCTAAACAAATCTATTAAATATTACTTAAGAGTTCTCATTTTACAGCTCTCAAGTATTTTGTTTCACAGATGGTCTTAAACATTTCCATTATGTTTTAGAGTTAACAAAATTTCATAGAGTATTTTTCTATCCCACTTCTAGAGAGATTTTCCATATCAAATTAATACAAGCCACTCAAAGAGCAAACATTTCTGCTGATAGATGTGAAGCTTGATTTTAGAGATAACACTTTCTGACAAATAAGTTATTATCCCTCTTAAATCTATTTCACACTGTATCACTAAAAATAATTTTTCCATCCTCACAAGGCCAGGACTAATCTGAACAGAGGGAGCACATTACATCTTAAATAATTAGTGGAAACCTAGTTATTTTAACTAAGTCAGAAAGGATTCTCCATTTCCAGCTATAAAATATGACAGATGGACATGCCTTATAACAAGAATTACCAAATACAAATTTAAACATCTGTATCAATACTTTCTAAAAACTACTTTTTATTTACGAAGTAAAAAAATGTGTTAAAACTATTTCAAAATAATTTCTCCTTACTCCACTTCTTAGTATATTTTTTCCTATAAAGTAACCTTCAGTTTTCGCAATACTAATCGATGACCTTAACAAGGTCACACTAGAAAACGTGTCAGCAGCTTAACGAGTAGAGGCATAAGAGCCAATTTATGAAGCATCTTCTAAAGGAGTGAGAACACATTGTATTAACACTCAGATTCTCAGATTTTTCAACTCAGACTGTCTTAGAATACATGTATTTCTCAAAATTCTATTCAGTGTGATAGACACTAAATACTCTCTTTTGATCTACAATAGACAACAGAAGAAAGTAATTAAGCCTTAGCCTCCTTAGATCCAGCTATGGCAAAGCAACAACTTTAAATAACCTATAGCAAGCACCAGAAAGGAGGATCAATGATATGGAAAGTGATGCTGGAGCTCTCCAGGTTTGTTCCCTACAACACAGTTGCTCTTTCATGGTAAATAACCTTTTTTGAAGGCTAAGTAATCTAGTCTTCCGTAAAATAACTGGAATATGGGTACTGTAATAAGAAATACACAGGACATTTTTTTAAGTGTCTTGGTACTACAATAATGAGTAACACAAATCCTTGTGGTAGTTGTGTCTAGGGGATACAGGACGACAGCATAAAATTAGAGATTACCAAAGAATGCAGTAAAAGAAAAGTATAGTTAAATCACTCTTCAATGAAGCTTGATACAAGCACACCAAGAAAGTGATAATGTCTGGATTATCAATAGAAACATTAACTAAAAGTTCATGCCAAGCAAGACAATTCCACATCTTTAACAGCTTTTTTTCTCCATATTCTCTTTCACACTGTTAGAAAACAGTAACCAAAGCCAAACCACAAAACCCATTGAATTAATCTAAGGTAACCTAATCTCTACTTTATCAGTATCAAGAGGCCTCTGAAAATTGTGTATCCATGTAGTAAAGTCCCAAGTAAACATTTTTTTTGTAAATTACAAAACCCCAAAACAATACAATGATTTAACACTCTTTCAAGTTTTCTTAAATATCAACTTTTAAAGCAGTAGAAGATATTGGACTAAGAAAGTAAAAACTATACCCTTACAATTGTCCTATCAGGTAAACTAAAGGTCCACAGGCAATGTCTTGGGGATCATAAAAGATAACTTGAAAAGGAAGCAAATTGTGTGCAGGCTTAAAGTCACTACATTGGGGTCTATACCATCATTAGAAAAAAAAAATATTACTGGATTACATATTGAAAGAGGTTGAAAACTAATATGCTGTTTACTTATACAACCTGCAAGCAAGTCTCTAAAAACTCAAATTTACTCTTTACACATCTTGATACATTTCTACAGAGAAGCCAATCTCTTGGATAATCCATAGATACTACTTTTCTTTCCTCCAGTTCTCAAAAGGGAAAACATCTGTGTTTCCAGTGTTTCATGCTGCCTACTGCTACATGTTAACAATTAGAGCAAACACATTCTCACACAATAGTTAAATCAAAACTGCTGTTTTATACAAAGTTTCCTCTATTAGTCTTTGAAATACACCAGTGCATTACACAGTTTAAATTAACAGCTCTCATTTACAAAACTTTTTTCCTCCATTTTCACACTGTTCATTTATTCAATGAACAGAGGAAAAAAATAGACTTATATATATATATATTTTTTTTTTTTTTTAATGTGGACAGAATACATTTTTGTGGATAGTCCACATTTTTTAACTAGGACAATGTTTTTCAAAATAATGTTTTTTCCCAGCATTGTTTCATTAAAAGCAAACAATATGTTCTCTCTCTGGCAACTACAGGTAGGGAAAAAATATGAAAATTCAAATTGATATTTTTAAAAGTAAAAACTTTATCAAGTTTGGTCAACAACATACTGAAATCACATACACAGTGCAGTAAATTTCAGTCCCCTTTAGAAAACTGATAGTCAAAATCATGACCACATTATATGATGGCAACAGAATTTCAAATTGTTCTTAAATATTGTGGAAGAATCTGCAATTTTACCATAATTTCTCTTGTTTCTTTCCACAAAAATGCTGAACAAATCCTTAATAGACAAACCAAGCAACTACACACTGGGAAAGGCACTGTCAAAGCCCAAAACCAAAGCCTATTTAAAGTCTAGCAAACAATGGAATTTCTGTGCTTAATTTCACACGGTATTTAAAAGACATGTGAATTCAGAAGTAAGAGAAGTTGTTATTTTTTAACCACATTCCTTGATAATCTAAGAAATTTGGCTGTGTAGTCTTCAGAGCAAGGACAGCTTTTTATGCACTGGTGATGTCTGATGTTATTGCACAACAAACAGCAAGAGCAGCAGCTTGATTCATGACCAATACTACAGAAATATTGTCCTGCCATGAGAAACAGAGATTAAACACCTGGCTGGAACCAAAGCACTAAAAGTGGTCAGAAACATAAAAGCAGCTCTGTGAGTCAACTTTAAATATACATAAAACCATCTCTTTTAAGAAGCATTACCAAGAGGTGCAAGAGTGATACAGTCTTATTTGTTATGGGTTTATGCTTTATAGGGAACTGATGTCTAACAAGGCTGGGCTTATGGTTCTAGGGTAATTCAAGTCAAAGAACCCACACAGGAGACAGAAACCAGTGTGTGGGTGTTACTGCTAGATTTTTTCCCTTGCAAATCTGCAATCTTATTTTCATAACACTTATCCAAATGAAAATCTGAAGCTGCTAATCCTGTATAAAAGCTTAATGGAATTACTCAAAGGATTCAAAGCTACCATGTAAGCCCTAGTTACTCAGGTTAGCAAAGAAAAAGAACAAATATAATCAAGATGACACCAGGGGAAGTCACCAGCACAGTTCTGAAAGATTCTGCTCTGGGACCTGCATTATCTGATAAAGTCCTAAGTGGCCTGGAAGATGAGATGAGTGACACAATTTAAAAGCTACCAAAGGACAGCAAGTGATCAGGAATAGTGACTTCAGAGTAACTGAAAAAATACAGAAGGCCATTATGAAACTGGACTGGGCAATAAAAAAATAAAATATAGCATAGGCAAACTTGAAATAAGGCAGACGGGCAATAACCACCTGATGCTATCAGGCATAAATCATTGAGTTGTGTGCTATTAATCCATGTCTCTCCATGGATAGAGACTGACTGTTCAGTATCTATTTTTCGTTACTAGAAAGTACTAATGAGTTAGTAAGATCTACATACAAAACTTCTCACAACAGCTTGTAGAATTTCTTGCAAGAGATACTGAAGACTCAAAAAAAATTAGAAAGCCTTCAATAGAAATTGAGTAGGAGAGATCCCTTGAGAGTTTTCAACTAGACAAACCATATCAGGGTCAGGAAATCCCCTAAGCTGAAAATAGTGTGTGGCTGAGGGAGAATTTAGGGGAGGTATCATTCTCCCTGTTCTGTTTTTGTCCCTAACTGCTCCTTTAGAGATGATGTTGCAGACAAGTGCAGGGTTTATCAAAGCCTCTGTCTGAACTAGTACAGCTGTTCTTATAAAACATTTATGTTTACCATCATACAAAAACAACAATTCAAAAAAACAGTTGCTGGAGGAGTGCAACAAGCTGATCCACTCACAGGCTGCACATTATTAACACACAGGAACTTTGTTTAAAGATGTCAAAACATCAATCCTGTCAGGGAGCAAAAACTGAGCTATGGGAAACAGCTGTTAAAGGATGGCAGAACTAGCAGGTGAAACACTTGCACTAGGGGGTCACTTGCATATCAAAGACCCCAAATTCTTGTCATCTGTGTATTCTTCACTTCTGCAAAACAAATGTGTATGTAAGCTGGAAAATGTAAAACTTTTAAGTTAAGGAAGAAAGGCAAGACAGAAAGAGGAAATGCATGACCTAACAACAAAACCTGCAGACACGGTGTACACCCCAAAACTTCATCATTTCATAGAATTGAAAGGTTTGAATGTGCCTTCATAAACAAGACTCTTTTGGAAAGGTTCTCATTACATACAGCAGGCTTGTAAAAAATTATCTCTGCAGAGTGGAGACTTATCAAGTAGTCCTTCAGTATATATAATACAATTTTTAAAAAATCATTAATAATCCTAATAGTTGGCAAGTTTTGCAGATCATGGTTCAGTGGAAGTCTTTATAATTTGGGAAGCAAATTTTATCTTCAAGATGGAAGTCCTTTTATTTCACAGCATCACTCAAGAAACTGCTTCAGGAGGTCAATTCAATATTAAAGCTGTATTAAAAAAAAACCCAAAAGCAAGCATGCCCTTATGCAGCACATAGATACCACTTCAATAAACAGAATGGAGCTCAGAGCATTTCTGACAAAATAAAACATGACAAATAAAACAATCTCCGATAGCACAGATTATGCAATTACACCAGATAAATTTAAGTGCAGCACATCTGTAACCTGCAACCACCTCAACCCCAAGAATTAGATCTCCAAAAATTTTGCTATTTAAGAAGGACTTAAAACTGTTAAAAATACCTCCATTAATCAGATTTAAGAAATGGGAAGATATCTGTAAATTGCCTGAATCTAGAGAAGTGAAATGCTGCCTCACTATTATCAAATGCCCAGCTGCCATTAACAATGGCAACAATTACATTATTTAAGAATTTGTCCAAAAGGTTATTCAGCTAGCGATACAGTACTAATAATTCCATTCTATCCATAAAAAACAAACATAAACTGACATGAGAAATTTTTTTTCCAATTTAGTTTGTTACTGTCTACACTGGTGTTTGAACCAATTTTTACTTTGTTTTAACGTGACTACTTTTTTTTTTAAATCTTAGCTGAAAAGGAAAAAATGTATACATACAGCATAACTTAGATGTATGATAACTTTTTAGAAGTTTAAAAATACAAATCAGCATCTAATGACAAAGAATCTTAACAAATATTTTTCACATCAAAAATTAGTTAAAACAACATCACACAAAAACTTAAAGGAATTACTATTGCTGCTAGCACAAGTACCAGTTTGCAAAAACCAGAAGTGATAATTTTTATAGCAGTAGTAACTAACTTCCAAGAGAACAACAGCAGCAGCATTTTGATAGAGAAACTTCTGTGGATGACTTGAAGGTGAGTTAGTTGTCCTGGTTCAGGACAAATTTGGGAGAGAATTCCCAAAGGGGTTCCTCTAGAAGGCAGATTCAATTGGCCTCTCCCCCCAGCCGGTTCTGAAAACAAACTCCGCACTTCTTCTCCCTCCCTTCACTCCTGGAACAAGTCTTAAAGGCGCAAAACTTATTATTCAGCATAAACAGAACAGACAATTGGGAATAAAAGCATCATACAGTCAACCTAGGACATTAGTATAACTAATTGTTATATATACCTAGGAACTGCACCACCACTGCACACTGCCACCAAGAGAGGACAAGGCATTCCACTGCTTCTCTCATCCTCCCCTCCATGCTCTCACTCTCTTGTCCTTGTACTTAACACATTCACTGTGTGGCTGCAGAGATGAACTGTATCAATTTTTTGTTCCAAATCAAAGATTTCATTTCTGGTAACCCAGTCTTCAAAAAATACAAATCAGTGACCAACTCACTCTCTCACCACGAAATTTTCTACATGTAGCATAAGAGAGGAAGTGGGGTTGCCCCTTTCAGCAGCAACTTGCTATTAGATCCACTTAAGAATAACAAGAAAACATTAGGAAGGCAGAATGCAGAAGCTACATTTTAGCTAATTCAAATCCAAGTCTTTCAGACAACGATTATTCTTAGGAATGTGAAGCGTGGAAGCCAATTCAGGTACTTCAATAGGTATGATATTTACTTCCAATATTTTTACAGAAATTCACTAGGCACCTATGCAACCATACCCTGTACTTGTAATATCCAGCAGACTCAGTCTCAAACGGTAGTGGTGATGACAAAGAAATTACTAGTTGCTTCAGATTTGCTGGGAGAGAGGCAGGTGTTGCTCTGTAACTAAGTGAGAATAGAATGGATCACCCAAGTGTGGAGAATCCAAGAGAATGAGAATGTGTAGTAGTGCAGAAGACAGCATGTGCAGACCTCAAACACTGAGGCATTGCCTCACCTCATACTTTACCCTCCAACCATCAGTGTAATTACAGTACCACTAACAACAGCTTTCAGACCTTTCTGCTACATTTCTTTTACCACTGAAGATAGTTGTATGATTTAAGTTTTTCAGTTTAAACTTGCAGATCTTAACAGTGTACCAGGGCAATGCCAGAGACACGCATCTTGTTTACCTCAATTTATTACACAGGCATTGCCTGGATGGGCTGCTACTGGACCTGAGAGATCCTGGGGAGAAATCCTTCTCTAGATGCAACTTCAAGGAGGAGAAAGCTACAGTCTTTTCTGTTCAGTCCCATGAGAATCTTCACATGGACACTATTCATCAAAAGCAGTACCTTTTACTATGTACACAAGCAACAGACTACACATCATTGACTACCATCATCATACTTCAATAACGCTTCCTCAGATTCAGGGAAACATTAATGGAGTTAACAGACAACAAAACCAAATAGAACTGTGATCACATAGATGCACATATTTTGAGTTCACCAAGACACTTATCTTCAGGATTTTTGGCAGGTGAACTCTGTAAGCTTTCTCCTACTTGAGTCTCACTGTATTTACTAGCCTTAGTATCACTTAGAATATATGAAGGACTTAAAAACACAACACAGGATAGAGTCAAGTAATGGAAAGACTAGATACATGCTCTTGACTATTTGATCATTTTCTTTCCTGCCCTCTTGATGTCCTTTATTTACATAACTTTTAGAGCAGTTCAAACTATCTGCTACCAACATGTACTTGCCTGTGTTCGAACTCCATTTCCAAGTGGGATGCTAATGCTTTGAGTGGGATGCTAATGCACCAAGTTACATGTGTGCATTAAAACAGACGTGGCCCCAGTTCTGAACACCTCAGTGAGTAGACACAGGCATCCACCCATGTACCCCAACATGTGCTGCAGACTCCCCCAAGGCACAGGCAGCCACCAGGTGAAATCATCCTCCAGGCCACCAGCAGGACTACCCCAATAATATTCAGTGCTCTTCATATCAGCTGGAATCCAGGGGCCACTCTTGTAGTGCAACCATACAGGATTTAGTTCAATTAATACACAAATTACTCTCAGGCACACACTGCATCTTTCAGTTGGGCAAGGAAAAGGAAAATGAATTATGAATGCCAAAGATCCAACCACCAGTGTTCATTTAAAGGCTACGATATTTGTCCTGTTATTTATACTTGCAAGGTTAATAATCCATCTGTATATAAACAGCTAACTCATTAAAGACCACACTGTATATTTTACTCTGGTTTATTAATTTCTTTAATTTGTATGAAGGTATTTTCTGAATACTTACTATTGATGTTTTCTATACTTGGTCTGCAGCTCAGGGAGTTAATTACTATCTTGCTGAAAAGCTTTAAATAGCCTCATAGAGAGTTAAAAAAAATATAACTTCACCTAATTATATAGCCTTTTCAACAAAAAATAAAAAAAAAGTTTCTATAAATTCAGTTGGAAGTCATATATAGACAATGTTTTCATTAATAAGAGTGTAAGAACTTACAGGATGTGTTAGCCACAGGAGGCTCAGTAAACACAAAAGAGTTCTGACAAGTTGCATTTGCAAGCTCTATAACTTAACCAGGAGAGAAGATACTGACTTTACACATAAAATATGGTAGGCCTACAAAGGAAATAGTTTCAAATACTTTTCCGCTGCCCCTCTACCACCTCTGATTTTTATTACAGAATATTAGTAAATTAGCTTCTATCTATTTATGAAATTGAAATAAAAAGTAGGATACTCTGCAATTTTGAAGAGAATAGCAAGTCAACATGAAATACTTTCTATTTTAGCATTTGAATGAATTTGCATAGGCATTTATTGTTCAGTTTATGTTGTAAGACTGCCAGGCTGTCTTTTTCCATTAAAATAGTGATGATATTTGTTACCATATCTCCACTTTTATGATTAAGTATGTTGTTTAAAAGCATTACTTATTAAAAAAAAATTACTAACTGAATAAGTAGGACAATTTAATATTGCTCTTAAAATAATACATTTGTTGCTTGATACAACAATGACAGCTGATACTTCAAATGACAGCTGAAAAGGTCATTTTACTAAAATGCAACCAGAAAACCTCTTACAAAAACAGCAGGTCAGCATTACATTAATTCTCATAAAGGAAGTTACTGTACTGTTAACCAAGGCATTTCTTTCACAATTCAAGAACAAAGTTACTAAAAACTGGAACTCTAAGGTTTCTCTGAAGTCAGTAAGATATTCAGTTCAGAGAGGCTGGAGAAAAAATCATCTGCATATGATAAACTAATATCTGAACTTAGAGAGGCATTTTAAAACTTTTGTGTCACCTCACACAATTCAACATGACTTCCAGCAAAACTGCTATAAAAGCATCAATAAAACAAAAATTACTAAAGGTAATTCAGTTTCACTGTCAAATGCAGTGGATTGAACTTCTACCCCAGAAAACAGAACCAGAAGAGGAATTCACTGAACAGTAGTCTTTAGCTAATTAGTAGCAGTAATTAGCTAAAAATCTTCAGAGAACAGAAACGAATATCATGAAACAGTAAAAGTTTTTCCTGTACTTTTAAAAGTAAAGATATGAACCCAACAAATAACTGGAAGCTGGCCCCATTTCTTTCAGGACATTCCAGTATCCTAAATACAATGCAATATTTAAAGTTGCACATCCACTCAGCCACAGTCTTCAATTTTGGTTCAAGTTCATAATAACACATTACAGTGTCACAAGGATCTAGTGAGAATTAATTACTCATCCAGTGGCAGCAATATGCATTACTGATTTCTTCATTAGTGATTCTTCAGGCAGACCTTTTCCTTTAGGCTAATAAAACACACTGTTTTCTTAAAAAGTACATATGACACATGCTAAATTAACAAAATAATTTATTGAATCAATCTCTGTGTGTTTTAGCATGCTTTCTTATTTTACTGTTGATGATTATTATCTCAATCGAAGTTCTGACTACGCTATCACTACCTGGAATAACCCTGCAGAGGATACGGATCTTGCAACTCTGCTCCGCTGCTCTGATGTTAAAGCTGTGCCATCTTATGTCAGGTTGCTTTATTTTTTCTGGCCTTCAGCTACCCACAGTCTCTTACTCCCTATCTCTCTCTCTGTGTACTTTCTTCCACAGTATATATATATGCAAAATCTCATCAGCAAGACAGCAAGACAGCAAGACGTGTCTGCCTTCAGAATTCTTCTACAACCAAGCTAGTCCATAAAAACAAACTCACACAATTTAACAACCTACAAAAGGAATAACAGCTACTCCTTTCCATACAGCACCTTAAACACAAGCACATGAAAATGAAATTTCACTTGAATTCACTCAGTGGTACAGCTGATAGAAAACTTCTTGCAGGTCTCTTTTCTCAATCCTAGCCCAGCACTCTATCCAGCAGACCTTATTCCTTTGGTAAATTGAACAGTAACTAGAGAAAGATTTTTAAAAGCTGTAAAAACCCCACAAAATTATTCAGATTTCATCCCTGTTACAATTTATTTTTATTTATTAACAAACTTTTTTTGCACAGAGTACAAATTTTCACTTGCAATCCTTTCTAGAGCAAGGCCTAGAAAGTTACAGCCACAAGTAACATTAGCATGGACTGCATATCTGAAATTTCTTCCTCAATACAGCATAACCCAGAAATTTAAACATTCCCCAAACTGTATTAAAAATGAAAATCACTACATCAAGCCTGAGCACAGACTTAGCAGGATATAATTAAACTTACATGTAATATCAGAACTGAAAAAATGAATTTAAATACACCATAATTTATATTTCCACACTAATAAAATTAAAATATTACATATAATATCACAAGAGTGAAAAATGAATTTAAATACTTCATTATTTAAATTTCCACACTACTGCCCCAGAAATAAATCTCTTGGAAAGACAGATTCCATATGTCCTCTTTGGTATCAAAGTTATGAACAAATTTAGATGCAGAAACAAAACAAACAATGTATAGTATTATGCAGGTAGATCCAAACGTACTGCACATGAAATTATAAAGGAAGTAGATAATTTAAAATTTTAGATACTCAGCAGCTTCCAATAAAGGTACAGAAATAGCTGCTAGTAAGATGTCTGTGAAAGAATAATCTTTGTACTGAATGTTTAAGCTACTGAACCCTTGCCCCCAACCACCTCTATGGGCCAATAAAATACACATTCAGTCTCTTAATATCCATTAAAAATGTACCCAATCAACTTTAGGAAAGTAGAGCAAGATGCTTTTTAGTAAAAATATTATAACTAGCCCATCTAGGTATTTTTCTACTAAAACATTCTGACAGTGCCGCAGTTATATGGTACTTCTGACTAGAAAAATCTGGCAAATTATTTCCAAACTAACAAAAAAACCCATAGTTTTCCTTCCAATCAGACAATTGTCCTTTTGTCTGTGTATTGAAACGTAACTAAGCACATCAATACTCATTTGAACATTTTTCTTTTGTATCATGCAATTGACATTAGTTGGAAAAAATTCCTGGGGCAGGACTATGGGGATGGACAACACAACTCATTTCAGCAATTCCATTTACAAATTATCCAACCAGCCTGTCACTTTTCTTGGACAAAAATGAAGGATACCAATCTCTGTTCCACGAGACAGAAGAATATCCTAAAAACAGACTATCCCAATAAACAGAACACATTAAATAGCTTCTACAAGATCATTTGTATTCCAAGCTCCATTAGCAATGCAGATAATGGGAATATTTCCTGCTAACTCTCCAACTCTACAGGAATTCAAAGTCTTACTGCCTTCACCACATTCTGCTCTACCAGACATTGTTGCCTATCCTATTATAGTACTAAATTGTTACTTTTAGTTATTAGCTATTGCAAAGAAGCAGCAAACGGAGACAGGATTTTGCTAGGATTCCAGCTAAGCATATAAAGTGTCCATTCTGACTCTACAACACTATGCCTAAAGCCCAATAAAATCCTTCAAGAAAATTTGCCTGTGCAACCTCTTGGTTGCTTTATTCCCCCTATATGCCTAGAAACAAGATGCTCAAGATGAACAAATAATGAAGTTTTGAACAGTATCTAGATCTTCCTCTGACCCTGTTCCTGCTAGAATGCACAGCAAATGAGCAAAGGAAAATGCTGACATCATTTTACCCCTATGGAAATTCTCTTACTTGGAAGAATAACAAACAGCAACAACAAAAGCAGTGGGGAATGCTGAAATATGCCCATGAAACAGGCATAGTAAGGTAAGAGAAGTTCAGGGCCTCCATTTTTTCTTCTTGGGTTATATAGATCTCTTTGACCCTTATTTTCCTTCCAATTCCACTGCTCATGAGCAGAAAAGCTGGAGGGTCACATACCGAACCCAAATTTGCAGAATCTATGGACTCAAAGGGTCTTAATCCCAATGGTGCTCCAAACAGATGGATAAAGTTCTGTCACTGTACATGTGTTAATATCTGTCAAGCAGAACATGGTGGGGATATACGCTGCTGAGGCTTTTAATGGCCTGTCTCAGGATTTCCCCTATAATTGTCAAGTCTTTGAAAATAAACAACATTATGAACATATAACATACTACTCATTTTCTTCAAGTCACTTACATCCCCTCTTATATCTCAATGATGAAAAGAGAAAATGTTGATACCTATGATATGCTTTATTGACTAGAAGAGAATGATTGTACACTACCATTTTAGCATATCCATACTAACAAGAAACAGCAGATGGAGGATTAGTACAAAATAAAATCTGTACAGTTACACGTCAAGTAACAATCAAGTTCCATGTCATTTACGTTTGTAAGGCATATTTTTGTCTTAAATCGTAAAGAAAAATGTCAATTACAGACTTCCATGGATTGTGAGGAGTTTGCAATACCCAGGGTTTAAGCACTGCGGTGAAGTACTTTGTTTTACACAATTATCTACTGAATCATCACGAGTTCACTTTTGACAGCTGAGAAACCAAAGTCAATCGGCAATTCCCACTTCATTCCAGGAATACAAAAGAAATATATGGTGTACAAGAGAAACCATAAACATTTTAAAGGGTTTGAATGAAGAAAAGCAACTACACACACCACAGAGGCCTCCGATCCCAAGCTTATAAATTACCGCCCAAATCACTTATACACAGAAAACACCAGAATACAGGAATGTGTTTTATTTGAAAGGAAGGACAAGCATTTTCACCCTTCAGATCAGTATCAGGTACTGCAATGAGTAATTAAAACAAAGACAAGACAGGAAAAAAAGGACCGCAGTTTCGATTTTCTCAAAGTTTCATTACAGGATTCTATACGTGTATACTTTTAATCGAGACGACACGAGGAGAAGATGGGAATGAGTTTGCTGGAGCGAAGTGTCAGTTTGTGTCACTTCTGCATTCAGCTGTAACCTTCGCCAAACCTTGTCCCCCACCCCGCCCATCGCCGCGAGAGGCCGCGGCCGGCGGTCCCGCCCCAGCGGCGCCCGGCTCCCAGAGCCCATAGGATGCGGCTCCCGTCAGTCTCCCATCAGCCCAGCTCCGCCTCCTCAAACAGCAGCAGCCCTAGCCTTCCTATCCGCCTTTTGCCTTCAATAGGCCCTAAAGGACAATGCCGCTGGAAGGGGAAAAACGAAAAAAAAAAAAAAAAGGGAAAAAAAAAAAAAACCCAAGAGGGGAGCGAGCCCCGCCAGATCGGCCCCCGGGGCAGCGCTGTAACGCCGCGGCTCAGCCGGGGCGGTATCCATCGGCCCCACGCCCGCACAGGATAAAAGGTCACGGCGTGAGCACCAGCCGGGCCCGGCAGTGGTGCAACCCCGTCACCTCAACCTCGGGGTCAGGCGGGGCAGGCGAGGCGCTGCCCGGATCAGGAGGATCTCCCTACTCCGACCCGAACCGCCGCATCCTCCGCTTTGCCGTCTGCTGGCGCCGGATGACACCGGCGCGGGCCGGCACCCGCGGCGGGTGGGTTCTGGGTGCCGCCTTTCCCTCCCGCCCTCTCCTCCTCTGCTCCCGAGCGTGACCCAGCCCGAGGGCACCGAGCCGCTGCTCCCGCTCCAGGCTGGCGCCTCCCTCCCGGCCGCGGCACAAGCCGCTCACCTGGCGCCAGGTCCCGCCGGGATGGAAGAGCGTGGAGTCGGCGGCAGCCACGGAGGGCTCAGCTCCCCTCCCGGGCAGCGCTCTGACCGGGGCACCCCGGCCGGGCCCCCGGCCCCGCCCCCGAGCCCTGCCCGCCGCCGGCCGGCAGCCGCCCCCCACCCGGCCCCCGGCGCTCCTGTCACCCCCTCCCCGGCCCCTTCCTCCCGCGCCCCCCGGCACGCTCCCGCCGCGTTGCGCCGGGCGCAGCCCAGGAGCGCAACGCGCCGTCCCGGGAAACCGTCCTCCCGGCGGGACCAGGCCCGGTCCCGCAACTCCTCCTCTTCCCGGGCTGTTAGCGGAGCGGGCAGGGATGCGCGGGCCTTCCCGGTCGGGCCCCGAGCCACCGGGCCGGCGCTCCCGGGGGTCCAGCCCGCCTGTTCCAACGGAGCGGTGGGAAGGAAGCGGGGGAGGGGAAAGGCGCCCGCCGCCGCCTCCCGGCTCCGTCCTCCCGTTCCACGGACAGGGCGGCTGCCACTCTCCCTCCCTCCCTTCAGCCCTGCCCCTCCCTCTGCTCCCCGGGCCCGCGGCGGGAATTTACCTGCCGTGGTGGCGCAGAGCGGGGCCCTGGGGCCTCTGGCAGCCGGAGGAGGCAGCGGACTCCGTCCCGCTGCTGCCGTCCCCGAGTGAGGCGGGCGGGACGGAGCCGGGACCTGCCCCGGGAGGCGTTACGTAAACCGGCGGCGGCGGCGGTTCCAGCGCCACGGGGAGGGAAGGAGGGAGGGAGGGGGCCGGCCCGGCCGCTCCGTCACCCGGCAACGGGACTCAGCGCCCCAGCGGACCGCGCCGCCGGCTCCGCCCCGTATCCCTCCGCCCAGAGGGCGGCCCGGATCCCTGATCCCAGAGCCGTGGGGCTGCGCCGGGCGGGTGGGGAGGGGCTAGCGACCCTCTCGCCGGTGGGCGGGAGACTACGGGACCAGTCCGGTCCGTCCCGTACCCATCCCTGTCCCTACGTGTGTCGTCGTCCTTAGGGCCCGGGCGCCGGCGAGCCGCCTTCATGTCGGGGCTGCGGCGCAGGAAGGGGGGGGGGAGGAGGGGAAGTGTCCTTTGCCCTGGTTGTTCAGCCTCCCGCCGCCTGAGGAGAGCGCCGTGCTGTCCGCCGGCCGCCTGAGGAGGGAAGCGGCGGGCGAGGCGCTCGGAGGTCGCCGGGCGGGCGGCGGGAGCGGCGCCGGCCCCCGGGGCCGCCGCTGGGGCGGGAGAGCCCCCGGCCGGAAGCACCCGCGCCCCTCGGGAGGGCTGTGCCGCCGGGTGGGGAACACCCCGGCAGGGCCGGCGCAGGAATGCGAGGGAGGGAGCGGGGGATAATGATGGAGCGTAGCGGTGTTTGTCATGTGAGGTCCTTTTGAAATCCTGAACGACTCCGTGAGCAAGGTTAGCAAATAAAAGTTTATTTTACTGCGCAATGAAAGCCCGTCTGGAAGGGAAGTCGTCTGTTAGAAGATTCTTGCCATGGAAAGTCGGGTTTAGTAGGTGAACTCCTCGGGAGCCACGGGGATTTTGTTCCAATTGATTAAATGCCAGTTTAATCACAACTGTTTACACAACTGTGGAGTAATGAAAGGGCAACATTTTTAGCATAGTAAATGGGTGAAAATGGGCCACTGTAAGGCTGAAAATATGACAAGACACACCAAAGTACTCATTAAGCTTCTTAATTGGGAAAATAATGATGCTTTTTTCAGGTGTACACTACCACCCCACATTTCTCAAATGCATGAACACATACGGGCCTAAGGAAAGTTAATATTATGTAAGATGTCAAAGTAAGTCTTCTGTCTGTGTAATCCTGAGGTTTTCTTCCTTTTGTTCACTGCTCAACGTGTGGCTCCTAGAGTTCCAAAATGCAGTATGTCATCCATGTTGGCTCACACTGCTTCTTTTGTGCACAACATCTTCAGTCACTGGAACCAAGATTGCCTTTGAAAACATGATCCCCCAGTACCGGATGTGGTCCCATTTAGGCCTTTCAACAAGTTAAGTCTTTATATAAAAAATACATCTCATAAGAAGCATGAATGCAAACACTGCCTCCCAGCCTGTATACTCATTTTCTGATACAGAGCAACATTATTCTTTTTTTTGTTTTAGCTAGGGTTTGCCAATTTTGAACATCCTTAGTGCCTAATTTAGTCATAAATCTGACTTAGGCTAGCCAAAAGTTAAGTATGCAAGATTGTGTAGCTACATGAACTACCAGCATTCTCTTAAATGTTGCTGAGGCAGTAATTGATGTCGTATGAACGTGCAGTTAATCAGTTACTTTCTCCAAACCTTGCAGGAGCATTTTGGGAGAAATCTAAAGAGAAAGAAGTCCTTTAAACTGTGTGATAAAAGAATAGAATTATTCTCTGAACTATTTAATTACTGTTCAAGTTATTTTCTTGTTATGAAAAGCTGAAACTGAAAAGCTTTGGGAGAAAAATCCTGCTGACTGTTTTCTGCTGAGTCATTCCCCGGGTTTATCAGAAGCATTTCACCACCACTGTAACGCAACTCGCGCCAATCACAATCAAATCTGCTTTTGTTCAGGAGTTCAGTATTTGAATTCCCCTTTTCAAGGTAGAATAAGATACACTAAAATATGAGGCACCTGGGATCTGTCTGTAGTAACAATTGGCACCAATTTAAATCAATCTCCATACAGTCCTCTGCACATATCCTTAATGTATTAGTAATGTATATCATCAATACGAATCCACTTATTCTATTTCACCCTTTCTAAACATTTTTTTCTCTGAAAGATTATAGAAGGAACAGATGTTCAGAACATTAGTGTTCTTCTAATGGAGCAAGTCAGAGCATGGAGGCCAATGACAGATTATTCTGAATATTCACGTAGTTGCTGTGTGACATTTCAAATTGACAGTTCTGGTTTTGTGGTCAGATCTCAGGAATCCCGACAGTAGAATTTTTTGTTTGTTTGTTGGTTTTTGCTGGGTTTTATTTTCCTAACAACCAACCCAGTTCTGATCTCAATTTGGCAAGCATTTCAGAAACAGCTGGTACATGACCATATGCCGTGCTGGCACTGCTGTGAGCTTATTTCCCACTTGTCCTCCTGGTCAATCAGAGTAGCTCCATGTGCTGAAGGACAGCTGGTCCCTTGGCATGCAAAGCAGCTAATGAACTTTTCCTCCAAAAAGCTGTAGGGATAGAGCATGTGAGCTGCAATCAGTGCTTTTTGCTTTCTGAAGTGCTATCAAAGATGGAAGTTTTCTATGGGAACCCTGTTTATTGCCTCTGTGTGACAACCTTCACCCTGAGAACAACTATGTGGGTGTGCACTGTAGGTGACAGCACTTGTTTGGAAAACGAAGGCTAAATGATCTGTGTTGAAAAGAATGCTAAACCACAACTGAGTGCCTGATGGACTTGTGCCTTTAGCTGTCAGCCTCAGCAAGTAGCACAGTTTCCCTTTTTCATTGTGATCGCTGCTGAAAGGGTCTCCAATAAATAATATATTTATTTATTATTCTCCATTTCATAATATATAATTTTTTCCCTTAAGTAACCTACTGAAGGAGAAATTACACAGCAGTTCAGTATTAGATAGCCACAGCTTGTAAGCATTTTGTTGTCAGCCTCCTCTTACTTCCTTAAAATCAGTCAGTTTATAATATTCCCTAAAATTTCCTTGTAGGTGCAATAAAAATCCCCTGATTTTCCCTGAGCGGGGATTATGTATCAGTTAGCTTTGAAAGTCACGATAACCAATCAGTAGACAATTCTGTTGTTCACAGTTCATAAACTGTTCATATGAAATGCATGATAAAAACAATCTGCCCATTCAGCATTTTAGAAACAGAGCTACAGTACCATTCGTGAGGGAATATACATAGTCCAAGAACTTAAAAGATCATTTAAATGTGCAGGATCTAAATATATACATAAAGTCATAATATGTTTTTAAAATCTAGAAAATGGATGGACGTTAATGTAACCTGAAACAGGGAATATCCAATAGACTCATGACGAGTTTTATTTGAAATCTTGATGCACAGATTCAAAATTATATTTATCTCTTTGAAACTATTCTTAATTCCATGAAGTCTTGCCTAACTTTTTTACTTCTTTTCAGGATCCATTTCAGGTTTTAAGCAAAGACGTTCACACCTCCCAGAAGTAATAACTCTGTTCAAATGACACATTCAAAAGGTATTCCTCAGCACTAGATCAGGTTTTAGATTCCTTTTTACTGATCCCCATTTCCTAATAATATCCCTGTGCACTGAAAAACCAAGCTCTACTTACCAACAGAATCAGAGGACCACTGTGTTGTCACCATCAAGGACCTCATCCACTGCAGTGACTGGAATGTGACACTGAATTTTAGTGGGGCTTTCATGAGGCCACAGTTCAACTCTTTTCCTTTCAGACTCCTCTCAAAGAGGTTTCAATATCTTTAACAGGAGCACACTAGCGTGATGAGCTTGGAAGATCTGAGTCACTTGACAAATCAATTATATAATTCAAAGTAAATTTATTTTCTGTTCAGTCCAACTTGATCACTATAACCTCAAAATGTACTTTTGTTTTCTTTGAGCAGAAACTGCATGTAGGAAACTGTCACAGAAACTGCAGGTCAGGCAGTGCTGTTCTGTAACAAGTGTCTGGGCTCAGTGTTGGTATTTCTTTACAACTTTACTTTTAAAAAAAATTATTTGGCTTCAGTGTTACTCTTACCCTTTTTCATCCTGCAGCACTAACAATTGAGAAACCCTAATAATACCTTGAGAAACCCTTGGACAGCCCAAAGTAATATGTGAACAGGACTCTTTCTCAACATGGTGCTGTGTGCCTAAAACAGACCACCTGAGTCTGTTGTAAAAAGTACTTAGAGAAAATTATAAAGAACCGTGATAATTATCTGTAGCCATTTGGACAAACTGCCAAGCAGTACAAAAAGATTAAAAAAATGAAAATGTTACACTACATAATGAATGCTAAGGTCCAAGTACCTAGATACAGCGTTTGAAACCATACACCAAGGAATAGCTTTCACTTGGGGTGTAATGAAAGGACTACAGGAAGTACAGTGTTACAATTTTCACAAGTGATGAAATACAAAGCAAGTATTACATGCAATTGCATTTTAAGGACAATTAGTCACCTTTAAATATACCAGTGTCTCAAAATCTGATCTTTTTTGTAATGCATATGTAGAAGAATTTTATATCATAATGAGGTATGAATTTAATTGCATTATGTTTGTTGCTACATCAGCTATTGTTAAGCTATTAAGTTAATTACATGTTACGTTTTAAACTAGATGAAACACATTATGACATGTGTTTTTTCCTATACACTACAGCCACTCCAGAATTACCATGTTGGAAATGTCTGAGGTTTTGGCAGCTCACTGTCTTACAAATAGTTCATGAATACAATTAAACATCCTTGAGTAGCCTGCAGCATCAGCATCCAATCCTTGTCTTGCTCATCAGAGATATGATATTGTTCTACACTAATTCCACCATGTTTTTCCCAGATATTGACTGTATTCTCAGTCAGTGAAAATACTGAAAACAGAGTTGAATGCATTCTCATAGCTGACAATCTGGCCACAGATTTGGAATGAATGTACTACCATCTTTATTAATGATATATAAAAAATGAAAGGTGAAATAAACACTTGAGATTTTACTGAGTTCTTAAAGCAATTGCGCTGAAGGTATTATTATTTTCCTTAGCATTTTCTTAACAAAATATACTGTTGCAGAACCTGGTAATAAAAAAGTATTCCTTAATAAAGCCTTAATAAATGGCTTGTTGTCCAGGCAATTTGACATTATGTTTTGACTGATCAAAAAGTTTTCTTATCTGATCCCATAGTAAAAAACTGCAAAGGAAAAAGGTTGCATGTTTTCAGATGCTTAAAAACAAAAACAAAAACCAAAAAAAACCAAACAAACAAAAAAAACCCCTCAAACTTGGTTTGAAAGCTGAGACTTGAAAGTGAAGGAATCTGTATACATGACTTACAGACTGTAAGATTAATATTGTTGTTCTTAATAATAAAAATGTTGATATTTTTATTTGTGTGAACTTTTTTATCTGTGTGGGAGCAAAAGGCAAAATGGCCATTGCTGCTTTCTGATAGAAATGATAGGCTGGGAAGTGCTGCCATTAGAAATAACTCATTCTGTAGATATCAAAGGATTAAGAGTGGCTGATTAATACCAGTAGCCATTACAATGAGGGGAAAAAGTCAAGTTTGAAAAAACAGCATTTCAAAATGTGTCTTGAATCCCAACCAAATATACTACTATTGTGATATTAAGGGGAAAAAAATTGGCAGTACATGCGGAGCTCTAGTATCTGCATTTCCAAAGCTTCTCTAGGAAGAGATTTCTAGCTGGTGTGATTGACTACAAGGCTGTCAGCCTGAAATAGAATCCATTTGAGCAGCATGAGCGAAGGAGAGGGTATTTTTCTGTCAAGAAGTAGCTAATATTTCAATATTTTCCAACTAGTCTGATATGCTCTCAAAAGTATATTTCTTGATTTTTTTGGCTTGTAATTCTAACTGAATTAGATTAGGTGCTCATTTGAACAGCTACTCATTGGAACTTGTTAATGGGAAGAAAACTACCTCACTTTCCAAGCCTGGCTTATGTGTTTATGCTAAAAAGGTGTTTTCTCTAAATAGAGTTATTGCTGTTGAGATGAAAACTGCTTGTTTTCCGGTTTCATTAGGATTTTTTTTGTTAAAATAGGGTTGCCCTTTGAGTTTGATACTATTTCAATATCAGCTGTGAAGAAACAAAAAAACAGGCATAGCTTTAACTGGCTGCACAAAAATTGCTATCTTGGTGTTAAAACACCCCCACACATTTTGGCAGTTGAAGAGGTCATGAAATAAATGAACATTTAAGTGCCTAAACCCAGCCAGCTTTTCCAGGTGTAGAGCATTCATTTGTAGAGGTCATTTCCCCTAAGAAAGTATTTTTTTTTTCTCTGAGGCTGACTGCAGGCCATACTGTGTTCACATTACATAGGGAGGAGGCACTAAAGACCAAGCTAATCAAGCCATGCATGGTGGTATAGCAGAGGAGAATATTAGATGGCAGGATTGGGCCACAAGTACAGATCACAGATGGGAATATAATCCTACAAGATGGATTGTTTGAACATTATTTGTTAAAGGGGTAAAATGAACACAGTAATATTAAATAAGAGAATAGTTTATTTCTCAGAATAAATATTTTCCTCCTAAATATAAATGTCAATATTCATGGCATTGAATAAGAATTTATAGCCAAAGGCCTCACTTTCTGGCTTATTGCAATGTTTGATTTTATAGATTTTTTTTTCCTGGGAGCATACTTTCACAGATGCATGTGCTTCTGTACAATGAGCAGTATTTGACTTTGAACTTTTCCAGGTAGGAAATCATATCCTTAAGAAACCAGATGAAAATTCCACGCTTCACTGTTGTGCATAAAAGTGATTTCTGTATTTGGAATTGAAGTATTGCTGTGGCAAACAATATTATGACAACATTTCTTCCATAGTCAATGAAAAACTATAAGGCCCTGTAAAAAGGAATTCAGGGCACCTGTGTGAGGCACCAGCTTCTCTGCTCTGACTGCCTACGTCTGCCAGCTGATCCAGCACTCCCACATGCTGAAATGGAGCTCTGCTTAGAGCTCATCAGTGCAAAACATTTTTGAAAATCATCTGAAGAGTCAGCAGGTTTGGCTTTGCCAGAACAAACTTTTGACACCAAGACATTTTTACAAGTAAGTAGGAGCCATGAGAGGCTCCCACTTCACATCCACATGACTGTTCTTTCTTCCCACTTCTTGAAGCCAGTGTGCTCCATCCAGGTTTCCCGTCAGGGATGGTTCTTGGCTTGTGCTACCTCCTGATGATGCTAGGCTGCTGTTGTTGGCCAGCTGTGCTAACAGTTAAGCACTATGAAGTGCTGTGCAAAGGTACCTGTTGATTTGGGCATTTATCCTGGAAGACAGAAATGTGTTTTCTAGGTCCAGGTCTTTTCAGTGAGTGAGCTGAACCCACCAATTCTGATTTTCCCAAGGAATGAACAAATGGTAGCATGCCCAAGGACACAGGCTACTCTCTATCCCTCTTGTTGCAGCTAGGTTATAGAAAGGAAAGACAGAACCAAGAAGAATCTAAACCCAGACCCAAACTCCCTTTATCTTGTTGCTGAAGATCCTCCTTTGAAATGACAAGTCTAATAGTCTTGGGGTTCAAACTCTGTTTCCATTTGTATGCAGTTTACCCAGTTCTGCAGTGCAAACTGTGAATACTGTCTCTATCTCATGAGCGAGTTACTAAGAGTTGAAAGGAGGGAGATGTGAACTTCATCCCAAGGTATTCTCTACGCTACTGGTTAGAGCAGTCTTCTGGAAGAGCTCACTCCACATGCAGGATAAGAGTGCTAATGTCAGCTGGGAGTACTAAATGGAATTTGGGCTAAATTCAGAGCTACTCATGGATGTTAGGTGTGGAAATGGCCTCTCTGGGGATGAACTTAGGCATTTCTTTCTCAGTTACAACTTAAAGAGTTCAGTTTGGGATACTTTTAAGTATCTGAGGGGATGGGGTCTATATAGAAAATTTACAAGTCCAGTATGGAGACTCTAGTAAATTTTCAGCTCTTCCATGGACATTAGGTGACCTGAATAACTCTCTTGGATTTTAGACACTGTGCAGACTGGAACTATTACAAAACTGACAAGAAGACCAATGAGCAGAAATAGGCTCTTATGACTGAAACATGTTTTTTGCCCTCTCATCTTCAAGACATGCACATTTGGGAAAGTAAAGAAGGCAGTTTCCCTGCTTATAATCACCCAATTTTAAATGAGGAAGTAAATTTGTGTAGGTTGGATTCAACTCCTTAAGATATTTGATACATTTTCTGTGTGTTTGTGCAGTTTTCCTTTTGTGAATGAAATTATCCATATATATCCAGATACTATAGTCCATGTTCCTTGTTTCATAGATTCACCACCAACTGCCTGGTAATGTATATACAGTGAAAGTGAGGTATTCAGCTGCAGTTTCTTTTCAGCAAACTCGTTAGCTGATTTTCTAGACAGTTGCTGCTTGTCATTATTTGTGACAAGGGAAAAAACTGTTTTGAAAACTGTTCTGTGAGCTAGTGGTAGAAAGTACTTCCAATGTACATTAAAAGTACCTCTTCATTTGTTTTACAAAGAAAATCCTAGCCATAGCTCAGCTGAAATTTAATAACTGCCTGGTTTCACTGCTGCTGATCTCATCCAAAGTGCTTACATTTTTTTTTCTTTGATTGGTCTCGAATTTGTGATTGTTTGCATTATTAACTATTCTGCTTTGTACAGAATTATGTACACTAATGATACAGATGTACAGATGATAACAAGCTCCCGTGACTTGGTAATTTTTTTTTTTAACTGTAGATGCAGAGAACATTTTAATTGCTTACCACCCCATTTCAGGTGTTCACCTGAGTCATGTTTCACTGGGGGCAGGCAGGTTTTGAGTTTATGCAGTTGTATGTTAAATCAACATTCTTCTTTTCTTGTGATGTGCACTTAAAGGGATTTTTCTTCTAATTCCATAATGATTAGATTCTCCAGTGCATTGCTCTTTTTGTTCACGGTGGTAGATTTTGTAATGTCAGCTGAGATTATATTCCTTTGGCACACCTATCATTTGCATACACATAAGGCACTGAAGGTGCCCATTATTTTCAGCTAGCAAGTAATCTTGTTCCCACTTAACTTGAAATACATTGTTCTCTGTATCCTAATTTTGGCTTTTACAGTTACTTGCTTAATTGCTTTTGGATTACTCTGCACCGTGTTTTAATACATTATATTTAAAACCCACAAGATAAAACATCACCATAAATAGATGTGTAGATATAGTCACAATGGAAACATTGTGGCAGCTGTAGAGGTTGACATGATTTACCACCTGTCAGGAGTATGTCATCACTGGCACAGTGGACAGTGTGGTGCTGCTCTGCTGGTAAAAGCTCTGTCTTTCCTCTCATCCTACCAGGCTCTCAGACTACCCAGGGCTGAATAGAAAGGTTGTACTAAAACATTTCTGCACTCACTGGAACGGTGGCAGAACTCTCCACAGACAGGGTCTTGTGATAATATCACTGCAGCACCAACCCCTTCTTAGAAGGGGAAAAGATTTATGAAGGCTCATGCTGCAGTCTTCACTTTTTTAACCCTTGAGCTGCTGGACAAATATGCCAAGTGTCTCCTTGCAAAGCAATGGCAAATCACTCTTTCCTGTGGGAACAGCAACTTCTTCTGAGATTCATGCACCTCTTGAGTTAGTAATTTCCTTTCATCTCCAGCCCAAGATTGTACAAGATGGCAATGATGGTATGACAGGAATAGTCTTTTTTGGCTGGAACTACACCCATGGTAGTGTATGATAATTACAGACAGTATCAGTTGCTCTTTGCAGTGGCCGAATGTCTTGGTAAGAAGTTAATGTAATGCCAGTGAAAAAAAATAAGTTATCCCTTATCTCTTAAAGTAATTTATCTCTTTGGGAGGCTTTTATAACATACAACTGTGAATGCTCCTTTCATCTTGCATTAGGGTTGTTTCTTTTACTTTCAGTCCTTTTCCATGTCTTAAGATGATCAAAACAGACATTTGTACACCTACAATATGAGGCACTTCACAAGAAGCCACCACAGAATATTTTCATTTATATGACATTGGAAAACCTGCTCCTGAAGATTAAGCATTAGTTAAAATATTTAGGTTGCATTAAACAATGTGGTGTACATTTAGTTCTATCAAATCAGAATGCACCCTGTAAATCCCTATACCTGGAAGGTCTCTGTGGCAGGACCATAAGAGCTCTGCCATATTTTGAAAGGGTATAGCATATATAGAATGTTCTAATAGTCTTCCACCTTCATCATGCTGACAACTTAGTTAAGGACTTCTAGAAAGCACAGAATAACATTGATGCAGCCAATTTGCAGTTCAGAAAGATGTCAGATAAGATGCTACACAGACATGAATCTACATTTACTTGGTAAATATACACAAAGTCCTTATTTCCCTAGAAAGAAGAAAATACTGGTGTTTCAAAGTTTGTTGCAGAGGTGCATAAAAGTGAAAGCAGAAATCCATAAATATACATGCATATACCACAATATATTAATGTCTATAAATTATATGGGTTTTTCAGCAAGGAGCAGTGAATGGTACATCCCTGAATTTCTCAGTATAAGTGTATATCATTTCCATGCATGTTTCAAGAGATAAATTGAATTCTTGAAGGTGAATGATAAGGGAGTGGGGGTTGTGGAGGACTGAGATAACTCAAGGAGTCACCCGCAGGGTATGGAAAGGGTGGAGCTACCAAACTTACTACGTCAGACCTCACAAAAATTGAATATTCAAGTGGTCTCAGTGTTATTTAATATATTTTCAAGCGTCTTATGAACTCATAGATTTCTTTTGGTGGATTGCCTGTGTTTTCCAATCACAGCTTACCATGATAAATATTCTTTCAGGAATGCATGTTATTAATCTGCCCCTTTAAGCATTGAAGTATAGGCTGAGCCTTAACTGTGTGCTTAAGTCTTGATTTCACTGGGATTTAATCACAGGATAAAGTGGTTTCCTGAGTTAGAGCCAGAAAGATAGACAGTTTACAACTAAAGGACAGGAAGAAAACCTGTTTAGCTCCTAGACTGCTCTTGTCATCCATATATGCATGTTTACAAATCCTTTTTCATACAAATCTGGGCAGAATTTGAGCTTGGTAAGAGAAAGAAGTACATCAGAGCCTGCCTCTGAACTTAATTGAACTGAGAAGTCATCGAATTTGGAGAATTGCTTCAAACCCATCTCTTGCAAATATGATTTGGAATGACCAGAAGATGTTGGATGATATCCAAAAGACTATTAATAAAACAAAAACTATTAGCATATATCATGATGTGCATCCTGGCAAAGAGCTCAACAAAAATTCATATTGATAAAGACAGTGGGATCTGGGTTGTCAGTGTTTAGGATCATACCTTTAAATATTGGAAAGATTTACCCGGAATTGTGTAATGAACCATTTTCATACCAACAAAGTTTCTATATTGCAGAAAATAACGTATTATTATAATGCATAGATTTGATGGCATATAAAGGGAATTTCTTGCACTTACCAAAAACACAGAAAATAAAAAAAGTCAAGGAGTGGTCCATTATGAAATAGATTCAATAATTTGACAGAGAATGTATGCCTTAGATTATTTTCTGTGCTGTATCAACAAAAAAGCATAACAGAAATATTTCAAATGTAAGATGTGTGATCAATGTGCATAAATTTAGCTAGTATATACAAAACAGAGACAACAGTAAAGAAAATAGAGACCATTTCAATTAAGCAGGAGGGACTTGGACAAGCTCAAGAAGTGGGCACATGGCAATCTCATGAGGTTCAACATGGTCAAGTGCAAGGTCCTGCATCTGCTTTGGGGCAACCCCTGGTGTCATTACAGGCTGGGGGATGAATGGCTTGAGAGAAGCCCTGTGGAGAAGAACTTGGGCGTACTGGTAGATGAAAATTTGGTCATGAGCTGGCAGTGTGTGCTTGGAGCTTAGGAAGTATCCTGGGCTGCATCCAGAGCAGTGGGGGTGGCAAGTTGAGGGAGCTGATTTTGCTCCTGTGCTCTCCACTCCGGTGAGACTCTACCTTGAGTGCTGCATCTTGCTTGGGATCCTCAGTAGAAGAAAGCCATGGACCTGTTGGTTTGAAATGAACAAATTCTGTACAGTTCAGACTAGTTGTAAGGGAGAAATTTTTTTATGATTAGGGTGGTGAAACACTGGAACAGGTTGCTCAGCGAGGCACTGGATGCCCCATCCCTGGAAACATCCAAGGTCAGGCTGGACTGGGCTCTGGTCAACCTGGTCTAATGTAAAATGTCCCTGCTCATTGCAGGCGGGTTGGACTAGACAAGCTTTAAGAGTCCCTTCCAACCCAAACTAGTATATGATTCCATGACTCATCCTGAAAATATTTTGACATGTGAAGTTTTATTTCCGTATTCTAGAGTTTATGTAAAAGATGTGCCACATTGCAGGTAATTATGTAAATCAAAACTTTTTTTGTTGTTGTCAATGTAATTGTAGTAAGTTTACTAGTAAGATACAGCAAGGAACAATGGGCTCCAAATCCTTGCTTAGTTTGTTAGATCCCATATTTGTGTGCTTTTTTCTCTTTCCTAACTTTCAGTATATCTTCCTCAGCAGCCGCCCAGTGCATGATGCATCCAGTTCACTACTTTCATGTGATATATCTGGTTATAGTGTCAGAAACAAGGTTACTCAGTGATTCAACCTAATGGAATTACTGGTAGTGTTTGGATCAATTCTTCATAAATACACAGTGAGGGGAATCTTCAAAAAAGGTTGCATTGCTAAACAGATTTATTGTCTCCATTTTGATACTCATAATGATAAGTAGGAACAAAATGTGTTTTATTGAAATATTCTGTATGAACATTTGCATTTTATTTAACATGAAACTGAAAAAACACATTCAATATTTTGAAACTTTGATCTTTACTTGAAATCTGAATTCAGACTTAGATCCAAAATTAGTAAATTATTGAATAAGCAAAACTGAAGTTTCTGTCTATAATGGTGGCTCTTGCACAAAAAAAGGCGTAGAAGTGAGTAAGAATTCCACACAACTAATATAGAGCAGTTGTTTGCCATTGTTATTTCTCAAATTGCTTTGCAAATTGACTTTCTCTCATTTTGTGAAGGAGAAAACTGAGACACACAGAGAGAAGGTGGTTTACCAAAGGTTTTACAGCAGGCAAGAGTCAGTGGCCCAAGCAGAAGCCCATTTCTGGCTGCCTGGTTCTGCCATCTGTCCAGCAGGGCCATGGTGCTCATCAGTGATCACTGGGAAAGAGAAATCTTCAGGGAGTATTAGCCAGCTTTTGCCATAGCAAAGGCCTTTTCTTATTCATGTATAAGGCATTACTTTATCTGACTGGAAAAATGAAAATGGAAGAAAAAAATGAAAGTCCCTTCCATTTCAAGATGAGAAACTGGAAGACTGTAGTAAAATTTATGCTACCAGAAACATTTATTCCTCTGTGATCTTTTACTGTTTTCTTAAATCAACAGCTTCACTCCATCCAGCCATAGTGATTCCCTCTTCATTCCTATCCAAAGAATCAATTTAGACTGATTCAAGTACTTTTACAGGCAGTTGCCAAATGAATTTCACTGACTTTGCAAATGCTGGTTAGGTCACAAGTTGCTCAGACAAAAAGATTCCATCATAAACACTGGTTATTTTCACTTCTCTTCCTTCTCACATGCAAGAGGAGTGAGATTCATCCATTGACATTTATTTGTGAAATAGACAGTCTTGTCTCTTCATATATCATATACCAAATTAACTATGTTATGTCAGCTACGTGAATTTTTTCACCCCATTTAATTATACTGTTTAAAATTATGTATGCTTATACTGGTATGAAGGTGTTTTACACTGACACTGGTTTTACTTCTGCTCGGGAAAAATAAGCTATTCTTACACAGCTCCTGAACTGGAGATGTACAGCTTTAACTGTACTAATGTAGTTAGGTCAGCACAACTCTGTTGTAAACAAGGTCTATATTGCACAGCTAAGGCTAGATTACTCGGGTTTGCACAAGCTCTGCCTACAGAATATGCACAACCAGTGTAACTAGTTGTGCTTTAATAAATACTAATAACATGTGTCTAATTACGACAGTTCATCTCGACATTTCCTGCCTGCCTCTCACACAATGACTAAGCGCTTCTCTCTCACCGCCGAGCCAATTGCTGCCTGCACACTATTATTAGGGGCAGTCCTGTGTCATTTTCACAATTATAGTATATGTCATTTCATACTTGTGGACTGTCCTTCCAGAAGACAAATACTGCCTGCAATCACTTTGATTGCAGCGCTGAAAATTTGACGCTGAAAGAGTCAAATGTTTACTCACAGGCACAGCTTTTCTGACCATGAATAGTCCCCGTGCTTCCAAAGGGATTAAGCCTGGTAGTAAGTATTTGCAGAATCAATGCCTTGATTAGCATGCTCAAATGGTTAATTTTGCTCTTTGCAAACATGTTTGAAGGATGCTGAAGTAGTCTTATGATGGTACACATGCAGGTTAGGTCCTGGTTTGAAATTGCATTTCGATTTTTAAAAAGCTTTGGCAAGCAAACCCCCACTGTCACATTTACTCCAAAGTGTGTTTAGTGATGAATGTAGTGGTCAAAATGTCACTCAGACAAGTACTTCATTAGAAATGTGCAAATAATCAGACATGCAAGTAATCAAATTACAGTGTTATAAAATCTCATTAAATAATGGGATCTAGAAACTGTGGGTTAGATTTATGACTGGAATGAACAGATACCGTTCATGGAAATTGTAGGATAATTGAAAAAAATTGTAGAATATGTGGATTTTATGGAAAGAAAATTTACATTAATTTTTTTTTTTTTTTTTGCCTGCTTTTCCATCTCCTCTTAATATGCAGCCAGCTCCTACTCTCTGTTTTTGCTCTGTGGTCTTGCTGTCATCTTTTCCTGTATACACCCTTTTCATAACTCAGTGCAACACTAGATACAAGAAATCAGTTTTGCCTGCTAGTACGAAATCTGTACTGTTTTTGAGTGCTCCTCTCAGCCAAAAATCAATTCCTCAACTTTGGCTCTTCTTATTTCACCCTACAATTAATCATTCATAGGTCACTAGGGAGTTTAGCCACAGAGGAGCTCACTTTCTCTCTTGTAAGAGGAAATGCCCTTGTAGGTGCCTTGAGCCTTTTCCAAGGAGCTTTGAGAAGATAAATAGCGGGTCTGTGCTGTCCACATTGATCAGCTGCAAATTTTGCACCTACTTCTTATCTTCACTTGTCCACAAAGCCTGCCTGTCACTGTGCACATGCAAATGCAGCCTCAATAGCTGGCTCTGTGATTGAGAAATTCAGATGTACATGGGTGATAGCTGCACCCATACCTCAGCTTCACCTCTTTCCAAGCATGGCTGATGCCCCTCCACTCCAAAAAGTTGTTGAGACCCCCACACTGAAGATGCACTTGGTGTTCAGCACCTGAATTATGAAGAGTTCTATATTTTATCAGTGTGATTAAAACCAGTCACGTCATAGGGAACTGGATTTGTAGAAGATTTTGCAAAGAAGGTTAAGTTATCCTACAGCAGTTGTGCATTGCATGAACTTAATGATGTCTTTGTTCTATGAACTGTAATAATGAAAATCTAATCCACAGTCGAATCAATAGATGTTGCCATTATTTTCATTAATGTATGCACATAAATAAGAGTATAGGGAGAAGCTGTAAGTATATGTGATGAAGCCTTTGATAATAGTTCACCTGGTATTTTCATTGTTTAGGTACATTTAGGTACTGATAAACATAATTTAATGTTAATAATCCAAAAAATGAAAACTGCTTACCAAAAGCAGTTCAGTATAAAAATATTTTAAGAAGGGAAAAAGAGCACATATAGGTAAGCAATGTCATACTGTTGCACAAAAATAAACATCCTATGAGGATGTCATAGAAGAAATGTTGTATGTAAATAAAACCAAATAATCCTTCCACACTACTTAGCTTTAAACTTCAAAATTGATCATGTTCTTGTTTTTTTTTTCCAGATCAATGAGAGCAGGAGTCCAAGGACAAGCAACAAGATTGATTGATTCCCTTCCTTGATAGCTCAGGACCAGAACCACTAACAGATGCTGCAGAGAAGCTCACTGTGCGCATTTTTGATCCACATCATGTATATAAGTGTAGCATGTTCATAAACTAAGGGATTAAGATATTGTTGAGCTGAATGCCACTGAAAGCATTTGCACTCAAAAAAAAAAAATATAATGATCTCTGTTTAATAAAGCAACACATGACTTGCATAAGCTGGGGATGAAAATTTAGGATTGTAAATCACTAGAATATCCTGAATTGAAAGGGTCCCACACAAGGATCATCCAGTCCAACTCCTGGCCCTTCACAGCACTATCTCCAAGAGTTACATCATGTGCCTGAGAGTGTTGTCCAGAAGCTTCTTGAGCTCTGTCAGGTTTGGTGTTGCGACCACTTCCCTGGGGAGCTGTTCCAGTGCTCAACCACCCTCTGAATGATGAACCTTTTTCTAATATCCAACCTTGACCTCCCCTGATACAACTTCAGGCCATTCCCTGGGGTCCTGTCACTGTCACCACAGAGAAGAGATCAGTGTCTGCCCCTCCTCTTCCCCTCACGAGGAAATTGTAACTTCAGTGAGGTCTCCCCTCAGTCTCCTCCAGGCTGACCAGACCAAGTGACCTCAGCCACTCCTCCCACAGCTTCTCCTGAAGGCCCTTCACCATCTTCTCCTTTGGACATTCTCTAAGAGTTTAATGTCTTCCTTTTATTGTGGCACCCAAAACTGCCCTCAGGACTTGAGGTGAGGCCACCCCAGTGCAGAGCAGAGCTGGAGAATTCTTTCCCTTGCCCAGCTGGCGATGTTATGCCTGAAAGGGCAGGAAGGGATTTCCTTCTGGCTGCCGGGGCACTGTTGGCTCTCGTTCAATTTTCTGTTGACCAGGACCCCAAGGTCCCTTTCCATGGTGCATCTCATTCCCCAGGCTGTCTGTATATCCGGAGTTGCCCCATCCCAGGTGAAGAATCTAGAACTTTTCCTTGTTCCGTTCATATGGTTGGTGATTTCTCAGTCCTCTCATTTCTCAAGGTCTCTGTGCAGGGCCTCTCTGCCTTCAAGGGAGTCAGCAGCTCTTCCCAATTTAGTGTCATCTGAAAACTTAGTGTACTAGGGGTATATAAGGGTTTTGCATAGCAAAAACAACTTAAAAGAGATTATTTGGGGGAATATTGAAAGAGTAAGGCATATCCCTCCTGACCAAGACTGTCACAAGCAGCAGCATACAATAGAAGACTAGACTAGGAGCCCACAGCCTGAGTTCAAATCTTTCTGTTCTTCTGCTCAGCAGAGTGAAGAGGTCAGCGTTTCTCTTTGTTTTCCTTCCCACTGAAGTTCTTGGTTTCTCCTTTCTGTGTTTTGCCCTTTTTGCTACCTTTGACTTTTATCTCTTTGGAGCCAGACCATCTTTCCCATAAAGTTTAGTAGAATGTGTCTCTGGGTCTTTGTGCGCAACTTCAGACACTGCCACAATTATAATTTGGCAGGAAGAAAATGAATTTCTTTCTTAGGCAGGGAAATGATCCCAAATATATGTTAACATCTGAAACTTGAATTTCAACAAATGGCTGTTTGCTTCTGTGGCATCTACTTCAGCATGCCATTGACTTCACAGGACGTGTGCTGGGGACTGGAACCGTGCATATGCTGCAGACAGCTTTCCTTTGGCTGAAGACTACAGAAAGCTAGAATGGCATTAGCAGCTGCCTGAAGCACAGGTTACAGCAAAGTATATCATGTTCATATCATCATTACATACCTTGGATTCCACTGGAAGCCTGAAGTCTGGGAGTGAGGAGAACTCTTTGGACCATAAATACATTAGCTCGGCGTGATGAACTATGTGAATTTGTCCTTCAGTTAAGGGTAAAGAAGAAAGCACTTTTATTCCACAGTCGTATTCTTGAGACTGCATAGTGAAAATTAAGACAGGATTTTTTCTCTTGTCCCAGAAAACTTGGAGACATTTCTGTCTGTAACATATACTACTGAAATTCTCAATATATGTATATAGCTGAAGAAAAGTGTAAATCTTCATTCACAATCAAACTTAAATAATAATTTATGAGTGTGCTTACAGCTATGCCTGCAATAATAGTTCTTTATTATTCAATATACATTTTATAGAGTATTGGCAATTTTTTTAAGGGGGAATAGAAGAAAAATTGTATAAATAAGTAAGAGATAATTATTAGAAACCCAGGGAAAAGAGAATTTTGGCTTTTATAATGCTTGGACACTGTGGAGAGGAAATGGAACAAAGACATGGAGGATCAAAGATGAGGGAAAAAAAAGCCATGATTCTTTTATGAGGGAAGGACTTGGCAGCAAAAGAAATGTTTCACCTTCCCTAATACTGAATTTTTCATATGGCCAAAATAAGCATAGGGAGAAAAATTAAGCCAGAGGTAGAAATCCATCTGACTGAGAATGGATCCAAGAGATTCTTCTATTGTTGTTGTTGAAGTTCAATACATAGTTGGAAGATACAGATTTTTAAAAATAATGCATATTTTAAAGTAATTGTATCCACAACTACCAGAAGCAAGTCCACCATAAGCAGAAATGCTTCACTGCTTTCCCTAGTAAGGAAGAAAAAAAGGCATAGTATGATGACTCTGATTGAAAACATGTCCTCTTTTCTCTCTCATTTGCTGTCAAAGTCTAACAAACTTATTTGCAATCACTTGTCCCAAAATTTCTGATAATTTTGTCACTTGCAGCCAAGCCCCTGTGACTTGAAACACGACATTGTCATATCATCCAATCAAAGTCATAGCTGCACCATTTACTGTACAAAAATTGAGATTAAATAAACAAATTCTGAAAATAGGGCATTCGGGTGTTTATTTGCACTTGGAAATCATAGTTGTTTTTTATCTTACCAGAAAAATTGCCCCGCAAAGCGATTTCTGACCCTTGATTCAGCACACTGCTTCGGCATCGTTCCCAATCCCTGTTAATCCTGGGCATAAAAACCACCCGAGGCTACTGCGTGCTGTTGCAGAGCACTACACTATGGGTCAAAGGGACAACTCTTCTCACCTTTCTTTACTTCACTCTATCAAACAAATAATTTAGACATGTTGAAAACATTTGGAGTTAATAGAAGAGACCCTACCCCCACATGCAGAGTGTTTCCAGTGAGCGGCACGGGGCTGTGCAGGTTTCACCTGAGCATTAGCTCGTCCGTGGGCAGTTCCAGCAAGGCTCAGAACATGAGGCCCCTCTAGCAGGGCTTGCAAAAGCTAATCCACAAAATGTTTCTGCTAACTGAGTCATGTGCTTGAACATGTGGAAATTAGAAACGAGCTGAACCTTTTTATCTAATTGCTAAATTGAGCTTTGTGTACTTCGACTGAAAGTAGCGGAGGGGACCTTCCCACTGCACAACGTAGTTGGACTGTGTGTGGGCTGAATGGGAAATTTAAAACAGGTATTTCTTTAGTGCATTTCTCTGATAGAGTATATCGAGTGTATTTCTTTTCTTTAATTCCCATACTGTATTTCTCTTGTAAATTTATATATGTATTTGTGCATGTTTCAGTGATGTTTGGGCATGAGTATCTTGAGGATATTTTTATATCCTCATGTGCTCAAATGCAGGAGCACACATATTGACAGAAAGGAATGTTGGAAAAAAAGGAAATATTAATGGATTTTTTTTTCTGTAAATACAAGTAATTTACAGAATGATCCTCTGTAAGTGTTATCAATTTGTGCTACTGTAACTATTACTATCAAATTAAGTAGGAACACTGCAGTAGCTCCTGAGGGCACTAGTCATAAATCTGTAAAACTGTAAAGTCTGAGATACTTGCTGCAAGAGTATCAGTGGCTCTGGAAAAATGTGTTCTGCTGGGGAATGGGGGAGGCCGCCAGAGATAGCTGCTTGCTCTTTCTGCTTGATTAGACGCCCAGACCCTGACGAGTACAGCTGGCCTTGTCAAATGCAACGTGCCAAGGCCAAACATGGCTGAGCATGGAGAGCTGTTCTTAACTCATGAAGTATGGCCCTAGCCCTGCAAGGACTGCAGCACAAGCTTTCTGAGCTGTACAAGACTATATGAGTAATGCCCAAGTCATCTAGCAATAGACACAGAGCTGGATTAAACATTTAGGTGCCCACATGCAACTTTTTTATCTGTTGACAAACCTCTAAAATTTGAGCAGGAATTAGGGATTAAATGTGGAAACCCTTTTATAACAACAACAACAACAACAACAACAACAACAACAACAACAACCAAATAAAAGAAACCTCATCCAACCAAACAAAAAAAAGGCATTGACATAGTCTGAAAAGAGCTACCCAGAGTCCTACCAAGGCACCTGGTAGGGCTCAAGCTGAAAGATCAGCCCAAGCACAGAGGAAACTACTCAGTGAAGCCCCACACACTTTCCCAGTGAGTTATCACTGTGCTGCAGCATTATAACTGTAGACAAAAATACCACCCTGAAGCAAGCATGCGATGAGTGAAGCAACACAGTTATTGATGCAATCTTGGAAGTGCCAGCAGCGCCTGAAGTTTTCCTTTTGGTTTCTCTGTGCAGAATCCAGGTTTGAGAGATCCTGACATTTAATTCTGGAACTCCCCCAGTGATATTCATGCACTTCCCTAAACTGGATATTGCACATACTGAAACAAGTGTCTGTGCTTCACTGATCATTCTGTGGGAAAATGCGTCTGATAAAAAAGTTTAGTTCCTTTTCCTCGCTTTGATTCCTTCTGTTTGTACCAATTTTGCATAAAGAAAATCCCAAACACCGTATTCCCTTGAAAATATTTTCACCCCAATCAGACCTTAAATTTCTACTCATGGCCCCTGTGATTCCTGTTCAAATATTCTATGAGGAATTAAGTATCTAAAGTGCTGAAGCTGTTAAAATCAGACTACGAAACACCGACAGTTTTCACAGCTGTTTTTGCAGCTCTGGGCTGCGTCCTTTCCGTGCTCACGAAAACACGCTTTATCCTGTTTTATTGTGGCTAAACTCCCGCAGCTTGCGCGCTTCAGGGAGATATTGCCCCGTGACCTGGCAGGAGTCCCCGGCGGCGATAACCCCATCCCTGCCGGGGGCCCCGCTAATCGCGCCTCCCACGCTGCCGGCCCCCCCGGCCGGCGCCCTGCGCAGCCACCACATCTGTATTCGCTGTTTCACGGGGTTCTTCTGCACAGCAGCCTGTTCCCAATATCTCCTTGCAGTGCTGCTGGACTGACTGTGAAGCTCTCCGTGGTTTCTCCGCATCAGCGCAGAGCTGTTTCTGTAAATATGCAGCCTGAAAATACTCGGCTACAAACTCCCATCCATGCAGAACTATGACCGGATTTGCAAAAATGTGTGGAAAAAAGAGATGAACATTTTCAAGATTCCTTTACTGCTGCTGAAAATGAATCATCTATACATGAAAATTATGAAAACGCAAAAAATGGCACATTAACATACATCTAAAGAAGAACTGGATAACAATTATATAAATACCAAGTCTCTACCAAGATCTAAAATGTAATTACAGGCTCCGTTTTCTGACAGATGAAAGAGACAATTTTACAGAAATTTGGTTCTGTCTATGCCTCAAAGATACTGAATAAAACCTTTCTTTCTTTTTATCTTTTGTTTTTGGTCCTGCTACACTGCTCCTACTAATCAGTAAAATTCCATATTTTTTTCATAATGTCTTCAGTAATAGAGTTGCTACTTGGAGAAGTATGGCAAAAACATGATATTTCAACCTTGATGACTAGGTAAAATTAAAATATGGGTATGGCACAATAATTCAGTTTATTGCAAGTATAATGAGAAATTTTCTTATGGTGTTTTAAAATTTTAACTCTTTCTTTGTTTAAGTTATTTCTTTATGGTAAAGGCCTACTAATTTTCTTTGCTACCACTGCCTTGAGCCTTGTGACTTTGAGCCCAGTGTAAGGGAACTTATTTTGAAAGTAAAACTGAAGACAGTCACCTCATTTAAAATATTTTCTTGAAGGCTTGATATACAACTTTTAAGTGTTAGTTTCCTCCCTCATGAGCAACTGAGGGAGACAGAACAGGATTTCAGTCTTTAAATAAATGTAATCAGTTCTCAGGACTTGTCACTAAACTTAATATTTTCCTGTGGATTTTCAGCCTTCTAGGTGTCCATTCTAGCTGTCCCCTCCTCATGTGAACTAATAGGCTGGTGATCACTAGAATTTTAATTTGATTATGGTATTCTATGCTGCATTTTGGTTTCTTTTGTGATAGATACAGCAAAAAATGTGTCAGTCCAGGTTTTGCATGAAGCAGCAATTAGCCATTCCCAGGTTGGCATTAAGTGGCTGTGTGGGCTGGATTCCTGAAACACCTGAGAAGTGTGCTGGTGCCTGATGTTTAAAATGTATTCATGTATAGCTTTGCTGAGCATGACGAAGCTCAAATGAACTAGGGGACTAAGTGGCATTTCTGAAGCAGTATGGATGCTGCCAGGTCTGAGGATGTAGTGTGACAACAAGGTACCCAAATTAGAGGCAAACAAGGTGACAACTAGGAAACAAGCCAGTGCTGCAACTGAATTAACCCCCATCCTCCCCAGACTAATTGGCCCTGCTGAGGGTGAGTGCTCATTAGCCCGGGAGCAGCAGCAGCCTCGTACCCTCTGCGAACCAAAGGTGCTGTTTGGGACAGGCAGATCTCAGCCATGCACAGACGTAGTCATTTGCACAGAGACTCCTGCTGCAGCATGGCGTGGCTGGAGGGGACAGCGCTGCGGATCCCCGCTGGGGGACGCTGAGGCTCCTCAGTGCCTGCATTGCTTCAGCCACAGAGGCACACCTTGGTGCCAGGGCACGCCAGCCCCAGAGGGATCGAGACCTGCTGCTGGCAGATCCTGAGCTGATAAACTCCACCAAGGCTGCCTGGCTCGGCTCCAGCCCTGTCTGCAGGAGATCCAGGCGGGAGCAGGAGAGGTGTGGGACAAGGCAATGTGGCAGATGTCAGCAAGAAGCTCAGGGCAAGGAGGCAGCAGGAAGGCGCAGAGGAGGGTGTGGAGACAGGGAGGTGACAGTGACAGAGCCAGAGTTTAAAAAGTAAAATCTTAGAGGCTTTTCAGAGAAATGAAACCCGTTGGTGAATCTCCAGGAGTATCTGGTGAACTCTGCATGGACTATCAGGCTTCATCTTCTCTGTTCACCAAAACCAGGACTGGGTTCTTTTGAAAATCTGTCCCTGCTGCACAGGGATGGGGTTTTCTGCTCAGCAAAAATATACTTTGATAATTCATTTGATCAGATGGAGAAAGGCAGAAGGTAGTGAAATCTGAGAGATAAAATGGAAAGGCAGATCTGTTCAGGAATGGGGCTAATCTGAGAGTCCACCTGGACAGTGGACTTCAACCTGGGAGGAAAGGCTGTAATTTTGAAATTATCTTGGTACAGTCCCCAAACAAAGTGTCACAGAGCTGGGGCTGGTCATCACCTTGACTAGCAGCTCTGCTTCTTCATTAGATGCTTTTAAAAATAAATAATTCATTCTAAACCCCATCCTAATATATTAGGAAACAGTGTTGGAAACTTTTCAACCGCATTTTATCCTGTTGTGGAAGCACATAGTAACCATCCAACTACAAGTAAGGCATTAGTTTGGGCCTCCTCTGACAAAGGCATCTTTGTAATTCTCAACTGAGAACTTTTGAGCACCTTAATATCTTTTTTTTCATGGTATCAGGCTAGAATTTACATTTTTAAAAATTAACTAAGCTCTTCATTCCTTTGAAGTACATATCTGTTTTAATTACACTCTGATGGTCTCTTATAGATTGTCCTTTAAATCTGGATTACATCTGTGGCCAGAATGATCCTCTGAAGGCTGAATTCCACAGTTCCCTGTTTGTGGCATACAACCTTTACCATTATAGGGGTTTGCTGATATTCCTTAGAAGCTCTGTGATTTCTCTAAAGTCATGCTAAACTATTCCAACCCAGTGAATATGTCACAGCTAGAGGTGCAACCTTGAGACACAGAACAGGATCTTAGTGTAAATGAGAGGCTTGTGCCTGAGAATGTCTAGGACAACATGCTGCCCTGAGTTTCATGTTTACATGAGATGTGATAAAAGGTTTTTCCTTTGCACTTTGAGACAAATATATTTTAAGCCTTATACTTTTAGATTGGTGTTGGTGCAGAAGAGATTGTGGGAAGGATTTAAGAAATATACAAATCTGTTCAATAATATTTCATTTGTTCTTAATACCCCTTTTATGACATGTAAAAATCCTATATTTTTGTTTTATAAATCACACTCTCTGTGTAAGAGGTAAAAAGCATCTCTAGCACATTGCAAGACCATTCTGTCTGTACAGCTGGCTGTTTCCAAAGGAGAAAAATTACCACAGCAAGTCTTGGGCTGCCTTTACCCCTACACACTTTGGAACTCTAAACCTTGGTAAGTTAAGTGGGGTGAGAATAGGACTTTTGTGCAAAAGATACTGCTTTGGCCAAGCATCTGTCCCACATAGAAACAGGAACACAGCTGGAAGGTGTGTTTTGGAAAAGATTTGTGCATGCAATAAGACATGCACATAGGGCAGCATGTCAGCATGACTTCCTACCTGCTAAAGAAGCTTTTCCTGCCCTTTTGTAAATTTGCATTTGAGTGGTGCATGTTTTCTAAGCTGAGGCATAACAAGACAAAACAGTCTCTGGGTGATTTTTTTCCCCTGGTTTTGTAGGGAACCTTCTGTCTGCTTGTTCATCTCTCATTTCTCATTGGCTTCTGGAGCTGTGTATCAGATTTGATTGAAATTAGCCAGAATTGGGTTTGTTAAATGTAAATTTAATAGATTATTCCAGTCTCACCATATTCCTACAGTACCTGGAATTTATGCCATTTAATTTGACTTGAGACTTCCTCAGTTTTTTTCTTTGTCTTGCACAGATGTGAACATTGAGTGCAGGACCAGCACTGGTAGTGCCTGTTCTGTAGAAAAGATCCTGGTATGTGCTAGGGAGACAAATGGGGAGATTTTTGTTAGAAGAAATGGACTTGGTATGTGCCCACAACTAAACCTGCTTAGAGCTGAAGTGCTCTTGTGCAGCACTTTGACTCTGGCTTCTGTAGTTCAAGAATTGTCTGGACCACAGACACACAACAAGAGTCAAATCAGAGTGGAAACCTTGATGCTGATCAGCCATTTATTCTTGTTAGCTTCTTAGAGCACAGGTGGCTTTTTTCAGCTTAAAATGATGGTATTAATATAGATTCTTTGGCTTCATTTTTCAACCAGCAAAAGAGCAATATATTTACCTTGAAGGAAGAAAATATATTGGTTGTGAAAAATACTCACTGGAGAGTCTTGGAAAAAGAAAACACTGTTGCTTCTTGTTCTTTTATTAAAGGTGGTAAAGCAAAGGCTTCCTTGCTTCCCTGTCACCAAAAACAATGGGTTTACCTCTAATTTTAAGAACTATTCTTATTCAGAATGTTCTCAGCTAATCCATCCAGCTACCAGCAAAGGAATTTCATGAGGTTTGGATGCTATTGGAGTTGAACAGGTAATTTATTTGCATCTGCATGATATATGTGCACTTTTGTTTAACTCTGACATATAAAATAAACTGTCTTGGAAAGTGTGATTAATTTAAAGAGACATCAGTAATCAGGCTTTTAAAAAGGTCTCCTGCAATGGAGCTATACCACAACTGTTTTCTCAAAATGGAACCCCAAAAATTTTAACCTAAAGGAATTGAGTCTTAGATGTCTCAAAGATAGTTTGCTTTCACAGCCTTGCAAAACTTCATCAGGGAGGCAGATGAAAATAAGTACTCCTTACAGAAAGGCAGATTATACTGTGAAAGCAAATGTGTTAGTGAGTACCAGGGAACTCACATGAGGGAGGAGAGAGCTGCAGGAAATGTTTCAATCACTGCCTGCACCTTATTACACACATAATAGCCCAGTCAAGAACACAAAGCCCTCAGCAATCAACCTTCATATGATCTGTCATTTAAAAACTCTTCATTTGTCAGACAACCTTGATCCCTGCTCATAGGCCAGGGAAGCTGAAGCATCCTCTGGAGCACAGATGTGTTATTATGTTGTATTCTGCAGGCACACATGGAGCACCTGCTCTGTGAGCAGCAGGGAGTGATGACAGGCTGCCCAGGGACCAGCAGCCTGCTGTGCAAACACAGCATGTCTCCTGCATTTTCAGCCCTGTGTCCCCTTACTCATCATATTTTTCCATGGGGTTTCAGCACTACCACAGTCAGTTAAGTCCAAATATTTTCAAGCTACCTAAGAATTATTTTAGATCTCCAGGTGACACTGGAAGCAATTTGATGAGTTTTCTTTCCCAGCAGCTGGCCAGCAGTTTGCTGTTGAGAGAGAAAATGCCAGGCAATGACTCCTCTTTTTAATCTGCTGTGCAGCTTTGAGAATTGAGCTTTCTGTCCTCCACTGAAGACGTTTCCCCCAGGTCCCAGTCTCCCTCTTTCCTCCAGCAGCAGGACTCATCACTGTACTCACTGGGAGCTTTGCCCCTTCCCCACTGCCTTCTGCCTCATGGGGGTTTGCCTCTGGCCCCCAAAATGGTAATGCAGAGGACATACGCCTTTCCAGCTCTTCTCAGACAATGTTAAATAATGGTGACTAGGATCATTGTGAATTAACTTCAACCTGTGAGCAGTCCAGAATTTGGGTAGAGTTAGCTGAGCAAGGATTACAGGCACCTTGAGTTCCAGATTATAATATTGTGCAAATTCATCTGTTCACCTCCACTCCTCTACTCCTCTGTGTGTTTGTGTGTTTGTGTTTGTGTTTCAGGGTAGAGGCATGTCAATGTGAAAAACCCCACAACCCATAGAAGGGAGAAGGGTTGGTCAAATGCATCACTGGGATGGAGGGGTAAGCCAAAAGAGCACTAGCTAATCCACACACAAATCAGCAGAGTCCACTATCACCCAAACCAGATTACTGAATTATCCATCCTGAACCTGGACAGTTTCCAAATTCTACATTGCAGATTCAGCCTATCTAATTAAATGTGTTTCAGAGGCATGCCTCACTGCATGCCTTTATTTTGCAAAAAATGTAGGAAAAGAGGCAGCTACCATGCACACCAGAAATCCCGATTCTACTGTACTTGGGAAGGTTGTATAACCCTGGCCGATAATCAGTTAATAGATACCTCTATTAAATAGAAAAGCCAAGAATATATTCAAGGCAAGGTGTTTTTCATCTCTGTTTGAGACTTGGCTGTAGATGCCATTAAGATTGCAGTTATTTCTAGTTACCCCTTTCAGGGAACAGCTCCATGTCCCCCAAAGCCAGGCAGGGGTCCCCTAAGGCAGAATGTTCCTGGAAATTGCTTTAGCTCCTTTCTCATACACCCACCCCTCAACAGAAGCAATTATCTGAATATCTTGAGTCAAAAGGCTTTAAGAGCAGGTCACAACTTCTGTACATATTCTGTAGGGGTCTTACAGCACAAGCAAGTGCTCTCACCTGCCATGGGCTATTCTCAGAACCATGTTAGAGTGGGAGACTTTGACAGTCCTTTTCCCAAGGTCAGGAAGGTTTGGGCAGACCTCTGTCCTGCATTAGCCAGCTGAGCCTGCAAGCTGTATAATGGCTTGCTCCTTGCAGAATCTTCAGCAAAGCCCATGGATGTCCCTCGAACGTATCCTGTGCTTCCACCAGCAGCAACCTGCACAGAACCCCTCTTTTGCACTTCTGCATCACCCCTTTACACTGAAATGGGGCTGCTACAATGTATTCTGAAGAGAGAAATATTACATAGTTGTGGCCTCCCAGGAGAAAAAGCATGTTTTTAAATATAAAAGCAGATTTATTACATGAGAAAAAAATGCACGGTGCATTTTGTCACTGTTTTTATTGCTTTCTGATCCAGAGGGAAAATATTTTATTACAGCAGCAGTTGCCAAGTCAACTGTTGTGTCCCAGCCATCCCCACGGAGGGGGCAGCTTGTCACCTGGTTGTGGGCACACAGTCTGAGGGGAATGAGAGCTTTTTATAATCACATATCACCAGTTTTAATACAGCTCAGGTTTTCAGCGCTTATTTACAGGCTGGTTTATGACCTATTGTGACATTGCTCTGGATTTACTCCAGTTTTTAGTAGGCAGGAACTCACATGTTTCACTTTTTTTTTTTTTTTTTTTATTGTCAACCACAAGGTTTGAAAAAGCACTGAAGCTGGACTCACAAATTATCACAGCATGGCCTGTGCCTGTAAGTGATGGGAAAAGACTTGTCGGCCCTTCCTCATTGTCTTGGAAAGAAATCCTGGTCATTAAGATATTGTATCCTCTCAGATTTCAGGATGTATTCACCAGGATTTCTGGCACATGTTGTGTGCCAGAAATGTTCCTGCTTAGCAATGTAGCAGTAGGTACAGGCATTTGCTGGAGCTTTACTGTGTGCCTTCTTATTTATGACCTTGTCCTCATGCTCAGCACTGGAAATTCTCTCTCTGACTCTTCCACACATCAGCCTGAAACAAGTACTTTAAAAATGTCTGAGCTAATTTCTGTTAGCATAGCCTGGCTCTGCAAGAATAAACCTCTTCCATTCCCAGATGACTACAGAGTGTAGGTCCAGGTCCCTCCTGGGAGGTCCCCAAGCATCCAGGTTTAGGATTTGTTGCCTTAGTGTATCCTTGCTTTGTTATTTCTTAGCACAGGCATTGTAGATGCCCCTCCATTGCTTCAGCACTGTTTCTGCACTCACATCTGTTGGCAGCAGTGCACCAGGGAATGAGGCACTTCAGTGCCTTTCCTCTGAGCTGGGGGCATGGAGGGACAAGGACAGCTATGTCCTGCTAAGCGTTCTGCAGCCTCCACAGCCATGCTACTCCTGTTCTTGCGTTTGATGAGGCCCCAGCAGCAGCAGCAGCAGCAATGATATTGTGGTTTTAAGGGGTCCATAGCTTGTCTGGATGAACTGAGGACAGAAATGCAGGGTGATCAGTGTCACTTATGGCTCTGACTAGGATACTACTGTGATGCTACCAGTAAGCCATTCCCCCACCACCTTGAGGCTTCAGTTTACTAAGCCCAGCATTTATAAGCGTGACTTTGTAATTCTTTCCCAACTTTATTGAAAAAAAATCCCAGACTGTTTTCTTAAACTTAATAATGAATGAAAGCACTAAGTTGGGTCTCCTCAATTTCTCTGGAAATCTCCTCTGCATGAACCAGGAGAATAACTGAGAATTTGTTTTTATCCAACTTCTTTTAGCACTAGAGTTTGCTCAGTATATATTGCTCTGTAGTGAATATGCCTGCTTATTACCAGATATTTCCTTTCCCTCTCCACTGCTTTTTATAAAAGCAGAATCTAATCCTATCTGCTACTAGAAAAAAAAAAAAAACATCCTTGCCCCTGGAGTACAGGCTTTATTCTGGGCTGAGATGAGTGGGCTGGAGAGAGCCTTGTGTGAGGAGAAAGGTACAGACAACAGCTTTTGGGCAGTATCAGTATCTATCAGAATTGCTAGTATCCAAGTTTGTTTAATTCTCTAGTCTTTTCTTTTGGTTTTAAAATCACACAGATCACACAGGGGGATCCTAGATGATGGGCTCCATTTGGGAAAATAATCAGCTATTGCTCAAAATAGGCATGATTACACACTGTTCCAGCAGGTACCTGCTTGGAAAAAAACGTGTGTGCAAGTGCAAAAACCAAAACCACATGAGTGTAGAGTCTGGGAGTTAGGGCAGGAAGGGAAGGAGCTCATGGATGGTTGGACTTTCTGGCTGTAACAGTCACTTCAAGTCCTATTTGCTCATTAATTGACAAAAGGGAGAAGAGCTTGAGGAAAACGTTGAAGTATCCCATCAAGGCACTGGGAGCCACAACATTCAGAGAAGTCCTGTGGTCCATAGTGCTGGGAGCAGCTTCTGGTTTGGGTTGGGAAAGAAGCAGTGGGATGGCTGAGCAGAGAGCACGGCTGCTGACCAGGGAAGAGACGCCTGCCCTTTCTGATTAATTTTAACATTCTGTTCTGAATATTAGAAAGTACATTTGCAACAGATGTTTAATGGGGAGAAACCTCTTTAATCCCTTCCTTCAGGCTAAATAGCTTTACAAAATCCTCCCCATGGCTTTGAAAACCCAGTAAAAATAACAGCTGAGCTACAGATGATAACTAATCTTGCTGTATGTGTTCGATCACAAAATGGATGGCCAGTAATATGTCAGGGCTTTTTTGCTGAGATATGTTATGAGTTGCACTTCTAAAATCTCCTGATACAAATAAAGAAATTTTACGATTGACTAGGTGCTTGTGTCATCAAGCATCAACTACTTTCAACAAGAACAAGATGAACATAGGGTCTACCAGGATAAATTATATGAGGGATGACAGAAGAGTCACTTAATGTGATTTAAGCATCAAAATATTACTCCATAAGAATAGGAATAAGTTTACGTCCACATCCCAAATTATATATTCATATTGGGATCTATTTTGAATGAATCCTTCAGTCACTGGAAGGAACAATGATGGAGTTAGACCAACACTGAGAAGTTTGGAAGATTCCAGCTCTGAAAACTGTTAAAAGACTTGTAAGCAACTAGAGACATAATGAGAGGTATTAACACTTTTTAGTTATCTTGTCGTACTGCCTGGGGACCTTGATCAGGAATTTGGACTTCCTTTGAGCTGGGCATTGTGCATAAATTAGAGCAGATCTCTTTAAATTAATATAAAATATTATATTTGGAAACTGTTACATATTAAGAAATACAGTTGCTTTGTGCCTCCATCTATGTCTGTGCCACTCAGAGCTAGTAACTCCTTAAACAGGGATTTTTTAGCTGGAAAATCAGCAGCAGAACACTATACCAGCATCTAAATTGTTTCTAAACTTAGATTATTTTTAAAAAGGAAGTCTGGCTTTTCCTTTTATTTCATTGAGCTTCGCTGCTCTATGTAGGTCAGTGGCCAGCCTGTTGGAGCAAATAGTCCTTGATCTTGCAGAAGCCAGTCTGGGAAGGAAATGAAGGCTCAAGCCTTGGTTGGAGGGATCATGTTAAGTGGAGCCAAAACCTGCTGGCACAGCTGTTAATTATAATTTTAATTCCTGAGTTTTTAGAAGGTCAAAGCCTTTGTGTGAGGTGTCTGCTAACATTGCCTGTCTTTTGCAGAACCTTCACTTTTCTCCAAGCCTCAAATTTCTCCATATGCCCCAAAATGTTTGCTTTCAAGATTTCCCAGGCTGGACTGGGAAGACAGAGTCTGCTCCTGTCCAGTGCAAAAGGCTAGAACTGATTGCAGAACAACACAGACATCACTGTTAGTCCTTTGGCTGCTGGTTCATTGCATTTCTTTTCCCATGGCCAATGGAAATTAATACATCTGGTTTTATTTCGACAACAGTGAAGGGTTTGTATCCTTCCTGCACTGAAAGAGTAACTTCAGGCTTGGTTTAATGCCCTGAGAGGTGATTTCTCCACATCCCCCTCCCCACCTCCTGCCATCTCCATCCTTTCCCCATGCTCTCTATAAGAGTACTTTTTAGTCTTCCCACATCATATTCTGCTGTCTTCCTGGGGGCTGCTGTGATTCCCAGCCCACCTGAGACTGTCCCACCCCAGCAGAGGCAGATAAGCACTCGATGGCACGTGGAGAGCACGGAGGGGAGTACAGCAGTTCCAACTCTCATAGTGGAGGGTGGATAATGACAAGGGTGAGGCAGAATCTCTTTGTGGAAGAGGAGGGCAAAGGGCATGGGCAATTTGGCTGTTTGAGGGACAAAAACAAAGCTAAAATGATTTTGCTAAGTACTTCAGTGCTTCTCAGAAGACCACATAAATCAGTGCAAGGTAGGCATACTCTAGATAATCCAAAATTTGTGGCAGGCATTCCAATGGGGTATTGCAGACTTAGGCACTGTCATAAACAAAGCAGAACACTAGAAGGGGTCTAAAAGAAAGGTAGACATGGTCTCTGCTTCTTCCCTCAAGGAGATGCAGCACAAATGTATTTCTTTATCATTCACAATTTCAGCTATAAATACAGTCATAGGAATCTATTTCCTTCATTTTATGCTGCTTCTCCCACTGTCTTTAGCTTTTCTTTTCCTCTGTAAGCCCGATCTATTGTTTTTGCTTGAGGTCCAGAGCTGATGACTTGTTTGCTTTCATTGTCAAGTATTGCTTTCTGTTTCACTACTGTTATCCTTCACTTGTACTTTGAAACAAAGGCACTATGCAAACAGAGAACAAACCATGTCCTATAGCAAAGCATTTAAGGCTCTTTTGTGTGTTATCATGAATTGTCTTCTATCACCCCATATTGTTGACAAACTGTGAAACTTAGTACTTTTTGCTATCCACTGGATTTGGGGACCCAGCACTATTTTTCAAATCACATTAAGGGCTTTTCCAGCCAAAAATCTTAATCCCCACATCTTTATGCCAAAGTCCAAAGTTTGATGACCAGATATCAGCATTCCTGTAGCCTGGCAGGAGGAGGGTCACCACTTCTGGTCCAAGTACAGCTGACTTTTGATGCCGTTTGGAAAGATCATGTGGCTATGAATTGTGACACATTTACCAGGTCTGTACTTCTGTTTTTCTTTTCATGTTCTTTTCTAGATGTGCTTCAGTACTATGTACATTTTCAGAGATAAAAAGAAAAAAACTTTCCAAAAAATTTTATTTTTAAGTTATTTTACAACAGTATATGAAGCCCAAGTCTTTAACAGATAATAATTATTTAAAATTTAAAAATTTGAAATCTAAAAAACAAACTTTTTAAAACCAAAATATAATAATAGTAAAATGTATATACCACAGGATGGTAAAATATACTAATAATTGGTTTATTTTAATTTGAAGATTATTCTTTCCAAGAACAGGTAGATTTAGAAGAAGGGGTGAGGTCATACCAGCATCTACAGAGTGCAGCATCTAGTGACCACCATTAAAATTCTTTCTATTATAGATGACCTCCTGGAATTACAGGTGGGACAGCTGCTGAGTCCCAGTCCAGGCATGGGGCCAGTTTACAGCAGGCTCTGGACATCATCTTTCAGGACAGCAGCCTTGCAGAATGTCTGTGATTCTACAGCTCTGTGTCTTCTACTGCTCCATATGAGATGGTGCTGCCTGTGCTGATTCTACAGGAAACATTTCCAAGCCCAGTTCATGCAAAAGCCCAGAGATGCTCTCATCTCTGAGAGGCAAAGTATTAATGTGACCAAAATTATGCTTTGTAATAGGAGAAACCTATGTAAACCTACTTCCTCTTACTGTCATCCTGCTTGGACTCAGACCTCGTACGTAAGGTGGGTGGTGGGGGTGGTTCCTTTCTCCCCTTTCTGTCCAGGGTTGGAAACCTCACTCAGCTTTTTCTGAAGCACGTGGTTATCACTACCTGCATGTTGCTGTCAGCAGCTCTGTTCCTAATCCTCAGAGAACTGGTCCAGAGCTTCCCTGGATCTCTCTAAAAAGCCTTTCCCCAGCTTTTCTGATTACCTAAAACATTCCTGTGGAGGAAAACTTAATCCAAAAGCATAATTGCAGGAGGAGACAGAGCCAAATGGACCCTGGACTTGCTTGGCACCGCACTTCCCAAAATAAAGATTAAACAGCTATTTAGTACTGTTGAACTGTCTCTTGAAGACCCTTCATTTCCTAATTAAAGGTGTCAGGAAAATAAAATTATTTGTCCTTCTGCTGTCATTAGCACTGAACTCTGCAGAGGACAGGCTGCCCATGGAGAGATCTTTAGCTCATGCTTCTGTAGACAATGTCCTTCAGAAAGAAGGTTAACATTGCTTCACTTTTATTGCTTTAAAACTGAGAGAGATGCAAAATCCAGCCTAAACCACAGCTTTGTTGTATCTGAACCCTGTTGCAAACCAGCCCATTAATAAAGTAATTTGGCATAGCCTGAGCAAATTGGAATCACACATTGCTTATATTCAGCTCTTAATGTGCTCATTCTCTGAGGGCTGAAAGACTGAGCTGCCATGCAGCAGGGTGGGACTCACCAGAAAGGACTACGTTGTGCAGGCTGGACTGTGAGCCAAAATAGCAGCTGCCTCTGTCAAGAAGAGGACAGCTCATTTGCTTGTCTTTGGGGGACTTTGCAGGACAGAAATGCTTTGGTTTGTAATTTACAGAATAAACCACAGAGTGGCTTTCTGCTGAAAGGCTCCTTCATATTAGAGCTGGAAGAAAATAGGAAGGAAAAGAAGGAAAGCATGAAAAGCAGGGAAAAACAAGGATATAGGGGAAATGTCCTGTCCTGCAGGTCTGCCTCACCCCAATCCACTGCCTGTGGCCCTTTGCTGTGTTCCCTGCCTCTCCTGCTCACAGAGCTGAGGTGATGTGCCTGCAGCCTGTGTGCAGGGGCAGGCTGTCAGCGAGGATCTGCTGCTGCCTCAGCACGAGGGAGAACCAGCAGAATCTCCCCATTGAAAGATCCAGTACCTGGATTTGCAGGAGTTGCACTTATCCCTGCCAAAACCAGACTAAAAAGAACCTATCCCTGAAATGATGGCTGGAGGCACTACCAGCCTAAGGAATGTGTGTCTTTCAGTATGCCTGTGAATTTGGAAGGTAAGGTGGCACAAGGCTGGGCACCCAGCTACATGTTCAGATCAAACATTCAAGCATCAGCCCCAAGTTGGCTTTCCAGCACCCTAAAACTGCAGCCTGGGCTTTCCCTTTCTCCTACCCGAGTCCTAGGCTGAGTCCCAGGCTGAGCCTTAGGCAAGGCACACATATTCACCACCATGTAGAGAGCCCTCCAAGACAAGCCTAGCATCATCCCTGCCTTACTTGGGATTTCTATTTACTTTAGATCCTTTCCAGTTCCCCTACAACTGCAACTCTGGGTTTTCTCTTTCTCTCATTCATTTCATTTGGGCAGTCAGTGATAGGCAGGAAGAAGTTGGTTTTCTCATGGAAAATTAGAAATTCATTTCAGACAGCCCTCTTAGTACCTGCAGAAAGAACAACAGAGGGCACTGGTTCTTTGACCTTTTGTCTGTTCTGCAGATTTTACTGTTCAGTATTTTAAACATATTAACTTGGCACTGACAGATAGGAAATCTCACAGAGAGTTTGGGGAGACTGAGGTCAGCACAGGTGGGGAAGTTAATTCAGAAACATAAAATTGACTTTTGTGATGTATTGGTGGCTTCCAGAACATTTCCATCTGAAACTGCTAGGTCAAATCATCACAGACTTAAATTACAGAGAAAGGTTTGGTAATGAGGAGAAAGGAAGGAGTTATAATCACTACAACAAGGATTTTGCAGGCTAAGGGAAATAGATACTTGGACATTAAAATGCTTGCAAAACAAACCCACAATCCTGGGTCTTCAAGCCTTCATCAGGTTTAAACCCTTTTGGGTAGCATGGCTAAAACTGTAGCAGGCACCTGCAGGTTGCTTCAGTCTCTGTGTTCACAGACTTCCTTTCCTTCCTGGAAAGGAAGATTCTGGCTCTCAGAGCAGATCTCTGCTCAGCTTTCTCATCCATTTCTTTCCAGGAACCTTTTGTTCTTTCTGAAGGCAACAGTCAATAGTTACCTAATACTACAGAGACCTACTTCTTCTTGTCATGAAACAAAAGAAAATACTATTGGCAATTGCATAATTGCATCTAAATAGAAAGTTATAAAATCGTGAGGAAAAGAAAATAAGTACATTTATTTGGATACAATAGAAAAGTTTAAAAGACAAACTCAAACTCATTTATAAAATATTCTGGTGCCTAGTCCTGCAGTAGGCATCTATTGATCACCGGCTGGAGAGTAGCAGAGCTGTATTCTTAAAAAAATGGAATTTTCTTTCCTTTCAGACAATGAAAGGAAACCTCTGTGACCCAGAGGTTTAAAGGCTGATACAGGATTAAGAAAAAATTATTGACTAGGAAGGAAAAAGAAAGGAATTTTTCTGGGCAAGAAAATGGCCCGTAAAAGCTGTACAAAAGCATAGTCAATTAGCTGCTGGAATGACTAATTTCTAGGTGGGTGGATCTGAGCAGACTGCAGAAACCTGTGTTAAGCCCCAAGGCTCTGCTCCCAGCATGTGGGAGAAGTACCTCAGCAAGGGACCCAAAAGCATGAGCTCTGCTGGGGAGCTTTATGACACAGGCAATAGGGCATGGCCCAGAGGAGGCCAGGCAAGCTCTCCTGGGCTGCAGTCATGAACCTTTTTTAGCAAAATAGAGACCTCAATCCTTCCCTCCAGGTACCTGAGCAGGAGTCAGCTTTTAATTTTTATTTAAAAGCTTCTCTGAGCACTGCTGAGTGGTTAAGACAGGGGAGATGTGCCAGCAGGACTTCCACTCTGCTGGTGGTGGGCTGAGCATCACCTGCTGTTTCACAGGGCAGGAGGAGGAGACACTCCCTCAGGGAAGAAGATGAGGGTAAGGAGGAGGAGGAGGAGGAGAAGGAGAAGGAGAAAATGATGGAGGAGATACTCCCTCTCATCCTCTGCTGTCACCTTTTCAGCCTGTTGCAGAGAACATTGTCCAAGAGAGAGGACCAGAGCAGTGACCATACTTCTACTGTTCAGTGGTGTGGGAACTCACCTGGCAAGAAACATCTTTTCAAATATGCCAGGTCTGTGTTTTGTATTAAAAAGTCTGTATTAAATGACTGTATTAAGATGAAAATACAGAATGTGCTCTTACCGTGTCCCTGGGACACAGACACCTGCAGGACTGGCCATGTGCTCCATCTACCAGGCCAGAGAGATGTGCATGCAGCCTTTTCCAGGCCTCCTCAGCCCCACGAGCATCTGCCACGATGGAGGGAGTCACTGTCAGGTGCCCTGGGCTTCCTGCTATTTGGTGCACGCAGCTGGCGTGGGTGGGTTTCACTCAAGGAAAGGTTTGAACACAATTTCCCAGCTCTTACAGGAGCGTTTCATAGTGAGGCTGTTACATAAAAGGCAGGTAATATCTCCTCCTCCTCCCCTGCCCACCTTCTGTAAGGAAACCAGCAGCTAAAATGTATTTTGTGAAAAGCTTGATCTTGACACTCCAGGTCAAGTGTTGAAAGTGCTCGTTGCTAGTGTAGGATGCTCAGAGGATTTGGGGAAAGAAATCTTCCCATTTTCAGTCCCAAACTGGGGTTACTGGGGAGGTAAACAGTGTTCTTAACTGGATGATTTTTTTTTTTTTCTTCAAATTTTTCCTTGAACTTTAAGGTAAAATAATGAGGAATAGTCCCAGCCAAAACTGCAGCATAAGTAGCCACGAGTGACTTAAGGGTTAGGTAACATTATGCCTGCTTTCCCTGTATGCACACACCCAAATATCAGATTTCAAGATGTCATTTAAAAAATTGAAGAGTGTTGACAGTAGCCCACTAGATTTCAAAATGGCGACTACAGATACTGCAGTATTTTAATCCATAGAATTCATCTGATGTTACTATAAATTTATATTTTTTTTTCTGTATTACAAAAATATCTATTGGCTGATTTGCTGCTTAGCTGACTTTCTCACCTCTGCCTTTAAGACTTGCTTAATTTGGAACTCATCACAAGTGATGATTTCCCATATTGTCATTTGTTGGTGATATATTTTCCCATCTATTTCTTTCCTTTCAGATAGCTAGGTCAAATGTGCACGAGCCACAGCTGTTAGTTTATATATTCCAAGATGCCTTTTATGTTCTTTTCCTTTCCCCTACAGCTGCCTATACAGTTTCTTAAATTATCTCATCGTACATAAGATGTTGAGGCCTAAAAGTTGAAATTAAATGGTAGGTTTAAAACCAGGTCTACCATCTCCATAGCTTGAACTTTGAGTTACAAAAGTTTACTGAGGGAAGGAAATACACAGGATATTCTGGGTAAACTGTAGGTTCATCGTGAAAATCAATAATACTGGGAAAGAAAATTAATGGATTGAAAGATACTGAAGTGACTCTGTTCAGATGCTTTTAGGTTAAATAATATATTCTGAAAAGTCACTTTTGTTCTATGGTAAGGTGGGAGCTATATGTTAATTTCTTTTATTCCTGGATCATTTTCTCTCTGAGGTGTCATCAAGTTGAGTTTTCAGTACTACATTGAAATGAATATTCATCACAGAGTTACAGCTTTTGAAAAATCTGCAGGGAAAAAGAAAAAAAGCCCCGAACCCCTTTTCTTCCCCCGCTTCATGCAGCTCTGAACAGGCACAGCTCCCTTGGGTTAACAAAGCAGCACACAGCATCTGTGTGCTTCTGGGCACAGGCTTTGAGCTCTCCAGGTGTCCCCTCATGTGGGACCAAGAGGTCAAGACAAATGTAAGAGTTTTGAGGGTTGGAGCTGCAGGAACAATGAGAACAGTGAGGGGCAGCCCTGGTACTCCCTCAAGGAGACAAAGGTACTTGAGCTCATCACGGTCAGAACCCTTGTGGGGAGGTGGAGCAGTTACCAAGCAGCTTTGGGCTGCTGGGACCAGGACTGCTGTAAGCAGTCCTCCAGCACTGAAAAAACCTACAGATTTTCAGGAAAATGGACAAAATGGCATTAATGGGTGAGTGAAATGATGTGGGTATTGGACTGGGGGCAGGAAGTTTAGGAAACAAGAGTGAAATGTGGGGTATGTCACTGCTCTCACTGGTCAATAATGTGGTTTTAAAGACCTGATTGATAAAATGGTGAATTCCTTGGCTCACAAGACAGGTAGAGCTTTTCACCAACATTCTCTTTAAAAGCTATGTTTTAAAAGCAATTTAAATGCTGTGGAGAACAGTGCAATTTCAATGCAATGGAGAAAAATGCTGCAATAAATTGCACAGGAGGTTTGCAATTTACAAGTAAGAGGAAACACTTCCACAAGGGTGAGATTGGGCTGGTGCAGCTAAATCCTTCCAAAAGCTCAAGAGATGGAGCCTCTGCCTGGCCATCAGTGCTGCTTTCACTGCAATCAGTAAATGCCCTTGATGGGACATATGGCATTTGTCCAGTCATAAAATTGCCATTTTATTGACATGTTATGAACACTTCTGATTTTTTTTTCTAATCTTAATGCAGATTCTTTTAATTCTATATTGATACATGCACCTTTGGGCTCAATGAGCAATAAAAAGGCTGCATTTAGTGCCACATAGTGGTAAAAATAAAAAAATTCAGCGAGGCTGGATATTTTGTAGCAATGCAGAACATTAGGTGTTAATGCTAAACTTGTAAAAGCAAAAGTACATTTCAAAAAAATTAGGATATACCAATCAACTTGTATAATATGTATCACCAAGATCTGATTGTCTGAGGATGGTTTATACCACTCACTAGATAAATGTGCAATACAGGAAATTTTTTACTCTGTATTTAGAATTAGCTTGCTTTGCAACAAGCAGAGTATTTCGCTCATTTATAGCTTGACAAAATGGTGAGGGATGTGATAGTGGAATCGGCCCTTGCAAGGGGCACAGCAGCCACAGGGCAGAGCCATCCTGGATTAGAGCTGTAAAGATATCTCAAAAAATGGCAATAATATGGAGCAGTTTCTGAAGAAAAGGCTAATTTGGGATCTCTGGATTGGGAAGACTTTTGCACATTTTGGTGATGAGTAGTTTTTTGCTCAGGTAATGCAGAAAAACATTACTCTTGTCAGTAACACAGGTAATAGTACTTCTGCAAGTGTAATAGATGTGTTGCAATTCATCTCCAGCCATCCAGCACCAGGGCAAGCTAGATGAAACAAAACCTGTAATGGTTAAAACAGGCTGAAACAAACTAATAAGATCAAAATTTCCCATCAAGCTCTCCAAAAGATGAAAACACCTAAACAAGATATGTTTGTATAGGGTTATGAATGGGTCAAACCTGTGATGTAACTTCAGATTCAGGAAACACAGTGAAACTGAGCTCCTGTTCCTGCACGATCTTTCAGGGGCTCCAGAGGGACTTGTGACACCTCTACCTACACAACACATTTGCACACACAGTAGGACGGGGTATTTCCCTTGCCTGCTGGCATAGCATACCATTGAACAGTACTGTTCTGTAGAAAAAGAAACTAAATTTAATATTTTTGCAGTTTGTGTTTGGATGCTCACTGGCAAAGTGCTTCAAAATATAGATTTGATTCTGTATACAGTCTTGCTTCAGTTGCAGAGTTCAGCTGATATCTGTTGCCTGCTCCTCTGAAAGCAATTTCTTCCACTTCCCTACACAGACATTTTTCAGGTAAGGAAGCAACAATTGCTGCTATTTTTGCTTCAGGCAAAAATACTATGGCACACTATTTGGGAGGGTATTTAAATTTCTTTTAGAGCAATATCAATATATTGGTACAAAAATCTTATGGTGTCATAGGAAATAAATCTATGTGATCTGGGTGAGATGGCTCACTAGCACACAAAACTGCACAGAATTCTCCATGCAGAAAAAAAACAGAAAAGGTGTTTGGGATTGTTTTGTTGTTTTAACCAAGGAAGAACCTACAAGGCAGCCCTGCAAAAACCACATGGCTGAGGGTACCAAATAGGCTCAAAGGTAGTGCCAGTGAGGCCTGTCCTGTACAGCTGTGGTGGCACATGTGTGGGTTTGGGATGCATCCAAGAGATGCTGGTGTATAAAAACAGCCTCCAACTGATTCATGGCTCCAGCAGCCCTTGTACAGCTTCTGCACTGGTATGAATATTGAACCTTTTGGCTAAGGAAAGAATTTTAAAACCAGAGAAAGGGAGAAACTACTCAGTGTGAGTTAGTGGGAGTCATTAAACCCAGGCTGTTCCACAGATGAGAAGAAATTAGCATTCAGGATGGGGAATAAGCTCAGTAGGGTTTATTTTTACAGTCCAGCGTGCTTGCAAACTTCACAGCAGTACATGGAAGGAGTGAAGGGATCCATATCACGAGCATATGGAGCACAGGCAAAGACAGCTTTTGTGAGTAGTTTGACAACTATTTGGCTGCATTCTGCTCAAAATATTTGTGACAGCAGCAAGTCAGAGCTGCCACAAAGATGACAAATTCTTTGAAGTCCACTTGGGAATCTCCATTTTCATCCAGGTTCTTGAAGACTTTATCAATAGCATTCTTGTCCTTCCCAGACTGCAAAAGAAAAAGAGCAGGCTGAGGTGAGAGGATGCACAATCCCAATGCAGCAACTTCTCTGAACAAGGTCCTTTGGTAAGGTGCTGTGTGTTCCCACTGTCTGCACAGCAGCAGTGAGTACCAAAAGCATGTGCTTCTGCATTTATTACACATGAGAGCTGCAGTCATGCACTGTCACAGACAGGCATGTTTGCTACATTTAAAACAGCATTTATCACCATTAAAGCTGTGCAGCACAAAGCCCTGAGGACAATCCCCAGATGAATTAACTGCTATGAGTTCCCCATCCATTCCCCTGGAAAGACTCAGTTGGAGCACAGGCAGTTTGCAGTTTTGCAAAAAGATGCTTTCCTGGGGCAAATGTAAAATTTAAGCTTCATTGGATATTTCCACCCCAGAAAATATGCAAACAGCCTCAAAAGTGCTTTGAGTGCTGCCACCAGCCTTATGGTCCAGCAGAAGCTGCTCACAGAAGCTGGTGGCTGGGAAGGTGCCTCCTGAAGCCTGTGGGATGCTGAGATTGAGTTAACACAGTAAATCTTTTTCTAAATTGTCATTATTCTTCTAAGTTGCCACTATTCCAATGGAATGACTGAACACCATCAGCCACAGCCAGCATGGCTTCATGAGAGGGAAGTCCTGCTTATCAAACCTGACTCCCTTTTATGATAAAGCAACCCACCTAGTTGATCAAGGGAAGCCAGCTGATGTCTTCTTTTTGGATTTCAGTAAAGCTTTCAATACTGTCTCTCACAGGATCCTTCTGGGCAAAATGTCCAGCACACACCTGGATAAGCACATCATGGCATGGCTGAGCAACTGGTACATGGGTGGGGCATGACAGGGGGACATCAGACTGGGGACCTGTCACTAGTGGGGCTCCACTGGGGCTCCATCCTTGTCCCTGTGCTCTTCAACATCTTCATAAATGACTTGGACACGGGACTGGAAGGGATTCAGAGCAAGTGTGCAGATTATACAAAACTGAGAGGAGCTGCTGACTCTGTTGAAGGTAGAGAGACCCTGTGGAGACACCTCAACAAATGAGAGGGCTGGGCAATCACCAACCATATGAAGGGAACAAGGAAAAGTTCTGAATTCTGTACCTGGGATGGGGCAATCCTGCATGTACGGACATAGTGGGGGATGAGGTGCTGGAGAGCAGCACCATAGAAAGGGGCCTGGGGGTCCTGGAGAGTGGCGAGTTGAACAAGAGTCAGCAGTGCCCTGGCAGCCAGGAGGGCCAGCCCTGTCCTGAGGGGCATCAGGCACAGCATGGCCAGGCAGGCCAGGGAGGGGACTGTCCCACTCTGCTCTGGGCTGGGGCAGCCTCACCTCAAGTGCTGGGGACAGTTTGGGGCACCACAATATAGGAAACATTAGAAAGAGTCCAAAGGAGGGCAGTGGAGATGGTGAAGGGCCTTCAGGGGAAGTTGTGAGGGGTGGCTGAGGTCACTTGGTCTCTTCAAGTGGAAAAGGAGACTGAGGGGAGACCTCACTGCAGTCTGTAACTTCCTCGTGAGGGGAAGAGGAGGGGCAGACACTGATCTCTGCTCTGTGGTGACAGTGACAGGATCCCAGGGAATGGCCTGAAGTTGTGTCAGGGGAGGTTTAGGTTGGAGATCAGGGAAAGGTTCTTCATCCAGAGGGTGGCTGGGGACTGGAAAAGCTTCCCAGGGAAGGGGTCACAGCACCAGCCTGACAGAGCTCAAGAAATGTTTGGACAATGCTCTTGGGCACACTTGCTGTGGCTCTTGGGGTGTCCTGTGTAGGGCCAGACTCAATGATCTTTGTGAGTCTCTTCCAACTCAGCATAGTCTGTGCTTCTGTGACTCTGTGAACCACTACATTTCAAGGCTGATGTTAAGAATTGCATAATCGAATTTAAAAGTGTTTGTTTGTTTGTTTGTGGTTTTGTGGTGGGTTTTTTTTTTGTTTTGTTTTGTTTGGTTTTTTTTTTTCCATTTTGCCAAAATAGATTAAAAAAGAAAAGAAGCTTACAGGAGGGCTTTTTGGCGCAGATAATCTACAGGGCTTTTTGAAGCTGCAATTTTAATATTAAACAGGAGATGGCAGTACAGACCTGTTAAAGCTAGGAAACAATCGTGTGGCTTTCCTAGAAGGTAAAAAAAAAATCTCATCTAATACTAGAAAGAAATTATATAAACTTCCACCAATTTAAAACTATTACTACCTAAATTTAAATCTGAAGGCATTTTTTGATCATGTTCTAATTAACAAAATTTGTCATCCTGCAATTTAATGTTTCACTTTAAATGCAGATGTTTTAAAATCACTAAAAATTGAACCATTTCCTTAGATTTGACAGATGACTGTATCTGGAAGGTTTAATTAATTTTAAATTGGTAAATTACAGTGTTTTAATTTTACAAGTGAAAATTATTTAGTGAACTATATGAACTAGTTGTGAGATACAAAAATAGAAATTGTTTTTTGGAAATTCTTTATAACTGAGTCCAGTCCTTCAGTCCTGTGATATTTATGCCTGCCTGATTGACTCAAGACCTTTCCAGGAAGTTGTGATCTGTGCCAGCTATAACCAATTCTAAGGCTAAAAGTACACACGAGTAATTGGAAACACTGTTCCCTAGATTTTCTAGCAAATAAAAAATACAGATATAATGGCAGGAAAATGCAGGTAGAACTTTTTTCTGAAGTCAGACTTATGTTCTCAGGTTTTTTCCTTGCAGTTATCCTGTCTTCTGGCAAGACAGGAATAAGGAATATTATTGGTTTAAATTTATTTAAAATAGTGGCATTAAAATGTGGGGGTTTTGGGTTGTTTTTGTTTTGTTTTTGTTTTTTCTAGAAGAGGTAAAGCGGGAAAGGGAGATGAAGACTAGAATATAAGAGGGCAATTAGCTAATTATCTTCCTGGAAAATTCCACGTTTTCCACCAGGTGCAGGAAATAGCTAGAGCCAGTATGAGCAGCTGTGGGGAACTGGAAGTGGTGCCGGGCCACCAAACACAGTCAGGACAGACCTGTGAGCGTCATCTCATTTGGTAGCTGCTTACCGCAGTGGCTCCCCAGCCTTATTTAGGCCAAATGCCAAGTGTCTGGGGGATTTCCATGCCATCATAGAATTGTGGTTTTGTTGTTGGGTTAGTTTCTCTTTACATGGAAGTGCTGTGGGTACCACACAGCTCCATGCTCAAGAGCAGGACCCTTCTGTGATGCTGTTGGGTCACGAGCGCTTACCTGTCTTACACAGATTTCTCAGAAACATTGGAATATATCCCCACTGAGCCACCCAGGTCCTCATTCTGAATATTGCATCTCTAATTTGTGAGACATAACTCCAGCAGGCATGGATTTCATATGGTGAATTCATACAGCTTGCATGGAAAGATACTGAATTGTATCAAGTGCTCTGGCTGCAGTGCCCTGAAATAGTTGTTATAAAACTGAACTATGCTGGATACAAAAACTGAAAGCCACACAAGGAGCATTTGTTTCTAGGCTTTTGCCGTTTAGAAGAGTAACAAAACAGTACAAACAGGGAAACATTATTCCAATGTGGAAAGAGCAATGTATTTAAAAGTATTTTCTGTATTTTTAGTGAAGGGAAACAAATTAAAAAAAAAAAATTGAAATCGTCTCCCTGGCAGCTAAAGCTTTTACTAGAACATATTAAGCACTTTGAATACCTACTGAAATGCATTTTATGATTACATACAAATCTATGTTATACAATAGAAAACATGTCTTTCTTTTGCTGTTAAAGACAAATGCCAGTTTGCTTTGAGTTAATCTGTTGTTCTCATTTATGCATCATTTTGATGAGCATAGTGAGTATGCCGTATAAATACCTAGAGAAGGTAAATGTATAAATATTTAGAGACATTCCCCATCTGCAATCAAGATCCTCAATTGCTGACAGCACAACTACCTTCACAGAAGTTGTGACATGAAGTGAGATGTTAAATCCAGGGACAAACAGAAGTAAGTGAATTCTGAAGTTGAAACCAAATCTATTTCAAAGCCATTGTCCTGATAACTCAAGAGATGAATTTAGCAAATAGGGAATGGCCCTGCCTATTAAAACCAGTTTTACACAGTTTGTGCAAAATCTTTTTTAAATTTCATATTTTCCTACAAGCCATTGCATATTTTTGGATATAATTTCTTCAAAAATGTACTTAAAAACTGTTTCTCCAGGCTGCTCTTGCACCTGCTACACAGAAACGGTGCCGCGCTGTTCTCTTACCGCAAGGAAATTTGGGAGCTCCTTTTCCAGCAGAGTCTTTAGCTCTGTTTTGCTGAGGGTTTGCCTGTTGCCATCAGTCCTTGCATACTGGTCAAACACAGCAATGGTCATTCCCATTGCAGTTTCCAGCTGAGACATGTTGCTTCTGGAGCCTGGCTTTCTCCTCAGCAGGCACAGCCTCAGGGCTCTCTTGGAGGATGGAGCCTGCTCTGCTTCTGGGGTTCTTTATGCATCTGTCCCCTCCAATCAGTGGCTGCACACCCAGGGGACAGTTATCCATTAGCAAACACCTGTATCTGGAGTACACACCTCCATGCCAACACCTTTTCAAAACTAAAGGGTTTTTTTTTTATTGCCCTGGCATGACTGGTACAACCAGTTGCTCACCAGTAGAAACCAGCCTCTCCTTCAAGGTACACAGCGTGACTAACAAATGAAAATCAGATTTTGTTACTGGCTGTTTGCTCAAGATTTGTTCTTTCAGATATCCCTATGGGAGCAGAGAGTTGGCAGACCAGTTTTGGTGCAGTATCAGCCTCCTCTTCAGGAGGAAGATGAGCATCTCACCTCTCCCTCACCACCACAGTTAGGGACTGTGAAGGGCTGCAGGCTTGGACTGCCCTCTCTGCCACACCGAGGACCTTGACAGAAACCACATAAATCACTAGCACACACTCGGGGTGGGATTCTCTGGATGAAAAGCAGAGATCTGCCATTGAGACAGCTAACACAGTCCTCCTGGGCTTGTGCTCAGTCCATAGCAGATGTCTCAAACAAGTCTTCTGAACCAGCATCTCTCCACAGCCAGCAAAAGGAGCCCTGTATCTGTCCAGGGCCAGAAAAGGGAGCCTTGCAGAGCTGCTCCACAAAAAACTTGCTCAGGCAGAGATATCTGCTCAGGCAGAGTAAATCTAATACTTGAGCAAACAGCCAGTATCAAAATCCATCTTCATCTGCAATAAAATTACTTGCTATTTACTTTATGCAGTACAAATTTTGCAACAAAATTACTTGTACTGAAAACAAAAGGTCACTCTCAAGTCCTGTGTTCCTCTATGGCCTTTGATGAACTTCGTGTTTTGCTTGGAAACTGAGGTCCTCCATCATTAGACACCAAATTGGCTGGGCTCACACCTACCCAGAGCAGAGCTGTTTGAGGGTCTGTGCTGGGAGCTGGGTGGCACCTGGACAGTGAGAGCGCAGCTGGTGGAAGCTACAGCCATGCTGAGTTTTGAACAAGTTCTGATTTCTGGCCAAGCACAGGGTAACTTGGTCTCTGCCAACTCCAGGTGCTTAAACCAGACCTGGAGGAGCTCATTTGAGGTAAGTGACATCTAGAGTATGCAGAATGGACACACTCTGAGCAAATTATTTGAGGAAACTAATCAAAACTAGGGCATTGTGCATGGATAATGCTGATGCATCCCAGGGTGCACCCAGGGTTCTCTGTAGGAGACCCTGATTGTGGAGTCCCAAAATTAAACCTGAGTTTGGATGTTTTTGGACATCCTTGAAGATGCTTGCAGATAACTTTCCACTCACAATATACTAGAGATGAATTAGTAAAAATTGGGTTTTATTTAAGGAAAACTTTAAAAATGAAACTTCTTTCTCCCAAATGCCTATAGCAACCTGTTCCCCAGGCAAAATCTGTCCTCTAACATCAACACTATCTCAGAGCAAGACTACACATCCCATGTATGTAGAAATCTAGAACCGTTCTGAAACAAAACCTGTATGATTTTCCATCTTACATTTTCCAACAAGTGATTTTGCATTTCCCAAAAATCACAGCAGCACCTCAGGCTGTATACTTTATTCAAAGAGTTCATGAGAATGATTTGCTCCTGACTTCAACCTAATGACATAGTTGAAACTGATTTGCATTACAGGGACAATGGTTTTAAGTGAAGTTTGAAGTTTTTACATTTACATTTCTCGCATTTTACAAAGTGCATGTTGAAACCTGTGGGGATTCTTCTTCAGAAGAAACAAGAATAGAGCAAACAACTGGCCCTTGTCAGCTATGAACATGATCTGGTCTTTGCACACACCCACACAGTGGCACTGTCTGGTGTGTCAAGTGCCAGGAACTTTTCTTTTCCCTTTTCTGACATGTGTCTGCAAAATGAATATTAAACATGGCCAGTAAAGAAAAATAAATTCCTGCATCTAAAGGGAAAAGAATTTAAAATTAAAATGTATATTTTATGCATTTTTATGATTTTGAATCATGAACATCTTTGTTAGCTATACAGAAGGAAGAAAGTGTTCCCAAAAGGGCAGAGAGGGAGATCAGCTTCAGTCAACAGGATGTGTCAATATGTCCACAACTCTCCCACGTAACATGGCAGAAAAGGTGTTCTCACACATTTTCCTCTGCAAACATAGGTGACTCACAGTTTTTGATGATGTGGCTGCAAAAGTGCTAAAATGTAGAATAAACCACAGAGCTTGAATTCCTTCTAACGGAAAGGTCACTATGGTAGTGCTGCTTGGATGGGTTTGTTTATTTTTGATGTGTATTTTATCTGTATTCATGCATGTACACACACATCAGTGCTGCTCAGAGTTTTCAATTCACACTTTCTGTACTGTTTAAATATTTTCTTATGATTTGATTGTCATTAAAAATAGCAGCTTTGTGCACACAGCACAGACTATTACAGTTGTTTGCAAAACCAAAACAGAATACAAATAGAAGACCCACATAGGAGGCCTGGCAGTATTTTGATGCCAGCCCATCTGTCCAGCTCCCCTGTGAGAGAAGCTATTTCTGTGGGCTTGTTTAAATTTTGTATTATAATTATAAGTAATACTCATTATTTGCTTCTTTCAGGTTTCTTTCTTCGAAGAATGGTATAGGCAACAGTTCACGATGAGCATTTATTCAGTGTTTATAGAGAATTAGGTCTTACTGCTCCTGACTTGGACCAAAACTTTAAATTATATATGTGATACAAATGTGGACTCACACATGCATAATTTTCAAAAACCATTCAGGTGTACCCCAATTTTATGGCATTTGGTTAGATATTCAGGCTTACATGAGATTTGTGTGACTGTGCTGATATTCTCTTAGATAATAAATTTTATTCCATGCTCTTTGCAGCAGTGTCTGTTTTGGAAAAGTCTGAAGAAATAATTTTTTCAGTTCTACTGTAAAGGCCCATTTGTGTCACAGCCAGATGAATAGTTGAAATGGTAAACTTCTACTAGAGCTTTTCATCTCTTATAGCTTATCTTATTCCTAAAGGTGTAGAAAGGTACATGAGAAGGAATTTTTGACAATTTCCACAACTGTGTTACGTATCTGGGTGGAAGAAGCACAGGAGGAAGAAAACAACTTGAAATTATGAACTTGTTCTTTTTCTGGTTTCTTGGCAGCAATATGAAAAGAAATTTATTTTCCTCTTAGCAAGACAGTAACATTTGAACAATAAACAAACATTTCATATTCCACATTGAGCTGAAATTTTCAAACTCCCTGAATTTTCCAGTGTCCTGGACAGTCTATTGAACTTCAAGCATAAACACACTTCATTTTCTTTGCACCGCGTCTCAAAATTTTCTGTAAGTCTGGTTAACAGTCTTTAAAGATCATTTCATATCCACAATACACAGTGAATTTATTTATGTCTAGTGAGCAGATGATACAATTACTGCATTGCTAAGCAGAAAAAGTAAAAAAAGGTCAGACTAAACAGTCACTGGTGGAGCACAGGCAGAAGATGAATTCATACAAGAACAGTGTGCTGTTCAGTGACACACTGGATAGGTTCTGTTAATTATAGACAGATCAGTTTTCATTGTTTTATTATCATTTACTTCTCATTGCATTAAAAAAAATGCCATTAATAAGCTCACATGTCATTTCAGTGAAGGTTAAAGGCAGGTGAAATGGATAAGATTGAGGTCAGTTAACTGGCTGTGTGATTTCCTGGGTTGAGAGCTGGAGTAATAACACTGTCATCTGGCAAAGCTGTGCCATGGGAAACACATTTGCAGCAGTGCATATTGACTCTAATCAAACACATTTATTAGTGCACGAGACATAGTCACCTTAGACTGTAAAATCAATGAATATATTTACAGCCAATAAATTAATATTTGCAGGGTAAATACTTCTGTCTAGTTTTCACTCCTTGTCTGAATAATTTCCTGGATGCCATTCTTTGCAGGGTTCTTTTATACTTCAGTTTTAAAGTTCTTGATATTAAGTCTTCCAAGAATACTTTTTATTTTTAGTTGTAAAGAGAGAAAAAGAGGTCACGCCCTAAGGTAACCGAATGTTGTCCACACAGGTGCTGTAGTTTCTAAATCCATGATTCCCCAGCCAGTCTCTCATCAGCAGCTCAAGTGCCATTTGCTCTACTTTAATACTTACGTGAAATCCCACTCAGCTATCAGCCAATCCTGCTGAGCTGTGGTGAGCATAGTAAAAAGTTGGTCTATGGCATGGTCAGAAAAAATAGGTGAAAAAGAAGAAAAGAGAAAGGAAAAGAAGAACAAAGAGGAAAAGAAAAAGGAAAAGAAAAAGAGAAGAAAAATCAGAAAGGCTCAAAAAGAGCTATGAGGGAGGATGGTTGTTTTGTAAAAATTAAAGCAACTGAGTAACCTTTTAAAGGAAGTTCCTAGTTGTTATAGAGAGGTACAACATGCAAAAATGAATAAGCCAATTCCAAGAAAGTTCTCAAGACTTCTGTTTGCAGGGAGGAATATTTTGGCTCTGTTAGCGGTCATGCTTAATTATGAATTAAGCAATACACTTTTCCTTTCATTGTTCAAAAAAAAATTCTGAGAGGAATACCTAAGAGAAAGTTGTTTACTGTTGAGTGTCAATGCAGGAAACACATCAATGAAACACCTATGCATTCCCCTTTTTGAAAAACTTTTTTTTTTTTTTTTTCATTTTGAAAAATTAATGTATGTGTACACTGAGGATATGGGGTAGGACTGACCTACTATCCCACAGCTGTGTGTAAAGTGAGGTGATATCCACAGATGCCGCCAGGAAGATTTACAAGGCAAATTGCTGGAGTGGAAGTTCCCCAGGTACACACATTTTACAGAGCTAGCTGCTTTCAGTTTCCTGAAAGCAATCACAGAGTGTAGAGCAACTGATAAGGAGTGGGGCTTTTTTAGCAGTTCTGTCACTGCTAATGGCAGGAAAACTGGGCTCAGAAATACTGGAAGCAGGGGTGGGAAATGGAATTAGAGCCTGCTTTTGTAACAGATAATTTAATATCAGATTTCACTTACCAGAAAAAGAAGAGACTTTCAACAAATAGGAAAATAAAAAATTATCTGCACAGAAGTGGGAGAATCATTGCTTTAGAGAGGGGAATCCAACCATGAATAGAATCTCACCTAGAAGAGATGCTTGACTGTATTGAGGAAATGTGGTCACAAATACCAATACAGGAGCTGCATTATTTTGGCCGGAATTTATCCTTTGAATGTATTTATACCTATCTAGATGTCCTACCTGGTATGTGTCTTAACTAGAGTAGCCATTGCTGTGCCAGGACACTGGTTATGGTGTCTTGGGAACAACCTGTACCTGTGTGATGTCCCCGTGCACAGCACCCAGACACAGCACTCACACAGCTCCACGCCCACACTGCTCATCTGAAGGTGAGGTGAGAAAGCAGCTGCAACTCTTTCTATTCAGGGGCAATCGGTTTGAATTAAATGGTAACTACTCTTTCCATTTCCTTTCTTGCTTGATAGCAGCCCTTCTTTGAGATTAGATCTGCAGTTTAGATTAAGCTTAGTCTATATTTAAAAAGAAACTTGAAATGACAACTTTTAATATTGTACAGCTGCTAAACTGAATAAGCAGAACTTTTTATCTAAAAAAAGAAAAAAAATTGGTATTTTGGAGTGTCTTTCACCCTACTACCTGACCATTTTGTGCTTTGTTAGATAAGCTTATGGCTTTTTTTCCTTTCTCCAGATTTAAAAGCTAAAAAGTAAAGGAGGGAGCAACACTTATTAGTTGCTTTAATTGTTTATTTCCACAGTAGTAGAAGAAACCCTAACCATGGACTGCAATTGTGTTAGGCCTGGCAACTTACAGATATAGCATTCCTGGCTTATGGTGCTGAGCATTCAAATTTAGGATAAGACAAGGACATCAGCAGATAAAAGAATAGACAACATTGCAAAGCCAATATACATGACAGGCCCAGTTCCTTGTTATGGTGTCAAACCCTTAAGTTGCTCAGTTATACATCTGATCTCTGGCTGTCTAAAGTCAATTAATAATACCTAACACAGACCCTGCACTTGTTGCCTCTCTGCCTTACCCTTTTTTTACTCCTCCACCTCTTTGGAGTTGGATACTTCCTGAAGCAACATTAGGAAGGGCAGCTTTGGCTGTATAAGTTATTGCCAAGCCCTGCCAACAGACTCTGCTCTGGGAAAAAGACAAGGAACTAATTTTTGTCATGTTCTCTCAGCCAACAAAATTCACTGGCACGCAGCACCAGATCACAGCAACTTAGCCAAAACTGTTTTATTTGAATGTTCATAAAAATCCTTCCTCCCATCTCAGCATTTCACATTATGTAGAAAACAAGAAACATTGACAGATGATCACCTGCTCTTTCTCTTCGTTAGAGAAATTGCTTCACATTCTTTTGATCTGCGTATTTGTTTGTCAGTTGTATTTGCAGTTTCCTGTTTACAAAGAACTGACAGAAGAGCACTTAGCAAAAACAATGATAATAAAAAGCCCTTTACAGCTGCCCTCGCTGTAACCACCCAGGGGAGGCAGGAGTGAGGAGTGGCTGTGCAGAGCTCAGCTGCCAGACAGGGTTAACCCACAGCATCGCTGCTGTTCTGACAGCCCCGTTATCAGGCACAGGAACATCAGTCACAGCACCACACACAAACAGAGCTGTTCTGCAATTGGGACACCTCATCATCCTGCCTGCCGCTGAGGGTCCTTGGTGTAACAGGGCCGGGAATGCCTGCTCCATAGTCCTCTTCCATGGATACAATGAGAGGAAGGAACCCCAGTCCAGGGCTTGGAAGAAAACGTGCAGGTCAAGCTAGATCATACTCAGTCACTAAGAGTAGCTACCTAAGTGCTAGGAAGAGTAAATAAGATGTGACTCCTTGCATGGTTTTGCAATGGATTGGGAAGAGAGAGAGTTCAGGCTCAAGTTGACTGTACTAGCTCTCCAAACCAGGGTCAGGAGTGTGACAGAAGCAGAGAGGGAGCCTCATTTGTAGGACTCTGACTAAGCCAAGTACATTGGTGAGACATTAAAAGCATAGAAAACACACAAGGTTTTTGAATTAATTGTGCCAGACTTGCTCCTAAATCAGCATGTTTCAGCCCGTGCCCAACACAGGACTTTGGACATCAAATTAAATGGAATGGAACCATCATTTTTCAGCAGCTTGTTCAAAAGGGAATAACCAATAAAATGGCTAAAAGCAAAGGCCCAGGACTCTCTTCTATTATTAGACAGATGCTTTCATTATATACACTCATCAGCTAAACAGACAGTTAAATCTGAGATCATACTGCATGCTAGAACGTGACCTGCGGTTAATTACAGAGCGCTCTTTTGTTTTAAAGCGAACAAAACAGCCAAGAAGAAGTAAAACACATAAGGATTTATTGCTTCCCAAGTGGCTTCCCAAGAAGCAGAGAAGTTAATATATTTGAGGCAGAGGTGTCAAAAGCTGGAGCTCTAAAAATACTCTACTGGCTCATAGCCAGCACTGTCAGCCAGATAAAAATAGATCATGATAAATTGGGCGTAGGCTTCTACAGATGTTGGAAACAACCATGTTAACATACAAAATGTGAGCAGCTGTTAAGAAGGCAGCATTCTTTGCTGCTAGGAGCCACATTTAATCAAAATGTAATAAAAATAGGATTTGGAGACTATTAAGCTGTGGTTTTCTTTAACATTTTCCTGAACTCATTGTGATAAAACAGAGAAGTGGCAGCAGTATATAGAGAAACCAAAATTTACTGAACCCACTAACAGCTCTGGTGCATAACTGAGAGCTTCCTTGAACAGGGACTTGGGCTGAAGGTCAGCATTTTGCAGATTATCACTTTCTTGTGTAGCAAACAAAGTTACAGGGTTTGGGGGAATCCAGAGCAGCCCCATCTCTGATCCTTAAAGGAATATGGCACATGACAGAGTTTCACCATGCAGTAAAGCAAATGGATCTGTAATAGTGAGTTTCAGGGAAAATCCCACCAGGATTTTCAAATATTTGAACTTTAAGAAGAAAAAAACAATATTCTTTTGCTTTATTCAATTTACACACAAATACCATGAGATGTATTTTAACAGTCTCTCTCATACAAGACATAATCACAGAGCACTGATTACAATCTAGTTCAGATAGCAGCATATTTACTGCAGTAAGGAATTCAGGGCAGGTTACAGAACAACCCAGGAAAGAGGATCCACATCACAGAGTGACACACAGCTGAGTTACAGTTATTTGAGAGGTGGCTTTGTGAACTGCAGTCACTACAGCACAGACTGAGCCATACCATGAGCTCTGCTGTACGGCCACAAAGATTTCATTAACAATATTTAGTAGGAAGTCAGTCATGCATTTAGACTACACAAGCAGTTTTTAAGGGCTCTGGGAAAGCTGGTTTGTGTCTATTGCACTGCCCAAGTACAAGCTGGACAAAAATCTCAAGTGAAGTTGTTTCTACCTGCATTGATGGCAAGATGTTCTAACCTCCAGCTAAGCTCTGAAAAAAACATTAACAGAAGATGACATAATCCTGGCACATAAGCATATTCACATGTCAGATAACCACTCTTGGCATTCAGCAGCCCTTGGACAACTGCCATTAGCTTTGCTGTTAAAACTTTTCTCCCTGTGTTCTGACCTTGGAAGCCAGGTTCGCCTTCATTTTTTCAACTTTGTTTTTTTTTCAGTGGTTTTTAAAAAAGTTTTAAAGCTGGCAAAAGTGGAACAAGTATTACCACCCCTATCTCCTCCAAGCAGCTTTCCTCAACCACTTAGACAATAATTATACATTATATATATTTATATATATATATATATATATATTTTTTCATTTAAATCTAGTATTCCATTGTGTGTAGGAGACCTCTTTCTCTGGAAGACTTTTGTGACTCTAGTTTGTGAATGAATTAACATGAACAGTCCCTTTTTCACAGGAATACAATCCTTTCTGGCATACCTCTCTTTCTATAATGTGGTCAGAACTGATGACAATTTCAGAGCTCAGTCTCCATGCATTGTTTTCTCTACCATCTCCTATTCATACATGGGCTTCCTGAAGAAATGCTTGTGTTGGAGAATGTTGCTGAGTTTAGAAGTTTTTTTCAAAGTATGGTAAACTCAGTATTTCTGGACACCAGAGGAAGAGCTGAAGACAGTCTTCTAAATTACATATCCTTCAAATTCAGAGACTCCTTAGAATGTTTTGTTAGTGACTAAATATTCAAAAACTGCTTAGAAACAAGTGTTTTTCTTGTATATTGTCCACCGACAAGCTTTTGGCAGGAAACACATAACTCATCTTGCAGCACCAAATGATCATATTTTTCAGTTTCATAGTTATTTAGCCATATTTTGTTTAGTTCTGAATGTCAAGGTAGATGGCAGATCTACCTTGGCAGATCTAGATGGCAGATCCTTATCTCATTCTAGACTTCTCAGCTGCCCTTGTTTGTGGGATTTGCTCATCTTCTCCATTAGATACAATAGTCGCAGTGGATTTGTCATCTTTTCCTCTTGATTCATTGCAAAAAATTTCAAGTGAGTCATAAAGCATAGACACAGCCTTAAAAAGCAAATAAAACACCAGTCAAGATTTATACCCATAAAGAAGATGTAAAATGAACTTTTAACAACGACACAGCACAGCCCCAGGAAACACAAAGAAACACAAGCCATGAAGTTACAATTACAGAGGAAAAGAATGTCTTGGTAGTAATGTTGAAAGGCAAAGCCTTCCTATGTTCAGATTCAATTCTCTTAGTTAATTAGGCAGCAGGCACAAAGTGCTTTTTTAGAATACTAAAGATGTCAAGTTCCAGTGTAGCTCAGATTCTATAAAATCTGAAATGGAAAACATTTTTACCCCCTTAATCTTTTAACTCTGATATTTCCAAAAAACCTCATCATACTCCTCCCTCTGGATGGATGCTCTTTTGATGCAGTAAACTAGCACACTGCTGTGGTATTCAGATGCTCTTCTGGACAGTGCAAAAGTCATTCTATTCCTAAACATACATAAGTAAGTCCTTTAGCAAAATATGAGAATTAAAGATCTGCCTGAAATGTAAACAAAGACCTATTCCCACAGACATATAAAATCAAAATCTCAAGCTGAGATGGCATAAATGAATAAATGGGTGGAAGTAATGAAGCAGCTTTCTGTCTTCACACTTACACGCTGCTATGGGGGTTTGCTGTCTGTGTTCTGATGAACCATATTCAGCACAGAGAGGTACCTTCCAGACAGATGTCAAACAGGTAGGGATGGCCAAGCAAGCTGGATCACAATTCTGTGCAAGAATTGCAGTCAAGAGTGATCATTATGCATGCTACCATGAGCTGGAAGCTTGTATTAATGCTACAAAAGTGCTTAGATTTTGGCTGGAACCTGCAGAATTTGATGAAAAAATCATCAACTGCACTGGGAATTCCCTCAAAAGCCAAATTCCCCTGCAGCTGGCAGAACTGTCTGGAAAACATTCCCTGAGCATCTCAGCTGGGAATCCCTGTCTCTGGAGAATCATGGGATGATTCTCCAGAGACAGAGACAAATGCTACATACTGAAAGCACAGCTACAGGAGTCAGCTTTGCCATGAGGATGTTCACTCCCAGGTTAAGTTACCTTGGGTACTTGCACCTATGTGTTGTCACCTGACCTAATTGCTCAGTGTTGCTGTGACATATAATATAGGTGAGAATAAAATCCATGGCATGATTCAATTTCTGTGTTACAGGATTGCCTTTTAAACACCAAGAATTGTAAAAAAAGCATGAGACTGTAAATAGTCTTGCAGAGGCAGATAGAACCTTCATGTTCACTGTTGTAGAAATGATGCCCAAATGAACTCAGAATATTCACCAAATTTCCAAACTTAAAAAGAGAAGTGTAAGTTATGTTAAAAACCAGAATGAGACTAGTTTTTCCCAAGAAAGTAGAGACTTTCTCACAATCAGAAAAAAAAATTAAATGAAGGTGATTACATTCTGCAATACAATTGAAAGGAAGTAAGTGCAATTCCAGAGATACCATAATATTTGCTTATCACTACTGGCTTAATTTGTTTGAAATGTGGTGTCCATTACACATTGTATGTACTGGCTTTACTAACCTACCAGATCTCTTGAATGATTTATAACATCCAATTATGCCTGAACATTTAAGAAGATGACACTATGAAACCACTCTTTCTACTTTCACTAAAATAGCAAAAAGGTCTGTTACGGGAAGGAAAATGCTGAACTTATGTCATGACATCACCGTGGCTGGTAGGAACTAAATTATAAAGCAGCTACAAAAGATCGTAATTGCATTCACACATCCTCTAGAGTAGTCTTATCCACATAAATCCTGAGCAGTAACTGGCTACTAATGAACTTTTCACTCAGCACCCCCTAGGATGCTTGTTTTCTCATTCTCAACCTCGTTTTCCTACATCTTCATTAAATATTAACAAGCAGAAGAGTAATCCCTTCATAGCTAGTAATTAGAATAATTTATTACTATGACCAGACCACATTATGACTTGTATTCTTGTAATTTTCTACTATACTATCTCCAGTTAAAGCAAGTCTCTTAGCTTCAGTGGCAACCTACTTACAGAGAATGAATTTTCCCAGGTATTTTCTTTTTCTTAGAGCAATGACTATTGCTCAATAAAAGATAGATATTGCTGTTTCACTACCTGCATGCTGAAATTTTCTCTTGCCATGACCACAGTACCAATGTGACAAAATCATGGCTGCAGTCAGGTTCTCCTATGGGAGAATCTGGGAATCTGTAAGCCCAGTAACTGCAGTTGTGACCACAGGCTTGAACATTTTTCATCTATTCTGTGTGATCTTCCCAAGCCTGTCTAGCTGATTGCAACGAAAACTGTGCCTGCCTATGCAAGGGTTAAATTAGGGCTTCTTTCCCTTGTCTAATTTATGTTTCAATGTAATTAAAAGATAAATAATTTGCATGGGAAAAGGAGCTTACCAGAAATCTGCTACCAGCTCTCAGCAAGTGTTGCCTGCTCTAATGACCCTATGAGCTGAAGCTGGTCCAAGCCCCTTGAGCTTGGTACACAGTTACACATAAAGGGACTTTCTTGCCACTTTTTACTTCTCCTATGTTTCTTTCTTTCACTCAGTCCCTATATTGATATTCTTCACTTTTTGCTGCCTTCTTCTCCAGACAATCTTAGAGTCTTATTACCTATAATAAGAGATTTCAATACTTTCCTACTACATAAATATAACTCTTCTTATTTCTGAATGTGGACTTTTTTTTGCTTTAAACCTTTTTCATGTGTAGGAAGATGCTGTCCTAGGAACAGCAGGTTGTTGTGTGCTTTCTGTTCCATCCACTCCCCAGTACCTCATTTTAAAAACCCTCTCGTAGCAAGAGTCTTTTTATAAACCTCTTACCCATTCAGCAGAATTACATGATGAGTTTTCCTCAGCTGCTTCCCTGGTGGATTCATTTCTCTCGTGAAGCTCTTCCACCTCAAGCCTCTGCTCCTGCTCTTGCCTTCCTGTCAGCACAGGAAGCTGTGCAGCACCTTATAAAACCCAAGCTCCAGTCAGTGTTTGCTTGCTGTCCATGCCCATAGTCACACCTGTACTCTACCAGAGCTTGGTAAGCACCGAAATGGAGAGTGCAGAAATTAGCAAGAAATTGTCAGAACTGATATCCTTGAATACCCTAGCCAGGTCAATATCTTCAGTTTAAGTGATGACTCTCCTTAAAAGGAAGGACACTGCAAGAACACTCACCTGAACTACAAGCTGTGCCTCTGATCCCTCCTGTCAGCTCAAGATGCCTCAGCAGACCAGGACCAGGTGAACAAAGTTACACACTGAAATTCCTTTAAATGCACCTCTCCAGCCATCTCAAACCAAACCCATAACTTATATGTGCTAATGGAAATATTGTAACTCACCAGATAGGGTGGAGAGCTGTTTCTTTTTGTAGCAAAGATACAAGCTTCCCACTGCCACTAAGGAAGGAAGGATGGCCCACGCTTCCAAACATCTCCTTTCCCTTGAGTGAGCTTCTGCAATTATAAATGTTAAATAAAGTGATGTACTGGTAAAAGATAAAATAGAAAAGGCAGGTAAAATTAAAAATTATTTCAAGAGTGAGTCAGGTGCAAGGTCACTTTCCTGTTCCTAAGGGATGCCTCCTGATGAACAGTAATGTCAGTACCTCCTACAGCTCCTGCAGATTGACATTCCCACTCCCCCAGTATTTAGCACAAGTCTTTTCTGCTTGTACTTGACCAAGTAAGAGATCAGATTTCTTAACTCATTTTAAGACATAAAAACACTGTTAAAGGGTTAAAATAATCTACATTCATTTCCCACATTTTGAACACTATTTCATTGATTCTCTGGCATTGATATTTTCTAAATCTTTGATAATTTTTGTGCTTCCCTTTAAACCTGCTGACCCACAGTATAAAACACTGTACAAAACTGGAGTCTACTGCATGATTGGAAAGGCTTTCTGTGACTTGACCAGTCAGCGAGTGATGTTTGATAATGCTAAAGGTCTAATCATAGCTAGTCCCCTAGTCCTTCTCTGCATTTGAGAGATCAGCATCTTCCAGAACTGGTGCATAATGTCTTGAGTTAGTTGTATAACAGAAATGAAGTAAATTGTGTTCTGGGTGTCTCACATTATATTAAAAATTTAAGGTTAAACAGATCTCACTCCTATTGCTGAAAATTGTAATTGTGTGAGAATATTAATTGTATTCATGCTTTTCAATGCTTAACTCAGAATTGGGATCTTAAATTGCTCCCCTGTAGAAGTTAGCATATGACTTTGGTAAAACAGGGAGACACAGCAATTAGCTACAACAACTTTACAGTCACAAATCCATATAGGGCCCATACTGTTCTATTGTCCATATTGATTTATTTCTCACTTTTCATTAAGAATTTGTAATAAAAAATAAAATGGTTAGTAAAGCTTACAGATTACTGAGCAGAATAACCATGTGATCACTGCAGCCCCCTGTAACCACACAGCAGATTCACTCAGTGTCTCACATCTATCCTCCTCTGAGGAGGAGGAACTGTGCTTGGGTCATGTGTGAAACACACAGCTCATGCACAGCATTTTTGTAAACCTTAGGTAATAATCCCTATTAGCAAATCCTTATGGAGGAAAACAAACACTACAGAGGCGATATTAAGGCAGAGAGTTTAAGTCAATTGCCATTAAAAGTTGTTCAGGCCCTCTTTGTGTTTGTCTCTTTCACCCAGAGATCCAAAGTGTTGAGGAAGGAAGGTGGGAGGGGCAGGAAATGATAACATAGTTCAAACTGAAGAATCTGATGACAAGTGACATGGCACACATATGCTAGCCTACCTTTCTCCTCAACAGTCACTGTTGTCCCATTTCCACGTAGTTTCTTAAAGAAAGGTATTTCAATAATTACCTCACAGTAGTAAAATCCAGTGTCATTTACATTGGCAGATTTGATGACTAGCACATCCTTGTTTTCACGGGTGATGTTGGATGAATAGAGAAGTTTTGACAATATACTTTTAGTGATGTTCACTTTATTAACAAAAAACCAGTATGCTCTACACCTCTCAATAGCTTTTTCCCAAATACAAGTGATTTCAGTGTAGTCTCCAACTGATAGATTTGTATTTGTTGGTGTTTGGATGACTCTTAAATTATTGGGACCTGTAGCTATGGAGAAATACACATAGATTTAAAAGGTAAAGCAACAAAGAAATGTCATGAAATCTGCATTTAAAATAAATAAATTTAACATTAAAGAAGTGTTTAAATATTAAAATAAGCATTTAAAATAACAATTAATACTGTAAAATCATTATGACATTAATTTTCACGCTTACTACTCACTTCTCCCTTGAATGGTGGCAATTGTTTTCTGGCTAAAGTAAATTTTTAATCTGATGTGTTAAAGTCCTCCATCATTGTTTGTGTGCAATAAATGAATATTTTCTGTATGCTTGCTGATAAACATATTTTTATTTTCAAGAAAAAGCTTTATAAAAAGAGATTGAGTGTGAAGCATATTAAACACTCTCTGCCAGATAAAGAAGGAACAAAAGGAGTAATTCAGAATGATTCATTATTCAATAGTGAAAAACTCATCAAGGTTAAAGAAAAAAAGACTCCAACTTTTGTCCCCATGTAGGAGTTTTTGTCCAGCACTGCTTCTAATGAATCACAAGTGTACAGCATTTTAGAGGTGGGTTTTTTCATTTGGTTTCAACTTCTTCCATTAAGTACTTGCTGACAAGCAGTTTACAACATCAAATTCACCTCCATTTAATAAGAGGTTAAATGTTCTGTTACCCTGTACTCTCATCGGGACTCTTGTCTGGCTTTTAAGGAAATGCTGACTTGGACAGTATCAGTAGAAATCAAACTTTTTGTTTCTTCCTGCTTTCAAAACATTTTTCTCTCAGTGCCAGCATGCAAAGTGAGTGATACATGAGACATTGTGCAATAAACGTAAAAAACATTTTCTTCTAAAGGGAAACCACTATGTGGGTATCAGAAAACTCTTTTTACATTCTAATGGCATTGATGCTCATTACAAAAGTGCTAATCCTATAAAATCTATTCCCATGACTGCTGAGACAATTATTTTCATATGCTATATGAAGAATTGCAATTCCTTTTTTCTATCCTTTACAACATTAAATGGAAAAACTAATAATAAGAGTAAATGGCATTATTTTCTTCTAAATTTTATCCTGTTTATCACTCAGGCACATTTCACAGCAAGACATAACTAATTAAACAATTTTTTTCATATCTCATCCTAAAATGGCATCTGATCAGTTTTATCAAAATATGCAAATAAATTTTTCTGTTTTTTTCAATAGAAAAAGCCACACATTCATTACAAGTAAAGGAATCAGGCACCTCCATCTTTGCACTGCAACACTTAAAAACTTGTAGAAAACAATATGGACACTATAGGCATAATATAAGCAGCAGAAAAAATAAGGGAAATAATTGATGCAGTGTGTAAATGACAACCTAACAGAACAGCTAGAACAGCTTCTAACTTGTTCAAGTTAAAGAAATAATCACCAATTTCAGGTTTTCTGTTCATTTGATTTGTTGTTTAAAACACAGTTGTGCTATTGACTGTGCTATATTTCCATCTTTACTGCTTTTCTGAAAAATACCACTGAAAAAAATTATTTTGCTAATTTTTAAACTCATATGGAATACCTTCAGAATTATCCACTGTGATAGGTAGTGAATAAGATTCATGAATCCTTTAATGCTTTGTACTTCAGTACCTATGTGATCTAGAATAAATCCTCCTTCACATTTTAAAATTCTACATTCAGCATTTTTCATAATAAATATTCAAGTCAGAAGTCCTAAAAAGACGGTGCATACATTAACCTAACATCATTTTGGGTGTTGAAGAGTTCAATTTATTCCTCTATGCTTTCTCTGAAACAATTTCTTTGTGAAAATGCTTTTTGATTTCTCATGCTTTTTAATCTTGCTTTCAGCATTACAAAAAACGGTTAATATTCTCCTTGTCTCACATGTGTATTTGAGGTGGATATACCATAAGTTTTTTTTTTTAAAATCCAGCTCAAGAATTACAGGCAACTAGCTAAAAACAAAACAACTACAAAAAAAAAAAAAAATAAAAACAAAAAACCACTCAACACTTACCTAAGCAGCCAAAACACACTGTTAAAAGAAGTTTCATTGAAATTATGAACATCATGCAGAATTATTAGCATTTGCATCAGGCTGCCTTGGTTGAAGATCAGCAAAATACCAAATGAAAGCATGTCAAATTTGCAGCTTAACTTCCTCTTCCCCTCATGTGGTCATGATGATATGACCTAAATGCAACCCAATTTTTCCCAACACTCTGTGAAACTGCTGTTTCAGAACTCAGCCATCCTACTTGAAATGAAATAATTTCTTCTTTAACATTTAAACTGTGTTGTAACTGGTTGCTGCTATACCTAGATTAGTCTCTCTTCTGGTATGACATAAAAAAGAACTGGTTTTCCATATGTAGTTTCATGATAGCATTTACCATTGTCCTTCTAAAATCCTTCATTTAAAAGCACTTTTGTGGCAAGCACATTTCTCTCTCAGGATTTTTCATAGTGGTACACGGAGAGAAAGAAAGAGAAAACAATTTCTATTTCTGCTCCTTGTTTTTCTCATGTGGAATGTGCTTGGAGAATTGTTTACCTGGGGTGATTTCTTGACTGGATTCTGGTGAGAATTGTTTGAGTCTGGTGGCCAATCAAATCCACCTGTGTCTGGGCTCTGGCGAACAGGGTCACGAGTTGTGAGTAGTTAGATATGATAGTTAGAGAAAGTAGCACATAGATTTAGTATCCTCCTTTATATAGTATATTAATGTATTATAGCACAGTTATAATAAAAAAATCATTCAGCCTTCTGAACTGGAGTCAGACATCATCATTCTTCCCATTGGGTTCGCCTGCATTTTACAACACACTTTACAAAGGTGAAGTTTCTTCAGCTGCTGTGCATGTGCTTGTCAGCAGCCTCTTCCAGCCAACCAGATGAATCTTATCCAAAGCCAGAGACAATGACTGCACGTGGGTTACACTGAAGTCAAGCATTGCTCCTACCTTTCTTTATCATACATTTCATTGCCTCCTTGCTGAAATGTTGCCTGAATTCTTCCCTCCTATGAGAAATACTTTTGTACTTTTGCCTTAACAGCAGCAGAACTCTTCTGGCAGGAGCAGCAGAGGAAGGCTGAGTTCCATGATCACACTCAAAGTGGCCCCAGCATCCTGCAACACTAGTGGGGACCTTATGCTGTGCATGCAATGCATCAACCATCACCTCTATGGATGCAGCTGCATTAATGCAATACCAGTGCCATGTACATTAACTAAAGCTCATTTCAGGAAGATTATAAACATGGGTTAAAAGAAAATGATCTACACTTACATCATCAAGATAAAAGTAAAACTTATTTGCCATCAACTATTAAAAAAATTTCTGCAAATATAGGTAACTGTATGCTGCTTAATATTCTCCAGCACTGATTTTGGCTCCAACCCAGAAACACTTATATGGCCTGGCCAGAGACATTCCCTAGAAGACAAAACATTGCATTTGTTTCTTAACTTATCCATCTTATTCCATGTTTCAAAGGCAGTTACTAGGCCAGAAAAAATTGTCCCACAAACAGGTTCAGTTGGATAATGTCAAAATTGCAATGGCAGGAAAAAAAAAAAAGGAGAAAAAAATAAATCAAATAGAACATGCTGAGAATATAAATCAGTTACATTAAAAACTTGATTAAGAATCTGTCAGCCACTAATTTCCTAGAACTAATATCAGGTTTTAGTAGCACTGAGCAGGTGCCCAGAAACAACTGAACAACATTTTGCAATGATGACACAGTCATATTTAGCACCTAAGGCACTGTTCCTTTCCAGTTATCAGCAACAAAAGCACAGTGCACTAGCTCATCTTCTTCTCTGTATCTACCTTACAGATATAGTTTCAGTGATATTTAGATTGCCATGAAAAATTGAAAGGAAGAAGATAGCAAAGATAAATCAAGTCACAAAGTGCTGCAGGCTAGCACCATTTCTGATGGCATCCAGCTGACTTGTTTATCATCCTTTAGAACTAGTGAGGACACAAAAAATACCTTTAAATTCAAATGAATAAAAGGATTTATTAAAGCAAATATTTTATATTTAAGGATATTATTTTATTATGTAAATAATTCTGCTCGCATTCATGCTTTGGTAATACTGATTGAAGATGTAGATTGCACTAAAATTTTACATACACAAAGGTGCATGTCTAAATCTAAAGGAAAAAGTATTTTATTTTGTATTTAAATAACTGCATTTCTGAATTTAGTGTTGAGTTGTGCAGCTGGCAGCTCCAACATGCAGAATAATTTGCCTAGAAACTAGGTGAAGCTTTTTCCATAGTGCTGATAGCATCTTGTATTTACTCTAAGAGATACTTTGGTTCTAGTCCAAAGCATCTACTGTCAGAGATGAAATGAACTAGCATACAAAAAAAGGGGTTGGTGGAAAGGTTTATTTTTAGCCCTGGTAACTTCTCGGTACCATTTTACAGCACAACCTCACAAACTCTCATGACAGCACTACAGAGTGGGTGGAAAAATATGGTGTCAAAATTTCTTAAGTGCCCTTCGCTGCCAGGAGAAGTGTAGCACACAAAATAACTATGTGGGTCAGGACAGCATCTACAACAGAAAGAAAATAAATACTAATGGGATCTTAACCTTGGAAACTGCATTGATGAATTTGGATTCTCTAAAGGTGTATGCTTACTCACCTGTGTGCTGGAGATGGTTGAAGAGCAGCTGCTCAGTACAGAGTCAGTCTCCTCCAAACACTTTCCACAAATCTCTCTTCCCAAAACTTTTCTCTGTCACTTTCAAAGAGCACCAGTTGAGGCATACTGAAAATTACCTGAAACTTTTAAACAAAGACGATCTAAACTCTCTTCCTTCTCTCTGACCTATATGTCAGACTTGTTTGAGAGCTTATAATACAAGTATTAATGAGACAGCAGCATTTTTGAAGTAAATGTCAGTTGGGAAAATTTATTAATAGATAGCAACAGTGAGGAGAATGTGTGTGGAACTGAAACGAACACCAAGGCTTCCCATAGCACAAATAGGCTGCACATGTGTGACTTTGTCCTCTGGTTAGAACATTACCTCAACCCTCTTTCTTTTGCAGGTCCTGTCTGATGTATGGTTTGAAGTAATATTTGAGAGGCTTGATTTCTATCAGTTTATGTAGCACTGCAGTATTCTTCCCCACTAGATTCATATATGTGAGGGAAGAAAAAGGATCATTAGTAAACAGGTCACTCTAGTGAGATTTGAATGCCTGCAGGCCTCCATTTGCTTAGGCTGAGACTTCTCAGGAAAAAGAACATACAAAATATGGAATGACACCTTTTTCTAGCAGGAATGTCATGCTTTTTACAGACCACAGTCTGGGATGTCGCTGGTGCAATACAAGATTTGACTCTGGCAAATTATTCCCTGATGGCCAATTGCATTGAAATAACTCCAGATAAAATATTCCATTTTATGTTATTTTTCTTCCTTTAAATCAGAAAGCTTCCACTAATCAAAACAGAAATTCCCTCAAAGAGATAAATCAGCTGGTAATGAGGTGTTCCTGCTTGTATTATCCTGTATTAGAAGGTTTTTGTAGGCCTAGTTCAATCTGCCACCTGGGAAAGCAGCACCCAGAGGTAGCAGCTGTAGGATCCTTTGCTGCTTGGCCATGCAATTGCTCACTAAAGGAACAGCTCAATTTTTTAAAATCTATCAACATGACTTGCTGTTACCATCACTTGTATTAGCAAACAGCACTTCAGTCATACCTCTGTGTAATCATATCTCTGTGTAACCCATGCATTATATTCACAGCAGAACCAAGCAGGGAATGAAGGAAGGTGTAGAATTAAGGAAAATGACCTAGTTGAACACATTTCATTCCCCAAATACATATACAAAACAAAATGACAACCAGCTGCCATCATGCTTTACTGCATCACAGTAACTGTTTTTATGTGCTTCCTCTTCCTATGTTGCAGGAAAATGGCTTCTGATGCAGTAGGACAGGTTTGATTGGCACATCACGAAATATTTACAGCCTGAAAATATTACAACTGAATGTGACAGTTTCTGTAGTCATTTCAATGAGATGCAAAACAGGCTGTCTGCACAGAAAAGTCGACCACCAGTGCAGGTCTTCAGCAAAACTATTTCCCTATAGGTATTCTGGAAGGGCCTTTTTCACTCTTTTTCCTTTGTTCTTGAACAGTGTCTCCATGTGGAGAAAATTATTGCTAAATAGCCAAAGTAAATTAGAACAACTACCACAGTAAAATGTAATTTTTACAAGATTCTAGATCTGGGACTATTAACTGGCTGAAAATGCACCTATTCTCTTTTAAAGTTCTCTATTTCCTCTTTCGGTTTTATATTTCACTCATCTGAAATACAGCTTTGTACAGCGTTGCACCAAGCATAATTCATCATTACTACTGCAGTGAAGTGACCGAGTTGATTGTCACCTCAGCTCTGAGTATTTTCCTGGTGAATAAACAAAGTAGAGATGCCCAATGGCATGAGAACAGAGAGATTCTACACATCCACATTGTCTAGAGATAAGAATAAAAATAGAAAAAAATGCAGATTTTTGACAAAAATCCACATCAGCTCTTAGGAAAGTTAGTCACTATCCAAGTTTCCTTCTGCTACTCAATCAGATTTTCTTAGAATTTGCCCTCATTGCCAGTTTAACCTCTCCACACAGTACTCAATAGCTAACTTCAACTTGCTGCTATTGGAACATTTCCTGCTACCACTGTGCATGTCCTCTGAACCTGAGAAGAAAGTTCACAGCATCGCAAGAACAGTGTTTGTTCCTCCTTCAGGTTATATGATGAGTCAGTTACTGGCCATGGGACAAGAACACACCTTCTGCTGTCAAACTGGCTTCAGTTTACCCTGACCACAAGACACACATCCAGGACCAGGATTCTGTCAGGCAAAGTCCATCAGTTCTGAACCTTAAAGAGACACAATTTAAATGAACTTGGGGCTAAGGAATACAAACAGTACATTCCATTTCCGTTTGCAGCAAAGCAGAAACCTTGCAGTTTTTGTCCAGAAGACAAAGTAGCTGAAACACAGCAGGCATTTCTTCTTGCATGTAGGAACAGACAATCACTTGACCAATCACTATTCTGTGATTTGGAACTCATCTACTCTAACAATAAAAACCTTAAGAGAAGACTCCTGGCAGCACTAGACAAGACAAGACTAGAAAGACAATTCAATACTGTAGGACTAATATGATTTTGTTAGTGTTCCAGAGTGAAGCATCACAGAAGCAATCACTTCAAAACCATCAATAGCTAGCAAAATAATGTTCAATATACTCACTCTGCAACACAGGTATTTTTTGCATTGAACAAGTTTCAGAAAAGAAAAGTTATAAATAATTAACCAACAAAAGCACAGTTCAGGCCAACAACTCAATTAAACTCAAAGTTTATTCCAAAATTAATTTTTCTTTCATTAACAGCAGTAGGATATTTTTCAAGATCATCGCTTGTATCTTGAAACAAAACTTCAAAGATTTTACATATTCACCTGAAATACATCAAACATTATTGAACCTGAAAGTATACAAAGAAAGTCCTTATTTCTTTCGGGTGAACAGTTACTATAAAGTCTTCTGAGGTCTCTGTGCTTTTGAAGAATCCTGTAAAACACAAAAGCATTGGTAATTAATTAAAACAGCTTTACTCACATGGACATGTTATTCTATCACATCAGTTTGAACTCATCCCTTCCCTAAAAGCTAGACTTTGAGCAGATTCTCCTCCCTAAAACTCAAAGTAGAATAGAGCCTAAGATGTACCCATTCATAATACTAAAATATACAACAATTTCTCTTCTTTTCATACACTGTCTCATATAGAAAATGTGCAATGCCTCTCCATGCACCTTTTCTTCATCATGAATAAAGAGCAAGCAAGCTCCAAGCTGCAGGTCAAACAGAGCTCTAAACTTTCACCTAGCCCATTCCAAAACCTCTGCTAGCTTTTTACAAGGCACAATATGTATGTAAGTGACAGTAAGGACATTGTACAAGCGACTAACTGGAATGAGAAATAAAATGAGGTCACCCACAGCATTGGATCTGAGTGTCAGCCTTAACTTGAATCATATCCATAGAGTCCTTTAAGCTGATTACAGCAGAGATTGTTACCTGCAGCTGTGTGTTTTTCTGTAGCACAGGCTTAAACCTAGATAAACACAACTCATCAGCATCTGGCAAAATCAATCTGTGTCACAAGTGTGAATTCACAAAGTAGCTGCTTCTATCTGGACAAAGAAAACTCCAGAAAGATTCCAAGATTCTTAACATTTCTAGGCAAAACAAGCTATCAGAAAAACACAACAGTCTGATACTTGCAGGGAATCTTAGCTAAATGTTCCTACCTGCAGGCTGTGACAGGTACCAGGTCTGTCATACAAAACAATAATGCATTTCTAATCTTGAAATTTTAAAAAATATTTTTAAGTAGACTAATCATCAAGCAACAACAATGTGGACACCAACCACTTTATTCCACCTACTTTTGCTTGGATATTGTGCAGTCTTCCATTTCCACCGCTCCAAAGTGTTCACATCCCAGGTGCCTGTGAGGGATCGCTCTTCCACTGCCATCACTGATCCCAATCCCTTTAGCAAAGCCTGTGAGTAAAGAGAACACCAGGAATCAAACGAGGGTTCATAGACAATAGTATCAACTCACCAGCCTAGTACAGAGTAAGACCAAATAGAATTTTCAACTCTAGCTGAATTAACTCTAGTTAATTGGAGCAGAGAGACTTAAAAAATCTGCAAGTTCATGCAGCACAAGGGCAAATACAGATTGATCAGGCTTCAAACTAAGAAGCTGAGCTGAAAACTTTCTCTGTGTTGGAGTACAGAGACTATTAAAAGTTACTGAAACAGTGAATCCTACATATTGTTCCCCATGTTTCTCTCATGACAATCAAAGTAATAAACTGCTGCCATGGAGTATAAAGTAATCTATTTCCATAAGAAAGACCAAATAAACATGAAACTGAAAAAAAAGCTAGTATATGATGGAAGTGACAAAGTTCGAACAACTCACAGAAATAAAGCAACAAAACCGAATCCTACTCTCTGCACTGGTTAAGGTACTGCAGGAAGTGTTACACTACCAACAGCTCAGCAGAACCACATTTAGCAGATTTTCATGCTGTGCCTATGGCAACTTCATCTGAAGTAATGGCTTCTGTGTTGCAAAGCCAAGTAAGAAAAAAAAGGCTCACTTCCCTCTGAGCTAAAGTTCTACCAACATATTTGTATCCATCTTCGTGTACTTTATAATATATGGGACTTGGCATTCCAGAACCATTTCTCTCTGGAATAAAAACACCTTACTTGGTGCTCTGTCTTGAAGGGTTAGATTTACCTTTAGATCTACCATCACAGGCTGAGACAGCACAGGATCCTCTCCAACTTCATACAAGTGTCTAATTCTTAGAAGGACACGACTGAAATCTGCATCACCTTGCTTCTGTTCACCTTCAAAAGAAATCAAAATGCATATATTTTCTTACTTTAAAATTAAACTCAATCTTTAAACTTTTTTTTAAACTTTAAACTCTCATCATTTGAACTTAGTTCTTATTTTTTGAAGTTAGTAAGAGGACTAATATCAGGAAATACCCAGCTCCCACTTCGACAGGAATATCATTAACAGGCATGACGAACAGGAGACATATTTTACTACTTGAGCAGAGAAATAATACAGCACAATTAACTTCCTTGGCTGAGGAATTTAACACTTTGAATAAATAAAAATACTAGCCACAGAAGAGAGAAAAAAAAAGAAAATCAGCTTATTTAAGTGTAAGATCCAGCCACCTTTTGGAAGGCACCTACCCATGTAGATGCTGCGGACCTGCTCTGTATGATTAGAGCTGTATCTCCACCCTGGAATGCTCAGAGTCTGGAGATGAAGATTAGGTGGCACAGTTACAGGCAAATCATGGACTGAATTCTGCTGAAGTTGTCTGGGTAGCTTTGGTTTATCTCCTCCATGCAAAATAAAACAAAACAAACATTAAACATCCATCACACGCACAAGCTTGGCTAAGGGACTGTGGAAGGGTAAAGGGCTCTTTGCTTATTCTGCCAAGGCAGAGGCAAAGTAAATTATATCCTTTCTCCTCCAGGGCCTTCCAAGATACTAAGCAGAAAGCAGCATGATTTTAGCTGCTAGAAAAGTGTATCAGAGCTTTCCATAAAACAAATTTCACTTCAGTTTGAAATTGCTATTTCACTACCAGGCTTCAGTTTTAGTTGATAAGGCGAACAAATATTTTTAAAAGAATAACTCAAAAATGGTCATTAAGGATTCAGCATCCAGGAAGCTGATATATGGTGCACTACCTACCTACTAATTCCTTGTGTGAACATTTTGTTCTCATTAGATGCTTTAAAATTTATTTTCCTCTGCAAGTAGAGATAATTATATAACAAGAGAAACATTTCATATACTTGGACAACATCCATGTTTGAAATTAATGCAAAGTAATTAGCAGGCTCTAAATCTGTCTCCTAATTCACTATATGCTAACTTTGCCTCACGGGAGGCTTGAAGTCTGCATTTAAAAACTCAACAGCATAAATCAAAGCAACAAAAACAAGCCATTCATATGCTAAAGGTAGCATAGGAAACTGAATGATTACCTGATAGTGCTCCAAACATTACTACTGGCCTATGCTCTAAAGCCAGTCCACTTGTCCGATACAAAGTATTGGTGACAGCCTTGGTTCCTAAAATAAGCCAAATAACAGGGCGAACCACTGAAGAGTCATTCAAAGTGAGATTGTTACTCAGGTCCCACTGAAGGTTGTTCCATAGTCTCCTGTGTAGCATCACCTGTATTGGGAAGGTAAATGTCACAACAGGAATCAGCCATCAGGCTTTACTTACATTATCAGCAGCCATGAAATTATGCCCACCTAGAAAAAGAAATAAAAATTTATACTTTACCTCAACTTGTCCATTCCCTTGACTTGATACACCGTGAGCTCTTTCTGCAAGCAGCATCAGCCTTGTGGTATCATCTTCAATGTAGGCAGTCTGGACCATAGGGTAATAGTTCTGTAAACACACAGCAAACCATGCAGAGATAATATTAACACAGGAAACAGAAACAGAGAACAAAGATAAGACACAACTGACTTTGGATTACACACTTGTGCCTACCCGAGCCACTGTGTTATTCACATACGCCTTAAATGGTCTTTTCTGCATCTGATACCCGTTGTTGTCAGTGTAGAGAAGTTGTCTGGTGTTCAAATTCGTGCTTGTTCTTAGAACAGCTTCACGATTTAATTCCAAAGGCCCAACACTGTATTCTTGCTCTATCCTACGGCAAAGCAGCTTCCCATCGTAGCCTTCTGGTACTGAGTATAGCCTGGTGTACACTGCATATATATAGTCCTGAGAAGTAACATTGCTATAAAAATGAGAGGAAGGATGCAGAGTTTATAAGGTGGAGCACTTGACTGGTTATAATAAAACTTGCAAGGCACTCATGATGTCATCCTACACAGACAACTTTCTTGCACATTTTCTATTTATTTCATGTACAATTATTTTTAATTTCAATTTAACTTTCAAATATATATATATTCGACCAGAGTAAGTGATATCTTTCACATGACAAGTGTCAGAAGGATTCCTTATTTGATTACAAAGCCTCTGTTTTTCTCAAAATTAACAACAAATTTAAAAGTTATTATGACTGTCTAAGCAATATATTTACATTGTACAGAATACATGCATTTTTAATCTGCGTTACATCAACTTTGATGCAGGAATTCCACACTACTTTCCAAAGGTCCTTTTCAAATACAGTCCTTGAGCAATGCCATGTAAAGCAAAAGACTTCAACCAAACAACCAGATTTAAAAGGAGGTGAAGGGTTTATAGACTGATATAATTTTACCACAGAGAATAATTAGTCCATCAGGAGTCAGAGTGACCTTATAAAGGATTATTTTCTCCTTTCTCTAATTTGTTTTCAAGATAGATATTCACATATCTATGTGAATACTCATATTCACATATGAAAATGTATCATCACATCCAATTTCCATCCATGTAAGATATTAGCTGCAATATTCATTGAGTTGTACAGGACCAGTTTCTCAACAGAAGTTGTAGTAAAAAATGTATCACAGAGGATGACCCTAAACAATCTCCACAGCCCTCCTCCCTCCTGCAGCAATATGTGCTTCAGAAGTGGGCCCATGTGAACCTCATGAAGTTCAACATGACCAAGTGCAAGGTCCTGCACCTGTGTCAGGGCAATCCCAAGCACAAACAGGCTGGGCAGAGAAGGGCTGGAGAGCAGTCCTGAGGAGAAGGAACTGGGGGTGTTGGTTAATAAGAAACTCAACATGAGCTGGCAAGTGTGTGCTCACAGCCCAGTAACCCAAACTTGTCCTGGGCTGCTTCCAAAGCAGCACAGCCAGCAGGTCAAGGGGGGACATTCTGCCCCTCTGCTTCCCCTTCATGCGATCCCACCCACAGAACTGCATCCAGCTCTGGGCCCCTCAACGTGGCACCAGCTGGAATGAGTCCAGAGGAGGGCTACAAAGGTGATCAGAGGGCTGGAGCCTCTCTCCTATGAAGACAGTTTAAGATTGCTCAGCCTGGAGAAGAGAAGGCTCTGGAGAGACCTTAGGGCAGTCTTCCAGTACCTGAATGGGACCTACAAGGGAGCTGAAGAGGTACTTTTGACAGGGGCATGTAGTGATAGGACAAGGGGAAATGGCTTTAAGCTTATAAAGAGTAGGTTTAGATAAGATGTTAGGAAGAAATTCCTTGCTCTGAGGGAAGCAAGACACTGTTGCAGAGAAACTGTGGATGCTCCATCCCTGGAGGCTCTGGCTCTGGCCCTGAAGGATGGATGGGACTTTGAGCAACCTGGTCTAGTGGAAGGTGTCCCTGCAGGGGGTTTGGAACTGGCTCTTTACAGTCCTTCTAACACCAACAATTCTATGATTTACAAGAGGTGCTTCCTCAGCAGTACATTTAGCAGATGTAAGATAGTTCTTTTGTCTAAATCCTAAACAGCACAAATACACAGAGCTCACCGTTTAGGAGCAACTGTACAGAAGTAACCTAATACATATCCAAACATTCCAGTGAAGCTGTAATGGTGCTGTACCTGTAGAAATACTGCCGTATCTCTGTCATCAAGTTTCCAGACATCACTTCCAACCCCACTGCTTTTGATACTGGAACAGCTGAAGCATTTGGAGCAAATAAGTAGTTATCTGAAATAGGTCCTTTCTTTGTGTCTCCATTTACATGGTACTCAAGGAACTCCTGGGTGAACTGGACAGTCTGGTTAGTTTCCCTGAGAATCCACACAAGAGTAAAAATTATATAACTTACAAACACATTTTGTACATGATAAATGCAAAGCTGAACAGCAACAGGAATGAGGCTGGAAATGTAAGGATAAAAAACTGTTTCTTCACAATGGATTTATTTTGTGAGACTGAGTAAATGAGGACAGCAAAGAATTAAAGTGCTTCCCATTAAGATATATGTCAGTTTGTAAGCAAATGGGATTTCTATGTAATTTTCTATTTTTGTAGAAGAGAAACATCTTAAGATTAAACATCATCTATATTACCTCATTGTTTTGATGCCAGAGTTGCTACAGGATTAAAACTACCCATTTCACAAGAATGAGGTACACTGCACTGCTCCTATGAATAATTAGGTTCACTGAACTTTGTAGCTCAGTAAAATCAGCATGATGCAAGTTTCCATGTCTAACACTGGTAACAACACAATCAACAGGATAGCAACATTTACAATCACTCACTACCTACTGTAAGTCCTCCTCTCTCCACTGAAGCTTACAGTTTAGCTATTCATAACTTATTATCACAATTTTTAGAAAGTCATATTGAAAGCAATTTAAGATGCTGCTCTCTGCTACCTGCTCTGCCTTTGGCAACTTGCTGTGAAAACAGGAAAAAATCACTTCATCGAGCATATAAATTTATACTGCTAAACATTTTATCTTGTGTTAATACAGCTCCTCCCAATTTGTAATAACTGAGGAGACCATCCAAGTGTTTTCTACTACTTCTCTTATAAGGCACTTTTAGTGCAGGGGCAGGATCTAGAAGTTCTAACTGTTGCAGTTGAACATAAAAGGCTTCCTAATTGAAGATCCCAATTTTTTTCAACCTTTCCTCCCATTCTGACCTGTGAGGCCTCATTCTTTCCCATTATCCCGCTGCAAACTTTCTGAAACTCAAGCATTTTGAGCTTGTCTGAAGGCTTGTGAAGAAAGTGAGTATCTCATTTCCCCTACATGCTGAATTCCAGCTCTTGCTGCCTGCCAGAACAGGATGGACAAAACTGGAATCTGAATTTAGATTTTTGCTCTTCCACACTGTATTTCTCATAGACCTGGAGGCAGTTATGATCTGGAGGCACTCTGAGAAAGTACTTACTCCAGGGCTCTTAGTTAAGGTCCAGCTATACTTCTAAAGCTGATTTTAACGATATTGGACAACAAGATCTTGCTCTAGGAGGCAGAATTATGAACAAAACTGCAAAGGTGAAAGAGATCTAGCCATCACCATGCCAGTGTCAAAGGGGTCAAATATTCCATCAATATGTAATACATGACAATCTGAACCTGAGCAGGCAAAACGCAGCACACTGCACTGCAGCTGAAGAAATTGGGCCAATTTGCATCAGCTGAGAAAGACCACCTGAAAACCTCAAATTTCACCTAAATCTTGATAATTCTTCCATTTTTTTTCTACCTGATTAAATGGAAATTCCTTAGTTAAAAGTTTCCTTTCAAACCGTTTTGTAGCTTTCTACCACAGAAAGAGTGATATGGGACTTGCAAAACACTACTTAGTATAAGTAAGCTCTTACTTTATCACTTAAGGCTCATTGTGCAGCCATAGTGTATGTGCTTCTTAGTAATTTTAAATAAAAATGCACATTCATAATCCTCTTTTGTTCTAACGTACACTGAAACTCTGCTGGTATACTGGTTGTTACTGTGATATGTCATCTCAGACCAACTGCAAAGTTGAACAGGGCAACACAGAATTAGTATTGAATCATGCCTGTGTTGAAGTGTCCTGTAAAAGGGGGCATGTGAAGTAGGGATAAAAAAGAATTTTAAAGACCATAAAGAACATTTTGTTGAGTCTTGGAATTAAGACACATAGTACAAATCCTTAGACTTATTTTTATGAAGTGTTTTAAAAAATCTGAAATGTTATTGAAACAAGCAGGCAATCTCACCTGTCTGTAATGCTGTGCATCAGGTTTGTGTTTTGGTCAAACACAATCTGGTAGCAGCTGTTAACCACAGGAAACAACTGTTGGCTTTGCTGCCCTGCACGAGTCAAGTCTCTCCGCTTGTACTTGATTGAGCTCCCAATAAAGGCAGACTGTTTACCATCCAAGGGTTTAATACTGTATTTTCTGTAGCTCAGACCACTTATTGCAACTAGAATATACAGATCATAGGTAGATGGGGATTCCACGGAGCTTTGAACCTGTACATTAGCATACACAAAAATGCTTCATTACCAAAAATTAATTAGCAAGGCAATTACCTTCATGTGTTGTAAGCCCTAAATTATAAAAATTAGCTTCTACTTTAATAAGATTTTAAACATGCCCTTTTTATAATTCTAAATTATAATGTAGATCCATGCTGCTTTTAATTGGGAGCCTGGTAAACTTGGATTAAGCTGAGCCTTTCTAGTGAAGCATGACCATGTGCCAACCCAAAGAGACTGATGGTTTCCAGATAAAGGCAGTATGGTCTTATGCCATCACATGTACAGGAACAAGGGATAGCTGCTGTGCCTCACCACCTGACTACAATGTGCCTTCATGCACGGTCACAGTCGTAAGCCACAGGTCACAGAAACCGTGCAGCTGGCAGAATTTGCCATCTCAGGGACAGAGGGGAGCATCTGGAATTGTGTCAGGCCTCTTCAGGCCTTATGTGTAGGAAGTATTCCTGGAGATTTATCAAGCCACTGATGATGGTACATTCTGTACAGCAGATGCTCCTGAGAAAGGCCAGTGCTAGCTCTCACTTGAGGCCACTTTCTTCCCTCCCATGGAACAGCTGGCTTTGTCTTGGAGCTTGGCTATGACAGAATGAACCATCAAATGGCAGCTGACTGACACCAGTTTCTAAGACCTACATTTCTTAATTCTCTTCTTCTCCCTCCCCAAGGCAATCTGTCAATTGTACAAACAGGGCTGTCAATTGTAAGGCAGTGCTTCAACATAAAAGGATTTATTTGAAACACTGTTTTTTACAGAAAGAAAAATAAGGTAAGAAGCACCAGGTCACAGACAGCAGACATGCAAAGGACAAACCAAACACACTACAAGAGCAGCAAGTCCTTTTGGAGAGTAAAAAAAGTCTCTCTGTTGAGACAACAGGCAAGTAAAAACAACCATTGAAGGACAAGTGGGAAAATCCCACTTCAACAGGAGGTAGAATCTAGTTAATGAAAACTGACATGTGAGAAAAGTAACAGAAAGAAACAAAGTTGAAGTACCTGTGCTGGCACAGAATATCCCAGTTCATCATATACACTCATTGCCTCACTGCTGACAGAAACTGTGACAAAGGTAGTGATGTTCCATGCCAGTGGGTTATAGACAACGACATACAGGTCAACGTCTGTAGCACCTTTGTGCAAACAAACAAAATTTGCAGTCACTACATTATGTATTTTTTAAATGTGGTATTAAAATAAATTTAAGAAATCTGTCTAAGTACAACTATCTTACAAAATTTTAACATAAAACCCTGCAGTAAAACTTCATTATAGAAAAAATGAAAACATTTTATAGTCCTTCAGTAAAACCTCTTCTGCTTTATTCTTCTATTCTCAGCCCAATCAAAAAAGACCATGTATTCAGAAAATGACACCTGAGTTGAATGTAAATGCATCTAGTGAAGATAAGCTGCTTACAACCCATTGTTATGCAGTATTAACTTTATCAGAGTTATACAGAAGATCAAATGAGAAGCCTAATTTAAAAACAGCCCTGTAAAAATCCAAATTGGTCTGTTGCACAGCCCATGACACTGCTTACATCTGACAGTTTAAAAAGTTTCCGAAGTCAAGATAAAAGGGAGTGTAAAGTCTTTAGAACAGACTTCTTAAAAATACTTTTACATTTTTTATACAAGCGGGCAGTACGTTATAGCAAGAACATTTCTTGACTCTGACTGTGCTCCTTATCATGTAATGCTCTGCTCCAGAGTAAAGTTACTTTAGTGACTACTCTGACCAGCACCTCTTCCTCCCCTTGTTTTATATTTGAAGTCTGAATCTGAGAGCCAGGTCTAATATATGCACTGAGGTAGAGTTCTGTCTAACATCGGCTGAGAAATCCTGGGTCTTTTAAGGCAAACATGATTTTCTAGCCATGGTTCACAGAACTTAGATGTACATAATATGCTGTTTTGGAGGAAAACACGATAGCTTCCATGAGGTAGCTTGAAAATTGGAAAAGCTGTGCAAAAGGTACCTGGTTTTCCTGAGCCTTTAGTGTAAACAGAAGAATAGACCTCTCCATCTTTCTTTGCATTGTTGATATCAAATATTATGGAAGCCATTAGCTTTTTTACGTTGAACATTCCATACATCAAGTTATTCATGTACATGTCCTTCACCTTGGGAGACTCTGTGCCTGTTATACCATCGTGGTGCTGGACCTTGTATTTAGAAGTAATTTGAAAAGTCAACTAAACTTCTGACACACAACTTAAAACAATAAGGGATGACAGCTATATTCAGAGGGAAAAACCAAACAAGTTACCAAATCCAAGAATGCAGCAAATATACTGTAACAAGACAGATTTTTCATTTCATACTCAGATCTGGTCATTACCTTAGCAGACAAAATAATTATTGACAGCAAAAACACTGAGGACTGCAAATGGTTAATGATACAAGGTTAATCACTTAGCTGCTGAACTTTGAAGAAACAAATCTGTCCTTCCTGCTCTAACTAGCAGAAGTAGAGATTATCAGTAGTTTTCAATTAGTTCAATTTTTCTTTGGTTTTTATTTACTTTTAAGAACAATTTCATAAATAACAAAACTAATACTAAGAAAAGGAATTTCATATGCGAAGTTTGAAACCACATACTCTCACTGGTTGAAGAAAACATTTGCCAGTAACCATGATGCATGGTTAAGGGGCTGAAGTCATGTTTCAAGGCAGTTTTTTGAAAAATTGCTTTATTTTTACTTATGACTTGCAAAAGGGGGAAAATAATTTCCAAAAATATAAAAGCAACTTTGACACAGTCCAGGTGAAATGCTTATGCAAACTTTTCATTTGGAAAATAAACATTTTCATTCAAAGTAGAAAATAAATCAATCTTTACCTCTGAAACTGCCCATCTAAGACTCTGAAGTTGCTTTAAGGCTTTACATTTGCAAATAGAACCTTCTGGGTGTTTCCAGACATACTGTGTGAAAAAGGACTCTCCAGCATAAAGCAGTGAACTTGCTCTCCTTGCAATTCCTTTTAATGTGCTTCGAGAAGTATAAAACCCAGTCCATGCTTGGAATGGTTCTGTTTAGAGTGGAACAGATCCAATACACATCAAAATATCACTTCATTTATTCTTCTTCTTCTACTACTACTACTGTTCAGCTTCTTACATGAATCCTACTGGGGATTTACACAGCAGCCATCAAGTAGAAAGGTCATAAAGCCTACAAAGAAACTCAGCCAGGAACATGCACAGAACTATCATCTCTCCTACAGGCCTAGTAACATGCAAATTTGATACAAAGCCAGTACCAACCAAGTTAACCTGTGTTTATGGAAATTTCTTCCTTTTGGATCTGCACAAAAGAATTTTCAAAGTTTCACTGAACCACATATTATAATTAGTTGTTAATAAAATACATGATAATCTTTGGTAATTGCTTGATACACATACCCTAAATTTCAACCTTTCAGTCAAAGGGATTTACCTTACATTTAATTTCTTCAAACTGGAGTAGAAATAGTCATGTGATGACTTCAAACTACTGCATCACCTCAAACTACATCAAGAGATGCCCTCAAGTGGTTACTAGAAAGTATTTCAACATTCTGTTTGTATTAACGTTTCAGTAGCCCACAGAATGAACTAGGAAAACAATTTGTTTTTAAAACCTTCAAAACTCTCCTTACGGGTGGGAGTGCGTGTTTGTTTGGGGGCAATTTCTTTTAAAATACATTAGTGATAAATCAGTTTTCCAAAAAGATGTTGCAGAAAGTGTTTTCCAAAGAGCATACATGCAAATGAAATAATCTGCTATCAGCCCAAGATCAAAGGCAACAACTAGAAAATAGGATCTTTTGCTCAAAAACCTCCAGGACAAATTATTTTTGGACTGAAAGGTGCTAGAAGTTTCAACAGAATCAATTAAATTTTAGCTTTAAACGTTACAACACACATACATATCAGCACAGCACAATGAATGCAGAGTAGAAGGAAATACTTATCTGGGACTTAAAACTTGAGTTTCCATGTATCATAAGTGACACTGAGCCCAATAAGTGACTCACAAAAAAGGGCATAGCAAGAATAAGAGAGGATTAATCATCAAGAAGCTAAACAGCATGTGGGAGAAAGTGCACTCAAATCTATACTGCAATTGCAAGGCAAGAAAGTCATTTGGGGAAAAAACTACATCTCTGTGTGGGCACCCACCTGGAACACTGAAGGTGCTGCTATTATGCAAGCTAATAGCAATTGAATTCTGCAGGTAAATTATGCCAAAAGATAAAGGAAAGAGCCCAGATGTAAAAGGATATTAATGGTTAGAACTGGCAATGCTTTTATCAGTAAGTTGTTAGATATGATCCCTAGAGGGAGGTGAGGGAGACAGGGATCAGTCCATGCCATGATTCACAGGAAGCAATGGTTATTTTTATTCAATGAAAAGTTAATAGACACATTACAGAACAGTCTGAAATATATGTACACAGCCAAAAAATGTGATGAAGCAGCGGTAGCTACAATTATACAGAAAGGTGTTTTAATGAAATCAATGGTATTTTAATAATAAACCAGGCAATAAAATAAATTAATGAGTTTAGAAATTGAGAAATTGGCTGTGTCTTCTCTCTGCATACTTTGATAGAAGGTATAAAAGGGTAAATTTATTGTGGAAAAGAATTAAAGGGATGGCATGAATTTTTTTTGTATTTTTCTAGTACTTTTCAGCTCTGCTTGAAAAGCTAAGTCAGTGCAGCATGTAAGATGCAAGTAAGCAACAAAGAGCAGCAAAGAACTTTTGTAACACTGTGTTACAAAATTTCAGAAATACTGACTGTATTTTTACTTGTTTATACTTCAGTTGTAAGAGAATTCTTTCCCACCCCAGAATTTCAAAGTGTTTTCTTTAGTTAAAAAGGCAAGACTTTCTCCTACAGAAGACTTTAGGGGTTCATCTACATTAGCATTTTGTATGGAACAGGTCATCCTTACCTAGTATGCTTTGCTTTATAGAAAAGATTGGATTTGGAGCTCACAAACTGAATTCCTGATGGATGCAACAAGCATTAATGGGTATTCAAGTCTATATGACCAGATTATATATTTCCTGCAATTACTTAGAGTGTGGACACCAAATCCTCAACATCAACTGTTTCACTGTGAGAAACCCCATCCCACTGTAGTAACTCAGAACTACCCCAAGAGCTTTCAGATTGCCTTGGTCCCTTTTCTATCTGTAGCTTCTCCAGACATTCACAGATCACTCGACATCACATTTTCCACCTCTGGTCTAAGCTATGCATAATCCAGTTCTTTTAAACAGTAAAAATGGGACATTGTTCTATTTGGCCACACACACATTTTTTTTTACACACCTAAGTTGGGATCAACTCATCTGTTGATGACACCTCATAGTGTGAGCAAATCTTATTAGAAGGCATTTTTCTTCTCTATTGCTCATTTTCCCTTATTAAAATTTTACTTATGTACATTTGAGGCAGACATTAGGCAGCTGTGAACTTAATTACCTGTTGAATATGGAAGAAAGTCTTGAGAGTCCCGAATTTCCCATGTAAGGTTCCTGCTATAAACTGCTTGGAAGTATTCACTGACAGTGGCGTACTGGACAGTCACTCCAAACTCAGCAGAATGCTTGTTAATATAATCCACCAACAGGTCCATGTTAGAGTACTGAACAGATGCATTAAAGAACTGCTTGTCACAGCCCTGAAATTTCAAATGCAGAACAGCCAAATCACTTTGGGTCACATAATTAAGAAGGATCATTTTAAACTCTAGTCTACGTTCCACGGGTATTTCTTTTGATTTTGACTGCCCATATAACTGATATTACTTCCAAAACTATCAAGACTGGGCAGGGTTACCTGCACAGATTGCCTGTAATCATGAAAATACCATGAAAAAGCATAGAGTTTTAGAACCACTCTCTACTTCTTTATATACCATTATCACAAGCACAGAAACCACTAAGTTTTCTTACATTACTGCAAAACTGTGGGTTTGCATCTAGATGTTAGGGATTTATTTGTACTATTAAAAATTACTCCCCATTCCAGCACAATTTTCACTATAGCACAACTACAGAGTGTTATAGTCTACTTCTCATTCTCTACAAAAATAATAAACTCAATCTAAGCAACAGTGTCATAAACAAAGGAGAAAAACAAATCAGTGATTCATCAGTCAGAAAAAGCTTTTCTTTGTAACAACAGGTATTGTGGTGAAATAGTCCATAAAGAACACACATAATCCTTTAATATTGTAATTATGAGACCTACAGCATTGATCAAAATTAGAAACCAGACTGTACATTCAGTTTAGGCAAAGTTATTCTTTCCTAAGGACTTGAAAATAGCAAGAGCATATCAGTGCTATATGTACGTGTAGGATGTAATTAACACAGCATATTGCTGAAGAAAGTGTCTGGGTGACCAAGCAGGGATATACTTGCTTATGGTTCTAGCTAAAATACAAAGACTGCAAGAAAATGATTACACATCTGTTAAGAAAGACCATGTCCTATAATGCTATAATTTTGTTAACACTGAGTTTGTTGAGCTAAGCAGTTAAAAAAGGAAAACATTTAAATAGACAAAGCAAGGGGTAAAAAAGGAAGCAATACTGTAATATATAGTTATGCAAGAGGTTATCTTTACAGCTTTCTCACTTTTTTTCTACCTTGAGTAGGGTGGAAGACTTGATAGACGACTGGCAGGCTATACAAGGAAATTTTATATTATACTAGTTAGTCATTTGGACCACAATCATTAGAAAAACAGTTCATGCCACATGGTTTGTACCAGCATTTCTGCAGTACCTACTGCAGCAAGAACCGTCCACTTACACTCTGGTGTGTACCTGTCTCTTGTAAAGCAAACACTGACCAGGCACTTACCCATGGCCACAACACCTCCCCTGTCCGGAACCAGGCTGCTCTCTCCTTGATGTTTGCCACCATGGTTTGTGCATACAGGTGGAGGTTAGCATCTGTAACAGGGAGACTCATGTTTGGATAAACACCATCTTTTGGTGGATCTGGAAAAGTTGCAAATCCATTCCAAAAAAATCCCGACCTAAGTAGAACAGAGAGCAGTAAGATGTAAATAGGATTTACTCAAAAGGGAAAAACACATCAAAAGGTGCTGGTATAAAATGGGACTAAGAGGCAAAAAAAATCAATTCATATTCATTGCTACTATTTAGGCTTAAGTATTTATTTGGGGGTGGAGGTAGGGGGAAAAGTCTCCAGTTTTCTTTCAACACTGTGCAACTTTTTAAGTCTCCGCTGCTTGCTGGCATAGAACAAAGAAACCATAGGACAAACCAGCAAGCTTTGCAACAATGAGGATGTTCCCCCAAGTAGACTTGATTTTCAAAGAGTATTTTACTGGATAAGCCAGTAAGCAAAATAAATTTTTCAAAAGTTCTCAAATTTCTTCATAAAATAAATGGCAATTTTTTGTTACTTTAGTTTATACATGGACAATAGACACAACCTCAGCTCAAGATAATGCTGAAATAATCTCCCATAGAAAATCAATTAGCAATAGCCAAGTCCCTACAGAGCTTCCTGGAGCTTTCAAATCTTCCAGGCAGAGAAAATAGACCCAGTCCTGCTTTGGGTATTTTCTATTTACAGTAATTAATTTGTTTCACATTTTTATTCTATTTTTTTTTAAATAAGGACTGACATTGTAAGTCACTGTTTTATAAGTAGATGAAAGCCATACCTATGTTTCAAGCCTCCTGGTGTAAGAAAACAAGTCTGCCAATACTTAGAGGTATTTTTAATGCTTGTCAGTACCAAGTGTCACTTTTGAGAATTCAACTGTTAGGTAGTGAGCAAACTTCATTTATTATGATGGAAAGCTGGGGATGCTTAATAATCCTTACTCAGATCTACAGAGTCTAGACATCTCCTTGACCTACCACAGGTCAGGAGAAAGCAGTAGGATACTTTCGAAAGGAAACAGTCAAAGAAAATGCTTAAACCCCAATAATATAAACTCTCAGAAGTGACCAACATTTCTGCATATTTGGGAAATCTTTGGACCTGTTTGAAAAAGGTAATTGTGATGGAGTACAGTAGCTGTACTGATCCATAACATGGGTGAAGATCTCCTGTCTTGCAGACAAGGAAGGAGAGCCCTGCCATACAAACTGAAGCTTCTGAAAAACAAAAAGTAAGAAACCATTACCCTTGATGACATTCACAGAAATACATCATTAACAACTTAAGACTTCAGAGTTCCCATCTTCCCTTCCACCACTTCTAATACTTTCAAGTGCTTTTTCTGAAGATCCAATGCCAATAGTACCCCAGGAAAGGTCCCACACTACATACAGGAGGCCACATCAGTGCCTCTTTCCATTAGAATTGATGCAGGATGAGAGGAGGCAGCACACTGCCAGCACACTAAAATCTAGAGATAAGCTTGGGTTATCACGGCCATTATACCTCAGTTGTTTCAATGGAAGTTAAATACCTATAAGCCAGAAAAGATCCAGATGTAGTCTGACTGGGAGTGGGAATCAATGTTTAACTGATGTTAATGTTTAAATTCTACTGAAGCAGAATTTTACTGTTTTGGAAGCCTTCAGACTGTTGAGGACCAGAAAAAAAAAACATCTAGCCGAGCAAAGATTGTCAAAAGGTCATAAAAGATTTTAACAGAAAGGAAGAACTGCAAATCATTGTAAACACAAGGTGGTAGGTCCAGGCTTCACTAAATTCAACATGTTGTCTTCTTCAGAGACACCTGAGTTTTACCCAAGATTCATAAAAACCGCCTAGTGCCCAGAACACAGTGGTGAGAGAGCGAGCCCCTTATTTTCACACAGTGTAGTGAGTAAAACTCATGACAGATCAGGGTCCAACACAGTGATATGAAAAGCATTTATTGTGTATGGGACACTGTGCAAGAGAAGGCAGAACAGGAAAGAAAACCTGAATTCAGCAAAACCATGACTAGCTGCCACTTTAACTGACCTAGTATCATTAATTTTACAGGCACAAATAAATGTTCTGAGCCTGACAACACTGTGCCCAAAGGTTACACTTTAAAACCACTCACATACAGCCCAACAGATACAAGATTCTCTCAGGGAAAGCTGGAACTCCTAGATGTCTCTGCTTCAAACACTCCTAATTCAGTGTCCATTTAGACTTGCCCATTTGCCCACATTTTTTGTCTTCTTCAGGCTAGACTACATTTTATCACTGACCACAAGTCATGAAGACATTAATTGACCATATAACACAGATTTAATATGTTTCACCATTACCACATGCCATCAGAATGTCCCATTTAAACAAGAAATACCTACATTTTCTTGCCCAGATGACAGAGATTCTTATCTTAATTACATGGTTTAGATTACTGTAAGTAGAGACCAGCAATGGTTTCATTCCTAAGGGTATTTTTACCTTGTTTTTCTGCATGTCAGCCTTCAGATCATAGTCAATACGAGAAATAAGATGAGCATTGAAACCAGCCAGAGCAAAAAGAGTTGGTGTTGTAGCTGAAGCTCCAAAAGGATCAACATGCCAAGAAAACTGAGGCCTGAAGCCAAAGGTTTCATACAAAAACCCATGACCTTCTGCAAAGCAAAATTTGTTTAGGTTAGGAAAACTTCTAAAAGTTAATTTCTTAAGTTTCATAGGCATATTGTGATACAGGTAAGTCCTTGAAGGATAGCTTCTTGTTGCTGTTTCCCAAAGCATTCAAAGTTTTGGGAATTTAATCATTCACACCAAAAAGTTTCATACTGACAATGTTTATATTATTATGCCAAGCATAACTTATAACCATTATAAAAGATTATAACAAAAAGGAATTATTATTAGAGACAGGTCTCGGAAAAAGTACATAGCTACAGACTAGGTTAAGGCTAATAGCCAGGTGGGAATCTTCATGAAAACAGCAACCTGGGGTTTAGTTTAAGTTTGCTTAAAAAGCATAAAACCCATTCTCAGAAAATTTTAGTCTCATATTAATGACAAAAGGACAGGGAATCAAACCATCCACTAAACAAAACTAGCATGAATATGATTATCAGTCATATGAAAAGAAAAAAGCTAAAGGTTAATAGTGAACTTGATACTTGATGTTATTTACAACTAATGTTATTAATAGAGAAATGAGTTTTGAAGAAAGAAACCCTCAAACTAGGAAAGCCCAGACAATAGCATGAACCCAGAAAAATAATTTGAATCAAAGTAAAACTATCAGGAAAGCAGTAGGTTTTATTTGGAAGTCAGGTATATTGCACTTGGATACTCATCATTAAAAAAAAAAAAGAAAAAAAAATTGCAGATCACTATTTCATAGTTACAGAATTATGCTCAGAACGACCTGAAAATACAATAATATCTTCCCTGGAATAACTTTATTTCAAATTTTAATATCACATTTGAGTAAGTGAGGCTGCAAGGCCTCTTTTCACTTCATCTTTCCCATGGTTAATGTCTTCCCTAGCTAAAATTCACAATGTGTTTCAGTATTCTGATAGAGACCTATTTGAAATAGGGTTTTCCAAGCTCCTCCAAAACACTGGAATCCTGGACAGACAAGAGAAGACATGAAATCTAGACCACAAATGTCTGCACTGGCTTTGTCGTCTCAACTTGAACACCACACAATAATTTCCTTTTATGTACTCACACTGAATAGAGGGTTCAAGACAAACAAATGAGAATTTTAAAATACATTAATACTTATGTTCCTGGTTAACAAATTACCAAACTTGAAATTTACTTTTTTAAATAAAGATTATGTTTACACAGAACAAAATGTTAAATTGGAAATAATGTGTTTTTCAGCTAACTACAGTGAATAGAAAATACGTGTTTGTGTTTAACAAAAGAACTCTTCAACCATTTTAGTATTGTATTTGGAGAAGTCCTAGGTACAGTGTTCTAAGCCCATAAAGCAATCTTTAAGCATGGGAGTAAGATGAGAGAAAAAAAAAGTTCATGTCTTCTCCCCCTCTTGGCCAGAGTGTACTGAGGTACAGAAGCAGCTGCTAATCCTGTACTCCTGATAAACACTGACAAGCAAGGAACAAGGCCAGTGGTGCTGTGCAGTCAGATGCAGAAAATAACAGAAGTGTTTTCTGTCCCTTTACTGTCCCATGTAGAAAGCTGCCCAGAGTGTAGCCCTGGCACAGGCAGAGTTTCCATCAGCCATGGCAGCTGGTGCTAACACATCCCCTCCTCGTGGCATAGAGCAGACACCTCTAGCACAGTGGTGGCATCAGTTATCCTGTTTCTGTTTGCACTGACCAATGCAAACAAACCCATGTACTACACGACTATTTAAACCATCAGATGGACACGTGTAACATACAAATGTTAGATGCAAAAGTTAGAAGATTAAAATGGCAAACAGTGCATCTCTTGGAAATATGCACCTCTTCCTAAGAGAAAACGATAATGATTGCAAATGGGGGTTTCTTCATCAAGGAAGTCTTTCAACTTCTTTTAGTTGACCTCAGTGACATTCCCGGTGCCCTGTTCTGCAGAAGACCTTACCTAAACAACTTCCCTGCACTCTGAATTGCAGGGATTTCCTTGAGGAGTGTTTCATACCCTCAATTTCAATTTCAAATAACTATCTTCCCAGGAACTTTGCTCTCAAGCACACACACAAACAAAAGGCCTCTGCTCCAAACAAGTTTATACCTGACAAACCAGCTTTTGGTAACCTTTGTGCCTGCTGAAGAACTGTCATGTCAAAACAAATGGGTTTTTTAAGCAACAATTTTTATACGAATAACACACTAGCTAGTAGAAAATAAGAAATGCTTAAATTAGTTCTTAAGTCAGAAATTAATAGCAATTTTGGAGTGAAAAAAATTAAAACCAAACAAAACCTCCAAGGTCATTATAATGAAAAATAAAAGTTAAATGGAAATATGCATACCCGTCAACTGTAAAATTTGATCATCAATTAGTGTCACAGCTTCATCATGCATCACTTGCCCTCCAATGACAAATTCCAGTCGTCCCTCCTGAAGCAAATGATGGACCTATGATATTGAAATTAAGACACAGAACATAAGCATCATTTCAGTCTTATCCAAGAAGCATTTGATATCACAGCACATTACCTAGACACAACATTTGTCAAGAAGGCATCTAGGACAAAAAGTGAGATAAAAATGAGATACAGGGCTGTCTGTACTGAGGCTATCTAAAGGAGAGTAACAGAGAAAAAAGTATTTCAATGTGCTGCACAGTGCACTGATTTATCCAACTTACACTGAAACCAGGTAACAGGAACGAAGGATGCCAGGTAGACATTGACCTTTTGGTGTTCCTCAGTAATGCTGTTACTGTGCCTTTTTATACTGTCTGAACACCAGACACTGCACTGGCAGCAGCCTGTAATCCTGCCTCAAGGCAGCTAGAGCTGGAGGATTAAAACAGAAGATACTAATGCTTCTCCCAAAATCTTCCTCCTGCTGCATCCAGCTTGGCTTAGGGAAGGCACTTGGTGGCTGGATGGGAGAGCAATATGCAATTCCTTGCAAGCAGCAATGGAGCCCCTGGCAAGCAGTAATATATACAGGCTCCCAGGATTTTAGCTGGAAACTAGATCTGTGGGATCCAGGAGAGAGACAGACAGTGCCATCACACCATGGCCACAAACATCTCTCCTCTACTCCCTATGCATCTATCTTGCCTTTGGGGCACAGAAAAGTTGCTCAACTTGTGACTGACAGAATGCTTTATTAAGAAATAGTTATTCCACAGGTTTGCCTGCCTGAATAACCCACTGCTAACCTTAATGTCTGCTCTTTTTCCTAGTTTAAAAAAATGTCAGTATATTACAACCTGCTCGACTTTTGGTGATGGCTTTTTCTTGGCGGGGGGTGGGTTGGGTTACTTTTTCTTGGTGGGGAGGGGAGAGTTTAATTTCAACTCCTAGATAAAACAGGTATGCTGACAAGTACAGCCTTCTGCAAATGCTGGATGAAGTGGCAGATGGGGTTTGGAGGGAGGAAGGAATAGTCTATGTCCCTTTCTAAAAGTGTCAGGAGTCTTCTGGTTTTATTTTAGTTACTTTAGAAATTCAGAGATATCTCAAACTTCCAATAAGTAAAGTTTATGCAAATATGTATTTTAATCCTCAACATTTTTTTTTAAAATCTGTCATGTAGGATGCCATTTTTAGAGCTATTATGTTTATTTTCCTAGGAACCTTCAGTGTCTACTCAGATAGGATGCCAGATTGTCAATTTTGATTATAATCATTTCTCTCCTTCACAATGTTGTGAAAACGCTTCAGGGCTCAGCATTCCTAAATTAGTTCCAGCCGACTGTGGTGACTGATTAGCATGCTGGGAGACCAGATAACTGATATCTGGTGTCAGCACATAACTGGCCCTGACCTACATGAAAAGAATCTGTAATTATTATTTCCCATTTGGATGGATGTCCAAAATATACCTCTGATCCAAACCTGGGGCCACAGAAATGTTTTTTTAATGTAAGTTTTGTGGAACCACTGAGAGGCTGGAAGCACAAGAAAAATAATTCAAATAATTAAAGTAATATCCAATCTTCTGTCTCCCCAAAAAATAAAAGAAAACAGTATCTGTAAAGACAAGCACTTTTTCTGATCAGAAGGGGGCAAAAGGAAGGAGGAATGGAGGAAACAGAAGCAGTAGTACTATAAGCAGCAGGATGCTATGGTGTTAGAACATATCTGTGATCCTTGGGACCATATTACCCATCAACTCACTCCTACAAACCAGACAGGAGTGGTGTCGGAACCCAAGGTGTCCCTCAGACACTCTTGGATGTTCTGGGCCCAGGGCAGAAGCCTCTGAGACCCTGGCAGGCGGCCAGGGACCCCTGTGGTCTTGAGCTTGACCCATAGAACAATTTACCAACCTTGCAGGAAGAACAAGAAATCACAAAAGTTTAGATATTATAATAGAAGTAGTCAAAAAGTGAAAGGTAGGATTTTTGAGTGCTGTACAGGGGGTTTTAGGCCTTGTACAGGGGGGTCTGAGTTTTGTACACGGGGGTCAGAGGTTCTAAGATGGAGGGATTTGGGCGTGCCCTGTCCTCCTTCTTTCTTCTTCCTATTCTCCATGTTCTTGGTGGTGTTGGCACTCACAGATTGGTTTAGAGTAGAAAGTCACTGTTCAACATAGGTAGTAGGCATTGGGAAAAAACTATAAACACCTAATACGTAATGTGTGATATAAAAGATGGCACCAGCCCCTCGGGGAGGGGAGACGGGGACAGCAAGAGACGGGGACAGCCAGAGACGGGGACAGACAGAGTCAGGGACAATGTCAGGGAGTCTGTGTGCCTTGAGATAATATGCAATAAACTGCCTTGAGACCGGACGACTGAAGACTACTGAGTCTTTCTTTGAAGGCACGGGTTGGAGGAGAGACTTTACCACCATCCGGAGTCACCCAAATCCGGGGAAGACTCCGGCACCTGGCGTCCCTGGGTGGGCACCGACAAGAGACTAATTTACCAGATGACCTCCAACTTCCACCCGAGAAACAGGCACACCCCGAAGACTCCGAAGAGAGAGAGAGCGGACAGCTCCAGACGAAACATCCTGACCTTCACCAAAACAAATCATCCCAAGGACAGCCCAGGGAGGAGAAAAACCAGAAGCGCGCCTGGAATTTCTCGCCTGTGAGCTGCTGGACAGTAATCAGGATCATCTCCGGACCGACCTTGCGCTGACTCGGCTTTTGGTGAGATCGGTTGAGATTAAGAACATGGGGGGGGATACTCCCAAGAGCAGATCCAAGTTTTGTCAGCCCTACAAGGGGTGGCATCCACACATCCTGTGGAGATGGCTCCAAAAGAGCTAAAGGCTCTGTTGTTGTGGGTGCGGTGTAATTACCCGCACACAGAGACACATCTCTTGTTCGAACCAAATTTCTGGCAAGAGATCAATAGGCATTTGCATTATCTGGCCACAAAAAGAGATAAGAATGCCGCAAAACTTTTACCTTCCGCGAGAATAATGTTAGAGTCGTTTTCACAACGCGGCAAGGGGTCTCTCGTTTTACACCAAATAGCTCAGGCTCCTGGAGGAGCACAGGGAGAATTGCCCAGCCAGCAGCATGGGGCAGCTCTCTTCACCACAGATCAAGAGGAAGCAGAATCGCTTCCCGTGGAAAAGCAAGGGGACGATTTTCCAGCACGCCCAGGATCCCCGGATTCCCACAGGTCCTCAGATTCCCCTGAGCCCCCAGAATCTCTAGGGTCCTCCGATGCAGAAACCCCTCAGTCGGTTGCAGATCAGCCGGGGATAGTTGTCACCCTCGGTGAGGGAGGAGATCGGGAATACCCCGAGTCTACACTCACAGGGGGGGGGCTGTAGCAGCACAGGCTGGGGAAGGTGCAGATGGGAGTGTAGAACCCAGGGAGGAGGGGGAGCCGTCTCTCACAGCGGCGGCGGCGAGCAGTTTGCAACAGCCCGCGGCGCCAGAGAGAGCGGGGGGGACTGTGAGGGCAAAGGGGACCAGTGAGAAGGCGGGGGATGCGGGCGCGGCGGTCGTACGTCCCGAGGGTCCCGTGACGCGTGCCATGGCGAGAGCCCGCGCTGCCGTAGTGGCAGCCGCCCGGCAGGCACAGGGTGAAGGCTCCCAAACCACAGCAGCGGCGTTGGCCAGGCAGCAGGCTGAGACAGAGCAAAAAGCTACGGCAAATGCTCGTCTCGCGGCAGCGGCACCGCGCATGCGTGGAATGGAGAAGCGAAACCCAGAAGCCGGGGCGGGGGAGGGCACCTCGCGTGCGGCGGGCGCGACACGAGCACAGACGGGACGGAAGGGACGCGCTTGGGCTGTGGGCGTCGGCACAGAGTCAGGAGAGGCATGTCCCAGTGATGGGCAGTATGGGGTGGATACATCAGAGCCGGAGTGGGATCGGGAAGGTGGCGACGTCAGTCTCGGGGAGGATGAGAGCGCTCCCGAGATCGCGGCTGCGCTGGAAAGAGCAAGGAGGCGCGGCCAGGGTCGGGGCGGGAGCGTCCACACCCCCGTGGTGACACAGGCAGAGATGGGGCGTGTCCAGGGTGCAAGCGTTTGCCAGGGCACCGCCTCCACACCGTTCCCACGGCAATCGACTCATGCGCACTCAGCCTGTGCCCACAGCCAATCCCAGCCAGTCTCAGACATTGTAAAGCTGAAACAGTTGATACAGCAAGAGTCGACATCCCAGACTGCGAGATTTGCAAGTGTAAATCAATTGTTACAAGAATTGCTCAGGGATTTATCAGAGATACAGATACGGGAGCGAACGTCCGAGTCTTTTGCAGTGCCGACCTCAGCCGGTCAGACGACAGCGCCACCCAGTGGCGGGACCGCAATATTGCAGGAGGTTTTGCCGGAGCCGGTTGCCCAAGCCATCGCGCCACCCAGTGGTGGGTCTGTAACATTGCAACACTTTTTTCCAGTTTTATATAAGAAGAAGTCTAGGGCGAGGAAGACTACACCTGCACGACAGCAGGAACCTCCGCTGATTCCAGAACGACATGAGACTCAGGACACTCCTGCTGAGGCGCAGCAACAGGATGATACTGTATGTATTACTGCTTCGGAGGGTGTCCCAGTCTGGACAATTCCAACATCAAGGTCTGCTGATTCCTCATGTCAGGGAGAGTCAATTATAATATCAAAAGGAGTTGTTGAGTTTCTCTTACAGTATCTGACCACAGCCTTGAAGTCACATTCAGAGCTGCTGACTCATCTTTCGAAAATTTCTCAAACAATACAGGGCAGCCATGTGTTTTCCTCTGCAGCAGACGTTCCATTCTCATCCGCAAGCACCCAGCCCTCAGCCTTGCAGATGCCACAGATGTCGGTGAGTTCTGCTGCACCAAAGCCTCGATCACAACAAATAACTCCACTCTACAGGCAAGTACCCACAAAACTTCCAGCTTTACCGAACGCAAAGCTAGACTGGCAGGACATTCGAGCAGAATTAGAAAAGGAAAAAGGTTTATTGCAGGGCTCAGGAAACATCATGATGCCAGTGAGCTATGATGCTCAGGGACAAAACCCAAGGTGGGAACGCCTGGATCGTGGTGCGATCAAAGACTTAGCCAAAGCCATCCGAGACAACGGGTTGTCATCACCGTACTTCAAACAAATGTTGAAGAGCATTTTTGGTATGTATGATTTAACACCCTATGATCTTAAATATCTTGCAACATCAGTTCTTACAGACACCCAGGCTCTTGTATGGCAAAAGGCATGGAGGAGATCCCTGGAGGAGCTGAGAGCCAGATACCAGGGCGGACCAAATGCGAACCTCACCATGGTGCAGCTTGCTGGTGATCCTCCCGAAGACGACCCGATTCAACAAGCGGTGAGGCTCCCACGGAACGTGCTCAGCGACATCAAGGAGGCAGCACGGAGAGCAATCCTACAGATTGCTCCGGCGGGAGTCCAGGACAGCATCTACACGGAGATCAAGCAGGGTCCTTCGGAGCCATTCTCCTCATTTGTGGACCGTCTTTCCCAAGCAGTGGAACGACAAGTAGTCGAAGAGGGGGCGAAACCACATTTGATCAAAAGCCTTGCGTTTTCCAATGCCAACCCGGAGTGCAGGCGGATCATCAGCCTGATGCCACATCAGGCCACCTTGGCAGACATAATAGAGGCATGCAGCAAGGTGGGGACACCACAGCATGTGGCATCCATTGTGAAAGAAGAGTTAGGAGAGCAGATTAAGAAGAGTGTCAAGGAGGTTCTTGCAAATTACACAAAGAACAGTGGCAACACAGGGGGGCGATGTTTTGGATGTGGGGCACAAGGACATATTAAAAAGAATTGCCCACAATTTGCAAAATTCAATAAACCATCAGATCTTTGTCCCCGATGCAGGAGAGGAAGGCATCTTGCAAGTGAATGCCATTCGCAGACAGATGTGGACGGAAGACCTCTACCGCGTTCGGGAAACGGGAAAAAGAGCGCGAATCATCGCCAGCGCGCTCCGACACAAATCATGGCGGTGACGCAAAACCAGCAGGAGCAACCCTCGGAGAAGAACAAGCAGATCCCCTCAGCAGAGCAATCTCCAAAATCCCCAGCGACCCAGACTTGGTACCGCCCGGATTCCAATGCGTGCTGGCAACCACCAAATTGACGTGTTTTTTGGACAACAGCCACACAGTGATACCCACGGGTGTAACTGGGACTTCCTGGAAAAGGCAAGATTTTTTGATAATGGCCAGGGACAGAAGCAGTATTCTTGGACTTGTTGTTTATCCATCCTTGATTTCAGCAAACTACAAAGAGGAGCTGATGGTCACGGCAAAAGCCCTTCAACCACCTTTGACGATTCCAAAAAATACACCGATAGCCCAGGCCATGGCTTTGCCGTCCCATGCAGAAAAACAAATTATGCCGGTGCTTAACAGGCAAGGCTTCTTTTCTAGTGATCAAGCGGAAGTACATGCATCCTGGGTGAAACATTTGAGCCGAGACCGACCCATCGTTACCTGTCGGTTGACTTGTAACGAAAAGACAGTCGTCATTACAGGGATGCTCGACACAGGGGCAGATGTTACAGTCATTTCATACATTTTTTGGCCCCAGGAATGGGACTTGGCTGTACCTTTGGGTTCTCTCGCAGGCATAGGAGGAAGTTCTCTATGCATGCAGAGTGAGAACGCAATCGTCGTCACAGGTCCAGGAAGAAAAACAGCAATCATTCGTCCTTTCATTGTGCAAAAACCCATTACAGTGTGGGGAAGAGACCTCTTAGCACAGTGGGGACTGAGATTGGAATTGGATTTTTAACAGGGGTCACTGTGGCACTCACCACTTTGAAATTGACTTGGAAAACCAATGATCCTGTTTGGGTGGATCAGTGGCCCCTTGAACGAAAGAAATTGAGTGCATTGAAAAAGTTAGTCCAGGAACAACTGCAGAAGGGACACATCAAACCAACAAATAGCCCATGGAATTCCCCAGTGTTTGTCATTCACAAGAAAACTTCAGGATCTTGGAGGCTGCTTCACGATCTCAGGAGGATCAACGAGGTCATCGAAGATATGGGGCCGCTCCAACTGGGGCTTCCATCTCTCTCAATGATCCCGAGAGATTGGTCGCTTGTCATCATCGATCTCAAGGACTGTTTTTTCAGCATTCCGCTTCATCCAGATGATGCTCCACGTTTTGCATTTTCCGTCCCAAGTTTCAACAGGGAAGAGCCCCTGCAAAGGTACCATTGGACCGTTCTTCCACAGGGTCTCAAAAATTCTCCGACCATCTGCCAATGGTATGTGGCTCAAGCTTTGCGTCCAGCGCGGGAGAAACATCCGAGAACAAAAATTGTTCATTACATGGATGATTTGCTCATCGCGGCACCAACAAAACCGGAGTTGCAGAGAGTCCGCGATTGTGTGATCGCAGAAGTTCAAAAGGCAGGAATGGAAATTAGTGCCTCAAAAATACAAGAAATTGCGCCTTGGAAATATCTGGGATGGAAGATCACAAAGCAAACAATAAGGCCACAAAAACTGGAGATCAACACAAAAATCGCCAATCTGCAGGATTTGCAACAGCTTTTGGGGGAGATCAACTGGATGAGACCGATCTTGGGAATCACAAATGATGACATTTCATCACTGCTCGATCTCCTGAGAGGGGACAATAACATCAAATCTCCCAGAACTCTCACACCTGAAGCACGGAAAGATCTTGAAAAGATCACAGACATGATTCAACACAGACAGGCACATCGTTTTGCGGAATCGCTGCCTTTCCACTTGGCAGTGTTGGGGGAAACAACACAACTGTATGGGTTGATTTTTCAATGGGATTCATCTCAGGGAGACCCTCTACTGATGATAGAGTGGGTTTTTTTAGCTTACAGGCCCTCAAAAACAATTCTCACAGACTTGGAGATGATGGCTCAGATCATCATCAAAGCAAGAACAAGGTTGCTGACAATGTCAGGCAGGGATTTCTCAATCGTTCATTTACCTCTAAAGAAAGATTATTTTGAATGGGCAATGCAAAAATCACAAGATATCTCCATTGCGTTGTTAGGGTATCCATGGGTTTGCACAGTTCATTTCCCACCTCACAGAATGCTAAATGCAAAAATAAGTTTTAGAGAAAAACCAAAAATAAGTCAGGAACCAGTGGAAGGTGTGACAGTGTTCACTGATGGTTCAGGGAAAACCCACAAATCAGTGATCACATGGCAAAACCCAAAAACAGAGGAATGGGAATCAGACATCAAGACAGTGCAGGGTTCACCACAAATTGTAGAATTGGCAGCAGTGGTCAGGGCTTTTCAGTTGTTTCCGAAACCTCTCAATCTGATCACAGACTCAGCATATGTTGCGAATGTGATCAAACGATTGGAGGGATCACTGCTGAAGCACACAGATAATGAAATCTTATATTCATATTTATCATGCATAAGAACAATCCTAGAAAATAGGGAACACAGATACTTTGTTACACATATCAGGGCGCATTCCTCACTTCCAGGGTTTTTGGCAGAAGGGAATGCTCGCGCAGATAAGCTCACGATGCCCATCTTACAGACATTGCCAGACATTTTTGAGCAAGCAAAATTGAGCCATGCATTCTTCCATCAAAATGCTCAAGCATTGATGGAATCCTTTCGCCTTTCAAAAAGCCAGGCGAAAGAAATCATCAGTGCTTGCCCAGATTGTCAACTTGTGCAGCCACCTGCATCCACAGGAGCAGTCAATCCAAGAGGATTGCAAAGTCTCCAGCTGTGGCAAACTGATGTCACAAAATACCCATCTTTTGGGCGGCTCAAAAACATCCATGTTTCAGTTGACACATTCTCAGGGGCAACATTTGCATCATTACATACAGGGGAAACCGCAGAACATGCCTGCAGACACTTTTTACAAGCATTTGCATCATTAGGGGTGCCACAAGAAATAAAAACAGATAATGGACCAACCTACACAGGCAAAGTGCTTGACAGATTCTTAAAAAGATGGGGAGTCAAACACATTTTCGGTATTCCTCATTCTCCCACAGGTCAAGCAATCATTGAAAGAACACATCATACCCTGAAATCCCTTTTGGATAAACAGAAAAGGGGGGAGGCAGGTGCAACACCTTATATGCGGTTGAACAAAGCTCTGTATGTGTTGAATTTTTTAAATGGCTCTTTCTCAGAGCCCACTCCACCAATTATCAGGCACTTCACGAACAACACGCAAGCAAAGCTAAGGGAAAATCCTTTAGTTCTGATCCGAAACCCAGAGACAGGACAAATCGAAGGCCCATTCACATTAATCACTTGGGGCAAGGGTTTCGCTTGTGTCTCCACAGGGCGAGGGCTGAAGTGGGTGTCAGCAAGGCACGTGAAACCTTACCGGGTGCAGACGCAAGCGGACGCAGATCCAAGAAGCAAAGACACAGGCACGCAAACGAAGGCAGACAACGGCGCTGCAAACATCTCATCAGACAACGATTGACAACTCAGAGACTTGGGGTTCTTCTTGGGACTTGAGTGTCATTCGGGTGTTGCTGCACTGCAAGGTTTCTCACAGAAAGTGAGGACATGGGCATGGGGTTCAGACAGATAGTGTTCATGTGCTTCATTCTTTTGCCTGTTGCCATGAGCAATAGGGCACATTTTCCCATGAGACAGCCAAAGGGAAATGTGTGGGAAACTTTAGCAAAGGATGGCATGTCTGGACACAGTTCCTTCCTGTGGCTCATTTCGAACCCCAGGAATTGGACATCTTTGGGTCAACAAGAATGAAATTTTGCATCATATTCAACCCATCGGGAGTGACAGAGACAGATAACCACACGATAGATGTCACTCCAAACCAGCTCTTTTACAGAAATGCATCATCCTGGTGCAATTACACCAAGATGATGAGCAAACTATCCCCCCAGAATCCAGCCGTTTTACCAAAAGGAATTTTCTTGATTTGTGGGGACAGAATTTGGCCTGCTATCCCTGCAAAAATCAGGGGCGGTCCATGCAGCATTGGAGAACTCTCATTGATAAAACCCAATTTGAAAACTTTGAGGGAACAGTCACACAGGAAAATAAGATCCATTGAACAATATGGCCCAAATTGTGATGATGAGGTTTATACCTGGAACAAGGCTCGGAGAATTGCAGTAGCAATTTTCTCACCCCAAGCAGCATCGGGGGTGGCCTTGACACAATTGGACCACATAGCGTGTTGGTTGAGCAAACACACTCGTGCCATTTCCTCTGCACTGAGCGACATGTTAACAGATATCGACAGTGCGAGACAAGCAACACTCCAGAACAGGGCGGCAATTGATTATTTGCTGCTATCACACGGACATGGGTGTGAAGAATTTGAGGGAATGTGCTGCATGAACTTGTCTGATCATTCGAAATCTATCCATGAAAACATAAAACAAATGCAAAATAGCATCAACAAATTGCAAAAGGTTACAGGATCATGGTGGGATGACTTCATCAACCTTTTTAGTCTCTCACCATTGTGGAGGGAGCTTTTGAAGATAGCATTTTATATTCTTACAGGGTTTCTAGTTCTCCTGCTTGTTCTGCCGTGCATTTTTCTATGCACTCGGCGGGTCATGGACAAAGTGGCAAGACAGGTCTTCTTGGTGCAAACAGGAGGGGGAGATGTCGGAACCCAAGGTGTCCCTCAGACACTCTTGGATGTTCTGGGCCCAGGGCAGAAGCCTCTGAGACCCTGGCAGGCGGCCAGGGACCCCTGTGGTCTTGAGCTTGACCCATAGAACAATTTACCAACCTTGCAGGAAGAACAAGAAATCACAAAAGTTTAGATATTATAATAGAAGTAGTCACAAAGTGAAAGGTAGGATTTTTGAGTGCTGTACAGGGGGTTTTAGGCCTTGTACAGGGGGGTCTGAGTTTTGTACACGGGGGTCAGAGGTTCTAAGATGGAGGGATTTGGGCGTGCCCTGTCCTCCTTCTTTCTTCTTCCTATTCTCCATGTTCTTGGTGGTGTTGGCACTCACAGATTGGTTTAGAGTAGAAAGTCACTGTTCAACATAGGTAGTAGGCATTGGGAAAAAACTATAAACACCTAATACGTAATGTGTGATATAAAAGATGGCACCAGCCCCTCGGGGAGGGGAGACGGGGACAGCAAGAGACGGGGACAGCCAGAGACGGGGACAGACAGAGTCAGGGACAATGTCAGGGAGTCTGTGTGCCTTGAGATAATATGCAATAAACTGCCTTGAGACCGGACGACTGAAGACTACTGAGTCTTTCTTTGAAGGCACGGGTTGGAGGAGAGACTTTACCACCATCCGGAGTCACCCAAATCCGGGGAAGACTCCGGCAGAGTGGCTACACATCTTTTTTTCTCCCGTAGTTAAAGCACCCAGTAAGGAGGTAGGAATGGTTCACACAAGAAAATTCTGTGTAAATAATGTGCTAAGAACTACAAGGTTCCCATCTGGCTGAGTACTGCTGCAGTACATTTCACTCTTACATATTCTCTTGTCTGAATTGAAAAACCAACTTCTGTACCTAGGTTTGGGAGAGGTTTTACGGTGACCTCTGTGAGCCAGACAGAAGTTTGATAAGAGGATCCATGTTTACCCCTGAAAGGATTTTCTACCAAGGTCGTTGACATAGAAACCAAGAAAGAAAGAAGGATAAGTAAGAGAAAACTGCAATTGTCAGTTTCAATAAGCACCTTGTTTGTCTTTGGTGGCCAGTGAGTAAAGTGTAAACTTATGAGTTTTGTAAGAATGTATAAAAAGCATGCATGCTATAATAAAAACAGTTTGAAGCCTTCTGAAAATGGAGTGTATTGCTTTGTATTGTGACTGTCTCAACTATGACACCCAGGCCGTACTTTTTACTAGTTTTTAATGCTATAGTTCAATACAAAGCAGACACTTCAAAACAAACTAGAATTACATCCTGTATTCCAAGTAAACCACTAAATTACAAAAAAAAAAAAAATTTAAAAAAAAAAAAAAAAAATTAAAACCAGAGTGCCTACACCACAGAAAATCATTAATGCTAGAATTCAAGTGGAAAAAGCAGGGCAGTAACCAGAGTGACCTAAATTCAGGGACCAATATTTACAACTTGCTAATGTTAAAACAGATCATTTATCTGCAAATTAGAGTTTCAAAGTTAGACACACACGTTTAAGAGGAATTTAGTTTTAAACATTTTAATTTTGAGAGAATAAATGATAAAGTAACTAGAGAACTGGCTATACAATGGGTAGCAACAATTACAAATAATTAGGCTAAGAAACTAAAGCCTGACTCATAGGTACTAAATTTTGCACTACCAAGGTCAAACATGATACACATTATTCTTTTGGATTCCACATAATAGCAGGAATAGATATTAGAAACATGGGGCTTGACTTTACATTTGAGTTACAGCAGCAGAACATACTTGAAATAAGATCAACTTACCTTTGAAAGTTGTAGGACTTTCCTCTCCTTCTACAAAGCAGTTCCTATGCTATTTTCTTCCCCACTTAGAGTACAGTTTTCTAATTTAACAAATCTACAAGAAAATTGTCCTACAACAGGCAACTATGGGCAGAGTGCCCCCACAAAAACTGCAAACTGCCTAAACCCAGCAAAACCTCTCCTGCAAAGATCAAGCTGTGCACAGGATGTTATTTGAATATGGAACATAACAGAAGATTCAGAATAGTGAAGAACTATGTGAAAAAAAAAAAAAAAAAACAACAGACAAGAGGTGTGTTTTTTGCATGATGCTTCAAACATCCAGAACTTTAAACAAACTGAAATGTAAAGAACTGTTGTTCGGACCCTGGTAACAAAACAGACCATGGAGTTCTAAGTACCCATGGGAAGCTGCACCTGTACACCCTATGGTTTTAGGATCCAAAATAAACAACCAGCTGCTAGCCTATCAGTCCAGTCTTTGATTCAGCATGTTTGTTTCATGTCAGAGGAAAGAAGAAGTGACAAATAAAACTCCACAATGATGTTAGTGGGAAAAAAATCACTGCCATTAAATGTACAGTCACTGCTTTGCTGTACTGTTTGTGCTTACACATGGCAGGTTTTTGAGCAGTACTTAACTGGAGAGAACAAAAAGTTCCTTCTTGTGAGCAGTGATAGGTTTCAGATGTTTTAATGGATATCGTTGTGGCCATTTTCAGGTTCACCCACATCTTAAAGTAGCATGCCCCCAGGTAAGTAAGTTGCCAATGAAACAAGAACTGTAAAGTGTAAAAAATCTTCAGTGCAAAGGTTACTACCTCCTACTGCTCTAATCTATAGCTGGGGTTTAACCTCTTGCAACTGCCTTTAGAGTTAAGGTCCTTTAAGTACTAGATTCAGAGGCAGCATATACTAGACCTGGGTAAAAAGCAAATGGTGAAGGACTTTGCCCCTATTTATTCCCTGAAAAGAGTGTGAATTCTTTGTTAGTAGGAAGCATGGCTCTAGTGCAATTTACCTGCTGCTTCTGTGTATCTGTGGCTACCATATCCCACCAGAGTCGAAAGAACTCCTGCTCCACCGCAATAAATTTGCGCTGTTTTCCTTTCATTAGCTCTTCTATAACGGTAGTGTAGACATTTGCTGCATAAGCGTGCATACTTTCCTGAAAGAAGAGAAAAGGCAAATAAGCTCTGTTTTGCCTAAATTAAAAGAGTTGTTTTAAGCACTCATTGGGCTTGAAAAGAGAGATACCAAAAACCTCACATTTGTTGCATGCTTCCTTTATACACTAAGAAAGATCGAGTTCTGTCTACATACAGCCTTTGGCCCTTGCGCTTCAGAAAACATCCTCCTGACTGGGGACCTGACTAGACCAAGGTGCAGCTTCTCCCAATACCAGCACCAATATAGGCTTTCTTTTAGACACACTGGGAACAGCTTACCCCGTTCCTCACTGCTCACCTTAAATCATTGATGCCATGAACGATAATATTTTGCACCAACATAGTTACGGGCCCCACATGCACACTTCATTCTCCCATTCCAGCTCTTCTTTTGATGGCCTGAATTACCAGAATTGCTTCTTCAGAGCAAGTATGACTCTGTGCTGTGCATTACCAGTACAATGCAGTGATGCATCTACTGTAAATTGTATTATTATGAAAAATAACTCTATTTTGCTGGATGTTTTAGAATAGAGCAAAACCAAGCTGGTAAAAGAATCATAGAATGAGGTCAACTGTTGACACAGAAAGTGTGAGATTTTATGCATCTACCCCATTTTGCTCCTAAAAACACCTCTATTCCAGAATGAGGCCTATGGACTTTTATTGCAATGCAAATATGACAGCTGTACCCTTCAAATAATCTACCACAGTGTTATATCATATGATATGGCATCAAATTAACAACACCATGCTAATATTGAAGTTGTGCACACAAAGAGATACTTTTTGTACACTTACCTTGACCAGAAAAACTTTTGTTGCCCAGATCCAATCTGCCACCTTTTACTTAATTTTAAAGAGATTGAGAATGTCTAAAGACAACAGCCAACATCCTAGGATTTCCTGAGATGTCTGTCTTTCCATCTGCATGTTATTGGACAGTTATTTTACACTAACCATATAACACTAATCTAGTTAAGTGTTACACTTATCTAGTTAAGTACCAGTTAAATTACTGGTACTTAAGAACACTCACCACAAAATGTAAATCCTAAAGTGGTTGACACATAGATCTCTCCCCATTGAAAAACTAAGGGACATGACATACAAAACATGAATGCAGAGTTTCAATTTCGGTAAATTTCCTACATGAAAATTACCATTTGAAAAAAAGAGATGATGTAATCCAAATCAGAAATTAACATTTCCTAGTGCCTTGCTTTCCACAACACAAACACACTTTTGTAAAAATGCTCATGCCACTAGAAAAAGAAAAACATTTGTGTGTAGGAGGAATGGCTTAAAATACTGTTGGGTTTATCTAAATAATTTCTTCCTCAATTATTCTCCCATTGGTTCATAAGGGTTTTTTGAAATCAAGATTATTAGACACTTAAAACAATGTGAAATTTTAACTAAGGATTTGAAGTTTTAGTTTTGTGTTCTCTTATGCAATTTCCAAGTATGAGTTTGAAGTATTAAAGGAGAAATTCATTAATCTTTCCTAAAAAGGGAACATGCACAGCAGAGATAGTGGGTGAGCCACTAGCTCTTTATTAGTTAGGCCTAATGCCATTTCACTTTAGTGAGTGAAGTATCCACAGCATCTGTCACACATAAATGAAAATATTTCATAGTAACGAAGAAGAATTCAGGATTAGGATTTTGACTAACAAATGTAAAAGGTATCAGGCCCCACCTGATTAATTTTGCTCTGCATTTCATGTATTTAGCAAAAATTAGTTTGCTACTATACTTCAGAGGCAGGCTACTATATTTCAGAGGCTAGGCTCCAACCTCACCCCCGCCATCGAGGACCTGGGATCTTGCTCTCCTAAGAAATGACAGAAGGTTTTCCTGGGGTTTTGGCTTTGTAACAAGATAAACATAAAGACCATGAAAATCTGCCACATCAATCCCCATCACAGAGAATAAGACTAGCCTTTAAAAAGCCCCAAAAAACCCCATCAGGAGCATTCTGCTGAACACAGGCACACAGAAACCCACAGCTCAAGGGCAGGGCTCCTAGGCTGACCATGCCTCCTCCAAAGGAGGATCCCGAAGCACCAGGGGATGGCGGACACACCGGGGCAGACACGGGGCAGGGGCTGCACCGGCCAAGGATTCGCGCGTTTCTCCGCAGGCGGCGCGCCCCGGGAGCCCGGCCCCGGTACACGGCTGCGGGCAGCCCTGCCTGCGGCTCAGCCCCGGGAGCCCGGCCCCGGTACACGGCTGCGGGCAGCCCTGCCTGCGGCTCAGCCCCGGGAGCCCGGCCCCGGTACACGGCTGCGGGCAGCCCTGCCTGCGGCTCAGCCCCGGCCGCAGCGAACCTCCCCCACCCGTGCGGCGCCCCCGCCGACCTGCACCGTGTACACCCAGCCGACGTCCATGTGGCTGTGGGCGACCACGAAGGCCCGCAGCTCGCCGCCGGCCCGCGGGAGGAGGGCGAGGAGCGGGAGCAGCGGCAGGAGCAGGATGCGCGGGGGAGCCATGGCTGCTGCGGCGCTCCCGCCGCACTTCCGCGTCCCGCGGCACCGCCTCCCCGTTCGGAATGAAATAAATAAATAAAAGAAGGGGCAGGAGTCTCCTGTGGAGTGGGAGGGTGCCGAGGCCCGACGGGTGACTCCGCCTTAGCCCCGAGCGGCGCTGCGGGTGAGCGAGATCGCCGTAGCGGGGCTGAGGGACGGAAAGCTCAGCCCCTGAGTGGGAATTCCGGAGCTGGTGTTTGGGTAACACTGGGCTGCTCAGGGAGAGGCTGAGTTCTGCACCTTGGACATCTATAAATCTTTTTTGTTTTCCTTTGAATTGAGCGCGAGTACTTTATTTCGTGGTATACTACTTCATTACGGATTATTGTCTGCATCTCTGAAGTTTTGAAATCGAAAAGGGTTAAATTTTATGTGGTTGACCTTCTGATCCCGTTGGAATTGGTTTTGTCACTTGTTTTATCGCTATTAGGAACAGGTGGACCCTGTGCTGAGAACTGGAAAGGTAAACACTTCTGTTTAAGCTGCATAAAGTCCTAGTGAAAAAGGAAAAAATCCAACCCCAAACTAAAAGTATTGTCGTATAGTATAGTCCAGTCTCCTCAGAAGTTTTTTGTAAGCAGATGCACCAGTTTCTGCCTATTAAATCATTGTGATAGAGAAAGCCAAAACAGATAAAACTATTTTTTTAAACTTGGATTCTTTAAAAAACATATACTATAGTACAGATCAAGTTATAGTACTACTTTCCTTAAGCTTTAGTTTGACTAAATCACATACTTTTAACAGCAATACAATTCTGAAATGACCAAAAATATCATATCAAAGTCCTCACTTTGTGCAAAAGTAAAGAACATCATATGGGGAAGAGTAACTGCTCCCACCTTCAAGTTTGGTATGGATTTAGCATTACTAGATCCCAAACCTAGTTAAACCAGTCATCCCTCTGTGACTGAAGGAAACAATCACAAATAGCTTAGTAGTGTCCATCTGCAGATTTTAATAAAAGATTAATTCATTCTGGACTAGCTGGCTCCTGGGTGCAAATTAAAACATCTCAATATTCAAGACACCTATAAAAAAGGATCACACAATTTGTATTGATCTCCTCATTTTAAAAAGAAAAAAACACGTGCTGCTTTACATACCAAATTTGGTGATTTTTTTTTAACATATAAAGTTTGTAAGTGATTGAAGTCCAGAATAGGAAATACTTTTTATAAATCAGTAGTAATGAGGTGAACACAATAAAATGGCCACATTCCATAAAACTTAAATCTAATATGAATAGATTCTCCCAGAACAGGGCCTTTGTTTGTTAATTCATATGGTTTAGAGTTTTCTGTGAAAATAAAAGGCTAACACTGGAATGCTAATATAAGTTTTATTTTTGATAATACATTGTCAAGAAGAACAATCCAGGTCTATAGGTAATTTTAGGGGAAGTTAGTATCACTACAAGCAGCTGGATGAAGCTTTACTTTAATACAGCTCTATGATACATGTTTCCCCCTCAAATCATCAGCATAAACCTGTTCATTCCAAGAATGCTAGTGCACATCCAGCAAACATATGGCCTGGGGATATATATACACACACTGTCTAAACAAACTGGTGTTTTTACCTCAGAAGGCAATATTATCTTTGTAATTTAGGTGAAGTTCCCAGGAAAGCTTAAGTATCAGTGTTTTGCTTTGTTTCTAAAAGTACCTGTGAATATTTGCTGAATGTTACTCCCATTTTAAATCTATTTCCTTCAGAAACTGTAATTGTCCTCCTTATCCTTTCACAAAGGCCGCAGTGTGCCACTGTCTTGGATGGAGTGGAGAAGAATGTGAATCAAACTGCCCGCAGTTTACACACCTGAAGGTATCAGGAGGGTTTCTGCTTGCTGCAAGAAGGGATGAATGGTATGTCAGGTGGAATTTATGCCAAAAACAATTCTTCCCTGCCACTTACATACCACTCCACAAACAGCAAAAAGATAGATGGAGGAGCCAGTGTAGTTGTGTCATGACAGCTGCCTATGTCGATACTTTATCCTCTTGTTGGCTCCTAATCTCATAGTATGACTTGATTATAGTCTTCCTCTCTTCTTTCTTAAGCTTTTCTCATTTGCCTATACGAAGTGTGGCTGCTCTTTTTGACACAAACTGTGCCATACGTGGGCCTCTGACACTGTTACCTTGATAAGACAGAAGCTGTAGGCAGGATGCTGCCAACTACAAGCTAAGAGTCACAATTGTCTTAAATTAGGTATCAAGAAAGTCACCTGGTGAAGAGAACAATTAACGTACCTTTATATTTCCCTCCTGACATGTTTTTGGGGTAGAAGTCTCTAAGAATAAAGGCATCTATTAACATATATTTGCTCTAGCTGACTGTTTCAGTGTTTTATAATTTGCCATTTCCCTAACCATTTCCTACTGAAGGCAAAGGTCACTGCAAAGTCTAAGGAGCCCTTTAGACTTACGTGGTAACAAGTTTGCTTTCTTACTAACCTCTCAGGGATGCGGTAAAGACAGTTTGTGTATCCACACGGGTTCGTGGACCAGATGAAAACCACTCTCCAGCCTTGCAGTGCATATATAACCTGACAGTTCATGTGGCATTTGTAGCCTTAATCAGTAGCCCAAGTGGCCTAGGGACGGTAAGAGAACTGAAGGGAATGCTGTGGGGCGAATGCAGCCGTGGTGAGGCGGGAGCGTCACTAGGGCCACTGGCAGTGGGTGCCACTGGCAGTGGGTGCCTGGTGTGTGGTGTCCCCCCCCAGGGATGCGCGTCCAGGCTTCGGGGGCAGCCGGGATGCGCGCCCATGCTCGGCAGGCTGCTCGCACCGCAGGCACGGGCGGCACCTAAGGGGGAGCGCACACCGAAACGGGGCGGGCAGCAGGGAGGGCTCTCCTGGCCGGGGCAAGGCCAGGCTGGGGCACCGCATCCCGCCCGAGCCGCCGTGGCCGTGGCCGGGCTCGGCTCGGACTGCGCGGCCGCCCGGCCCCGCCGCGCTGCCGGGGCTCTCTCGCACCTGCGGGGCCGCGGCGGGGCCGGCGCTGCCGGGCGCGGCGGGTCCTGGCGAGGCTGCGCCGCCTCCGCCGGGAGCTCCGGGCGGAGCCTTCCCTCCTTCCCGTCCTCCCTCCCCCGGCTCCCCGAGCACCCCGAGGCAGCGGAGGCTGCCTGCGCCCGCTCCGCTCCGCTGGGAGAAGGAGGAGGCGCCCCGAGCCACGGGCGCTGGGAGCAAAGCAAAGAACAGTTCAGAGCAGTGGGCGCATTCCGGAGGGCAACACCCATGTCCCACAAACAGGGTATCTGGAAACGCGCTCCTTCCCCCGGCACTCGCTGTCCCCTCTCATCCCTCCGTTCCCTTCTCAGCCCCCTCCATTCTCTCCTCCCCGCTCTCTGCTTCTCCCCCTCGCCGCCACTTTCCCTTGTCCCTTCCTCAGCCCTGTGCCCGCGTTGGCCCCATGCCCGACTGACTGTGCCTTTCCTCCTGCCCAGCCGGCGGCCCCCCCGGCGAGAGCGCGGCTGACTGGTGCCTCTACCAGCTCAATGGAGCGGCCGAGTTCGAGGTCTCTGAGGGTGAGTACAGGGATGCTGAGGGGGCGCGTCCCCTCGCCCTCTGTCCCGGCCGGCAGCGTGTGGAGAAACGGGGCTCGCTGGTGCCAGAGACACCGTGGCAGCCGCCCCAGCGTGTGTGCCCAAGGGCAGGTGTGGAGGTGGGCTGGCAAAGGGATATCTGCCGGTGGTTTGCATGTTACAGGCCTTGTGAAAGTGTCTTGGCTGGTTTTGTTTTGGCTTTTTTGGGGGGGGGGGGGGGGAAAGTTTGTTTTACATGTAGCAGCTTAGATGGCATGAGTCCTTCTGACCTTGGTGTCAGTGGGTGTTGGTGCAAGATGGGCTGGAAAGTTTTCTGGCCTTTTTCTACTCTTAACTTCGAAGAAAGAAGTCATCTGGAAAGTTTTATTTATTAATGTTCTGTGATCAGAAGAGGATCTTCGGGTGTCAGGGCAGGAAAGCCTCTCATACCAGCCATACCAAACTGTGTATGGTTTTGAACATGCAGAGTATCTAAACTTAGGTGTGAACTGAGTACTCCAGGATGCCAGATGTGTAGTGTGCTGTGCCCATGAGCATCTTCCAGTATCTGTTGTCAGTGAGTTAAGTGGAACTAAGACCTCATCTTGATGTTTTTGGTCTGCTGGGGTTATGGATTTCTAAGAAGAGTGTATTTAGTCTTTGTAAATATTTAAAATGCATCAGAAGTTGAGTTAGACTGAAAAACTTTCCAATACTGAGGAAGGTGGCACCCTGTAGTAGATTGGCTTCAGATTCAACATTAAGGAAAGCTTGACAACAGGGAAGCACTGGAATATAGGAATTAGGTAGATAATGAAATTCCACTCATTCGAGATATTTAATGTTTGTTTCACAAACCTACATTGAAGAGATAAAGCTCTTGCCTTGGGGCAGGCAGAAAGATTACCTGTTTGGTGTCTCTTCAGCTATTATCCATGATCCTTTGGGATATGAAGTTTTGTGTCTTGTTTTTTGCTGTTTGGAGAAATGATTTAAACCCCAGTGTAATAATAATAAGCTATAGCTTGATCAAGGTTTTGGACTAAGTTTTTCCTTCCTATTATTCCATGGTGTGTGGTGTCCCTATATTTCAAGGTGTACTTAATAGTGTGTGTAATTACACACAATTACATATAAAGCATTTATCAAAAGATGTTGTGATTTTTTTTTGCCTACGTGATTTTTTTTGGTGAAACTGCATACCAAACCAGATGTGATGACGATAGATGGGGGTGGAAATTATATCCGTGTGAGGGAGTGTAATGAGTGAGTGACAGCATTTCTTAGGCATCACAGAATGCTGAAAATGAGCTTTAGGTTGGCATTTCCTTTCATTTAAAGATTTGAATGAGTAAAATATGCTTCTTAACCTCATTTGTCTGGGTAAATGCCAGTGTTTCAGCACTGCTTTGAGATGATAATGTTTCTTCTCAACAGGTGTTTTATTCCTTTGATTTATTGGGTCATCTCTTTTCACAGGGCATATTCTTTTAAATTACTTTGCTAACCGTGACTTCAGTTCTCTTTAATGTTGCAAATTTTTGGATTCCCAATTTTATTCCCCAACTTAAATAGGAATCTTACATGTTTTCTCTTTACTCAGCATGGAAATATATGAAATTCAGAGACCACGAAACAAACTGAAGCAATGCAATTTGATCACAAAACCTGTAGAATCAAAGTCATCTGCAGGTAGTAAACCCTGTTTATGTTAATATATTGTATATAAATAGGACATGTATTTTCCAGAGTACGTGCTGGCTATTAATGCCACTTATATCTAGGAACACATAGAGTAAAGTAATCAGCATACTTTGCAGAAGTGAAAAATAGTTCAAAGAAAAGTCCGTGTGGCAGGTGGCTTGACCTCTTGTGCTTGACACTGTTTTGGATGAAGTCCAAACCTTTTCCTTTGCTGATGTATGCCTCTAAAATAAATTACACAGAGCTAGACAGAATCTTTAGTTTAAAACTGATTGTTCCTATGACTTCCATCACAGACTTTCTTTTCTCTCTTTATCCCAGTTCTTTCTTACTTTTCAGAAAGGCCACAACTTGTAATTGCAACTGCATTGGTTATCTGCATTGTCCACCTAACTGATAGACAAAAGAAGTTAATCCATATTAAATATAGTTTATATGTAGTTTATCTATATTAAATATCATAGTGTGATTTATATATCTAGAAAGATATCTGTGTATATAAACATTTGCATATTAATGTTATAAGTTCGATTAATGTTCTGGGCATCTCTTGCTGCTTTTGCTATTGAATGCTTGCATTGACCTTGTGGTACTCTGTCAGTTAGACTTCAGAGCTGTGTTCTGCAACATTTCTGTCTTAGCCTAGGAAAGAAATTTGTTTTTTTTTTTCCAAAAATAGATGTGTTAGATGAAAAACATTCATTTACATAACAGAAAAGAAAAATTGCATATTTCAAATGCAAGGAAAATAGAGCATAGTAAGTGAAATATCACAATCAAAGCCAAGGTAATCATGTTTGATTTAGTCTTGCTGCCTTGAAACAAAATCTTATTTCAAATATTGCTACTTCTATAATTAACGTCTAAGTGCAAAATATATTTTATTCATGCTAAAAATCTCAAAGCACTTTGCTCACAGTAAGTGCAACCTCACAAAAGCTGTATGAAGAACAATATTAGTGTATCCATTTACAGGCTTCAAGAATGAAATATAGAAGTTAAGGATGTGATTTTCTTTAGAAGCTGAATGTTAACTATTAAGCAGATAGCAACATGGGACTTCTGAAAAGTCAAGTCTTTTGCTCTGTGTCCAATGATCTACTGGACTGTTAACAGGATTGCTTAATCTAGAGCTTTTGCTTTAAGTTCCAAATCACATTAACTTCTTGCAAACTGTGTAAGTTACAGCATGTTTGAAATATTTTAGGTTCTGAATTCTAAGCTGGCATTATGTTATTCTATATATGAATGATAATATGTTTAATGAAAAGATTAAGTCAAAAATCATATTTTTAGTTTTCACTCTTAAAATTACCTCATTAAAGACTTGAGATTTGTTTACAGTGTAAATTTTATTTTCATCTATTTTGTAACTTTATGGTCTTGAGAGTTTGAAAGCTTTTTTAGCATCTGTTAGCCTTGTGAATTGCAATTTGAACCTTCCTAATACTTACCTTATACTGCTGCAACACTCTCTTTCATTTATGAGTAATTTGAAGTGAGATTTATTGAGACGACGGGTAATCTACTGTTTTGCTGTGAAAGTACAATTGAACAATGGGAACTAGAAGACTTGTAAACTCATTAATTGGAGTTTAATCACTGTCAGGTTTATCTCTAATAGCTTTTTGTTTACTGTAGTTTTCAAAGACAGTAAGTCTGGATTTAGTTCAATACTGTCTTTTCCATTATTTCACCAATTCCATGGAAAGCAATGTGATTGCACAAGCAATCATTAGCAAGATCTAATTAAATAGGAAGACTCTTCTGTAGATGTTTTTACATCCCAGTCCTTTTGTGGCAGAACCAAGTAAGTGATTTTTCATTAGTCTTTTACAAAAAGACATGGTAGCAGTCCTTTTCTTACTACTTCACAGTTTGCCAAGATTTCTTTCAAAGGATCATCACCATGAATGGATGTTGTATTTCCATCTTAGGTGGATGATGTGCTTTACAGAACTGGGCTTCCAGTTGTCCAGTTTGGAGATCGTAGAATCACAGAATATGCCAAGTTGGAAGGAAGGGACCCACAGGATCACTGAGTCCAACTCCTGAACCTGCACAGCAACATCCCCAAGAATCACAGCATGTGCTTGAGAGGGTTGTCCAAACATATCCTGAACTCTGTCAGGCTTGGAGCACTGCCCTGGAGAGCCTGTTCCAGTGCCCAGCCACCAGCTGGATGAATAACCTTTTCCTAATATCCAACCTAAACCTCCCCTGACACAACTTCAGGCCATTCCCTGGGATCCTGTCACTGTCACCACAGAGAAGAGATCAGTGTCTGCCCCTCCTCTTCCCCTCATGAGGTAGTTACAGACTGCAGTGAGGTCTTCCCTCAGTCTCCTTTTCCACTTGAAGAGACCAAGTGACCTCAGCCACTCCTCACAGCTTCCCCTGAAGGCCCTTCACCATCTCCACTGCCCTCCTTTGGATGCTTTCTAATAGCTTTATACCTTTATTACATCACAGTGCCCCAAACTGCCCTCAGCACTTGAGGTGAGGCCACCCCAGTGCAGAGCAGAGCAGGATAATCCCCTCCCTTGCCTGGCTGACAGTGCTGTGCCTGATGTCCTCCAGGACAGGGACGTCCCACCTGGATGCCAGGGCACTGCTGATTCATATCCAGCTTTCTGTTGACCAGGACCCCGAACTCCATTTCCATGGTGCTTCTCTCCAGCGTCTCATTCCCCACTGTCTGTACATGCAGGATTGCCCCATCCCAGGTGCAGAATCTGGTACTTCCCCATGTTCCCTTCATATGGTTGGTGATTGCCCAGCCCTCTCATTTGTTGAGGTCCTTCTGCAGGGCCTCCCTGCTTTGAAGGAGTCAACAGCTCTTCCCAGTTTTGTATCATCTGCAAACTTGCTCTGTATTGCTTCAGTCCTGCATCCACATCATTTATGAAGATGCTGAAGAGCACAGGGACAAGGATGGAGCCCCAGTGGAGCCCCACTAGTGACAGGTCCCCAGTCTGATGTCCCCCTGTCATGCCCCACCCATGTGCCAGTTGCTCAGCCATGCCATGATGTGCTTATCCAGGTGTGTGCTGGACATTTTGCCCAGAAGGATCCTGTGAGAGACAGTATTGAAAGCTTTACTGAAATCCAAAAAGAAGACATCAGCTGGCTTCCCTTGATCAACTAAGTGGGTTGCTTTATCATAAAAGGAAGTCAGGTTTCCTAAGCAGGACTTCCCTCTCGTGAAACCCTGCTGGCTGTGACTGATGACTGTAAGATGTAGTGAGCTGAACTGTGATTTTTCTGCAGACCACAATTCTGTTTTTATTCAAAGGAAATAAAAATGCTAGGAAGAGATTGATACTCCCCTTTCCTCACCTCAGTGCACATTTACACAATCACTGTATCAATTACATTGGAAAAGATCTCTGAAATTGAGTCCAACCTATGACTAAACACCCCCATGTCACCTGGAACATGGCACTGAGTGCCATGTTCAGTCTTAAACAGCTTAGGATGCTGCCAGTGTGCATACTATAAGGTGTGTCACAGTGCTTGTGTGTACCCTGATAGCCCCTCTGGTGCCATATATGTGGATAATGCAGTTATTCCAGTCCTACCTCACACATTCCTGTTTATACATTCAGCAAGTCCCTGTATTTCACCCGTCCTTTATTTTGCACTGACTTATATTGGTGTTTGGTTGGTTAACTCTCAGTGATGTTGGAGAGCTGTTGAGTCACAGGGAAAGGGCTTCTGCTTGAAGTGGTGTCATCATAATTTATTCCCATTATAACATTGAATGTGGTTGTGTAAGACCAGACCCAGTAAATGACTCATTACAAGAAAATGTGGGTATTTGATTATACTTCTGGTTGTTGCTGCACAATCTGATATTAAGTTTCAATATGAAAAAATTCAATATGATAGGCAAAGAGGAAGGGTTAGGATATATTGAAATTGTATTTAAGATAGCTTTACTTCTAGTAATACTTTTCTACGGTGCTCCATTTGTGATATTTTTATATGTGGTTTATACATGGCATGGGTTTTGTAAAAATCATTAATTCAGATATTTCTGTAGGCTATTATAAAAAAGACTGACAATAAAATACTGGAAAGTATATGTACTTGTTATGAAAAGGAGAAGGTGAGTGACTTATTTACATTTTTTATTTATTGTTTCCTATTTTGGTGTTTTGGTTAAGAGCTGGTTTGAATTTATGGAATAAATTAATTTTTAAAAGTACATTAAGATTATTTAATTAAAATGATTCATAAAATCCTTGCCTACATAGTGTTTCCTTTGGAACGTAATATGAGTGCCAGAGTGTGTTGTCTCCTAGGAGTCATTAAATGTCATTTGACCATAAAACAAATACTTGTTTTGCAAATGTCTGACCAAAGACTTTAGCTCCTTTTCAGTAACCTGAAAAGTGGTATTGTTGTTTGGATTAAGCTTGAAAAACAGAGTAAATTTTTTTTTTATCCAAGTTTTTGGATTTTCCTTTTTCAAGGACTTCACACACTCCTCTAACATCCAGACAATTCTTTAATTCTCTGGATCTTAAATGCCATAAGTTGCAGCCTTTCTCATCTCAGTTTCCAGAATGTGGTCTTCAGCCAGTTTCCTTTTTGCTTTCTAGTCATAGAATGGAAGATTCATTTAGGTTAAAAACGACCTCTAAGATCATTGTCTTAGAGCTCTTTGACCAAACATAACCATGGTGTTAGCTAAACCATAGCACTAAATTCCACATCCAGTCCGTTCTTGAATACTGGCAGCGACGGTGGTGCCACCACTTCTCTGGGCAACCTATACCAATGCTTACCCACTCTTTCAGTGAAGAAATTCTTCTTGATGTCCAGTCTGGACCTCCCCTGGTGTGTCTTGAGGCCATTTCCTCCTGTCACTTGTTACCTAGGGGAAGAGACTGACCCCACCTGGCTACAACCTCCTTTTGGGTAGTTTTAGGGAGCAGTAAGGTCCCTCCTGAGCTTCCTTTTCTCCAGACTAAACACACTCAGCTCCTTCAGCCACTCCTCTTAAGATTTACTCTCCAGATGCTTCTGCAGCTTGTTTCCCTTCTCTGGACTCACTTCAGCACCTCAATGTCTTTCTTGCAGTGAGGGTCTAGAGCAGGAGACAGAACTTGAGGTCTGACCTCACCAGTACCTGGGAACAATCTGAGTACAGGGGGTCAGTCTCTGCTCTGGTCCTGCTAGATAGAGGTTTTGTTGATCATCTTCCTTATTTCACCAAGAATCAAAAACTTTTTATCATTTCATGGTCACTGTATGCAAGATGACCTGTGACCACCACATCTCTCACCAAACCTTCTCTCCTTGTAAGCAGCAGGTCTAGTGGGGCACTGCTTTCCAGTCTGCCCCTTTACATACTCACTTGTTGTGCAGTTTGACAAAATGTCTCTCCTTTGTGTCATTGAAAGTCTGCCATTTGCAGCAGGTGCCTGCATAGCAAATCTTAGCTCTTTTCCCTCTCTCTCACTCTTTCCAGGTCCATAAGGCTTTCCATTTTATATGATCCCTTCAGTTCCATGCAAATAACTCCTGGCAATTTTAGTTTTATCCATGCTTGAATGGTCAAAATTTCCTTGATATTTCAGCTTGCCATATACTTTATGAGGCACTCAGTATATATATCTATATCTATAATTTCATTATATATATATATATATATATATATATATATATATATATAATGAAAGATGAAATCACACTGTTGTGGGCCTGATTATGCAATTATTAGCAAGTCAAAAATAATGCTTTCACATTACCTGGCCCAGAATTTAACAGGGGCATCTTTTATGAACCCTCTTCCTCATTAAACACTCAATAATTTAATTCAGGTAATTATTTTGTTATCAATAATTACACTGATGAAGTAAACAGTGATTTGATTTGGGCTGTAAATTTGTCATTTAGAATAATCTTTTGTGTTTAAGTCAAACATTGTCATTCAGCTTGAATAGTGATGGACAAGTATAGAATTGATGGAGAGTATAGAATTGCCTGTGGTTCCAGCTGAGATACATAAAAATCACCAGGTCTTCACAAAGCCTCCTCTTCAATTATAGGTCAAGTCAGAAAGCCAGGGTACGTTTATGGAGATGAATTTTATATAGGGGCAGAGGGTACCAGTTTTCTGATTTTTCCAATTCCAGTTTAGGAATGTGTGCAGAAATTGCCCAAGCTGTCTTGCAGAGTGTCTGAAGAGCTGATGCGCAGATAAGTTTTTTCTACTGTGCAAGGATTTTTTTTATGTATGAACCTGTCAAAGTTGAAAGAAATTTCAAGATAGATTCTTCTGTTTCAATCCAGAAGCTTAACTTCTGCAAATATGGATTCAGAAGTCATACTGCAGGCCACACCGTTTGAATTGTAATATTCTCATTGATCAGTTCTTTTCTGAAAAATGCATTTTATAATAAAATTCTGAGAAATTGAAAGCAGAAGTTTGTTTTTTCTTGCATGTTTTTCTTGTCTGATGAGAAAATTCCAAAAGTATTTCAAACTATTCAGGTATTTCCAACTACCTTTTCCTCACGGTATGCTACTTGAATATAAACTAATTCAAAATAATGGGCAATAGCCCAGAAGTCTTTGTGGGATTGCCTAATGGTACATAACAAACCCCACCAAAAGTGAAAAGGTTTATTTACTAGTCAGATTCTAGATTTTGCCATCTCAGCTGAATTGTCAGGGCTTGGTGATCCAGAAGAGGGAGCTGCCACATAAATTTCTAGCAGTTTTGAACTTAGCAAATTTTCTTTTAACCTCCCACCATGGATTTTTTTTTTAATTTTTTTTTTTTTTTTTTTTTTTTAAGACTGACTCCAGGGGTTTCATATGATGCTTTTTTGGTCACTCAGTTCATAGTTCGCTGATTTCCAGAGACAGCATTAGAGACTTAGTGCTTTAATTTCCTTCAATTTTCAGTATCAATTCAGTGTATGTTTTTAAATATTCTGCTTGAATACCACGCTAAAACCTTTGGCTGACTTGATGAATGCAGTCCTTTTTATTTAATCTGCAAAGTCTTTTTAAGTGTAGATGTTTCTGCCTAGCTCACCATGGATTTTTAACAGATGTTTTCTGTAGCATGCAGGAAGACCTTTGTGGTGGCTGGCCTTCCCCAGTGCAACTTCATGTGAGACAGAGGTGGCTTCTGAGTCATTGTAGTATTTTTTTCTGTGTAAGGAGTGGCTCTTCTGCACAGTAAGGATATACAGCTGGTGTTTTGAAAATAGCAATATATATGTAAAATAGCAAAACCAATGTGCACACTTCAATGTGCTTCTAATGTGCTTTCTCTTTCTTTTTTTTCTTTAACACTGCAGAGCAATTTATAGTGATTCCATCTATAATTTGTGGGTTATAAAACTAAGCAATGAGGTACTGGGAGAAGGCATTAAAACACGTACTTGTACTTGTGGACAGGAAGGAGACCAGACTTCCTGAGCATCCTGAGCATATTTTCAAGTGCATGATTTAACCTGGGCTCTGATATTGATGAGTGGAACCCTAGATTGCTGCTTGCTCTAATGATAGATCTTATCAAAGCTATTGTATCTTCAGATTCATTGTTGGTTATTTGGTGTTAAAAACTGATGCAGTGAAGTGACTGTTTCATGAGGCAACTGGAGTATTGAGAAACAGGTGAGACTTTTTTTTCAACTGCCTAATATATTCCTTGGGTCTTTTTGTCATTAAAAGCTTAGGAGGATACTCAGTGTTAGGAAGCTTATATTTGTTTCTCATGAAGAAGAGTGAATACAGCGCTGTGTTGATGATATGTTTGTGGGTGATTACCTTATTAGAGAAGGGAAATTAAGCTGATGAAGGATCTGAAGCACAAGTCTTGTGGAGGGTTGCTGAGGGAACAGGGGTTGTTTAGCATGGGGAAGAGGAGGCTCAGGGTGGACCTTATTGCTCTCTACAACTACCTGAGATGAGATTGCAGAGAGATGGGGATTGATCTCTTCTGCCAAGTAAAAAGTAATAGGACAACCACAATGGCCTCAAGTTGCACCAGATGAGGTTTAGATTGGATATTAGGAAAACTTTTTCACTGCAAGGATGTTCAGTCATTGGAACAGGCTGCCAGGGAAGTGGTGGAGTCACCATTGCTGAAGATATGTAGATGTGCCACTTCAGGATGTGGATTAGTGGAGGACTTGGCAGTGTGGTGTTAGTAGTGGGAATGGATGATCTTAAGGGTGTCTTCCAACCTAAGTGATCCTGTGATTCTCTTTCTGGAGATAAGTATAGGATAGTAAAAGACCTTGTGGTTCCAGTGAAGAGTGAGAATGGAGCATTTCACTTGTTATAAGCCTTGAATACTCCTGCATGTGAGAGTATCCTGCTGTTGACTTACTTCATATTTCCAGTTAATAAATCTATAAATATGACTGCTTTCATGGAAGGTACCACCGGATTCCATTCATACCTATATGTGGTACCATCATGTGTCCTTCAGACTACATATGCAAGCTGCTCTGTTAGACAATTTAGACATTGCATTGTGAAGATGTGCACAACATTCTAATATCGGAATGTGCCAACATGAAGAACTCTTATTTTTAGTTATTTTGTAAAATAGTTTTGAAATTTCTATATTTTTACATGCTCACAGATGTACATACATATGCTTTTTTCTTATATCAATGCAAGGTTCATATAAAAATCAAAAGAAAATTCTATTAGATCAGTGTAGATGTGTTTGACTTTTCCTCCAGGAGGCTTCAGAATAAGTACATAAATAAATACTGGGTTTTTTTATACATAATATTTTGCACATGGCTATTACAGTTGAAATATTTAGTATTTAAAAATATTTGTATGTTCAAAAAACCAATGGCCTTTTTGTAAGTTTTTAAGTCTTCCATCAAATACAGTTTCTTTTCAGAATGCATACATTCCCCAGATGTTCTGGTTATGTTTATTTGCAGGCACATTTTGTAGTGGCTCATGTCACAGTGAATAGAGTTGACAGTTGGGCTGATTGCAGGAATATGCAAAGTGTTAACCTCATAAATCTTTCTCCACCTATTGTATTGTGTAATTTTTACAAAATATGCAGAAGTATGGTGCAAGAGACAGTTCCATTATTTTAGTTGGGACCATTTTGGTACTGCAGTTAACTCTGATGTATTCAATTCAGGGACAATTATGTCTAGACACTAACAGGGGCTGTTAATTTGACTTTCTATTCATGGAGAAGGCATGTGTCACTCAAAAGTGAGTTGTAAAACTATTCAGCATGGCTGTATTGTTAGTGATGTGCATTTCTACTTCACATGACTACTATATCTAATTACTAATATTTAGTGATCTTGAGATCCTGAAATGAAAATAACCCACAATTTCTTTGGGAGATACAAATTATGTTAATATTCCTTCTCTTTATACCCCGAATAAACTTCTATGTTATGACTAGGCTCAAAGATGCAAAGTAGAAGTGTTATCCTTTCAAGACTTGTTGGTTTCTTGTTAAATCTGTCTTACTGAGTAACTTCTGTGATGTTTGAAATTTTTAATTCAGACTAGTTTTCATCAATATACGGTTTTGTTTGTCAGATAACTCTTATTTTTGAAGTTTCTCTGATAATTTCTTGTGTTAACATTGTAAACTCTGCTTTGAAATTGATTGTTTATTGTGGAAATACCCCATGCTTCAGATTTCATTTATTTGCAAGCACTAACTTGGTGTCCTTTGTAATAGTATACAAAGTAGATATAATAAATTTAAAGTAAGAAGAATTCTTATTTTTCACATACTGCATCTTAAAATTGTGGGATTTTTTTACCTTGAGATTTTTCATGTATGTTTTTTTTTCCCCCTTAATCTCGGCAGGCTGTTACTTTCTGCCGATTCCTCTTTTCTAAACCAGGGCATCACAGCCATATTTCAGTTTGATTACTTTTTCTGGGTTGAGTTTTTTCTCCCCAAGAATACTTGCCCTAGTGGAATGTTCATCTTTCCTAAGTGAAAGCTAGAGAGACCTTGTGAGTCTGCTGAGTGCATTGAGAGTGTAGCTCTGCATTGGTATTTCTTCAGAAAGGTGCCACCATGCCTCAGGATCTGTGACTCTATGTTGCTTTTTGATTTCTCCCTCTCCTCATCCTCCTCCACATTAATCAAAAATCTTCCTTAAAGCATGACACCTGTGTTGACTTCTGGAAGTAGCAACTATGCATTGAAATTTATTTCAATATAAGAATATTGCAATTTTAACTTGGTATTTCTGATTCCTATTCTGATTATATTAGAGGCATAATTGTTCAATGATAATTCCAAAAATGCACAGAGCTTTGTTGAAGGACTTGACTTCCCTTTTCTTGATGATGTCAAGTCATAAAATGTATCCATGCAGAAATAGTAAATAGACTATTTTGTGTCAAGAAAACGGACCTCAAAGTTTAAGCTTCTTGATTCTACTATGACACAAATCACCTCTGCTAGAGAACATCTCTAGAAGCAGTAAGAAGATCTGTCTTTCTCTTTCCCCTCCCATGCTGAAGTGAGTCTCTAGAGCAGCTTGTGACCTGTGTTACACAACTGTTAGACTTGCGTAGTCATTGCTTGCTTTAGCTGCAAGTTCAGAGAGTACCCAGAGCAATGCCTGTGCTGGCTGGGGCTGGGCAATGCTGACCTGGGCAGTACTGACCCCTCACTAAGATCACTCACTTACAAAGAAGCTCCAAAGCATCTGACATCTCTCTCTCTCTCTTTCTCTCTCTCTCTCTCTCCTTATGTTCTTTCTCTTTCTATCTCTCTCATCAAATGGTTGAAAGAAAGCATGTATTTAAACCCCGTGGTTAAAAAGCCGAACAAATGAAGGATTGCAAACCCCAAACTTCCAGTGACATCATCCCATATTGCTGTTTCTATAGGTACCCTGCCACATTTGATTGCCAGGTTTTACATGTCTCTATTTTACTTTTTGTGTATGCAGTGTGACAGTGATTGGAGTTCTATACTTCTCCAGACATGAATACTTAAGTATGTAACCATTCACGTAGATTCCTTTTCCACCAACAAATGCTTACCTATGTAAATGTAACATTTGAGTTCAGATGAAAGCACAAGTCAAGAAATTCAGAGATATAGTTCCCACAGCAACCGTAATTCAACCTCGTTGCTGTGAAAGCACAAAATCTTGCACCAAATACCATGCAGAATACTGCACGTATGCAAGTTTATGAGACACAGTTGCTAGGAGAACCATAAATTTTATTTTCTAGAGGTATTTACATTCACATTTTATATCTCTTAGAATTAACATCTATATTTTTTTGAAACAGAGCAGAAATGAAAAAATGGAATAGAGGCTATTTGGATTAGTGTATCTTTTTGCTTTCTTGTAATGTACAATTGATTATATTACTCTCTCTTTCTGTTGACTTTTATTTTTAAGGGAGTGATATTGAATGTGAAATATAATCTGGTCTATTTCCTTATCTAACTCTATTTTTTCTCTTTGTTTACCCGTATTAGTAAACCTGCAGCTAAAGGGGTCTATTTGCCTACTAAGGATGAATAAATCAGATATTTATCTGCATGTAGCCATGCATCTTGCTATTCAACTTCGTCCGTCACTTAAGGCTCCATTATAAAATATCCCAAAGCATATGGAATACATTTATTTTCAATATCTTATAGGGTACTTTTTGGTTTCTTTGTTTGCCAGCTAAGTCTGCTGATTTGGTCATCTTAGACATGTTTAGTTATTATCACAGTTAGTGAAGAAGTGGAAGTGTCCTTGTTTTGAGTTTATATTTTTTATTAAGAAAAATGTAAGTATTTCAATAATAGTACTTAATGAGCATAGCAAATGTTTATAAATAATATCTACAGGATTTCCAGAAGCTGGTTGGCTGAAATATCTATATGAACTTTCTTAGCCTTTCAGATATGGCCAGTGGAGAGAGAGACCATGAAGTTTGAAGACTAGTATATTAAGTCCCATTCCCATGAGTCATTATTATATCTGTAGGCTGGACTGAGTATTCACGATTATTTTTAAAAAAAATTCCCTTTGACTGTGGCATATGCTAATACCTCATAATCTATTTGGAAAAAAAATCACTGCATAGCTGTATATCACCAGTCATTTAAAATAAAAGAAAAAAAGGGAAATGACACAAGGTAAAGAAGGTTCATGATAAGTTTCTCTTCAGTAAACTACAAAAAAATTAATTTAGACTTCACCTAGTTTCTACCAGACTAATTTTTCTCAGCCTTCCATCACATCTTAGCCTGCTATATGAGCCTTTTAATGGACAGTCTGGGCAGAGCTGAAAGACTGATAGGATGTGAAAATGTTCTCCTTGGGAAATCTTTGGATCCTGCCCTTCCCAGATTGTTAGGCAATCTGCTTTAGGAAACCTGTTTTGACAGTGGCTGTTATCTCTGCTCAGCAGAGTCCTGTAGGGACCATCCCTGCCTACCTCAAAGCCAGGGTTAGGGGAATTCTCTCTGCAGCTCAGTGCCTTCCTAAAGCCTTATTGTTCTGTTTCATTGTGTTCAAAATCTAGTTAGGAACTGCACACATAGTACTGCACATATGTCTAAAATAAAGTTGTTTGTGTATATGAAATGCAGGTTTTCTGGTGTAAGAATTTATAACCTGAAATTTGAACTTCATCTGAAAATTAAAACATTCACAGTGGCTCAACATTTTTTTACTAGGTAAACACATGAAGATTAGTTAAATTCTGGCTGCCATCTAATCAAGAGTTGATCTAGCCTTTCCACAGTGACTTCACTGTGTCTGAATTCTATGAAATGAGGAAGGGGACTGGGAACTGTGAACCATGGCAATTCTTCAAGGAGCAGGTGGTGTCCTGATGTTTGAGTGGAGTCCTGGATAAAACTTGATTCATAAGGCTTGATGTCCTGCTGAAACGAGAAGATGAATACTTTGGATGTAGGTTTTGGGTAAGAACTGTGTTGTGATCATAAGCTTCCGTCAAGATCCTTACAACATTTCTTTTTCCAATGTACATAGCTAATATTTTGGGGCTTCTCTGTAGTGTGAATAGTTACAAGGATGGTTTTGTTTTCTCCTTTCTGTCCTCTTACATGTAGTAGTTGTGGTTTTAGTATTTGAAGTGAAATAAATAATGGCAAACTTCAGTGGAAACTAAGAACTGTAGAGGGATGACTTGAGATAACTGGAAAACAGCAAAATGTTCCACTTGAAATTGATCCATTTGTAGTAAATAGAGATGCATAAATAGACACAGGGTCTATAAAACACTAAGTTTACATTTGTATTCATTATAAGCTGATCAATAACTGTTGCTGGATGACTTGATGCAGTTATTTTATACAATTTATTACTGTGCATACAGGCCCAGGGAAGAGAAATGTACAGTCAATTCTGCCAAGGATTGCTGGTAATCATGACGAGCTCATTTTGTTTTGAGGTGATGGGGGTCCTGTGGGACGAAAATGCCTATATGGGAAACTTCTTTCTGTGTAGTTGCAAAAGTGCCTGGTGTTGGGAACAAGGTCATAGTTTCAACACTCACTGCCATCAGAGGAGAAAGCTGTGTAACTCTACTTATGCATGTGTTTTTCCTCCAGCATGTAACTTCCTCTGTGTGCATGTGTCCCCAGAGACACGGATTTCCTAATAGAACATAGGACTGATGAAAGTGGATGGCCATGTCACCTCACAGTTCTCAAAGGAGAAGAAAATTTCCTTGGTGGGATTAAAACCATCTGCTTGCATCATGGGCTGTTAGGCATGAGATAGGATCTGATGTTAAATATGTTAGTGACTCTTAGTAATGGAGGGTTGGTATGTAGAATATACTGTCCTATATGTTAAAGATTTTTGTCCCTTCTCTTCATTTGAAAATAGTTTCTTTTTTTTGTCAATACAATGAGCTGGAAAGAGGTATTTTTTTTTAATTTTTCCATTTAATTTTTAAAGATTTTTCAGTATTTTCCATTTATATGCAAACATTTCTTTTGACATCCTGTCAAAATGACCACAAATATGTCTGAATTATATTTTTTAACTCTGATAGAAGTTGACTGTTCTCTGTTTTTGAAGGTAATACAGTTCTTTTTGCATGATTGTATTTACAGTTTCCAACTTTGACAAACTCCTAACCATTGAGGCTAACAATTTTTTCCCCCAGATTGGCTTCAGGCTGATTTTTCACAGAAAAATCTAGTTAAGACTGCCAGCTTACCTTTGACTCTAAGCTTCACAAGAAAATTCCTGGTATCCTTTTGTCCATTACAAAAAGAAAGAATTCCATCAACCTCTCGTGGAGAAAGCTCTAGTACTTGAAAGCTTGGAAGGAGGAACTTCAAATTGACAAGGTGAATATAATCAATTTGACTATATTCTAGAGTGTCTTTGACTGTCCCTGTGAATACCTACTCTTCTTTGAACAATTTATAAACCTCTGGAAAATAGTTGTTTAAATAATCTCATGTAAGTATTGGTAGAAATGGGTAGATAGAATTTTCCCCCCCTTTTCTGTCAGCTCAGCATACAGGGAATGTACCCTGATGCAGAGCTGAATTGACCTTTGTGCAATTGCAATTCTGGTCTGATTGGAATCAGAGATGTTTTTTGGTGTTGAAGTTTTACAGTTTTCTGTTCTTGTTGAATTGCATTTTCTCTGTCTGCTGGAAAGGGGCTGAGTAGAGGAAGAATCACTGTTTGATTTGACATAGAGCAGGTACTAGCCATCAAGAGTACCTTGGAAAAGGATGCTGGAGTCGAAGGAACTGGCACAGGGACTGCAGCTGTGGAGCTCAGGTGTAAAGGAAATCAGAGCTCTGAGTGTGTGGAGGACACTGGTAGTACTTGGTCACCACAGTTACATGCTGAAGCTGCCTGAACAGAGACTGGGAATAAGGTGAAAACATGGGAAGAGGCATTATGAGGGGGGGAGGAGAGACGTGGAGATTAATCTCCTGCAGGGCCTGGACAGTAACACAGCTTACTTGAGAACTGCTGCACATCTGGTGGTAGAAGGGTGCCTGGCATCATTGCTGGCATTGGGAGTGAAGCTGTACTCCACCAAATGAGTTCTTGGTATGTACTTTTGGACCAGCTCTTCATTAAAAGCACAGACTGATAAGTTTCTATAGCAAATAGTGACCTACTTGGTTCAGGAACCAGGGAATTTTCCAGTAGACCTTATGACTGCAAAGTTACAGAAGATCTGTGAAGGTATTAAGTTTCCTGTCATCTAATGTAATATGTTTCTTTTTTTGAAGAACTTGGAAATTTTTTTACCTTTGAAAACCTTCTCAGAAACACTTCAGAATTGCCATATCAAGTATGCAATTGCCTGTGGAGCCTAATTTAAATGCTTGACATGTATGCATTGTAGTATAATAATTATATTATGATGCTGGTTTAATTTTCACCCGGTTGAGCAGATGAATCAGAGTAGTGAAATGCAGAATACTGTTCTATGAGCCGTGTCTGATCTACTGCGAAAATTGGAAGACATGTTGTTAGCATTCTGGAGAGCTGGAATCTCTTTCCCTGTAGTGAGGTTTCTGTGTAAGGTGAGAAGCAGTGCACTTTATAATGTGCTGTTCCTAATGGTGTGGTTTTAGTTTTTAGTTATCTAGGCTGGGATGCTGAATTGCTGGGTAGGCACTCTTGCACTCAGTCAGTGAAAGCTATAAACTGTAGAAAATATAAAGGATTGGGCCACATAATGAGTAGTATGGAGAAAACAAGACAACTACAGGCATGACATTAAGTGAGTTATATCCTTTTAGAGTGTTGAATAAAATAAGCTTAAAATTTTGATGATCCCAGCATGCAGCAGTCATCAAATTACATTCTGCGGATTTTAATTTCTGGTTATTTGCATTTGCACTGCTGGTGAATAACTTTTTAAGAATTGTGTGTATGAGGGAGAAGGAGAGACTTCACATAACTACAGAAATAAAAAATAATTTTGGATTAAAATGGCTTGCTTTACAGAAATATTTAGCATGAAAAAGAGTACATTAAGGAAATAAGTTGAAATAAGTACAGTATCTTCTCACATAGTCTCTTACTAATTAAAAAGAATACTGTTTAAGCATCTTAACATTTTTTCCAATTGCCTTTAGCTGCTTCAAGGGTATGTACAAATGCAGAAAAACAACTGTGTGAACATAGAAAATGAAAATAAAAGGGACTGGAGGTTTTGGATAAATACTTACAAGTTGCTATAAAAGACAAAAGTAAATGAAAAGGACATAATTTTCACAGATTTCAAATGTAATTATGTTATGTCATAATTTTATAGGGTATTAGCCTTACAGAAATAGTTGTGAAAAATAAAGTCAAATTCAGAAACCATATTTCACTAGTAAACTATATTTGATAATAATATATAAAAACAATAATTATATGTGATATTGAAAGTTTAAAAAATCAAATTTGTGAAAGATTAGCTGCTGTGACAGTCTTGTGGCATTGGAGTTCTAAGTGACTGCAAAATGAAAGTGTTGTGAGCAATGAATCTGTGGATTTAGGTGAGAAATAAAACCTTATTACTGGGTTCAGGAGGTTGTCACACTTCCTTTGTATTCCTAGCATTAAGTATAATTTTGCAGTAATGATCCTTAATGCATCCAGGAATGCAAGTGAAGGATCTGAAAACTAAGATGCAACATATCAGATTGACTAATACATTATGAAGTGGTATAAACAATTTTAACTAAACTTAGTAAATTTGTGTTGCTTTCCTATTGTGTTTTTCCAGTTGGTTAATTCGCAAAATTCAGAAAGTCTCATCAAGTATCTCTATCATTGTTACAAAGTCACAAGGTTCTACTGTAATTGTCTGCAGGTGATAATTAATATTTTAAAATGCAGTAACTTTACTCTTTTTAAAAAGAGGAGAAAATCATTAAAACAAGAATTCTATCCTAATGGGACTCAATTTAGAATCCATTGAATGCTACAGTAAAACTTTCATTGACTTCAGGAGGAGCAGAAATCTGACTTTTCATATCAATTTTTACTGACAAGGTGATAGCTGTTTTTCTGCAGAGATCAGTTGTAAAGTATCGCTTGAAACCATGAAGTCGTAGCTGCTGGCTTTGTTCCCCTCTTGCAGGTGGGATTTGGGGATATAGAACATAGATACCTCTCTTTTCTGAAAATCCTGAGATGTCTGCTAAATCACAGCTTTTCAAATCCTCCCAGAGGAGATTTGCTCAGGAGTTTTTTTTTTTTTTTAATACATGTAATAGATGACAAGTAATAAAACCAGAAGGGTTATTTGTTGTATTTTTATGGTTGAGTGTGTCATTTCACATTTGCAGACCTTTCAGAGGACAGTCAACACTGCCTGCAGTCTCAGAGGTCAGCGTGTGAACGCTGTGGAAGGGCTGTTTATGCTATGAGTGTAGAGGGGGCTGAGGTTGCATTATGGTGATTTACGTTACTCAAATGGGAATTCTGATTGCCGTAGCTCAGATGACTTCTAACGTGACAGGCCTATCATGTATTTAATTCTGAGATGTGTGTCACGATCCGCTTGTGCGGGGTGTCGCGATGGTTCGTTAAGCGATCCCAAAGTGCAAAAAGGCAAATGGCAGGGGACCATCAGTTTAATCACAACAAATGCACCTTTATTTAGGTACCAACAGCAAATGTGATAGAGGGGACAGAAAAAGAAAATAAATAATAGAGAGAAAAGAGGGGAAGGGGAATATAACTACCACCGTCTGAGACGAGGTCCTCAATGGTCCAGCCGCATAGGTTCACTGTGGGGGTTAACCAAAGTCTTCCCAAAAAGTTACAGTTTATATAGTCTTTAGCCAAAGCAAGTGGCATCTGGCCAGAAGGTGGGCAAGATTGATGGGCCATTGTGTGGAGCCCGTTGGTCTGTGAAGCAGGTGCAGGCACGCAGGGACAAGCCACCACTTGTCAGAACCTGTTGGAATGCAGCGTTCTGTAGAAGCACAGCAAGTGCACCTACTGACAGTCACTTGGCAAGTGTCCACATCCACCTCGGCCAGGCCAGAACTCCTGTCAGGGGTCTGCAGGGTCCTTGCGACGGTCGTGAAGCAAATGCTGGAAACTTTGGACCGTCGCTCACAGATGTGCTGATGGGGAAAGAGCTGGGATGGCTGGAGGGTGACATGGCACGAGCGACTCCACAGCGCGGGCCGTGCTCGCTGGGACAAACTGCGTTGTTGTGCTGGCCCCTGGGCCCCCTGGCCACCCCTTTCTGGTGCAGTTGCTTGGCTTTTGTGAGAGATTGTTTTTCTCAGATCAGGTCCAGTAATTTGGCTTTATCAAAGTAACAATAAGTCATATATAGAAGGAAAATCTAACTGGTAGGTGGCCAGTATGGGCTAAGGTTAAATTCTGTGTCCTTGAAATACTGAGAAAATACAGCAACAGATGTGCAGGATTTAAACTGGTTATTAGTCCAGTCCTGTAGATATAAACAGATAATTAAAATGTCATTTTCACAATGTCTTCATCAGCAAAAAGTTTGATCTTCTGCAAATACCTTTTGATACAGCATTTGTTTTATGTTCACATATGCAGTTAGATTTTTGTATTCCTCAAAGCATTTATCTTCTGAATTATGTAAATATTTTTCTAGAATCTTACCTTTTTTTTTCTCCATCTTCTTCATTCTTTAAGATGGTTAGAACTGTGCCTGTAGCCACTTCTTTTTTCCATGTTGTCATGTAGAGTGTGTTATATTTTCTTAAATGCCTGATTCTCAACAATCAACATGGTTTCTTTTCTTTATTCCAAGACCTATGGAAGTACATTTTCAGAGTACAGGACTTACAGAAGACGGAAACTGCTGACCTAAGGCTGCAGTTATTATACATATGGAAGTACATTTTCAGTGTACAGGACTTACAGAAGATGGAAACTGCTGACCTAAGGCTGCAGTTATTATACATTTTAAGTTACTATAAAAATATTTGAACTTTTCCTGAAGACAGGGCTTCTTGGCAGGAAGATAGGGTGATTAAAAACATATATGCAGGCAGCACCCACAGAAATTCATCCAGCTGTGTGAAATCCTGTCAGTCTTTAAATCTAGTCAGAGTTTAGTTCTTGTCAGTCAATGACAGCTGTGGCCAGGTGAGATGGGCTTTGTGCATGTTGACCTGCAGAGATGTGAAGCAGCTGTGCTAACTCACCACCTGATCACCTCCAGCTGTTCAGTGTGATTCAAGTTCCTGATGAAATCATGTGCAGTGAATTCTAGACTAATTGTAACTTTAATGAGCACTATTCTGACATTATTTAAAATTTCCCTTTCAGCATGATGCTGTGTAAATATACTGGTGTATATAGACATATACAGTATGTAGATATATTTGATTTTATGTAAAAACTCAAGGCTGAAGTCTTCCAACATTTCTGAGTACGCTGGATTTCAAGGGCAATTGTCTGCATTCACTATCATGGTGTTCTAAATATCAGGAAAAACCTTTAGTAGATTCAAAACAGTGACTGATTTTTAAAATAAATAACACAGCCCTTATTTTACAGCTTTTTAATGTACACTGTACACCTCTGCAACTGTACAGTGTTTTGTTTGTTTAAAGAAGTGGCATTCGCCTTCAGCTTTCCTTGGTTGTACACAGAATAAAAGAAAGTGTTTGCCTTTTATGCTGGTCGGAAGAAGAAGGTGAACCCTTTATTCTTTAGGGAAAACTCTAGCTATGTCTAGCTTGAAGAGTCTTTTAGGTCTGTTTATTTGTTGTGCTCACAGTGCCTTGCCTTGGTACTGAAGTGTGTGACAGAATCATCAGAGATCAGGCAGATGAAGATGTTAACAAACCCCCAGCCCTTTGTGGATGTGCACATTTCTTCCCATGTAACAAACAAAGAAGTTCCTCTCTCAGGGCTAACAGTCTTTAGAGGAATATTGTAACACTGTCTGTAGGCATTACCCAAGTCTTACACTAATTTGTGACATGTTTTTTGTTACTTTCTATCATTCCTTTTATACAGCACAGGAATCTTCTGAGTATATATTTAATTGTGCAGTCTCTTACTTTTTTTCTCCTAGTTCTATCTCTTGTAGCTTGACTAGACATGCAGTTTTTTATTGCTGTGAATGCAGTTTTTCCATAGGGATATTCCTGGGGAAAATTTAGAAAATATGCTATAACTGTAGATCACATGTAGAGTATGAGAAAAATTCAAACATATTTTATAATTTTGATTTTGTGCAATTTAGATTTCATATATATATTTAGGAAATCACTTGTTAGTCTACCTAGGGGAGATACATATAAAATTTAAAAGTTGGAAACATTGTACTGAGAATTACAAATTGTGACTACTTCAAAGTTAATGGTTTTTGTTAGACAAGTTGAAAAAACAACATGAAATTATTGTAACTCACTGTTGTAGGGAGATATTCAGTAACTTCCAAGAAAATCAAAAAAACCCACACGCTGTTGCCATTCTGTTCTAGAGAAAATACATATTTAGAAAATACCAGTTACTCTGATACTTCTGTATAAAGTCTTGCTGACATTTTTAGGGGATGTGCAGTGAGAGATCTTTGATAAATTAGAGACTATAGCTGGGCTTTTTTGATGAAAGCTGGTGTGCAATTGATCTATTTGATCTCTATTATTAAGTCAATACTAAGATAGTTTAAAAATAGTTAATATTTGTAATATTTATTATTTTTGTTTCATTATTTCATTTGTGAAAGCTTTTGTTGGCAAATGTTGTCACTTGTTGCTTTGATGTCACAGTATCAAGTACTCAGAGAAACACTGATGATCAAAAAAAGGAGGTGATTTCAGCAATTTAGTCTGGCCTGATTCATAACGTAAACTGTGGATTTCCTCACAGTTATTCCAGCATTAAATTAATCATTTTTGACAGAACTAGGGAATAATTATCTTTTTATGAAGATAGCTTTTAGGCCCCACAGTCTTTTATTCTTACTTTCAGTAAGAAATAGGGATCTTATTTTTATGAGGGGGCCTCTGTGGGGAACAGTAGTCCACTTGTAAGTTTTAAATTTTATAACTAAGGACCTTGATGAGTAAACTGTTGTTGGCTTTATTAGTAATTTGCTTGAGTAAAAATTTAAAAGATTTGGCTAATTTACTTTCAATACTCAAATGTAAGGACATAATTTTTGGTGTATTAAGATGCTTTTATCCTTTCTTTATATTCCATGCACATCTGTTCAGTACAATTGCACATCCTGGATGGCTGAGCCTGATTTAACACTTGTTGTTAACATTCAGTGATCTTTTACTTGAATGATCAATTTTCATTCATAAAAGGAGAAATTGTGTTTCATAAATCAAGAATACCACAGAATTAAAAATTCTTAAAAACTCCTTCTGAAAAAGGAAGGAATTCTTAAAAATTTCTTCTGCTGTAATGCCAACTGGTACAGTGTGTAAATAGTGATGGACAGTCCCCATATGCCACACTCTGTTTCTATTTATTGCACACCACATCCTTGTGGACACAGCCTGGCTGCATTATGATTGCCTACTCTTCTTCATCCCATTGCTCTTTTCTTATGTACTTGAAAAGTTAAAAATGTAACTCATACAGCTTTGTTGTGGTCATGAAGTTAATTTAAAATATTGTTCTAGTAAAACATAATAAAAATGGTTTTTAGTTCCATAGGGATTGAGTTGAAATTTGGGGCACATGTACAATGTAGGTTCAGGCTGAGGACTTTGAGAAAATGTCATGTGATTTTTGAATATTTTTGAGGCCAATTTGTAAAATAACCTAGGCTGTAAATCATACATGTTTATTCAGAAAATCTGTCAGATCTCAGTCAACAGAACTTGGGACTACAAATTATCATCTTCCCAAAAAAAGCCCACACAACCCTGGTGCCTCTGCCAGGTATCTCTGATTATCATATCTTTGCTAGGAAAGTCATAAAAATCCTTTTACTGAAGTCTTTTGCCCACAGCCTGAGTGCTTCCACAAATGAGTACTGATTTACTTATTATTTTTCCTTACCAAATGCTCATTAAATCAATGAGCTATTTAATTACTGTGCACTGAAGCCCTCTGCCCTTGCCTTAAAGCGACTTACGGAGGTATAGGGCGATTCTTATTTAACGGAAAATGCTTTTACCAGTCTCATTTCTATTGCAGAAGCTTTTCACTTCCGGTTCCAATTCCATGCATTATAGTATAAAAATTTTAGAAATACCACATGAATGAAACATCTGTCAAGATTTATCAAAGTTTGGTCTAGCTGATATTAAAGCCACAGTGGGCCAGTATGGTGTTAAGAGAGAACTGTGCTGTTTTCCTCTAGTAACTTCTTCAATGCATTAGGTATTAATCATCAGACTGCTAAATGTTTTGGTTTTTTTTTAATTAACTGATTAAAGGATGAAGAAGAAGAAGACTAGGCTTACTGTTGTGTTTCTTTAACTGTTTGTTAGTTTGTATTTAGAGCCTACAGTTCTGTATTTGAACTTTAGAATCTGATAATCAAGTTTTCTTAAAGTAGCGTTGGCTGTATTTTTCCTGGCCTAATGTATCAGTGCTAACTGAATCATGTGCTTAAATTAGCCTTTCTAAAACAAGGGGAAAAGCAAAAAAAGTGTACAATCTGACAGGGCTCATATTGCTATTCCTCAAGTGTGATAAAAGGAGAAATTATACTAACCTGTTTTTTATAGTTCAGTCTAGCTACTTTACGTTTCTACTCAGAAACCAATGAATAAATCATAAGTATTACATATGTGTTAATCTAACCAGATCCTCAAGGAAAAATGAGTAGAGCAGGTGTTATTTTTACAGCTGTATCTCATAATTTGAGTACTTTCCATTTAGCTAAGTATCCAAATGCTGTCATTTTAAATATAGTGCAGAATTTAGACTTGTGATAAGTGTATTGATACAATACATCAAACCTCTGTTTTTTCTAAAGCCCAAATTTAGCTTTTAAACTAGTTCAAAATTAACTTGTACCATGATCCCTTTAGAGAAGGCATGTCTTAAAATGTTCTGCAATGCCTAGTTAAGTTGTCAAATTGAAGCTGAGTTATTCTCTCAGAACAAGTATTAAATAAAAATGTTAAGATCTGGTTTATGTAAAGATCTCTCATTTAAGGGTGTGGCTTCACTGAATTCTCAAGCCTTTTTTCACTGAGTTGAATCTTTAGTTGTTCAAGATTTGACCTCATAGATATTAAGGGAAGTCTCAGTTATTCTCCACTAACTCATGGACAAATTTAGATACATAGAGCACTTGTTGTTTTGCATTAGAAAATGTTTGTGTTGATCATTTCTTTCACATAAAAAGTAAAGATTTTGGTGTTTTGGCTAGGCTTTTTTTTGTTTCAGGATTTAGATGGTGATCTATTTATGAAATCTGTGTGTGCCACATATGGTAAGTAAATTTATTGTTTTATTCAGATGATTTATGTATAAATTATTGTTACTAATATTTTGGTTGATATTTCATTTATCACAAGTGAAGGTTGTCGTAAATTACGCATTAAAAATCACTTTCTAGTTGTGTTTGTCCTCTCATAGATACTGCTGTTTTTTGGAAGTACATTCAAGGTTTTAAAGGAACTATCAGTAATTCTTCATGGTGGAGATAAAATGCTCCTGTGTGTTTGAACAAAAAAGAATAGGTTTTGAAACAACTATGGCAAACTAAAAATTTTTATTAATTAAAAAGAAGGAAACAATCCATTATCACAGCGATGAAGTGGCCTGACAGAGAGACGCTAGAGAAATTTCTGTTTCAGTTTGGAGCTGGTGGCATTGTGGTTATAATTCTATTAATAGTCAAAGAAAGGCTGGTAGCTATAAATAAAATCTAATTTGGTAGAAAATATTTTACTGAAGTACAAATGTTCTTTTTAATGTGTTGATTTGGTATTCCTCTGTTCAACTGTATATGTCATTTAAATATAATCAGTAGTTCTTCATTCTGCAGGAACTCTTTGTGTAATCAAAATGAAATATTGTCATGATTGCTCTTGAAAGATGAGGATTTAGAACTAGGAAGGAGGGAAAAGGCCCTAACATTTCCTGTGGCTTCTAATATTCAAACAAGTAGCACGAGAATTTGTGGATGAGTGATGCCCTATGTAACAAAGGGGAGAGATGTAGCTGATTTCAGAGGGTTGGTACTGCACTCTGAATATCTTTAGAAGATATTTCTGTGCTGAGCCCATGAGTCAGTAGCCCCAGGAAGAGCTGCAGTGCTGACCAGGCTCTGTCTGTTACTCTTGCAGTGTGACACCATAAAATCAGCTTTGTTGGCTGCAGGTGCTGTGCTCCTTTGGTTTCAGTGGGCTGGGGGAGGCTGGCACTATCAGCTGTGCTGTCAGTGAGGGGAATGATCCCACTGTGATCTTCCCTTTGCCTTTCTGTGTCAGACTGTGCACACAACAAAGTCCCCTCATATCCTAGCATTCTCTAAGTATTTATTAAGGACAGACGTTCATGTTGCTGGAAGTCCTGGATTTTTTTTTTAATTAGCTGTGGGGAAAATCCTGTTAATCTTGCATGGCTTTGTGTAGTTCTGCTTCCACTCTTCAGAGTGGTGACTGCTTCTGTGCCCTTCAGTGATCATGCAGCTCTTGGCTGCTTCTTGGCTGTTCACTTTGATTGAGCCACTGTACTGAGAGCCTCATGGCTTTTAAGCATCAAAACATATGAAGGATAATTCAATTGATGAGAAAAACAAAGCTTGTTGAAAATATGCTGTTAGTTGTTTGTCCCTGTGTCTGCGTTGGTCCCTGATTAGATCTCTGGGGTTATGAAGCCTTCTTCCACATAGAGGCTCTGAACTGAGATACCATCTAAGAAGGTTTTTGCATTAATTCTGGCCTCTGTCATGTGAATCAATCCTTGCAGCTTTTACTTAGGTGCTCTAAAGCTGTGTGGCTGTACTGGGGAGCTGGATTAGGAAAAGAGGACAAGACTCCTCTATTCTCATTTTGCCTCTGATTTATATCTATGCTTTGGTCATAACTATATTTTGCTGCAGCCATTTTTAAAAGCTGTATCTTCAGTGATTTTTGCACTTTTATAATTTCATGGGGAATTAGAGTGTAATGAGATGTATTTTTTTTAAGCTCTTGAAAGACCTATCTCTGTCTTATTGACATCAAAGTTTAAAAAAGTAAAAAAAAATCCCCCATTAACAATGGTATCCCTTTGAGTACTAAATCATTAGATGTTACTGTTCTCTTGGTGTGATTGTAGGATGTGATTTTCATTCCACAATATGCCTTGGCAATTTAGTGTTTGCTGTACCACTGTGTTTGGTGTTACATGGTAAAATCCAGAGGAAGCTGGGACCTTAATGGTCTGTCTGCCTGATAAATGCTGAGATTTACAGAGGTTTTGCACAAGTTTTTGCAATCAAGGCTTGGTTTGTGGGTCATGGAGTTGATTTCTTCTTCTTTTTACTCTGAGGGGAAAAAGGTCCATTTTTAGCCAGTTTATTTTTCAGTTTATACTGAAAATATAGCAATGACTATTGCAGTGTTAAAAACTTTATCCAGCTTAGTAGCTTAAAGAAATACAAAGTAGTGGGAAATATCAAATAAAACTCTAAACCCAAGAAGAAAAATAAGTTCCATCTCCAAAATAGTTTCTTCTTTATTTAATTTAATTCTGATCTATAGCAGATATGTATTTTGGCTTGAAGGTAAATCAATTTAGGTTAGAAAAGAGCCTTAAGATCATAGAGTCCAAATATTAACACTGCCAAGTCCACCACTAAACCATGTCCCAAGCACCACATCTACTCATCTTTTAAATACCTCCAGGAATGGTGACTCAAGCAGTCCTCCACAATCCTTTTTGGTGAAGAAATTTTCCCCAATATAATCCCATATTACTTATTTTCTTGCTCCTATGTTCCCCAGTTTATAAAAGAGGTGCAGGAATTTTTACATTATTTTGACTGTTTAATTGAGAGTTTTTATTTTTTCTATATAGATTTAAATGATTATCAGGAGAATAACTGATCAATATCATGCTCAATAGACAAGGCTTATGATGCCATTAATATTTATAGGTTAATACTGTGCTCAATAAGAAATGCCTTCATAATTGGACTGTAGGAAGATTAAGATTTAAGCATGAAAGGTTAATTTTAGTAAGTAACTGTCAAGGTAAAGGAACAGTGTTGTCAGCTGTGGCGCTTGCCATTCTGTTCAAGACTGTGTGAAACAACTGTTGCAGGACTGTTCTGGGGGAAGGATGAGGCCTTTTCCAGGGTTCAGTTTAGGTGAGAACAGAGGCAAGTAAGTATATTGTACATAAGTTCTTATACTTGTGATATCTTGGCAACCATGAGGAGTTAAGAAGATAATTTTAGGTAATCTTCTCATGTTTTCTGTAGCATGAGAATGTTTTATGATTTCTCACTTAAAAAAAAGAAAACACAATAAAACACAATAAAACACAATAAAAGTACCTTTTGTTCTTAAAACACAGACAACTGCCTAAGTGTTAAAAACACATTTCTTCTGAAACATTGCTTACCCAGGGGAGAGAGTAAGAGAGAAAACATCACCTGACATGATGAAGGATCTAGAAACACACTATAGAGATGTGTTTCAGATGCTTTGGTGGGGAGGGTAGAAGATGACCTCTACAGATTAAGGGAACAGCGCTTTCCACCTTCTTTCCCCAGTTCCCTCTAGTTTGCTTGATTGTCCTTCACAGCACTGATGTAGGGCAGTAGGAGTACAACAGGATAAAATTATCAGCACTTATGAGCTGATAGTTGAAATCTAGTGGAAACATGTCTCTTCAGTTTTGTCTTGATTGCTGAGACAGTCTGTGTTCTCTGGTTGCAATTTGCAGCAAATAACAAACTCAAAACTGTTTCAGAGTGACCTGCTCACACTCAATAGGCAGCTGTAATTGGAACAAGTAAATTACATTTCAAATCCCCCAAGATTATTTCTTTAAAGGATATATGTAGCTTCAAGTATGAAGAGTCATTGTAAAACAAATAGGGAGTGCACTGTGATTACAAGATAAATCCTTTATCGTACCTAGGTTCTGCAGTACTTTTGGTTATTTGACTTTATGGTTTAGTCCCAGGAATGGCAGTTTGTAGGGATGTTCACGTTACATGGACCAGGCTCCCACAAGTAGTGTGCTGCTATGTGCAGAAGCTTTTTATGTAAGGATGGGGACTAAAAAAGACATTGAGTCTTTCTCTCATTGTCTGTCACCCACACGTTCTCTCCCTCGTCTGTCACCCACATGTTTTCTGAAGTTCCTTTTACAGCTGTCACACTCATGGCTTCCCTACATTCCTGAAATGTCCCTTCCTAGACCTGTCTTCAGGTGAGCTCTGGTCTCCCTTGTTTTGTGCCCAAGTTTCTGAACAGTGCTTTTGTACTCTTTTTTTTTTTTCTTTTTTGCCTGTCTTGGTTTTCATCTTCCTTTTTCTTTTTAAATTTTAGCTTTTAAAATTTTTATCCAGCTGTTCCTTGAATAAACCTCAGTCTGCAGTTCTAAAATCCATCCTCACCCTGCTGCTTCCTCCTAACTTTCCAGCCTTTTTCCATGTCCTCAAGCCAGTCATCTTGAGGTCATTGCAACCCAGGCCACCGGACAAGGATCACCAACCAGTTTATCCCTGTTTGTGAGTGGCAGCTTACACAGCATTACTGCTAGTGAGCCCCTTCAAGTGTTTGTGTTAGGAACTTGTCACCAATGCAGTGCCACAACCTCCATTGCCAGTGTAGTGCTGTGTTCTCCTTTCAGCAGATGCCTGTGTGGTTAAAACCCCTCCCCTTACTTGGTCAGGATGTCTGTAGGACATCCCTACCCACAGCAGCGAAAGGTATTTCTCTCTTGCTCATGGCCTTGGTCTTTATTTCCTAGGGGAAAAACCAACCAAACAATCCCAAAGCAGTGGATTTAGTGAGCCTGTGTGTAAATATGTTCTCTCTGGTCCAGGTTAGGTGCATTCTGCCTCTCCCCAGCAATGGTTCCTGTCCTCAGACAAGATGTGGTGATTTAGGAATCCAACTCCTTGCTGGTGACACCACCTCTGAACACTGCAGATAACTCATGAATGTGTTTGCTGCTACTTATGTCCCTTCTTTGAAAAGGTTTCATTAAATGTAAAACAGCATGGGGAAATCTAAGGTTTGGCTGCATAGGGCAGGACTGTGACCTGCAGGGAGAGCTGAGTCCTGTAGGAGAAGAGAGCCTTTTTAGTCTGTCTTGGCTTTGTTTTCCTTTCCCATTGTTGTGCTGTTTTGAGCAAACTGCTGTGTACTCCTTGCAGTATCTAAACTAGTTTGTTTACAGAGCATTGAGTTGTGAGCAGAATATTCCTTAAACTGATCTCTGCTATGCAGAAGATCAGATTGATCTGTATACATCTCATCTTCCATCTGATTTCCTTCTTGGAGTTTGGCCTGTGGAACCAATCTCAGGCTCTCATGGTCTGTTTTACTGTTATGATTATCATCTGGCTGTATTTTCCAGGAATTTACTAGTTTTCTCTTAGGTCTGCAGCCAGGTTGGAGCTGCCAGGCTGTAGCATAGAGTCTGCATGTTTCCCTGTCAGACCTGGAAAAACCGACTTCCATTTAAAAGCTTTGCTCAGCAATAGTGACTGAGCTGGACTGGAGTATCATCCCACGGAGTTTAGAGGATACATTTATGGAGAATTTACAGAGCTGCTTTTGTGTGGTGCCTAGCACACAAGGCTCTGGTGTGTCACATGAATCTCTAGGCACTAATAAAGTACTAGTGCTAAAAGTCACCATTATACAGGATAGATTTCAGGTGTTTCAGCTTTTCTTCGCTCATTGGAGTTCTCAACAGTGTTCTAGAGGCCTCCTGAAGCCTTTCAGAACCTGCCCTGTGTAAGACTGTGGAGCTTTTAGAATTGAAGGATGGCTTTTGGTTGAGATTTGATTTTTTGGCAATATGTAAATTCAGCCTGCACTGTTACAAAGATTAAAAAACCTGTATAAATAAGATGATGTTCAAATTATCCTTATCTGCCTAAAACCTTTTCCCTCAAAGATGGGAAAAGATCATAAATTCTTTTGTTGAAGTTGCTTGCATAATTTTTTATTGTCTGTATGAAAGGCTTTTTGGAACTGCTTGCAAGGCAGTAAATTAAGTTGCAATACTTACAGACCTAGCAGCTAAGTGTCCTGGCCTTGAGGATGAACATAGCAAAACAATATTTTAAAATAAATGATTTTTTATTTATTTATATGAAAATAAAGAGGTTTGCACAATTCATGGATGAAAGAAGTTTACATAGAACTTTAAAAATGTGAGATGATATTTTAGCAGACATATTTGGTTTCAAGAAAGAGCCTGACTGAATAAGACAAGGTCAGCCACAGCTCCTCAAAATGACCAAAAAAAACCCAATAAAACATTTGAATCAGTGTGGATGGGCAAGAATTTTAGTTTTGGAAATTGGAACTAAATGTGATGATAGGGCATAAAATATGAAAAATGAGGGGCTCTCTTTCAATTAGCTTCAGTAGAACTGGGAGCCTAAGCTGACACAGAGATGAGTCTAAACATTGCTAATCTTTGACAGTTTTAATAGCAAAACAACAACAAAAGTATTTCGTAATTGGAAAGTGAATGATGGATGGTTTGTTTCTTCAAGTAACTGGGGACAGAAAAGCAATTTGTTAGAAAGATTAAATGGAAGAGCCATGTAAGGACACTGGAAGCTGAAGGAACACATTAACCTGCCACCCTGCCCAGTTTACCCACTTGACCAGGAATTGTGTGGTGTGTTTGGGAGGTCAGGCCCAGTCACCTGGGGCTTGGAATCTTGGAATCTCTGAAACTCAGAGTCTGTATCTTTCTTCTACTGATCTTTACAGAATCAGAAGAATAACAATTAGCCATGGTTAGCCACATTTTCCAGTCACTTGTTCCCTTTTAGGAAGGTTCCCCTTTTAAGAAGTGCCTTCCATGTGTATACAGATATTAGATACATCTAGTCCAGCTAGTTTTCAGAGTCCTCTTGCCCAAGATTTTAAAAGTTGTAATTAGATTTCTTTTTCTTTTTTTCTTTTTCTGAGGGCTTAGGTTTGAATCTCTGGAAAAAAAAAAAAAAAAAAAAAAAAAAAAAAGTGAGTGTTGCTGTGAATGAGCTGCAATGCCTGGATGAAAACACTGAATTCAGAGCTCAGGCAAATGCTGACTAGCTTCTATATTGCTTATTAGAGAGCTTGATGTTTCCAGAAGCTTAAAAACACAAAACTAAGATGAGCAAGGCAGTATTACATAGAAAGCTCCAATTAAAAGGAAATATTGGTTACTTATAGATCTTTTTTTACTTCATAAGGGGTCATGCAAGGTGTGTTTTCTGGGGGCATAATAGACTACTCTGTCTTTCAGCAGTAAAGTTTTTGCCAATTACCCTATCTGTAACCTTCCTTTTATTATGGAAAATTAATTAGAAGGTTCTGGAGGAAATGGGGGCTAACTGGGGTCTTTATTTTTTATGGCCTATTTAGCTTTGAAAGCACAAATTAAAGTATTTTTCTAATATTTATAATGAAATCTGTCCACTCATTCTCCAGATTTGGTGATTACAAAACAAAAGCCCAGACTGCAGGCCTTCAGCCTGTATAATGAAACAAGCAGCAGCTATGTCTCTACTGTGCCAGCTGAAAGGAAGCATGAAGAATTTAACCAAGGCAACATGAGACCTACTGAGTCACAAAAAGTCTTTATAAAACAAAAATGTTGGTGTGCAACATGTCTGAAAGCTGGGTGCAATATGAAATGCTGAGAATATTACAGTATCTGGCTTCACCTATAGTGTTGTGTGAGGATATAATCAGAACAACAAAATAATCTAATATAATTCAGGTTAATCTTGCAAGGAATGCAAGATTAAATTTTAAATATTCTGAAGTTATTTTAAGTGACTGAAATTGCATTAATTTTCATCCTTTTAGTTCAGATGTAGTCATCTCTCTTCAAAGAAGCTTACAGAAGCATTAGCAGCGCAGTTTCAGCCTTACTGCCCTGTGCAGGTAGGGAGTCTGTCTGTTTTCATCTGACACGGCACCTCCCTCACAGCCTGAGTCCTTGCTGTGAGGTGGCGTAGCACAGATTGATAACCACAGGCCAGATGGAGCATAGGATGCCTGGGCAGTTATTTTATGAGACAATCAGAAATTATGACTTTATAATCTTCCCTCTTGCTGTTTTGGAGAGGAGCCATGTTCAGTGCTTTTACTGTAAGCATTAGCACAGTAATTGGTGCCATCAGCTGTAAGGAGTGGTGCTGGTGGGAGAGGGGGAAGTACTGAGATTGCTAAAGACAAGCCTGAACCTGAGGAGCTGAGCTTACTGACTGGAAATAAATGTTCATTATTCAGCCTGTGCATGGACATAGAAATCTCTCTAATGGTGAGTTGAGGCTGATGAGAATGGAACCCTACTCTGCATTTATTTCAGCAGCACTGGCAGACAAACTGAAACAGGAGGCCTGTGCTCTTCATGTGCTCTTGTTCTTTGCAGAGGTCATGGACAGGGAGCATTAAAGGAAATGAAGGTTTTTCTGCAGAAACATTTTGTTGTCATTGCTCATTTTTAAATGAATTTAGCCTCAGTTTCAGCCTTCAGGAGTAAATTAGGAAGTGATTAATTTTATTCCAATTGTGACATTTTTACACTTATAGAACCAAGCTGCAGTGTTTGCACTGGGTCAAATTTATATATTTTTTTCTTTATCTGTGTGAGCTTTTATTTTAAAAGTTTTTTTGTTTTTTTTTTTTTTTTTTCGTAAATTGCATCTCTGGAATTGTAATTCATGTCCTTTACATCTCTATCATCTTTTTCTCCCCCCCCAATTCTGTCTTTCTTCAGCCATTTCTCTCCTTCCTCTTGCAGCTCCCCACAGCTCTTCCTGCTGAAAAGATCAGTACCAAAATGGTTAAAGTCAATAGTAAATGTCTGTACAGTACGTGGTCAGGAGGAGAGATTTTGAAAAGTATTTGTTAATGCACTTCAGTTTTGATAAATGGTTAAAATAAAAACATCCCTGAAAGTTGTATCTGTATATAAACAGCAGTGTAAGTTTTGCAGATACCATAAAAAAAAAAAAAAAAAAAAAAAAAAAAAGGAAAGGTGGTAGTTTGTTATCTTGCATAACAAAACAGAGCTCTTTGTGATTTGGTTTCCCCTCTGTAATGAGGAGATTTTCATTTTCAGTAACAGAGTTCAATATCTTCCTACCTTGTTCATTGCTATTTTTACCACTACTTTTCTATGCTGGATAGGAGTTCACCTCAGATAACAGATTCCAATTAAAGCTTTTTGCAGGAGTTTGCAACTATCCATTGCCACTCTACCTACCTCAACCTATGGGTTATAGTGGGGGAAATAATTCTGGAAAATGCCTTACCTGAGAAGAGGTTACATTTAGCAGGTTGCCCAGAATAGCTGTGAATTCAAACAGTACAGATCCCCTTAGTAGATATGCCTAGATATATAGCTGTGTCTCTGGAGGTTCGGACAGTTTACATGCCTGCTCACTCTGCTTACCCTTTCAGGCTCTGCCTTTTCTGCTGTGGATGGGTTGAGAGATACCCACTCTTCAGATGGTTTGTGTGTGATGTTCAAGCTGGTTCAGTCAACCATCAGTCATCTGGCCTGAGATTGTGAATTTTCCAGATTACATAACAGTTGTCAGCTCTCAAATACTGTTAGTGTTCAACAGTCAGGTCCAGATCTGGATGTGAATGCCTCCATATTTCTTTATGAATATTTGTGCTACTTTTCTTTATAACTGTTTTAATTTATAGCTGTTTTAATTTTTCACTTCTATTCCTGCCTCCTTTTTTTTTTTAACTTTTATAATTAATTCAAAATAAAGTGTGCTGCAAGACAGTAATTTTTCAAAGTAAAGATAATTCTTTATCAAGTGTTTCTGTTCTAAAGTTTTACAGGCCTATATTTTCAGACTTTAATTTGATGGTTGTTTTCTGAAACTATGCAGGATTTGGTTTCAAATAGCACAGCAGGTAATTTCTCTGTTGGAAGAGGTCTCATGTTAGCCTTTTGTATGTGCTAAAACACAAGAATTGAAAACATATTTATATTTCTCCACTGTGTTAGGAGAAAGTAGCTTTATAATGTGGTATACCTTCAAAGATTAATCACCCAGTATATTTTCATATTGTTTTGATACATTGCATCGATCAAAATCCAGAATTAGTATCCAGTGTGACATTCTTCCAGGATACTGGGCCTGTTTGTTTGAATTCTTTGGGCTATCTTTTAAAAATCTTTTTTCTATGTATTTTATTATGATTTTTAAATATGACTGTTTTTGGCAAATGCTAATGCAAATGTTATTTATGCTTCAGAAAATGTTAAATTCAAACATCAATCTGAGCAAGCCTTTGGGCAGTGCCATGGCAAAATGAGAAAAATAATTTTTCAATCAAATAAGCAAACAATCAAACAATCAAATAAGCAAAATGACCAACCAGAGGTTAGGGATGAATTTAAAAGCAGTGAAGATTTTTTTTTTTAATTAAAAGCAAATTCTATATGGATTTGCCTGGATTGTAAAGTTCCTTTAATATCGGGAGACGACTTATTCACTGATTTACTGATAACTGATTGAGTCTTATTTAAAACAGGGTATTTTTGATTAACAGTAAGTAGTAGTGTTGATTGCATTCTTTACTACAATTTTGTTGTCACTGGGGAACCAAACCAGCTTTCTACTAGCTACAGCATTTTCCTTAATGGGCCTGTACTCACAAGATCCTTGCAACTACTGAAAACTTAATTTTCTGGCCATCTATGTATAAGGAAAGGTATTAAATTATTGGTTTTTACTTGTTGCCTATTTTATGTACAATAAAGTGTGTTCTGAGTTTGAGAGATGTATTAGGGTAGGAGTTCAAAGCCAGACAAAGCAGAATTTTACAGTGCTCTCTGCTGAAACATAATGGGGGGTTTTCCTAGTATAATTAATTCATTAACCTAGTATAGACAATGAAGGTCTTGTGTTTCTTTATTTTTAACTAAGCTATTACCAAACTATGTGTATGCTTTGACCTTACTTCTGTGAAAGGAAGGAAGGTGTTGGAAGGGGTATGATCTTACCTTGAGCTCCTAGGTCATGCTGAGCTAGGAATACAGATGGACTTTGATAAAGAGACACTGCTAGTAAATAAAAGAGACCAAGATTTCTTTGGCTCTAAAGCCAAGAAACATAAAAATTTGCATCTTAATGGCTAAACATTTTTCCTCTCCAGAGCAAAGTTGCAGGATACATCTGAACTACCCACTGGTATGGTCCTTGGCCTGTGCTGTCCTCAATCCATTCCCAGACACTGCAGGAGAGCACTAGCTGACAGACAAAAGCTGTTCAGGGAGCTGTTGTAACAGCTTAATGGGACATAAATTGCATGCCAGCACCCAGCCCCATGCTCTGTCTCTAGCTTAGTGATGTAGACAAAGCCACAGTGTCTCCATGGTGCCAGCTTGGCTTGACCCCACGCTTTACTCACTTGATGTGATAATTTAGCTCCTGCACTTCCTTTTGAAGTAGTTTCCTTCAAGAGAAAACCCAGGCACAAGGGGTGTAGTGTATTCAGGATCTGCTCTGGGCAGTGTAGATGTGAACCATGCCAGCTTTGGCTGTGCTTGAGCTCTGCCCCAGCAGTACTTGCATCTTTGTATGCCCTAACCTGACCTACTTCTATGCGTGTGCCTTTGGCATCATGCTCTGATTCTGGGGTTGTGCAACACAGCTTTCTCATAATTTTAAGCACTTTGAACTGAAAAAAACCAAACCAAACCCAGCAGAACAGCAGTCATTGCATCTTGAGGCCCAGAAGAGTTACAAGCTAGGTGTTGTACAATGTGGACGTGAAATGAGCTGATCTGAAAGGTGCTTGTTCACTCAGCTTTAACTGGAGTAGGACACTAGAATGTCTCCATTTCTGGTCCACAGGCATGCTAGAAGGATGCTGCTAGTCATATCATGGTTCTATATGAGGCAAACTGTTCTTGTTAGTAGCCAGCAGCTGTTCCAAATGCTGCCATTTCTTACCAAAAGTTGCAACATGCTAATATTTAGACTTAAAAGTCCTAACTGATCTTGCATTTAAAAAGCACTACATTAAACTCTGATATACTCTAATTAGAAAGCATTTCATTTCAAAAAAATGCAACCCCAGATCTTCTGTTTTCTGATTAAAATATATGTAAGCTGGGCTATAACTGCTCATGCAGATGTATCCCTATATGCTATTAAAAATGCCCTGACAACACAACACTTTGTGGAACATTCCTGCCATGAGGACGTCCATAGTTTTCATATGCTCAAGAACAATTGGATACATTCATGGAAGAAAGATCTGGGAGAGACTAGCAGAAATCCAAAAGCTGTATTCTGAGGAAGTCCCTGACCTACAAATTTCTGGAGCCCAGGAAAGGCCTGTTCTTTATATTAGTCCTCAGACTGCTGTTCCTGTCAGGATACTGAGATAGAGGGGTCTTTGAACACATACTGCTAATTTGATGCTCTTATTTGCAGTTCCCAATAATATTTGTTTCTGCAAGTGCTTGTTGAATATTCACTCTTCTTCATGCTCAAATATATTCAGTCTCATTTTCATAAACCGAACAACAGCTGTTTAAAAAAGAAACTGCTGTAAATGAAAGTTAGTTTCTGAATCTAAATCTTGTTGACATTGTCTTTTACAGAGCTGGAAACTTTTTCATACCAAGCAGTATTATGTAAGAGAATGATGGTGCACAAATGTTGCTGCTAAGCATACAAATATTGTACCCATGTCCCTTAGGGCTGATCTTCTGAAAGACACAAACAAAAGATGACTGTGGAATAAGAATGTAACCTATACAGTGCATATGAAATAACTGGCACATATGGGTTGTATTCAAGTGGTGGTATTGGTATTTTCTTCTTTTTGCATGTTTTTTACATGAACCTGTAAGGTAAGGAGGTTTTATAATGTTAATTTATATGTTTGATACTTTGGCTCTTTAAAACAGAGGGTTTGTGTCCAGAACTGTGTAAGTGAACAAGGAGGCGGGGGGGGGGGGGGGGGGGGGGGGGGGGCGGGGTGGAATGGGCCAGCACTAGAAACCAGAGGAATTTCCATGAGGAACAGAAAGGACATCCCATGGCTTTCACCATCCCTGTGCTAGCTTTCTACATTATACCAACTGTAGCACCAGGAATTCTGACTTATACCTGCAAATGTTGATTTTTGATTTTTTTTTCCCTGACAGTAGTAACTACAAGAAAACTGAGAATTGTGGCAAAACTTTGCTCTTAGACTTGTGCTGCATCATAAATATGATGAAAACCACTTTGTGCCTTATATGTTGTAACTTCAGAAGGAAATGGCATTTGAGTTACACATGCAGATTTAAGTATAAACTGCTTCATCAGCCCCTTACCTTTCTGTTACTGAAATTTTATGAACTTAAGTTACTGATTTTCTGTTGAAATTATTTTCTGCTTAAAATTGCAAGCCTTGTTGGCATACCATCTTATGCTTTGGTAAAACTATGGTGATGTGAATTACTGGTTCTATATTGAACCTTTGCTGAACACCTTTTCCTTTCTTTGTATAGTGGTTATTTGCTTAATGCACAATTGTTTTTGCTAAACTAATCTTTTCATAATACCTATTGATTTTGAAGTGATGCTTCTGCTCTTTTCCCCCAGTTTTTGACCTAATTGTATCTCTTGAGTATTGCTATGGTAATAACTTCTATTTTCTTTATCTGCTGTGTGTATTAATTTTAGTCTGTACTGATTTTAGCTATAACAAAAAGAACTAGAACAGAAGCACTGACCTATTTGTATTGTATTAGATAATACACATTTTCAGTAGAAAGCAAGGTGCATCTTCAAAATGGGTCATGTCCTGTAGTCCCAAGTAAAGTTTATGTAAAGATCAGTGTATTTTTAAAAATTAGAAAAAAAGGCCTCACCAACATGATATGAAAGTGTGAAATACACCTCTAATTGCACTGTCAATTTAAAAATTGCATAAAAGTATTTTTAGTCATGACAGTTAAATGAGGGTCTGTTCTTTCTGCTTTCTCCCTACGACAGCATTTCCAAGTAATATTGCTATAGCTGTTATTTAGTTGATGTGACATGGAAGGCAGCTTCAAAATCTGTGCATGTAGTAAATACTCAGACTTTTCTACAATATGTCCAGTTATGTAATGTGCAATTTTATAGATGTAGCTTAAATGCTACTTCAAGATAACATTTCATATAGTGTTTAATGTTGATGGTGCTGTTCTAAGTGAATTCTCCATAATCTTCCAAAAGTGCAGCTGCTTTGAAACAAGTGCTTTATAGATAAAATGTTGTGTTCTAAATATACTAAGTTAATTAAAGGTGCTATATAAATAGTATTAGTAAGGTCAGTGTCCTGTCTGTCCTTGCAATATTAATTCATGTTTTATCTTTATTTAATATTAAATTTTGCATTTTTTGCCCTTTAAAATGTTTTCATGCACTGAGATTAATAAGTGCAGAGGCTGCTCCCAAGGCTATAAGTCCTTAGACTTACTGTGAAACCCAGAGGCAGTGACTTGCTTGAATTATGGTGCTTGCTTTAAGAAGGGAAAAGAACTTTTGTTCTTCTGTTTATCTGTTAACATTTTATAGCTGTGCAACCATGTCATGGTTTGCTCTGGCTTCTTTTCCATTCTTGAATTTCCCAGGGGAAGCTCTAAATCCCTGTTCAAATATGTTATGAGTTAGTTATAAAATCTAAATTAATCTTCATCTTTGCAATGAACACTAGAATACCTAAGCACTCTTGCTAAGAAAGAGGTTTCCATTGTTCTTCCTAAATTGTCTTTGGAAACTACTACATTTAGCTGTTCCTTCTGCAATTTTAACAAGCCTCAAACTCAATTTTGTTTTTTAATTTTGTCATTATGATACACATATATTTATTTATATAAGATATATTATTATCTATTTTCTTCAATATAAATATTTCTCTAATCACTAGTATCTGGAAATGTATTTGGAAGCTGGGAAGACTCAATTTGAGAGAATCTGTTCATATGGTAAAGCTCAGCTGCTTCCTTAGATAGCTTAAAATCTCCATGGCAAATATATCAAGATACATATGAGACCTTTCATTGCATGTTTGTGTTGTCTATTTTTAGTATTATTTTTAAGACTTGTCCCTGTAAGTCTCTGTAGAAATACAGTGCAACTGGACTAGAATTTATTTTCTGTCTTCCATCATATGTTGCAATTCGGTGCCTAAAAAAATCAAAGAATCACAGAATTCAGTAGGCTTGAAAATACATTTGAGATCATCAAGTCCAACCTATGGCCTAACTCTTGTCGACTAGACTATGGCACTAAGTGCCACATCTCTTAAGCAAAAAAAGATCTTGGAAAAAGTTATTTCATTTATGTACCAGATATTCTCCTTTAGCATGGTCGAATTGTGCATCTTTTGTGCTTCAGGGTTTACTGCAGTTTTTGTTTGTTGTTTTTACAGGGAGTAAAACTGCAAATTTGACACTTTATGATGTATAAGAATTTTCAAAATTATACTGTCAAAATAAGAAGTTATACAACTTTTATAGTTTTATTCTATCTTTTGTTTTCTTCTAGGGCTGGGCACGGGCTTAGAAAAACACTTGAATTTTAGAAATGTGGGGTTAGTGCCAAGTGTGCCAAATTGGATGCTCGTTTGTACAAGAACAAAGCAAGAAGGGCCCCTATCTTGCATAATCCATGCAAAAGTTCCTATAAAATCAGCCTGCTTCCAGAGGGAGTCCTTTGTGAAGTCTGTGAAGGTCCTTGGGAAATTAGTAAAGGGATCAGTCCATGGTGTGGAGCCTTAGTTTGTTTGTGATCATGCTGCTTTGTTGTGGTCAAGAAAGGATAAAAGCCTGAATAAAAAATCTGGTGTAAAAAGTAGAACAAAGCACTCATCAGCTTTGTACAATTGCAGTTGCTTTGTTATAGTACAGTTTGAAAATACATTTGTATTTAGAATATTTAATTCTTACCAAAAATTAAAATCTACTTTTAAAAATTCTTTTTTGACAAACCAAATGATTAGGGCTATTTTCCATACACAAGAGTGTTTAGAACAATTTCAGTTCTCATACTAATTTGTTGTGTGTTTGATTACCATTCAAATGTTTACAACATTTACATATAGAAGTTTTCTTGAAAGTCTTATTTGACGGGAAATACTCCTCTTTGAATATTACTTCATTACATATAACTTTTAAACTGTTTCATCTGGAGACCTTTATGAAGAGTCTGCAGAACTTGACAGAAGCCTACCAAGCAACACATAGATCAGTGACAGCACTTTGGGTGAAGAAATGACCAAATCAATCAACTTATCCTAGGGACCCTTGGCTTTTGAAGAAGTTGTTTTAGCACTTTACACCAGTGAAGGGTTTCATGCTGTTTTTCCTTATCAGTTGTGAAGTGGTTAAATAGTGTGCCCTGAATGAAAACCTAATTTGCACGTTGTTTTCTGTTCGGCAGTATTTCCCCTTTCTGTTCTGTAGATGGGCTCTTGAAAGCTGTTTCCTTAGATAAGGCTCCCACCTCAACGAAAGAAAATCCTAAAAAGAAGAAAATTGATTGACCTGTCCCTGGTGCTCTCTTTGGCAGGTGTCAGTTAGAAGCTGCTGGAGAGGAGTAGAGAAAATACAAGATCTTATGAGAAATAAGATAATATGATAAAAAGATAAATAGCTTACAAAAAATGTAGCAATGTCAGAATATTTTAATATGTAGCAATATAAAACTTTGAACACCTACATGCCAGGGAACAGAAAAGTGTGCCAAAAGGCGCTGGATATTCTGTGTAACAGTCGTTATCTTCAAAATCCACTGCATGAAGATTATGGGCTGCAGGTGCAGCTTTGAATCCTCATGCATAGCTTTCAGTGATGTAAAAAAAAAAAAAAACCTGGAAATAATTGTGAGTGCACTTTGCCATGGAAAGGGAGATCAATTGCATTAATTTTCTATATTATAACAAAGTGTGGCAGTTGGCTGCTAATTATGAATAAAGACATAGCATTTTTTTAACCTTTCAGTCTTCAGGTTTGAGTGTTTATTTTAGGGATTAAGCTGGAAGAGGTTTGGAAGCAAGCCAAGTGTCAGTGGTGTTACTCTTACAGATTTTATCACAGCATCCAAAGAATGGATCTTAGTCTTCTTGCACTTCTAAAACAAATCCAAGTGGTTTCTCAGGTTTTGTCAGTCTACCTTGTCCATTGTTGTATTCCTTTTTCCTTCATCATATAGCCAATTTCTCACATGAAACTCTTGACTCACAGATGGTTATATTATCAGGAGGAAGCAATATCAGAAACTGATTAGCTTTATTTTTGGAATTTTTGTGATTTTTTTTCACATTAGCAGCATATGGTTTAAGTCTTGTAAGTTGTATTTGTGAGAAGAAACTATTCCTTTATCCTGTGAAGCTGAGAATAATAATCAGAAGAGTGAGGCCTGTGAAAGGTACAATTTAGTATGAGAGAATAAAAATATTAAGATTCTTGTAATGGAATGCACTAATCCATAATATATAAGTATTGCTAGAGAATGAAAATACAGAATCAAAGCCACAGCAAAATTCAGTACTGATGTTTTTAAATTCTGAGAAATGGTAATATTCTAAAACAGTAATATATATATATATATATAGGGGGTACTAGATGACCTTTAAAGATAGTTTTCAACCCAATCTTAAATAATACTCATTGAGTTCAGGGATTTTTTTGAAATATAATTTTAATTAGCAGCTACATTTGCCATTTGATACTGTAAAATTGGTCTCTCTTATTTTGGTACAGAATAAGTAATTAATGATTCATCTGTTCTTACAGCTATCCAATTTATATTTTATGTTGCCAGCTGGTTTATGATATGTCAGAGAGACAGAGAAAGGTATCATGGGGGTACTATATGAAAAATACAGGTTTTATCTACTGTTACATAGACACAAACTAATCAGAAAGTGAAATTATGACCTTACATTACTGAAGATATTATGAAAACTTCATGTTCTGAAAATTATGAGAAACAGATAGCTTGTAAGCAGAGAAGACAAAAGCATTTCCACAAATGAGTGGAGAGTTCTGTAACTGGAATTGGAGTATTAAGTTACTCACCAGTAATATTTTTACTGGCCCCCTTAACTGGATCATCAATGTCATATGTTGGAGGTACTTCTATTACTGGGTGTTCTCTTTAATTTTATCATTTTTACTGTGTCAGCTTTTATTATCATTAACAACTAGACTCACAGGCTCAATTGTGTCCCAGCAGGATTTCAGATTATTCCTCAAATTACAGCAATTTGTCAAAATGTCAATGTTCTTTAACCTCTAACCCTAGGTAACATACAGAGGCTGCAGAGCCTGGATTTCACGTGCCACAGATTCAATTTATGTTGTGTGTAAACAATTACAGGGCCTCACAAACAAACAAAAGGTAGCCAAAGTCAAAAGTAAAGGTCAGGGTCTAGCTTGTCATGAATCCATTCTAATTGCATTTTTTTCCCAAACGGAATATAGGCAATGCAATAGCATTGGCTTTCGGCCATAAAATGTAGAGATGAGTTAGGCTCTTGTTAATGGCAGAACCTTTACTGGTGGTGGCAGGAACAGAATTTTGAAGAATTGCTGTGGCAACAAGTATTTCTCATTATATGTAAAAGTTTTCAGGGGTTTTGATGGTATTGTAAGAGAGAAACAAGCAACACGATCTTGAAGCTGAAAGAATGTTCTAGTTCAAGAACACCCAAAGCTGGGGAAGGGGAGGGAAGAGGGTGACTGTTCATCCTCTGGTAGCTCATGTGAGTCCTCAGTGCTGGGGAATGTGGCAGTGGGTGGTCTGGAAGTCCTGAGCCAGCCCTGCTGCCTGTGCTGGCCAGAGCTGTCTTACAGGACCCAGCAGTGCTGATGTTTGCCCACAGCAATAAGCTGTAGGACAGCTCAGCTGCACAGTGGAGGATGGGGCAAATCTACCATATTCACAAAAAGTGTGAGAGATGTTGGAGTGTCAGACGGAGAATTGGATGGTTAAATGCAATGTAGAATTGCATTTTTTTGGTTCTCTTTTTATTCCTTTGTTATTATTTCAACTGTTGTTGAAATATGTTGACCTGCTTGTTTTTTTCTTGAGCTTTTCCTGTAACAATGTGATACTATAGAATATATAGTTTACTGTGCTTCTTCTGAAATGATACTATATAAAATTAGTGCTCTATTCATGTGTTTTCTGGTGAACTTCAAAAGCTCCCATCATTAGCACAAATAAAAGATAAATCTTCCTGGTTTATTATAGATTAATTGAACAATTAAGAAGCCACTCTTAATTACTGTCCCAAGGAGTTATAGAAATTACACTTCTAAGACTGCTACTGAAGAAATCTTTAGATTAAATTTCTTTAAATAGAACTATGCAAATTGCATACTGCCAGATGTTTCTGCCATATCATATTTGAAAGAATTTTTTGATCATATAGCTGCATGTTAAAATTTGTAAAAGTGCTTAACTGATATGAGGATGAGATTTATGGTTAGATAGTAAAAAGTGCTTAGCTGTATGCTTAAATACACTTGGATACACGTAGTCAAGCTCATAGGGTGCCACTTCATGGAAATGGCTAAATTTACCATGTTGTTCCCATTTCTCCACTGAGTTTCTGAAACGAAGAGATTACCCTGAAAGCTCAAGCCAGGCTTAGAGTATCGCTTGCATTTAGCCTAACAGAAAATGCGACTATATTTCCTTTTTGTTATGTTTTTGACACTGTTAATGTGGGTTAGCTTTGATGGAGGGGGTGTGCAGCAGTATTATCTGGCAAGGAAGAATCATTTTACAGGGAGATAGGATTTTTTAAAAGCTTATGCAGGTCGACAGTGTTTATGGGCAAAGCAAAGCAATGACAACTAAAAATCAGTGGCACTTAGCTATGGGATAATCAGAACAAGTCAGGATCACGAGCAGTGTCAGCAATCAGTGAGGCAGGTTATGAGGTGAGAATGGCAGTGGGGGTGTTGATGGAGGAATTCTGTAACTAAAGAGATTACATAAATGACAGTGGGTGCGACAAGTGGGTATGAGGAACAGCCTATAGTCATTAGCATATGCAATTTCGTCTCCTCTGGAGGTCCTCAAAAGCTGTTTGGATGCAATCCCAAGTAATGTGCTCCACTGGAGGATCAGGCGACCTCCAGTGCTCCCTTCCAACCTTAACCATTCTGTGACTCTGTAGTTTTGTGATTATGGTAGACAACTTTACTTCAAGGTGTTTATGCCCTCCCATAAGATACACCAACCCCCTCTCTTACAGCCTCCACTCTAGGCATGAGGGATAAAAGGATATCCCTCCTGGCATATCAAGTTTTTTCTCCGAAAAACCTTGATGTCTCTACAAAAGGTAAGTTTTCTGCTACTGGGATCTGCAGTGGTTTTCCTCTTCTGCTGTGCCCACCATGTTGACTTTTGAATTTCCCTTTATTCCTGCTAAACTGCCATAACCACAGCTCACTTCCCTGCTTTCCCAGACTACTTATTTGTTTTACTGCTTCTGTTCCGTCCTCAGATACCTGGTCACTATGCCCTTAGGTATTGTGTCTCATAGATAGCATTCTTCATGCCTCCCCAGGTAGTTGCTCTGTGAAGCTTTGAGACATCATTCTCTTTTCTTTGATTTATAATTGTCTTAAGCATATCGTTATTTCATTACATTTCCCATGGTTTGGTCTTTGCCTTGCGCTGGCTCAGCAGTTCATTAGTGGAAATTAGTTCATTCTCTTACAGACTACAGATGTGCCTAGCATTTATGCTTGCTCAGCAACCATGTTAATCCCTGTCTAGCTGTAAGTAAGGTTAAATATAATTTTGCAGAGTTCAGCAAAAGTTGTACTATTAAGTGGCCACACCTTCCCTTCTTTTTTGTTTAAATGGTTAGTGAGGTACTGGGTCTAGGTTTTGCTTAGCAGACCTTTCTTCTCCAACAGCAGCTCATTGGCCTCTATTTGGTGAGGGCTCCTGTTTTCCCCTTTGCCAAGCTGAATTTTCTCTTACACACTGTTGCATGCAGTTGTGGTTCCAGATCCTGTTCATGTGACTTTTTCTGTTCCATAAAGTAATTGTCAGTGTAAAAACTTGAAACTAACCTCAGGTTTGGCTCAAAAATTTCAGATTTCCTGGCCATGATGTGCATCTCCATCACAAAGACGCAGGTGTGTTCATTTTGCTTGGGATAATTTCTGGTTCTACAAGTAATACATTTCTTATTAATGATTGGGGCAATTTAAGCAGGAAATATCCACACCCAGTTTTTTTTGTTTTTTGTTTTTTTTTTTTTTTTCTCTTGAACTCAGGGGAATGATACTGGATTTCCCATATGACTTAGCAGCACACAATTATATAATGAGGTAGGACTGTCTTCCATTTTTTTCAGGGAATAATACTCAGTGTCACCACCTATTTGGGCTATATTCCTGCTCAGGGTCTAGATCTTTTATCAGCAAGCATGTCTTCTTTGTGACCTCATTTGAGATCTCTAAGCTCTGCAATGAATGGTTGAACATTTGTGTTTAGTGTTCCTGGGTGCTGGTTCTAGGGAGCTCCCTCGAGTGGGAGGTTTCCACACTGGGTAGGCAAAGCACTTTACCCCACATTTCCAAATTCTCCTCACCACTGTTGTTTTCATTGCAGCACTTAATTTGTAGGTACTTAGTCCTTCATTAGGTTGCAAAATCAATTAATAACTTTCCACTTGTACTCTCCCTTGTAAGTTTTCCTATAATTTAATTTGCACTTACTATGTCTTGAGCCAAAATAAAAACTATTTCATTTGATGTTTGTGCTTCCATTCCTTTCAGCTGATTCCTACAGGAGTCTTCTCAGTCATTGTTTACTTTGGAATTCTCAAATTCCAATGTCAGATCACCTCTGCAATTGGTTCTGTTTTTCTGAACTTTGATTGCTGCTGTTGGTATGAAGGTGGCCAGAAATGGAACAGAACCTTTAGGTGCATTTGCTGTTTACTGCAATGTAGTATGGGATTTCATACTCCTCAAAATTCTGGGTTTAATGTGTCTTACGAACTTTTAATGTCATTCAGTACCAGCTTGCTTTCTACATTTCTGCATACCAATTACTTTTTTTTTTTTTTCTCACACCATTGAGTGCTTATGTATTTGTTTCCTGTGGGTTGGTGTTTTTTTCCCACTTTAAATAGCTTGAATTTATTTTTAGCTTTTGTTTTACCAACTAAGTATTATTTGAGAAATCTCAGCTGTACAGCAGGTGCAGCATTTGTTATTGTACATCTGATGCTAAAGTAGTTTAAATATTTGGATGATCTGGAGGAAAGGCTAACAGCAAAATCATTGTTTATATTGACACAGCTAGTTTTTTTCCTCTCTCTTGAGGCTGTTTTAGCAATATTGCAGTAAATATTATGTACAAGAAAAAAATCTAGCACGGTATCCTTTTCTAGAACAGCTTTTTGTTTTGCTTTTTTGTTTGCCTCTGTGGCCCAGGATGGCCAGGATCCCCAGGTGCTTCAGATGGCTGGATTTGCATGTCACCTTAGTTATTGGAGAACACAGAAATATGCAACTACCCTTTGTGGGGTAAGGCAATGCTGGAGAAAAAGCTGCTTGCATTATACCTATCTGAATTAATTAATTACACTGGTGAAAGGAAGGAGTCAAGCTGAATGCCTTGTCAGATGCCATGTCATTATTCTGCAGTCCTGTGAATAACATAGTCTTTTGGGCTAAGTCCCTTTCAAATTGACATCTTTGTATGACTGTGTATAGAATTCAAAACCAGTAATAAATTATCCTGTATGTTGATTTTATTTCATAGACTTGCCATGGGCAGGAATTGTTCCTGAATTAATATTACCTGAAATATTTTGAGGTCTGAATTAGCAAAATGTTATGAAGAGTTCCTGTGGTTTGCATTTTAATGTGAGTGTGAATATAATCGGCTAGTTTGATTTGATTTTTAATTTTTTTTTAGCCTGAAAAATCATTGAATGTTAAGGGGTTGGAATGGGCCTTACAGATCATAGTCCCAACCCCTCCTGCCATGGGCAGGGACACCTCCCACTAGACCAGGCTGCTCAAGGCCTTATCCAACCTGGCATTGAACACTGCCAGGGATGGGCCAGTGACAGTCTCCCTGGGAAACCTGTTCCAATGCTTTGCCACCCTCACAGTAAAAAATTTCTTTGTAATATCTGACCTAAATTTCATCTCTTTCAATTTGCACCCTTTTCAATTGCACCAAATTGCACCTGCAATTACTCCTTGTCCTTTCACTATAGCTCCTAACAAATATTTTAGAGGTGTTACAAATTCTCAGTCAGTTTCTGATATTTTATGATAGGCCATAGTATTTAAAAGAATTTCCTGTTTCCTCACTTGATTTTGTGTGGAAAGTTTGTTTCTTTGTATTTGCTTTGATCTCTTTCCCCTGGATTTTTTTTTCTGTTGAAGTTGTTCAAGCTCTATCGTTCAAGATTTCTGTATCTTAATGGCTTAATCTTTCAAGAATGCTGTCTTAGAAAGTGTTTTCCTTTCTCTGTGGTTTGACTGTGTAGTAGCCTGACCACCCAGAGTAATGCTGAAATGTGTGGTTTTCAGAATCCTTGCTATTCAGAAAGGATGAATATGACCCTTAGCATGGGTTTGAAACTGTTCTCACTTGCTTTTCTCACTCTCTTCCCAGTTCCTTTCTTGGATAAATATGCACACAAATATGTCTACACAGTGTTAAGGAGTTCTGACAGTGCCTGTATCTGTGCTATAAATTCCTTTATCAGGCCCCCTTCTGATCTGTGTTTTAAGCAACATTTCTTTGGATTGTCCAGTGCCCGCAAGTGACGATTTTATAATTATTTAGCGTGTATATATGTGTAGGTTCTTATTTCATTTCTTTCCAGGCTTTTCAGTCTCAGCAGGCTTTATGTCCCACTCCAGAGCCTGACATCTACAGAAGTTATTTGGGATGTAGGTCATCTTGTCTTATGAAGTTAGTATTGTAATTGCAGCCTTGCCTGGCTGTGCAGTGATAGGTCTTGTCTGGAGAGCACTTCTGGCAGTGTGCTGGGTGACTTGCTGGAGAGGCAGCACACAGCTCTGTCCTAAAGCTCCACTGCTGTGACAGCCCCATCAGCAGCCTCTGGCACTGTGTGCTCTGATGCCTGTGATGTGTTCACCATGAACAGCCACTGAAACATTTCCTTCATGATTTCCAGCCCTTTCCAGCAGAACTTTAACCATCCTTCTTTGGATCTACTTCACAAATTCATAATTTTTTTAGTAGTGTGGGTTGATTTTCTGCTTTTTGTGAGCAAGAAAGGGCATAACATAAAAATTTTAGTTTGAATAAACTATATGCAGCATGATTTTAAAGACTTGCATGTAGAGACATAAATTTAAACAGAAACTTAAAGAGCGTTTCTCCCCTGCACAGCAGGAGAACATGGTAGTGAGCTTTACTGAAGTTGTAGGGTAATTTGGAGAGAGGATGCTGTCATAGGGTGTGCCTTTAGAGACAAAGTGACCCATTCACACCAGACAGGCAATCAGTCAGTTGACTGATGCCAACTGACATCAGTCAGATGGCAGTAACAAAGTATATGCTGCCTCATACATAGGTATGAGGCAATGTGCAAGTGATGCTGTATTTGAGTTAATTAACACCTGTATAAAGTATTTCTAGAACTAAACAAAATTAGCAAAATTAGTAGTAGGCTTTCTCCAGCACACAATGCAATGATACCAAACCTAACATAATATTTCTGTTTGGAATATATTTATATTTGTTTTAGCATTTCAACTTGAGAAACTTGTGAGCAGAGTAACCTCTATAGAAAGTTAGAGGCATTGGAAGCATTTGTTTCAACACTTGTCCCCAAGCCTACTTTCTTCCTCAGGCTCTGTATTCCTTTGTCCACCAGAGTCCCTGGCTTACTTGACACAGTGGCAAGCCCTGTCACTGAGAGGTTTTCTATGTGAAACTCATAATTCTCCCATGTTTGGGTGTTTTTTTTTTTTTTTTTTTTTTTTTTTTCCTTTTACTGGTGTTGTTTGCAGTGGAGTAAATAATTGTGTTTTAGAGGACACAGAAGCTTGTTTTAGAAACAGATGAGCTTTAGCTAGGAGCAGTGTCTCATAAGTATCAGCATTGCCCAAGGGTCCTGCATCAGTCTCCATGTGATGACTGCAGTAGAAAAGACAGTGTTTAGGCTCTTGTAATTTTTGGTTTAAATAGGCAAGGCAGTGGAAGAGGGAAAAAGAATAATGAAGATAAATGATGTGGCTAAAGCTTCACAGATGGCATTAGTGCTTGGTCTTTATTCTTCATCCTGTGCTTTTCCCTTAGACCACTCTTCCCATTCCTGCTGCAGTCATTGAAAAGGCTTAACCTCCAAATTAGTAAGTTCTGGGAAAACTTCCAGCATGTCCTTCTGGCATCTTGTCTGTTCCTTCTGTTTTTCCTTCCCCTATGATTTTGCAGCCTTGCTTTCCATTTCTTGATAAACCTAGATCCCACTGAAATCTGTTACAGTATTCTGAAATTTGCCAAATTAAAACTTGCCCCTAGAGTGTGCAGAACTCACTCCTGGAATTTGTTCATGCTCTTGTTACCTGCTTCCTTGAGCTCACTAGCTGTTAGGTTGCAGGATTTGTTTTACATGTGATTTTAAACCACAGAAGGACCAGGCAAAGATGCAGTTGCTGTTTGTAGCACAGCTCCAGCTCTTTGGCTGCAGGCTTGCTCCGGCCAGTCGATCAGGAACTGTTTATGTTTTCAAATTCTTCCTTTCTTCATAGCAAACACCTGAAAGCAGTGCCCAGCGCAGGTTGCCAGACTGGATTAACATATCACTATGGAGCACAGAGAGGCCTGTGATGTGCAGCTGCTGTGGTAGGATGGGGAAACCTCCATTGCAGCCACAATGATGCAGTGGTCCCAGAGAGGAGCAGAGTGGCATCCTGGGGGCACAGGAGTGTCATAGCTCAGGGCATCTGTTTTGCTTCAGGGAGCCTTCTTGCAAGATCCTTATGGCCAAATATCCTGACTGCATTCTCTCAGGTAGTAAAAGTCATTAAATCAGGCCCAGAGGTCTTCATATTGTTGTTTCAGCACTCAACAGCACATCAGCACATCGCAGCAATAAGAGCAAAACTGCTGCCTCCTCTGTGAGAAACTGTGAGTGGGGTGTGTATTCAGCTCATCCCATGCTCTGGCTTTCTGCAAACCTTCAAGTGGCTCTGACTCAGCCCAGGATCCTTATGCAATGTTCACCTGAACAGAGAGGGTGAAAGACATTGACAGAAATTGGCTTCTGTAATTTAAATTACTCAATGATAACTTTTAATTGCTTGCTTTCCAGAATCACCAGCTGCTGGGAGGCATTAGTTTTACTCTGTGTCTGGAGTATGTAGGCTAAAAATAAATAACTTCTTCTGGGCAGGTGCTATTTTTAGACTTAACACAGCAAAAGACAGTGTGTTGAAGAAATTTCCCCTTTTTGAATAATGACATATTTTTCCAATTGTGATAGCAGCCGTTAGTTTTTTTCAAAATTGTTGGGCTGCATCATAATTTTAAATAAATATTAAATGTAACTGAAGACTGTAGCAAAATATGAATTAAATGCTGTAAATATAAAGATTCTAAATGATTACTTATGAGGTGTTAAAAGAAACAAAATCAATTTTTACTTGAGAGCTGTGATTCATATAATTTTTCTTCTATTGCTTTTTATGTTAGCTTTTGGCAGTATCTATTTGCTTTTGTTTAGCTGTCAGAAATAATCAAAAAAGGAACTGCATAGTAGCAAACATAATGTATATTGTATTGGCTATTAAACAAATACAAAAAGGACTTCAGAAAGACTTGAAAAGGAAAACTACACAAACTCAAGGGAGTGAATTTGCTGTCTTAAACCTGGCTGAGAGCTCTGAGTCCTTCTCTGTCAAGCTGAGTAGAGCTGGAGGAAGACTAGGGCAATAGCTTTTTATCACATTTTAATTCCTTCTTTCTTTGTCCTTTTAAATGAAAGTATTTTGAACAGAAGTATGACTGTACTATATAATCTTATTTTTGTGGATATTACGAATAAACAAATGAACAGCAGAACTAATTGGCCAATGGCCTAACTGGAGAAGTCAATAGCAGGGCATTTTGAATCTCTGTATATATGTAAAGGGAGACAATATCTGTCTTACAAACATCTTTTGTTGGAAAGCAAATTCAGATTCAATGAGCTGTGATTGTCAAGGGTTGGCTAAATATTTTGTTATATTTTTTCTGTGGCTGACTAATTGTATGTGTTACCTTATTTTATTTGAAGAAACTTTGCACTGTTTTGCACAGTTTGCTGATACTAGAATATGGTTAGAAGCAAATGCTGTCAAAGCTCTTAAAACCTTCCTCTGATGTCACAAACATTAAATTAAGGTAATATTTAATATAATCTGCTTTTGGTGAAATTTGTGCAACTTCTAAGGTTTTTTTTTACCATCACAGTCTTTAAATCTCTTGTTCTTTACAAATAATTAAAATTCTGTGCCAATTGAAAATTCAGTTTCATTTCATTTAAAGCCACTGTTAGACAAAGAAAATATTAACTATTCCACTACTATTTTTTTCAATTGCAGTTCAAGCTTAATTATTCTCATTCAGATGGAGTGATGAATTTGGGAGTGTAATGGAGTAATTCAGGGATAAAATGGAGACTTGGAGTACGTGATGATGTTCTATTTCAGATATTAAGAGTTTTAATTATTAAAGGTTGTGCTCTTAGTGTCTGCCAAAGCTAAATAGAGGTTCTTCAGGAAAAAATGTTTAAGAGAAGAACATAAATGTTCTGCAGGAGCAAAACAGGATGGCCATATTCAACAGGTGTTTATAAACAGGATTACACAGTAACCTTCAAGACAAATTGCCTTCTAATGCCTTATTCCTCCCTCTCTTCTGCTGCAGAGCTTCTTGCTGGAAATGTGATGAGCAAACGTGATCAACCATCATTCAGAAGATTTGTTCTCATCTTCTTCAATTTCTTACTGTTAGACTACACTGTTTCCAATCCTTACATTCTTAGTTCCGTTTGTATCATAAATAGTTTTTAATTCCTTCCTCAGGGTACTGGCTGCCTCTGGCTTCCATTTCTGCCTTTTATTTTTTTTTTTTTTTTTGATTGGTTGGTTGACTGTTTTTTTGATTTGTTTTTCCCTTCTACCTTCCCCCTTCCCTCTTCTCTGATTCTTCTGCCCAAAGCTCTGGCAAAGGGAAATGTAGGTTTATTCCTCTCTTTAAATATTTTCTTTCCCTGTCCTATGAGATTTTTCTCCTCCTGGCACAGACCCATTTTGTTTGTTTTGCTTCTTTTAACCTCTTCTTTTACTGACACTCCCAGTCTGTATAGGCATCTGTGTCATGCCTGCTCTTGCCTTTTACTTTCCTCCTTGACCTGCTGGCCAGTTCTCCTCCTTTTATGTCTAAGCTTGTTTTAGTCTTGTTAATGCAGTTATTTTTCAGCCTCTTGAATCCGGTTTATTGCTTCTCTGCACAGTCTCTAATGACCTTCTCTTGAAGAAAGCTCTAAACCAGGACTTCATCCTCATTACTGACTGTTTACCTAAATGTCACTGCTGATCTGTATGTAGCTCTTCTATTTTATAGTTTACTTATAAATTCTTTAAGATAGGACACACTTTCATTTTCTGTTTGTACTGTATTCAGGTCAATTAGAGGTTTGTTTTATGAGCTGGATTGTGAACTATTATGCAAGTCCAAATAACTGATATATTTTTGATTAAAGCTTCCTTCCTCACCACCTTCTCCCTGGGTATTTGACCAGATCAAATTATGTAGGTTATAGGTGGGATTGATAATAAGTAGCATTTTAAAATGGCACAGCTAGTTATCTGCAAATGTTGGCTCACAAATTTGCATTGTGCTACAAATTTAGAGGAGAGTTTTGCTAATCTTTCTCATGTGAACTGACCTACTTAAGTCAGTGGAGTGCTAATATTTGCCACACAGTAAGGATTTGGCTCATAATCTTAGGGAAGGCATTAGCATGCACACTGGGAATATTGTCTAGGGTTTTTGTTAAAGGCTTCCTCCTCATTCCATTCCTCCTTATGAGATGCTTTTTAACTTAAAAATAAGAAGAACAAGGTAAGTGTGATTTGACTCAAATGTGATGCCTAAGGAAGTTGTCCGTGAACCTCTCTAATGGAGAGTGGAGAAAATTATCTCTGGGTGGGCGTTGCAATTTTGACTTCACAAAAAAATGTCCACTTTGCTCCTAGGAAAAATGAAAACACCTCTAACTGCTTAAATTACACCTAAAAGATAACCAGTGTAGGCTCTAAATAACAGACCATAGAAATTGTAATGTTTGAGCTGATTGAGGACAAATAAAGGACAGTTATTGGTGAGTTTACATGAAGATCAGGAATAAAAAGGCCAGAATTCTCTCAACCACCTTGGTCACATAAATGCAGAGGTATTTACAAAGAAAATGGTTCCATTAGTTTTTTTTACAAACTGTCAGTGTGACTTTTTTGAGATTGTACTCATCATTTGTATAATGTATTATCTATTTCTTTTCAATAATAAGGTTTCCATATGATTATTTTTCTCAGAAAGGACAGAACACATGTTCATTTTCACATTTACATGTGTAAATGTGAAAATTTGTTCATTTTCTGCTGAAATGAACTGCTGCCTTTTTTCATGTTCATTTTCACATTTACATGTGTATTTGAAGATGGAAGTTGTTCCTATGCATTTTTACTCAAATGTGCTGCTTGATTTTTGGAATCAAATGCCCTGCAGGGTGACATTTCTTTCAGTTTTAGGAGTCATTACAGTAACAGGAGGAAGCTTCTCAGTGATACCTTCACAAGGAAATCCACACTCTGTAAGATATCAGGGACAAAAAGAAGGCTAAGGAGAACCTCCATTCCATATTGGATGCAGGGGGAAACAATAGTGACAAAGAATGAGGAAATAAATGAAGTACTTAATGCCTTCTTTGCCACAGTCTTTAACAGTAAGGCCAATTGTTCTCGGGCACCCAGTCCCTTGAGCTGAAAGACAAGGATGGGGAGCAGAATGAAGCCCCCATAATCCAAGGGGAAGTGATCAGTGACCTGCTACACCACTGAGACACACAGAAATCTATGGGCTGGATGGGATCCAGCTGAGGGGACTGAGGGAGCTGGTGAGAGTGCTCACTGAGGCACCTTCCATCCTTTACCAGCAGCCCTGGGTAACAGGGAGGAGTGGGTCCCAATTGACTGGAGGTCAGCAAATGTGAAGCCCATCTATCAAAGGGGTTGGAAGGAGGGTCCAGGGAACTAGAGGCCTGTCAGCATGACCTCAGTGCCAAGGAAGGTCATGGAGCAGATTGTCCTGAGCAACATCATGCAGCATGTACAAGACAGTCAGGGGATCACACCCAGCCAGCCCAGGTTCATGAAAGGCAGGTCCTGCTTGACTCAGTTCATCTCACTCTGTGGTGAAGTGACCTTCTTAGTGGGTGAGGGAATGGCTGTGGATGTTGCCTGCATGACCTTTAGTAAAGCCTTTGACAGTTTGCCACAACATCCCCCTGGAGAAATTGGCAGCTCTTTGCTTGGATGTGTTCTTTGCTGGGTAAAATCTGGCTGGAGTGGGAGTGGTGGTAAATGGAGTTATAGCTAGGTGGCAGCTGGTCTCCAGTGGAGTTTTTGTTTTGCTGGAGGGCAGGAAGGCTTTCCAAAGGGATCTGGACAGACAGGAAGGCCAGGCAGTTTGCACAGATGCTGAAGGGAGGTGCCTTCTTGACCCAGACTGGTGTAACTGTTGTGTTAAATGGTTGAGAGTAAACTGGCTGTTTGTTGTACTCTTTGCCAAGGACTTCGGCAGAGTTGGATTTTGTGTGCAGTGCATTATGCTCATAGACCCTTTTGTCTCTGGAAAAACAAATCCAAGGTGAGAACATAATGTGTCAGGGAAAGGCAAAATAAACCAGCTCCATCACATAGATTAGAACTAGTTTGTCCAAACAAAGTATCAGCATTTGCAAGGCTTCCTTCCTCTTTTCTGAAAAGGATAGGGCAGATACTGGAGAGCTGTGGGTACCGCCACAATAGTGACTGATGCTCTCCATGTAAAAATAACACTTCTAGTATTGTAAAATGTGTTCTGTACAAGGTGCAAGTACAGAGTAACTTCTCTTATTTTCCCACCTGCTCAAATGTGAAGGTTTTACAAAATTTACTTGTTAGTCTGGAGATGGTTCTGTTTCATTTTGCTTTATTACTGAGAAAAAGAAGAAGATCATTCTGTTGCTAGTCTTCTTTTCCTACCAGCCTTGCTTAATCCTGAAATTAGATGTTTACCTCTGAGCAGGTTTTTATGTAGTCCTCTGATTTTTTCAAAGTCACATGCCAGTTTATAGGTATAGCAGGGTACTTGAATTTTCCTTCAAGAACTATATGTCCTAGTTCATTAGAAAGAAAGAAAAACAAATACAAAAAAAAAAAAGATAAAAATTGATCCAGTGTTACACAAAATACTGTAATAATGCTGACAACTGAATTGTACTTTCCATGTTCAATTCCAGGGCCTAAAGCACAAGATTCTCTCTCCTCTATTGTTTTTGTGGTTGTGGACTCCCTTATCATGCTGTAGTGGTGGTTTTGGTATATAGCCATTTGTTTTCTGTTCAAATATTTAAACTTCAGTGGTGCTTACCTTTTCTGAATACATACTTTCTGCAGCAAACAGTTTGTGGTTTCTTGAATAGATACCGAAAGCTAAAGGAAACTGCTTGTCTGTTCAGTTGAAAGAATTTTGCTGTAATATAAACCATTAAGCATTTGGAATAAAGAGAAAGCTTTCTTTTATAATGCAAGTGAGTAATTTTCCTCTTTTACTTATCCTCATATTTCTGCATATATGTATTTCAACACTGCTTTTCCAAGATGATGGGATAATGAACTGAAAGAGTAGCAGGTTTAAGAAAACCAATGACCTGCACACATTCCCTTTGTCCAGCTTTTCTTTCCTGTACAGGGAAGCCAAAGACGTTGTTTTTAAATACTTTGTAATTTTACATTTATTTCTACGAAACTGGGGGTAAAAAAGATGAATAACAGTTATTTTATCTTATGTCCTCTGAATGGTTGCCTTGCCTCTGACGAATCCTTTTGCACAGGCAGATATTTGGCAATTTCTGTAATATTTATAGAGGCTGACATTGAACGACTGTTGCTTTTGCTGCAGATGACAGTAAGACTACCACAAAATCGTGGCCGCATGTTCGTGTGCAGTACGTGTCGATGCAAACGCGTTTAACCGGCTTGAAGTTTCTTCTCCCTCATCCCCTCCCTCAGCTCTTCTCCTTGCCCATCTCCCCGGCAGAAGAGCTGAAATCATTACCTGCAGTGTCATTTTTCACTTTGCTCCATGCAGATGCGGTGCGGTTGGGCCGCGGGCGGGGAGGGGCCAGCGCTGATGCAGCACAGGCGTGTGACAGCGGCGCGGCCCGGCCCGCTCCGCTGCGGGCGGCTCCCGCTGCAGCCCGGCCGCGCCGCCAGCGCCCGCCGCCGGCAGCAGCCGCTGCGGGGCCGCTTGTGCTCGGAGTACCTGCGACACAGCTGGGCTATTCTTTAACTGTGCGAGAAGTGCCTCTATTCCCTTCACGCAAGCTCCCTACTGGCTTTCTGCATCTCAAATTTCTCGGAGCCGTTTTTCCCTCCGGCGTTCTCCCGCTACTTCTTTTTCCCTTTCCCCTCCTTTTTTTCTTCTTATATATAATTTCTTTTTCTTTTCCTGCTCGTTATTCTTACCCCCCCCCCCCCCCCCCCCCAATCTGTGCTGCCTCAATAGCTCTCATTATGCTGTGCTCAGTGGCCCGGTGTGTTCCCCGCCTCTGCTAGGCAGTGGCAGCATGGATGGTGCTCTTGTGACGACCTCTGCTGATGCTATCAGTCCACTGCGGATAGGCATGCTGAGTAATCCTGCTGTAAATGGGCGAGGACACGGACACACGGAAAATTAACCACAGCTTTCTGCGAGACCACAACTATGTGACTGAAGGTAACATAAATACTGTCATTTTTCTCTTCTTGCATTGCATATTCTATGCTAGGAATGCACTGTCATGTTTGGAGATGTAGGCTGTTCCTTTTTTTCCTTTTTTAAACAGGGGGAATTTCAGGGCGTTTTTCTGTGGGATGTAGCAACAGAATCTGTCTGAATTTGCTAAGTCCCGAAGACATTCTGTCATGCTACAGCAGTATATGAAAGTACACGGGCTGGAGAAGGTCTTGCATTGTGCTGACTTTCTGCTAGTGAGGTGTGCTACACCTGGCATTGAATGCACAGTAGCTGCAATGTAGAAGATTGGAAGCACTTGATTACTTAGAAAAAAAAAAGGTTTGAGAGCGCCAAAGTAAGAGAAATAATCTGTGAAGTTAACTGTTTGCTGGTGTAATGAAGGTTATGCATCTCATTTTGGTAATTATATCCTGAGCATTACAGACATTGCTCTGTTGATTGTTCCCTAGAGAACTGTATACATTTAGAAGGCATTTAGAAGGGATATGTAAGCATCATCTTTTGAAATGCTGCTGCCTTCTTTCTGTTCCCTGTGTCTGTGCAAGGTACATGAGAAAAGGAAAGGCACCTTCATTTTAAATCATTCAGTGACTTGCAGGTTATTACATAAAAAGGAATTTTCCTGCAGGTGACATACATTAAATGCTGAGAGAATTTGCCTTGGGAATGTGAAATGGTTGGGTCAGGTACTGCTATGTATTTCCTTGACAAAAGTTGGTTCAAGAGTAGGCCATTTTAAGATTGATTAAACAGGAGAAATGCATTTGTAGGTGCTTGACTTTGCAAATATATCTGTATGTGCAGTTTTAACAGCACTTTTCAGCAGCAGAAACAGTAACTCAGTGTAGGCTTATATAATATGAACATAACATCAGGGTCAACCAATACTCCTTGAGACACAGTCTCCAGATTCTGTCATCATTTGATCAATGCTCAGTCACTTAATACTCCCATGCTGCATCCTGAAACGTGATCAGCTTATGCCCTCTTGATTATTGATGATTTGCATTGTTTTAGATTGGAGAAAACAGTAGGATGATTTTTGTCATACCAGGACCACAAGGCCGATTTTTCAGAAGAAAAATTAAAAATGCTGTGTACTGTAACTGTTACCAGTGGCTGGTGTAATTGCTTGCTAATCTTGCCTCTAGGACATTCTTTGCACTCTGGTTCATGTTTTGCTGCATTTTCAAATTTGTTTTGAAGTTTTGGTTATTTTTTTTTTTCAGAATGATGATTTATGTTTTGAGATGTGGTCACCTGTTTGAAGAAACTTGGTTTAAATTTGTAAATTCATGCCTTGGATTCTGCAAAATTCACAGTATAATTATTGCGGTGTACTTGATACATGGTAAATTTCAGATGTGCAGCTATGTTAAAAATTGAATTTTCAAGTCTTTCTGTTTTGTGATCTGAGGAAAATAATTAATGGTGGATTTTTCAAATCCATATTCTCCTTTTGTATGTCATGAGTGTTCTAAAAATTAGATGGAGGTTTTTAGTATTTTTTGTGACACTGCTGGGGCAAGTGTTAGATTTTTCTCATAGTTAATCTTCACCTGATACTTGGATCATAAGGACTGGAAGTTCTTCTGTCATTGCACATGGAGGGGCTTGTCTGAAATGGGTAAAAATACAATTTGAATATCAATGTTGACCTCTATTATATTTTTCCTGTGATCAGAAGTCATCATTAAATATGTTGGCATCTGTTCTTGAAATCTTCAGTAACAAAGTATTAGTTTTTCATCTCAGACTAGTGTAATTCTTGTTGGGAATGCAGAGTTTGTCAGGTGTAATAGAATTCTTCACAGCTGTTATATGTGACATTGCCACACCTTTTAAAAGATCTTGGAAATCATGAGGGAATGGATTTATCTGTGAAATTTTTCCAAGGAGACCTTCAGCTCAAAGAGGAGCATCATGAATTTTAATTTCTCATTGATACACTTTGTTTAAAATGCATAATGAATACATTACTTAAACTGGAGCTTAAAATGTGCATGGTTTGTTCTTCTGTGGGATTTTGTACTTTTTTTGTTTAAAGATTTGGCTCCATGAAAGAACTTTAAGACTTCTCAACTGTAAAGGCCTGCAGTGCTTTCACAGGCCTTGTATTTGGTCCCGTGACATGTTAAGTGCAACAATAGAAAGGCAGTAAAATGTTACCTTGTTATACTTCTTTGGGGTCCAGTCCAAGTTTTTCTTTGGCTTTTGTAATCCACCATTTAAAATGAAAAAAATGCTTTATGTTGTGTCCAGTGTATTAGAGAAGTTACCAATTCATTGTTGTTCATGAATAACCAAAATTTTATCTCATTTTCAGAGTTTTAAAATCTTGGTGAGTCCTCTGTCCTTGCTATTACATGCAGCAGACTAAATTAATTTACAAAAGGACGTATTTTTAACCCTTTCTTCCTCTAACTATTCACTGAGGAAAGTAAAGCCAGCAATAACCATGAAAATGTGGGTTAACTATAGCATTACTTTACTTCTCTTCCTGGTTTAGTTTTTCAGTGATTTAAAAAAGCCCAGAGTCAGATGACATATGAATTCAGGGTATAGGAAAGCTGTGAACTAAATCTGATTTGCTCTGCTCTCGCTAGTGAACTGAAGGTGTTCCTAACAAAACTGCTTGCTTGAACAAAGTCAAATTTCATCTCTTTGATAGGTCATTATTTTCTAACATTGGGATTATCGTAACAAATGTGGCTTTACCTTGACTAAGGAAAATTGAATTGGTTTTTAAATCTCAACAATTTTTTGATTTGTTGTTACACTGAAACTGTTATACTGTAATAGGCATTATAGACACACATCTGACAACAGTGACTACCTGGCCCTGTTTCTCCTGTCGCATATGCACAACTACAATGCAGCATTAAAACAAGCAGAACGTGAATAATTTTGTCATTTAAAGTCTTTAAAATTGTGTTACAGTTGCACAGTGGAAAAAGGTGATTTAATTCCAGCTGAATTATGTTACAGTTGCACAGTGGAAAAAGGTGATTTAATTCCAGCTGCAATATACAGCAAATTTTTCAATGATCACTTTCAAAAGTAGCTTTTGAAGCAAACTGCTTTAATGGGAATTGTTAGTGTGAGGAAAATAGAAAATATCTGGTTAGACTTATGAAGAAAGAGAAAAAAATATCTGAGGCTTAGAAAATGTGAGCTGTGAGGAAAGATTGAACTTCTTTGCGAAGGTGGTGAAACACTGGGATATATTGCCTAGGGAGCTTGTGTAATTTTTATCGCTGAAGTTTTTAAAAGCAGGTGACATAGATGTCTGCAAGAAATGACATGGGGATAGCTGAACCTCCCGTGGGGCAGAGGAATGGACTAGATGACCTCTGAGATCTGTTCAGGCTTGTGATTCATTGCCGGGCTGTGTTTTATCTTAATTGCCTTTTGCACCACAGCTGTGGGAACCAGTTGCCCAGGAGGTGTTGGGTCAGTAAAATGTGTAATTTGCACAGCAACTGCAGGAGACAGGAGAGGCACGGGAAGAGAAGATGGGTCGGATGGGAGAAACGTGATCCTTCATTACTGTACACACAGAGTCTGTTGGGGAGAGGGCAAGAAAATTGTGAGTTGGGGGAAGGGGGATGAAAGAGGCTTCTGTGCTTTACCAGGCAGAGGATGTCCTTCAGGCCTGGAGTTCCCTGATGTTACCTGTGCTTAAGATTAATGGTAAAACTGACAGGACTGCTGATACACTTTGCTGTCTCAGGGCCTTGGGATCAGCCACACAGCATCTGATTCTGTGCAGTGAGTTGCCTGGTATGGTTCCTGTCTTCCTGGTAGGGGCAAAAAGTTGCAGGAATCAATGGTGCCACTCTCTTACTCAGCTGCCAGGTTAATTCCGTTACTCTGTATTTTACTGGTTTAACAATTAACAGAATTAATGAACAAAATTTGCTATTCTTGCCAAACTGTGTTAAAGGATGTGTTTCACCTCCATGATCCCTAATTTATTTGGAGAAATTCTTCTCTGGTGGGTGAAGGCGTATTGCAGGTTGCATGCAGACAAGTCTAGCCTATGAATTGATGCCTTTTTATGGAATATCTCTGTTTTGGGAAGGAATAAAAATATGTTTATACTTCCAGTTTCTGGAGAGACACAGGTTCCTCCCTTGGTCTAGGCTGCAAATGCAAGTGGAGCCAGTGGAGTTGCACTGGTGCAGTGGGGCAGAAGGTGACCTGCGCTATCTAGACATTTATATGGTCAAACTGTGCCATTTGGTTCCATATGGCTTAACTTCTGTGAAAAAGTTAATCATGTTAATAGTGCATTAATGTCCTCAAATATGATATTTGAAGAATTATGAGAATTAGCAGTGCAGTATAAAACATATTGGATCATAACCATGTGAAATATTTATTATAGAGGAAAAAGGAACCCTTTTTGTTCTTAAGGATTATTGTAGAGGATAAGGGAATCATTTTTACAGATTTTTTACAGATTTTGGGGCCTTTTTTTTTTGCCTTAATGAAAGAAATTAGTACCTCTCTTCTTCAGTAATCAAAATTAGAGGAAATTACCAATTTTTATCTATCAAAAAGAAATTTGTTTATGAGCTTTTCTTTCATAAACATCTCAAATATAACTTGAATTAGACCTTAATATCTGAGGTATTAGTTGGATGAATGTAGCAAACAAATAACTCTCTGCTGGCTCAGGCTCACCATTGCTCAGTCTAGTTCACTGATTTCTCCTTATTAAGAAAAGTACAAGAGGTAACTCTTCCTCTCAACCTCCAGCAATTCAGGATTTATGTTGTGAATATTGATGATTTTAATCTTTTTACAGAACCAATTTAGGAACAGTTTTAGAATTACCCTGGAAATTATTGCTCATTCTTAGTGTAGTTGCTTGTGTTATTTATTTTTTTCCTTGAGTCGAGGGTGAACAGGTGTAAACCTTGTTAAAGCATGACTTTGTCCCTTGTTAAACAGGATATAGTTGTCTTTCTGTGCACGGATTTGGTTCTTTTATTCACAGTGATATTCAGATGAATGTTGTGAGTAGCCTTGAAGATTTGGATTAATAAGGTTTATTCCATCCAAGTGATGTTGCTGACTTTGTAATCTTTATTCATGCAGCTTAGTTGGGTGCAGCCATGGAGGCAGAGCTGGAGCATTGCTGTCACACTGGCTTGCACTGCATCCCTTTGCTCACTCACCCAAACCTGCAGATGGATGTGGAGTTCAGCATCCAGGAAAACCAAGCATTGGAACTGCTTGCAGCTTGGATCTGCACAGCACAGATATTTAAGGCAATGTCTGTAGGGGTGACATGGGCCAGCAATTCCCTCCAACGAGCCCAGCAAAGGCAGGATAGATTTAGCCAGAGTGAATTATGCTGTCAGCAGCACATGCCATGATGCAGTATCAGCTACACATTCCATGTACTTCATTCATGCTACATTTATTAGGCTTATAATATTGTTGTCTCTATTTTGCTTGCCAAATGTACTTGATGAAGAAAGCATAAATCAGGATTTATCAGGGGTTAGGATGTTGATCCTAGGCTGGGACTTTGGAGTTTCTCAATTTGCTGTTCCCAGCATTCCCAAAGAGCAGGATTGTGTTAGTGTTAATTTGTTACTGCCTCCTCAGGAGAATATCTGCCTCTTCAAGGAGGGGGTTAGTTCTAGGGGCTGGTTGTTAGATCATCCTAAGAGGGGCGCTTAAAGCCACTCTGAGCTGCAGGAGATGTTTCAAAGGCGTGCAGTTAACTTGGTTTGGATCTTCATTTAATGTCATGTTCTCCACATAGCAGTTATTCGCCAGTGTCACCAGTGTCACCTGTACCCATTAAAGCTTTACCAAGTGTGATTAGGCTGGGCTGCAATCTTCCTGTTTGCAAAGGAATAAATCTCTGATGCTGGATCAGTGGTTTTGGTTGGCTGCCCTTAGGGACTGATGGCAACCTTGGCTCTCTTTGCATGCATATGTAATCAGCAGATGATCTTGCACTCACTGTCTAAATAATAAATGTATGTGGTTGCTGTATAGTGCTGAGGTCCTGGAGAAGTGAATAAGATGTATTAACAAAAGAAAGGAACCATGTAGAATATTAGCTAAAGCCAAGCTCCTTCCATGACAGTGACAACAAGGAGCTGAAAAAGAACATACTTACAGCAATCTGGAGCTTTTCCAGGTGCCGGCAGACTAGAAACATTATAAATAGAAATGTTGATAGCATATTTAACTATATAGCTGTTATATGTAATAGACTGAGCTACATATAAGCCTTAACACCAGAAGTTCAGGACATGAACTGTGCAATGCGTGTGTAAGATAAAACGTGGGCATAGAAATATGAACCATGCAAGCTCGCTGTGTCTGCCAGATTTTTTATAATTGAAACTGACAGTTTAAAAGTATTGAATGATGTAAAACTAAACAACATTGTGCAGGTAGAGTCAGTGTCATTGTTCACCATGGGAGAAGTTTGTTTAGTGTATGTATCATTATGAAAACTGTACTTAGCAGTATATTTTTTATATGTTTTCCATGTAAACCTCAGGCATTTCAGCAATACATCATATATTTAAATGGTGAATTTAGAGAATGGTAGATGTTGCTCTTGCATCAGTTTAAAATGTGAAGCACTATACAATAACACTGAATATTTTATAATGAAGAAGAACTATCTTTTATTACAGCCACAAAAAAGGTAACCCATCCTCACAGTTTACTTTGTGTTACTACATCATTACTAGCTGTATCCTTGAAACTTTCCATCTACAGTTTATTTAATCACCATTGCAAGGCTTTGTCTCAAGGACTGTCTGCTAAGAGAACACAAAGTATTTGCTCAAAGTATAATCTCAGTGTCATTTCAGGCCAATTTCCCTGTGGCCAGGGAAAGGTAATAATCTCAGAAAAGATAAAGTTATTATGGGCACTTTTGGGATTTTTTTTTAAACAATAAAGGGTTTTAAATTAACTTCTAGCCATGTTGAGGCACTTTCCTGATCAACTATTTCCGTAGTTCTCAGGTTAATGCTGAGTTTGCCCTTAGTCATGAGTGTGGTTTATTTTACTTGTTCCTGGTGAAAGTTCCCCAATTCTTCACCAAGAACAACAGGCCCACTGAGCAAAGCAGCCTTACATATGGTTCCTATTCTCAGGAGTGTTAACTTGCTGAAAAGCTCTTGTTCCTGTTTTTATTATTGCTTCAATGCAGATAAAAGCAGACTGTATTTTGCCAGTGAAAGACAAAGAATAAAAATGTACATTAAGAGATTGATTCCTAATAAAACCTCAGCATGATATGCCATGCAGTTCAGTGACTTCTGTGAATTACTAATATGACAAGGTTTGGGATCTGTATTGTTAAATATAGCAGAGTTTGTTTCTTTCCTATTCATTGATCCATATGTTACAAAAAAGAGAAGAAAAGGATGCAAACATCTGTATTATAGTGACATTTATGTATTTTACTTAGAGTACAGAAGAAAGTAAAAGACTAAGAGTTGGTTTATTATTCTCTAGTTCAACACAAGTCTGATTAGAATTTAGTTACTGTTACCATACTTCTTCCTGCCTGCAGTGCTGTTGCTGTTCCTGTGACTCAGGTGTTGCAAATAGAGACAAAATAACATCATTTGTGTAAATTTTGAAGCTAATGCTGCCTGTGGTAGTACTGTTTGCATTAAAGATAACCATAATCTGCTCTACCAATTTCTGGGCCAGTTCCTAGTGGAAATAAAGATCATCTGAGTTGAATTAAAAGTAAATGATTGTTTATTTCATTATCTCATATTTTAATGACTCCATATTATTTCTCCTTATTCCAAGATGTTAAATTAACATTTCAAATAGAAATGAAAAATAGTTTTGAAGCAATGAGGTGGTCACCAATTAGCAATAATTTATTTCTAGACTTTCATCCAATCATGTTGTACTGTTTGAGAGGCTTCAATTTGTGATAGAACTTGGCATGAAGTCTTTAATAAGTGTATAGCTGTAAATCAGAATCTGTCTGCTATTATTTAATAAATAATTTCTGATAGAATGTCTTTATTTCTACATTGTGCTGTGATAAAAAGAAAATTTCAACTAATAAATTCAATGATAATAATAAATTAGAAAAATACAACAAATGGGCACAGTGGACTGGTGAGTGTAGGCCTGAATTGACTGCCAAGGTAGCACATGAGACTCTTCATCATGCTACATATTAATTTAACACCCTGCTTGATTTGATATCTTTTATTGCTGCATGCAGATCTGTGATATGGGAATAACCAGTACAAGATGAAGTCAGATGTGTATTCTATAGTCTTCTTTTGAATGGAAGATTTAGGTCAAGTATATTCTCTTTAATCAACAGTGAAGATCAAAGTGGAATTCACATATGCAGTCTCTTTGAAATAGGTAGATGTGAATTATTATATCTTACAGAATTTCCTGGAAAGCCTTACTAAGAGTGAAGTAAAGTCATATGGATGGTGGTTATTCTCATTGCTCAGGTACAATATGAATGTAATTTTGTGCATGTTGTGTGCACTTGTAACACAAGTGTATGCTACACTGACAGAAGTTTTGTGGATGACTGCTCCTGTGTGTTTCTGGTGTGCCTGTATTCCTCCAAGCTGCTATGCTTGAAATGTGAATCTAGAAGTCCTGGAATGGCTATGGAGAAGTTTCAGCATTGAGAGGCAGTAGGAGCTGGTATGTAGGGCACTGTCCTTCAAGTCTCATATGATTCACAGACTGTTTTGGTCTATGTGTGACAGAGCTGGTCAGGGGAGTGACACTTGTCTCTGACTGGGGCAAAACTTTCCTTCCACATGGTGTGAGAGCAGTGTCCTTGAATTTCTAATTTTCATATGTGGTGGTGATGAGCTGCAGCTTTCTGAAAAATTGTTTCCTTGAACATGGATTTTGTTTTCCATGGTTAATTGTGGCCTTACTTGATAGAGTAGACATTCCTCTGCTTCCACATGCATTTCAGAAAAATGAGGAAAACAGAGCACAGGCCTTCTGTGTTACTATGCAAATGTTACAAAAAGTGCTAGTTTTAAAACAAATGAGTTGCATCTGTTAGCAGTTATGATGTTGCAAATCAGCCAATTATATTAAAACTTCAAGATTTACTACCTGTGAGAATTCACATTACATCCCAGTAAAGGGTTTTAGTTGCCTTAACTTTGAACTGTGCTGCAGAAATCACTGCTGAATGTGATTTGCACAGAGTAAAAACAACCAGCTCTTTGCTGTGTTGATTTTTCCCAGCTTTTTGTTTAAAATTGTTTTATTGAAAATATCTTTTACTTTTTCATACCTTCAAATTAATTTCAAGGCATTTTAAATTGAGGATTTGGTTTGAAATTGACGTGGATGCCATTTTTGTTAGCAAATTGCCCATTCTCCAGAGGAATCTGTAGCCTGGGATGCCCATCTTTCCTTCCCTGCTGCTGTTGGAGCCACTCCCATCGCATGGGAAGTATCAGTGCAGAGGGGAAGAGGCTCTGGTCAATTTAGGCTTCTTCAGGAAATGTCAGCAAACTTGGCCTGATTTACATTTGTCCCTTGCTGGCAGGGAGGGAACCAGCACAGCTGCCTGCTCCTGAGAGCACGGGGGCTGTGGACAGTGTCTTGTGCTGGTGCAAATTTGCCATCTGCCACCAGAGTCCCACTGCTGTTCCCTATGACCTGCTCAGTGTGCCCCAGTTTGGTCAGTGTGCTGAAGACTTCCAGAGTAGTGAAGCTTACTGCTGTGCTCCTTCAAAACCACCTTGTTATAAGGCTTTTGCAATATTTATACACAGTAGAAGGAAGGGAGGAAATACAAACTATAAGTATATTGGAAAAAAGTCTGACAGCTATCCTGGATGTACCTGGGAAATGGAAGTAATGTAGTAATGTTAAATGTGAAAGCATTGATGCTTCTGCACTATAAATAATTACTAACAATGGTGATTGCCAGTGTGGAGAGTTGTTTGCAGACTGATTAATTTTTGATTGTTAAGTGTAAGTATATTTAGACAGAAAAAAGTGTAAGTATATTTAGACAGAAAATTATTTTTGTTCCTGAAAGCCAGGGAGTTGTTGTAAATGGGAAGAATTAGGAATTTGGATTCCACAGAGCAAACACCAGCCTGGTTATTACAGATGAGACTTGATAAATGTAGTTATGTTGAGGTTAGCACAGGAAGCTATTCTTATATTTTACATTTTAATAACTGAACTAAATAATTTTATTTTTAGCAGTTGATTTTACAGAGTTTTCTTGAAAACTACTCAGTTTGGCAGGTTTCTTTTCTGAAATGTTGCAAATATTTCAAAGCCTTTAATGTCCCTTTTGATAAGTCACCTTTGATCCAAAAATCTTCATTGAGCAATTTGTGCATATGTGTACAGATGTAGTCTAAGACAATAATAGAATCCAAATAATCGAAATTGAGGAAAGGAATAAAAGAGCTTATCAGAGTCTCCTATACTTTGCCTTTAGTGGTTTTGCACAGCAGTCCAGAAATTGTCTCCATAATCTGAGATTTTATTGTGTAAGTGAAATCCTGCAGGAATATATCTTTGCAAGGCAAGATGTATTAGGGAAATACTAATACCTGCAAGTTGAAAAAAAAAAATACAAGTAGCTAGATGAGACTTGACTACATGTGACAGCAAGAGATACTTAAACATTTTAACTAGGGCATGCCAGACACTGGGAGAGCTGCTTCACAGTTCAAGCAAACTTGAGGACAATTTTTTTCATATAAAAACAGTAACTTCACTAGTTTACATATTCTGGACAAGGAACTTGTTAAAGTCTTATGTTTTAGTTTTTAAGTGATGGTTCTTGTGAGTTTATGTAGAGTCATTGGTTTTTTTCTGTTCCTTGTTTTGTGCTCTGCTGAGAAACCTTCTGATGGAACATAGAAAGATTTTCCTTTTTTCAAAATCTGCTTTTATTGATGAAAGCATGAGCAGAGTTTATTTGAAAGAGTTCAGTAGTAGCATATCAGGCTAAAGTAGAGATGGGGTGAAACACTTGTTCATCATAATAGTTCTTAAAAGCAGTAGTCCAATGGATCCCTTTAACATTTCTACAGATAAAAACCCCCAGAGTTCATCTCTTCAGCTGTGGGGCTACTCAGATAATTTCCATGGATTTCCATTTCTGTTTTCAAAACTAGCTGCTTTAAAAACTGTCCACTTTTTATGTTGTGTTTCTGTAAAATAACTAATTACTCATGCCTATATTAGATACTTACAACAATAAATGTTATATAAGGCATGAGCAATAGTTTATCTGTATTTAAGATCTTTTAATTCACAGATAGCTGTCAGTCTGGCTATCAGGTAGTCTTTTTTACCCAGTCTGATTCTCAGATCCAGTAACAAACCACACTTGAAGAACTGAAAGAAGTTGATCAGTTTGTATAGGTCAAAATTTGGACTAAATCTAAAATACATCTGTTCCCCTAGACAGCTGATATGTGGTCAAGACTGGAACTTATATAAGAGAGCATGAATATTTTTGGATTAAATATCTCACAGGAATAATTAACATTTTCCCCTAGTTCACACTGCCTTCTACCCAGGCAACAGATGGGTAACTGTAACTCTTAAACCTAATGGTCTTTCTTGAAGTTCCTTTTCATGTGCTTCTTGTATGTGTCTTCATACTGCTAAAGTTCCTTTGATTTCCTTTTGGCCACGTTCCAGAACATCTTTTAATTCCTTTTGTGAAATTTCCATGCCTGCTTTAATTCCTGCCAGAAGGCAACTGTTGCATCTCTGTTCAAGCAGGACCCTAAAGCTTTAAATTCTCAGAATTTCTCTCTCTGGAAGTGATACTCCCTGCTCAGACTTCAGAGACATCAAGAATATGTAGATACAAGCACTGCTCGGGAGAGAAATAAGGACACAGAATTCCTTCCTTGACTACAATTATTCCATTTCCATTTGCTGCTTGACTTGATTGTAGCGATACTTGGCTTTTATCTGCAGTACTTGCTACTGTTTGAGTTCCAGGAATCTTTATTAAAAAAAAAAAAGGGAAGTCAAGCCAAAACCACAACTCATTTGGTACTCTTTGCCAAGTTCTTTCTGCTCTCTGTATGTATATCCATTGAGCCTTGTGAGGGCAGGACCTAGAAGTGTCACTTAGTACTATTCTTTTACTGTCATTAAAGGACACAGATGTGACTCAAAATCATCCTGGACCTGATTAATTGGTCTGTAGATGACCCACAGGTGCAGGGGAAAGATCTTTTTGAAATTTGAAGAGTCCCTCCTTCTGCACCGTTTTGCTGAAAAGGAGTTTTTGGGGGGAAGTCTGGCAGCCTTCTTGGGTAAGATCCCAGTTAAATATATTAATATCAACAGATTTGGTTGAAGGACAGGGTCAGGATTTTATCATGTTATGATAAGGGAAAAGCTAATGGGGTTTTCTCTTTGTTATTTGTTATTACTCACCCCTGAAGGCGAGGGTGGCTGAGGTTCTTGTTAATAAATCTCTGGCAGCAGATTAGAATGAAATGACACTGAATGACTGGCTTTTTATACATATAATGTATATATTTATGTAGGGCTTATTTAGAATAATGTGCTTGCCATGGAAAGGAGGTATGTAGCCCTTTTGGTTATTATCTATCTGTAGAAATATAACAGTACGAAAGTATAAAGATACCACTTCAGAAAATACATAAGGGAAAGAAGGAATGAGAAGTAGAAGAGTAGATAGTGGAGAGGAAAGATATCAGCACTTACCTAGCAAAGAGACTTAATTGTTGTTATTTGGTGTCTGTTGGTTGAAGTGATGATCTCCATCTTGATCACTTGAGAGTGGAGGAAGCCCCCAAAACACAAAGTTCAATGGGTTAATAAATGTTCAGGCTTATGTCAGACACCTCCTCCCTTACTGAGGGGTCAGTTTTACACTGTCTGATGTAACACTGTGGATCACATGCAGTCCTCTGGTAGAAGGCCCCAAAAATTAGTCAGGGGGCACTCGGGGGGGGTCTTTGATGGTTTATGACACCTTCAAAGACATGACAGCTGCCTCTCATGACAGAGTGGTTGAGCCAATTGTGTCCCATCAGAAGGGATGAAAACCTTCAGGCCTGTGTATGAATGCCCTGGTTGTTCCCAGGGAAAAGTTGCACAGCTGAGCCTGTTATCTAAGGGTGATAAAAAACATTATCTGACCTCTGCTTCTTACCTGCCTTCTCCCTCACATGGCTCAAACCTCAGCTTGTGGCCTCTGCTGGTGGGTGCTCACACTCTCTGCACCTGGGCTGTGACCTTGCAAACCCAACCTCGGCAAAGCACCTGCTGCTATTGCAATGATTGATTGAGCCACTAACCACTAACATTTCAGTCTTCCGTGCCATCCTGCTATAGAAACGGTGGTGACTACATAACGGAAATTTTTATTTTATATTTTTTACTCTGGTAAGTTTTAAAAAATTGAAATGCACTACCTAGGTTTGTAGGGACACTAAGGTAACTGTACATGTTTCTATTAAACAGCAGCAATGTTGTCTTTATTATCCTGACAGGTTGTTAACAGCCTTTGTGTAATTGTGATTTAGTATCTAATGAAGTCTATTGAGAAGCTGTCACTGGCTGGAGCAGGATGGGATCCAGGTGCCTGGCTTTGTATGGCTGTACTCTATGTACTTATCATAAGTCCAGAAAAATATATGTATGTATATGCAAACCACCTCTTTTCTTTGTGTTTTGAGTCATGATTTTAATCTTACAGAATGATAGAATGGCTTGGGTTGGAAGAGACCTTAAAGACACCTTCCACTAGACCAGGTTGCTCAAAGCCCCATCCAACCTAGCCTTGAACATTTTCAAGGAAGATAAACAGTTTCTCTGGGCAACCTATTCCAGTGTCTACATCTATTCTGCATCTATACATCTATTCATCTGTCTTAATCTCTGCATCTGTTTGTGCTAACTACTTTGTACAGTAACCTGAGTTACTTTTGTCTTCAGTGCTACATTGTATAGTGTGGGGATGCGGTTTATAACCCTTGGTACTGGGGGAGTTTTTTTTTTTGAAGAGTTTATCTCAGTGCCTCAATGCTCACCAAAAACCTTTCTGGAAATTTCAAGTGTGCTAAATCTTCAGAGATTCAACACCACTGCTGGCTTTGTTTTTAGGGCAGCAGTAGGTAAAGACGAAAATGTGGCTGAATTCCATCCACCATATTCAGAATAATTAGAATCTACAAAGCTTACATTTTCCTGCTACTGTCAGGACATGTAAGTACATTCTGCAGTTTAGCACAAAACTTTATGGGAGCTAAAATTATGTGGATTTGTTACTTTTCTTAGGGTTTACTGCAATTCAGTTCCTCAGTAAACCACATGCTGTCCTTTAACCAAAAGAACAGATTTTCTGTAGCTACTATAGCTATTAAGAGTTATCATTTTGTTTATTTGCATAGTGAGTTAGGAAATCTACTTGGAAATTCTCATGCATACTATTATGTATTAAATTTAAGGTTAAAATCAAGGTTAAAATTATCCAGTTGAACACTGTGACCTTAATACTGTCTTTGCCAGTTTCCTTAGGAGCTTAATGCATTCCAATTTATACTAACTTGAGTATAACCCATTTATTTTTCTTTGACCCTTTTGTCTCCTCTATGATTTACTCATGCTGCATATTGTTTTCTTTTAAATACTGTTAAGTCTTTGCTTGAAGCAAAACTGCTCTCCAGATTTTCTCTTGGAGGTAATTTGCTTCAGGCTATTTTCTAACTTTCTGAAATGTAAAGTAGTTGCAGTTCAGGTTTTAATTGTATGTCTTTTTCTCCTTTTCAAGAATATGCTGCCTGGACACATTGCTTTGTTATTTAAAGGGCTGATAAATGTGTCTAAGTTGTATTAATTTATGTGGCAATAGAATTCAAATTAATGCTAACCAGAAGATCTTTAAATGCATGAATAGTATGAAAGGTGTAATTAAATCGCTCTGAAAAAAAAATTACAGGATATTTCATGAATGTCAGTAACATAGTTTTAGCCCTTAAATAATTTTTCTTTGCTACAGATACTTTTGAGGGTTGTGTCTACCAGAACCTTAAAAATGTGTGTCTTGAGGAAACAGTAATTTTTTCCCCTTCATTTGCCCATTTGGGTTTGTGCTAATTTGTGAGGTTCATATTATCCTCCTAAATTATGCTTTTACAGATTCCAGAAAGTTCGCAGCGTCATAATGAGAGAAGGGGTTTTTGAGCTATATGCAGAACATTTAGGTAAACACTTAAGCTGATGAGGAGACTTTTTGTAGCTGGTGATTCCTGTTAAGAGCATACCAGAGTTCCTTGGTTGAAGACAAACCTGAAAGATTAACCCACTATAAAGGAACAGATTATGGCTGAAGAATTTGCACAGTTGAATTTTTTGGAAGAAAAATTGTGTGCTGCGTGCAGAATGACTCACTTCAATTAATCAGTGTTAAAAAAATGGTTAACATCATCATAATCTGGTTCAGTCACTTGTGGAAGAGTGTTGAACTCTTGCTCACTGCTCGACATGTAGCCCCATCAGGGGTGAGTGGAGCATGATTTCACTTTCTTCTGGCCAATTCTTTCCTAGTGTTGGGCCAGTGTGATTTGCTGATGTCAAGCCACTGTTGGCTCGTATTTGGCCTAGAATGCAGGATGGCAACAGGTCCTTTCCAGACATTTGCTTTTCAGCCAGATGTCTGGAGCTCTGCTGCTCCAAGTGCAAATTTTTGCACTTCTTGCTGAACCTCCTGAAGTCTATATAGAATTTTTTCTTTTTTGGCCATTTCATGCCTTCCCTTAGTTTGTAACTTGGAAGTGAAGCACTGAGTTTGTAATGTTAGTTATCACTGTGGCTGTTTTAGATGTCTTACAGTGCACAGTGAATATACCCTAAGCTTGGCTGGCACCAGAGTGAATTTTCTGTATGTTTTTTGATTAATCAGTGTATGTTTGGGCTACCACCAACTGCCAAAATTGTTTGAAATATACCAAATAGCCTTAGGAATTTTTGCTTCAAGAAAGACTTGTTGATTCTTTTCTTAGTGAGAAAGATGGCATTTTAATCTGATAACTCAAATAGCAGTGGTGGAATTTAGTATGCAGTGGGCTTGAAAGAAATCAATATTCTTTTTGCTTGCATTAAAAAAAACTCCCATAGGTTCTTAGCAAAACCATACCATGTTGAAATTCCATTTTCCTTTCTCTGTGGAGACTACCGATTGAAGTTCAAGTACCAGCAGTGCCATTTCTTGATACTGGGATTTAAGTATGGGCTCTGTAACAGTTATGACTGACATGATTCAGCTGTAGGCTTTGCTTTATTTCACCAGCTGTAGGTTGGTTGGAGAGACCCAGGTGGGACTACAGTCCTCTCACACCTGCAGGGAATGGGAAAAGTTATGTTCAAGCACCACCTGAATGTTGTCACTTGAGAATCCACTGCTGCAGCCATAGATGCATGGATTCATTCATGCAAAAGCCCACAAAATGTACTGCTCACCATTTCTTTTTCCGAGTCATGGAGACTGAAAGGTGGGTTTTCTTCATTTTTCAAAGGGAAGATGAACTGTAGAAAATCAATGATTTCTATAGGACTCACAGGAAAATTTTGGCAGAGGTGATAAGTCAGTCTGAGAGTTGTATTAGTTCTTATATGCATGATAGATTCTACATAAGATTTAAAAAAAGGACTGAGAAGAGGTATTCTAGCTTGGATTTGGTGGCAGGATGTATATTCATCCTAAAAATAGCTTTCTGTCATGGAAGAGCTTTCTGTTTGAATTGGACTAATCTCTGGAATGTATCTTCCTTGAGACAAAGTTGTTCTCTTTTTTCTATTCCATGAATTACTCTCCCAGACAGTGAAAGTGATCCTGCTTCTTAGAAATATCCCATATGGTTAAAGTGCCTCTTGAAGTGCTTGGTGTACATAGGTCAATGTAGACTATAGGAGGCTGGAGAGCAGTAATTTGTGGGGAGAAAATCAAGATGATGTAAGCAAAGGAAAGGCTCTTTGAAGCAGTTAATGCATAAGGTGTTTGTTTTTGAACACTCGAGACTTGTTTTTGATATTAATGTATGGTACCCTCAAAGTGTGAAAACCATGGCATGGATATCTTCATAGATTAGTAAAGTAAAGAAACAAAAATCCATACTGTGACTAATTCAGCTCTTGCTTTCAATTGTAGAGGTTCCCCTCCCCACAGTTTTGGCATTTGCCAGTTTGCATTTACCAGTTTGCATTTCAGGGAAAGTAAATGTATTAGAAGTTCTAGTCCTTTCTATGATTATTAGAAGATATTGCCAAATATGTCAAAGTATTTGAAATCTTTTCTCTGGAGATCTGATTAGTACTATCAATGTATTGTTACTGTAATAGCTAGATTATTCATGTGTCATGACCTTTTGGGGACTCTGAGAGGGCTTTAGGCAACACATAAAACCTAAAGTTGTCGGATTCTTTTCATTTTGCTTCTTTCTGATAGTCATTGTTTTTGTCACACAAAGAGGAGCAGATTTACTAAAATTCCTGTTAATGCAGAAAATAATCACTCTCTTAGAAGGTGAACAGAACATCGATCTGTAGTGCCCAGAGTAGAATTAATCAGTAATATTTATTTGATCCAACCTGCTGTATCTTATTTTGTATTTAAATATACTGGATTTATTAAATATGGTATTATGTATGTGACCAGTTGTTATTATTTCTCTTGGAGGTTTCTTTCAAATATTTTGGCAAAGTCTGTTTATAGTCATAGCTCATAGACAGCTCTAATTATACTCCAATTAGCAGATTTTGAAAGACACAAACTGTTTCATTGCTTTGAATGGGTTGGTATTTTGGAAACTGGGAACTTTGGAGAAAAACAGTATGCAGTTGCAAATTAAAAAAAAGAAAACAGGCTGTCTGGCATTCTTTAAAGGAAGTGATTGATGCATGAGTCTGTTTTGCCTAAATAAGAAGTGAACAATTCTATTTACCCCTACATGATTGGGGGGGGGCGGATATTGGGTTTTTTTTTCCTCTTAGTGGAGTTTTTCTGCCATATTATAATCATGGTTTTCTTGTCTTCCTTTCCATGCTTTTCAGCAGTTCTGAATTTGTATAAACCTCACATGTATAGGCTTTGTCTTGTCTTTCAGTTCACTTGCAAGATTAACATTGCTGTTGACCAAAGTTAAGCAAATGCAATGAAGGATGATATTTTTTCAATTAATTATTGGAAATTGTTCCTGCCTGTGAACATCAGTATTCAGTGCACACTCACACCAGAAAAAAGTGGTTGGTCATTAGCTTCCAGTCCTCGGTGTATAAATTTGACATTTCCTCAAAAAAAAAAAAAAAAAAAAGAAAAAAAAAAACCAAAACAAAAAAAAAAACTCCACAAAAAAACCTCAAAAAAACAAAACAAAACCTCAAAAAAAAAAACCAACAAAAAAAAAACCAACAAAACAAAACCATCACGGCACTCTGAAAGATACAGAGATCACTTTTGGAACAAACACATTTGTTTTAGTGGGGCTTAGAGAGTTGGTTTGGAAATTGAAAAACATTGTATTCATCACCACGCTCAAAAGAATGATTTATTCATGTGTTTCAGATAGAGTTATTTTTCTCTCTCTCTCTCCATGGACTGCACTTTGCGATATACAAATCATTTGAATGTGTCATACTAAAAACTGGTGGCTGAAAACTGTTGTCCCAGCTGGAAACCATGAAAACTGTGGAAAGTTTCCTTTTCTCCTTTAAAAAAGAAAAAGGTCTTTGTTAGGATTGATTCCTGTGGTAAGCCTATGTAGATTAATGTGGAAGTAAAATAAAGTGTCTCTATGGAATGGGTTGCACAGGAGAAGCAAAATAACTTCCTCTATTATGTAATTCAAATACTAATGGTTTCAGGAAAGGAAATATATAAAGAGCAGAAAACTGCCATTTTGAAATGGAGGTAGAAGGGAGAGCTGCTCAATGATTATTTATTCATGTCAGAGTTGAGAGATTATTTTAAATATGATTTCCTTAGTTATTTTATTTAGGCTGTGTTGTTATGTTGGCTCTCAATGACCATATCTCAGCTTGCTACATAGGTGACTGGCAAGACCATCATCAGCTCATGAACCAAAGAATCCAGCTTGCTGCAAACGGAGCTCCACGGAAGATGTGAAAGTAATCCAAACAATTCTGTAGGAACGGGGAGTTCTCCACCACACCCCAAAATGTACTTGCTCAAATCAGGCATTTTCAAATTCATTTCTTTTTCCGTCACTTGTAATGTGGAAGGTGCTGTCTGACAGCCCTGGAAATTAAGTCCTCTATTTCTCCACAGGACAGGTATAGCAAGGGCAGCAGCAATGCAAGCTTCCCCACACTGTCCTGCCAATGTTCCTCAGCCCAGTTCTGAAGAAGTCACTTCTGGAGGTGAGTGGGTGGAAGAGTCTCTGTCTGTGCAGAGACTGCTGCAGGGCAGTGGGTCCTGCAGGATGGGCTGTTGGATGGAGCCTGGCCCCTTGTCTCGAGTGAGCCACCAGTCTTTAACAGATACCAGTTTATGTATCATAAAGCAGCATGGGCTGGATTCGTTGAGGTTGCATTATTCTGCTTGACTGTTGTCACATTTTGATATTTCTTCATGGTGGGATGGCACCTGTACATTTTTTTCTTTTTGCACTGTTTTGTTGTTAAAGGATTTGTCAATGCTTTATGTACACGTCTCCGATGTGGCATGTGAATAACTGAATGCAGCCTGGTTGTAAATGTGGCACAGAAATGCAGTTACTGGTGGCAGCCATGCGTGCAAGAGGAGCTGTAGGGCACTAGACCAAGAGGCATGCTTTGAAATGCACCAGAAATTGATAAGAAAGTGTATGTTGGTTTCTAGTATCTAAATGAACAATTAGGTTTCTGTTGCAAAGCCATATCTTAACCATTTCTCTTTATGTAATTACTATGTAATTTAGATATTAACATCAATTAAGCTGGTAAACTAATGTTCTTTTTTAGATTATTTTACAATTAATGAAATCTGCCTATCTAAAGCTAGACATGCAGCATTCTACACTACATGAAAAAGTACGTATTGCAGTTACAATAGATAGTAGTCATCCAAACCAGAAATATGTGATAAATTTTGTGAGAGGAATAAATGACTGATGTAAGTTTTCAGAACAACAATAATGAGTGCTTGCCAGTTTGGCAAATTAATTCTCCTATACATTCCTGGAGTTACTTCAGCACTACATGGTTCAAATACAGTCAGAAGTATTCTGTTCTCAGCCAAATTTACATCTCTTCAACACAGAAATAAATCTGAGAAAATGGGAAACAAAGGCTTAGCAAGGCATTTAGGTCATGGTGAATTACTTTTCTAGTTTCAAATGCTGTGTGAAGGATTTGGAATGCCTTGATTGTCATTTGTAGTTGAGGCACTTAAGTCTGTTTAACTTTGCTTCTATAGCTGTTTGTAAACAGGAGTGATAACAAGAGACCATAGTACAATTCAACAATTGTATAAATTTAGCATTGTTCCTGTCTGTTTCCATGAGATCATAGAGTAAGAAGAGTTAATTTTCCTAGTCAAAGTAGACTTCCTGAAGGCATTTCTTAATTTTTTAACTTAAAAGGATATGAAACAGAATACTATTCATTCCATATACAGCTAAAACAGTTCCTGCCTTTCACTTTTTTTTTTTTTTTTTAGTTTTATCAGGTAGCAAGGCTATGGACTTCTGTTCATAATTAAAATTAATGACAAAGTCCTGTTGAGAAGTCATTTGAGACTGATCCATAAAGTGGAAAACAGTTTGAGGATCCTTGTCATGAGAATACATGGCGTTGGACATTTGCTAATGAGTCACATTATTCAATGTTTGTGTGGTGCCAATAAATCACGTGGATTTGATTTTTTTCAGCTCTTTTGAATGCAGTGCAGAGTGCTTATCTTTTACTGTTGTTGACAAAGCTGTAGAGAGGTCCAGAGTTAGCCTCCCACACACCTGAGGCCCAGAATTTTAGCTCAAACCTCCCTCTCTGCCATGTGAACTTTTGAAGATAATTATATACCTTGTCACAATTAAACCTTTTTTATAATAGACATTATTTTAAATTCAAGTACAAAAATACATTTTCAGGGCAAGCACAAGAACGGTCATAGAGACTGTTTTCTTCACACAGTATTTATTCAGACCACATATTCATCTGTCTCTGCATCTGCTTTCTGTGAATACTAACTAATACAGAGTCTGATTTTTTTCCTGCATATTTACTTTGAATAGTGGTGATCTAAAGTAGCACACGTGTAAACCAGCATATATGGCCCAGAGCATCCAGAGCTCCTTCATCCTGGAATCCTCACTTACACAAATCTGTTGCTTCTACTGGGACTGCTTACATGGCAAGAGGCTTTGCATTATGTTCATAGGTACAGATCTCTATCTTAAAAGCTTCAACAATAACTTTGTTAACTTGTCTTTACCTCCAGTTATATCCTAGTGATTGCACAGCCTCTCAGAGCTTCTGCCCAGGGACTGGGAGTGGAGGAAGGTTAATCCAGTCTTTCAAGAATATATTTATATATTTTCCTGAAGGTACAGTAAATTGGCTTGAGGCTTCAGGCCCAATTTACAAAGTATTTTTTTTCACCAGATAACAGAGTTTAAGGGACATAGAATTTTGGATCAAGTGTCAGAAACAGAGGCTGCAAAACAAGGAATAAGAAACACTTTATGTTCACATTGAATAATGTATGGTCTTTGCACAGTTGGGAAACCCCTATGCTAAAATGTTGTTCCTTTTTTTGACTTTCTGTCTGTGAAGAGAATATAGATCTGTGTTTATATAGATCCAGGAAGGACTTTGCTTATTCCCAGTCTTCTGGAAATACTTCTTGAAAAGTGTTTCTCTAGCAGGTTTGGAGTTAGGGTGAAGTACATTGGTCTGTTTGTGATGATCTGGAAGGAACTGTGTAATCTTAGATTGTTCAAAAGGAAGTGTTTATTTGAGGCACCTAGAAATTACTGAGATACAGCAGGAGGAAATGCCTTCTAATCAAAGCTTTATGCCACTGACATGTGTAAGTAAAAGGGAGACTAAAGTACCAAAGCTATCAGAAATGAATTCTCATTGCTCAAATATGAGGCTGTGCAACTGGTTTCACAGACTTATCACATAGTTATCTCATGCTTCTGTCATGTTACTGTTTAGAATTATTGGGACTGTAGGAAGGAATTTGTCACTTGTCTCTCTGGGTTTCATGAAGGACTGTTTTTACTGTCCATTAGTCTTTAGGTTCACAGTTTTAGTCCAGCAGTTTGTGACAAGATACCATTAGCAATGACCAGCTGAGGATATGAAAACTTCTTGGTTTTAAATTTGTTTCATATTCTATAGTACTGCAATGGCATCTGTATAGGTTTCAGTGCTGCCACACATGGAACTCATTGCAGAACCATTGCTGTGAGCTCTTTCAGGGCAGGAAATACATTTTTCTGTGCACACATAAAGCCAACCCTCCCTACACCTTTGGCTGTTCCGCTGATGCAGGTAATACATATTTATAGCAGACTCAGTGCAAGGGAAAAACAAGCAAATAGTCCCCCAAGTCCCACAATAATAATTTCACCCATTTAATTATTTTCTTCTGAGTGCCTAGAAAATTTAGGCCTATTGAAATTGTTTTTGATAGTGTCACCATTAACCTTGTAGCAGAGTATTTGAACTCAGATGTTGAAAAAGTTCAACCAAAAAAAAAAATGCTGCTTAGACAGGATGATGAGACATGCAGACAAAAAATGAAAAGGTGATACAGAATGTCAATCCTCTTTCAGGAGCCTTATGAGAGTGCCATCTGGTTATCATAATGACAACACAGGTAACCATCATTCTCTGCATTCCATAAAATCCTGACTCACCAATGAGTTGAGTTTTCTCAAAATCAAGCTTTAAGATCAACTACAAAATCCCATGGTTTTTGGTTTTGTCATTCTTCAATTTCCAGGAAGCCTGATGAGACATAACAGCTCAAGAGCATTGAGGCTGATGAAATCTAAATTTTCCATAAGCTTTTTCTACTATAGTATGCAGCAAATGAAAAATTAGCAGAGTAAATACTGAGACTCTAGAATTGTGAGATTTTCTGGGGCAAAAGGAAGGTTTGTTTGCACTTAAATACTGTTTGCAATTTCTTTCTTAGGCTCATCACTCTTTCTTAGGTGCATTTGGTGCATTGATAGTGAATTTCTCCTGCACTTGAATAGCTGTTTGCCAGGTGGCTGTGGATTTTTGTATGTTTTCTTTTGCTTGATCTAATACTCTAGGCTCTTACAGGGTGATGAAGCAAATTAGGAAGTATGTTCTTTTATAAAAAATACTTAAGAACATGCTTCAAGAAAAAGAGAACTTAATTTGTTTTAAATGACAGATGCATCTTAAAAGGTACTTAAATTTTAATCAATCCCTTAATTTTTATTAATCTGTAATGAAAAAAACTCCAGTGATTAAAATCCCAGGAAATTGATTTGAATTTACAAGCTGAGTTAGCTGGAATTTAGAGGTTTTGCTGTAACAATTTATCAGATCCTATCTGTGTGTTAAGTGCTGAATGACCTTGTGCCACTTATATTGCTCTGTAGTTTGTCAAAAGAAAAAGAGCTTAATTTGATAATTAAGTAGGAGAGAATGAAAAAATGTATTCTGGCAGTTTGTGCCCAGGTTGGGAGAGCAATGTCCTGTTTGTTCTTTATGATGGAAGCAGTGGAGATAACTTAAGAATTACATTTATTCTGGATAGCAATTGCTTTTTTTTTTAATCCTTTTTTTTAATTCTGAGTTGTTTTTTTTTTTTTAACCAGTGTTTACATCAACATTGTTGGTTTTTGAGAAAGGAGTCTCTGTGCTAGTTTACTTAATTTTGTAAGAGTGCTGGAGTGAAGACTGCCTATTTATGTCAGGTAGAGCACAGTGGGAGAATATTCTTTAACCTTCAGAACTATGAAAAAACATTCAGAAGAATTGATGTGTAATTAGAAAGGAAGCTTCAATTGTAAGTAGGTTTTTGGGGTTGTGTTTGTCTTAGGATTTTGGGTAGGTATTATTTTTGTTTATTTTAATTGAGGTTTGCCTGCCAAGTTCTGAATGGTTGGGAATAGTTTGAAGGTCTGTTTGGAAGTAATTGATTCAGTATTGTCTCCTGCCCCACTCCTGCCTGGTGGCTGATGTGTTGTGCTGTCCCCAGGGGTGCAGAGGATACTGGGAGACCTTTGGGAGCCCTGTAGGGTGGGTGCTGCTAGATTAATGCTGATGCTGCTGCTTCCTTCCTCCCCCTGCTTTCTTCTGCATCTCCCTCCCCATAAAATGTCCTCTTTGCTAAATGCTTGTGCAGAAGAAAACTGATGTTATGGCCTGTGTACTTTGCCTTTATTGGTTTTGCAGCTGACTGTGACAAGTGCGCTGTGAACTTGCTTCTGCCCTGGAACCTGTTAGTAAGTGTATAGGGATTTCTTGTGTGGAGTAATCTCCTTTGGCTGGGGATAGTGCAAGTGTGTGTTTTCTTGTAACTTGGGCTGGAATCTGACACTCATTCTGAGCAGATCTCAGCTGATTTTGAGCTGAACACTTCACAAAGTAAAGAAAGCTGGGAAGCAAATAGAGTTGAGCCTTGCCTGCAAGTAATAACATTTTCTAATCTGTGGTGCTGCTGGTTTCACACTGACAAAGACTATTATTTTCTAGTACATTCCTAATGATGGTATTTTTTCTTCCTAATATTTATACTCTTTGCTGATGCCATTAGCTTGGTTGCATAGAGTCTGTATGCTGAAAGTGCTAAGAGATGAGACTGTGTCATAGAGATCTATTCCACACATAGATCTTGCCCTTGACTTCCCTTCACAGGAACAGGATATGAATGAAGAAAATGCTACTGTGTTAAATGTTAAATACAGAAAATGTCCCCTCTGTTCACAGCATCAGTTTTGTAGTATTGATGTGCAAAAGAAACAGCTGATGTTTCAGGCAGTTGGCTGTAGAACTGCATGGAAATGGGAGTGGAGGAGTGTCTGATACCAACAAATCAGGAAAAGCGATCATAAAACCAACCTAAAGCCAAATCATCCTGTGGAGATTTATAAATGGTGTCAGCAAGCACATCTGCTTCTCACCTGACTGGGGCTTACAAGTTAGCTTAGAATTTTCCTTGCAGAAGAGGAACTTGTTTTACTTTGTCTACAGACCGTGTGCTTACACTGTGTTACACTGTGCTTCATCTGGACAGCCAAATATGCCTTTGTCTTTCTTTCTTTCTTTTTTTCCATGAGCCAAGTAAATGTAAAACCTAACCCGAAGATTTGATGATAGGGAAAAACCTCTGTTGTTGCTCACTCTTTTAAAAGATCTGGTACTGTGCTAGAGGACAGAGAGCACTGTGGTATGAAATCAAACATTTCACTGAAACCAGTATTGCTAATTTCAAGTGAAGGTTTCCATGGGCTGTGTCTAAGACCAAGTATAATCTAAATGTTAGATGTCACTAAAAGTATGTGATGAATAGTGGGATAGAGACAGAGATGCATGGTAGGAAGGAAGAGAAGGCTTTAACAGGAAAGCTGTAGGGTGTGCTCGTTTATGATTGCCATACTCTTTGTCCAGTACCATAGAGGGAGAAAATCCTAATCATGCCAAGAGCTGAACAGCTGTTGCCCTTCTATACAAGCTGATGCCTTCAAGGGTGCATTTACAGAAAAATAAAACTGGGAGTGTGGAATGGGTACACATAACAGAACAGGCTAAGCCAATTAATCTCTAGCTTTGCAATATGTATATGTGTACATATATGTAAAGGGTGTATATCTATCTATTTGTAGTGTATGATTTTTTTTTTCCTCGAATCAGAATAAGGGTTTGCATTTAATTTTAAATGTTTTGTCTTTGATCTGCCTCTTTAAATCTGATTGTGGGAAACAGAATGTTCTCTTATTGGAATATAAGCAGCTCTGCTATGCATTTCTATTTTGAATGCTTTGGGATTGTTATGTGTTTTTATAGTAATAAGTTAAATTAAATAGACCTGTATCAGCAAGTTTGAGGATATGAGCTTACTGTGCAGACATCTGTTGTATATATTTGATGTGTCCCCCTGCCTTTCCAATAAGCCTTTTGAAATGTATCTTTTCAGTATATCCTGCAGTGCTTGATAATGCTGACCATGGTTCTGTGATGACAAGCATAATATCTTGAAGATATTTCTGAAAGATAAATTTATAAAAGATAAATTCTTTTATCTGTTCAGTTTTCATCTTCTCTTTCTGTGTAGCTTCTCTTTGTCTCTTTGGGTGAAGTGCTTCTATTTTGAGGACTCCACAGAAGAAAAAAATTGGTATACTGACATCTTACATATTGCTTGTGGTAGCTTCTACTGTTTGAAGTTTTTGAGAATAGGGAAGGACTTGGCAGTACCTGAGTGTGCACATGAATGATTTCCTCCCCCTGCCCACCCCCACTGTTCTTGCTGGCAGATGGACCTTGAAGGACTTTTGCCAGCAAGTGCAAGTCAGACTAGCCCCTAGGAGTGACTGATACCAGGCAGCCTTTCTGTCTTGCTGAGCTCAGCAGAACAAGCCTGCCAGTGAACCTGATCTATAATTTTCAAAGTTATTTCATAATTTTTGTCTAGAAATCACAGTAGCGACAGAACAGAGTGTTTAGCTCCCTGTGAGAGTTGTCAAACACAACCAAATATGAAATTAAGTGATTGTTACAAAATAAATGCCTGGGAGAGTGAGTTTACAGTCTTAATGCTGCAATAACAAGTACCTTTTAAAGTATAAGCTTTACTTTTTTTTTTGTTTGGTTTTTTTTTTGGTTTTTTTTTTTTTTTTTTGTTAAAAACGTCTTCTCTTGAAAAAAAAGCACAGATTGCAGGTTGGGACAATCTTCAGGATGCCAGTAAATGTTGCTCTGTAGCACCACTCTCACTGCCTTAATAGTTCTGTATAGAACTGTTGTGGTTTCACAACAGTTCTATACAGAACTGTTGTGTATGGCAACACAGTCTGGCAGCCAAGCCCCAGGCTTGCTCACTCCCTCACCAGCAGGATCAGGGAAAGAATTCAAATAGTAAAAGCTGGAAAACTCATGGGTTGAGATATAGACAGTTTAATAGGGAAAGCAAGAGCCATACACACAAGCAAAGCAAAACAAAGAATTAATTCACCACTTCCTATGGGCAGGCAGGTGTTCAGCCGTCTCCAGGAGAGCAGGGCCCATCACGTGTAACAGTGACTTGGGAAGACAAACATAATCACTCCAAATGTCCCCCCTTTCCTCTTTTTTCTCCCCACTTTATGGACTGAGCATGATGTCACATGGTCTGGGTGACCATTTGGTCACTTTGGGTCATCTGTCCTGGCTGCATCTCCTCTCAACTTCCCATGCACCCCCCACCTCCTTGCCAGCCTGGCCATATACCAAAAGCAGAAAAGGCCCTGGCTCTTTGCAAGTGCTGTTCAGCAATAACAAAAACATTTCTAGGTTATCAACCCTGTGTTCAGCATAAATCCAAAATACAGCCCCATAATAGCCACTGTGAAGAAAATTACCCCAGCCAAAATCAGCACATTAATCCAGATTTAACCAGCAAATATGTATTTCATAATTAAGGGCTTCTTTTTGTGTAAAATAATGGAACTTCATTTTGAGATGAAAATTCCTCTTTTGTATTAATTCTCTTTGAATTAATATTTCTCATTCCCTTATAGTTGTTCCAAACCCTGAACACTTGTTCTCTGCCTGACCTCTAACACTGTGGATTAAAAAGAACTCCAGATGGTTCACTCATAGAATGAGGGCACCTTTATTTGTAAGGCATTTACATGAGTTAAAAATCCAGCAAAGAAAATAAACTGTCTTAATCAGTGGTCCTTAAAAATGATGTCTGCAGTTTCAGACAACCATGATTGTGGTGTGATGTTGGATAAGTATCTCCCAGACTTCCCACAGGCTGTCAGAGCTAACTGGGCTACCCAAGCCTGAAGAGCCTGATAGAAACCTCTGTCTCACATTGGTGTGTAGCCCAGACCTTCTGGTCTCTATTGTAATTACTGCAGTAGCAGGTGGTTTTCTGCAGCTTTGTGGATGTGGAGTTTGGTATCTGGTCATCAGAGAGTGGTTACAGAACATAGCAGAGGTCTGTGCCTTGTGTGCCCCTCATGGACAGGGGCAGGTATCTTTTAGTAATCTTGTGATGGGTATCCTTCAAACTGCAGAATTCCAGTCTGAATTCTGGGACTTCCTCTATGGCCAGGCTTGGAAGAAGTGTTGGAGATAAATAAGAGATTATTTTACAGAATTGCTGGTGAAAATACTTCTCTTATTCACATTTGATGTGGTTGTGGTAATAATTGCGATGTATCAGAACTGATGGGTGACTAAAGTTTTTTTCTTTGAAAAAGCTGCTTCTACCTTCTTTGTACCAACCATGAAAAACCCTAACCTCAAGAATAAGAAGTTCCATGGGCTTTGATAATGCAGAGATTTAATCAAATGTGTTGTTCAGCTCTGCTCTAAATCAGTATCAGATGCATATCTAGCTTGTTATTTAAACTGTGATAGCATGGAGTCACTAGGCACAGCTGGTTCCATAAACACAGAGGGAGGTGGTTTCTGCCCAGAGGAATGTAGTGTTAAGTATGAGACAAGAAAGAGACAGTGTGAGGATATATTAAAAGAGGAGGAACATGAGGTCATGATGACTGGTCAGCACAAGAAGCAGCTGTAATAGGAACCTGGCTGCCAAGTGTCTTTATTTTATGGTAATTCATTTGTTGCAGTGCCCTGAGGAACATGGATTGTTTTAGCTGAGCTCCAGAGTGGAATGTGAATCGAGCTGATCATCCAGTCTCTGAAAACATTCTTCACATTGAAAATATTCTCACATCATTTTTTTCTGCAAATAACAATGCAATAATAATAATTACCTCTATAATAACTAAGCAGCTGTCCTCATACTTGGTTGTGTGACAGTGCCCTTGAATTCCTTGGCACTCCAGTGATTACTCCAAAAAACTTAAGATAAGCCAGAGAGCTTTGCTGGTTACCAGTGAGCTATGAAAACATTTCAGCAAAATATATAGAAATCTACAACTTAAATATGCAGAAAGAGAAAATTCATGGCAATCATCTTCTTTGGAGAAACTCAGAGGGCTTCACATGGGTGACAGAGTCCGTTTTAGTGTGAGTGGATTTGACATGAATGCTTTTATGTTTATTTAAGAGATATGTACAGTAAAACTTGTCACTGTGTTGTGTAGTTTGAAGGTAATGCAGTAAATCTATAAGCCTTGTCATGGGGGCCTGACATGCCTTAAGTGCTCTCTCTGTCCACAAATGGCCCTTTAGTGAGGTAAAGGACTGGTGATGCAGGGGTCAGGACAGAGTAAAGTGCTCTCCAAAGTGGCTTTTCTGTAAAGATGTTATTTTCTTGTCTACTACCACTTTCCAGGCAGACTCAGTCTTTCTCTGATGGAATTCTAAGCCATAACTGATTCATAATCTATCCTCAGAGATTTTTTTATTACTCTCTCAGTTATTCCTAGCTAAATTGTGTTTGAATTGAGTTCAGCTGGTCTCAGCAACAGATGTCAGGTATCACTAAATAATTAGGGGTCATGTAGGAGAAAGCCAAAAATATTCACTCTTTCTGTAATCTTGACCAAATTAATCTTTTATTTGCTGCATGTTTTTCAAAATACTTTTGTATTTTTACTGTTAGTGAAATACTGGGGTATACATAACATATGAATATTGTTGTGGAACTGAGTAAAATTATATTTGGAATGTGTATTTTTCCAGTTTGTTTTTAATTCATTTTCACCCATTATTAAATTTAAAAATAAGAGAATTACAAGTAGTGCCATAAATCAATATGTGTCCTGAACTGCAGAGCAAGTAATTTTTATAAGAGGGCAAGCCCCTGTGTTTACAATAAATCAAGTTCATTATCTTTTCAGCTTCCTGATTAAAGTAATTAGTCATTTATGCTGATACAAAGCCACCAGTGAATTCTTTGCTTTGTTTCACAAATATTAAATCTTAACTTGTTTTGTAAGGGTCATTGGTTTGAAACAGCTCCACATTGTAATGTAAATTTGTTGCTTTGTTAGTGGGGAAGTAGTTTCTGCCAACGCAAATTAATACACCAAGCAACTCTCCTGCAGTTGGAACAACCTGCCTTTAAGACTGTACCCTGCAAACGAATTTCAAATGCCCGACAGGACACAGCAGGTGGGGCTGGGTAGGGCGTTGGGGGTGACTGGTGCTCGGTGCTGGGGGTCTCAGGTCACCGAGGGGCTGCAGCAAGGCTGGGTGGGCTTCCCCACTTGTGCAGCGGCCGTGCTGACGGCTGCCCATTCCCACAAACCACTGTGGAGAGCGCTGGTTGGTGTCATTAGCAAAATATTTGGGAAGCTGAGAACTGAATGTGCTTTTTTATCTGCAGAATACCGCTGTTACCTGAGGGGCTTCAGTTCAGAATGCCGCTGTCACTCCAGCTGGGTATTAAAAAGGTCATTGCCAAGCAAAAATTAGAGAAAAGCATGCATGAGATTGTACTTCCTCCTGCTCTTCTTTAGCTGTTGGTAAGAATAGTCTCTTCTGGGGTAGGGTCAAACACAGCTTAATTTTCTGGATGAAAGCAGTTGTGGTACTCTGGAAAGTTTCTCTATTTCCAAGCATCAGTTCTGACCAATATGTACTTGGGATCATATCTGTAAAACTTGCCCTTACACTGGAATAAATCGATACATCGGGGGCAGAAGTTCAGAAGTCTCTTGAGTTTTGTGGATTTTAATTAGGTGTGCCTATGCTCACAGGTACAGTGAAGTAGTAGGATGAGCCTGATAATTTCAATGTAAATCTAGCTTTTCTTCTGAATGTCAAGTGATACAGGACCTGCGAAAAATTGACATTAGAAAGCACCTGACGACCTCGACTGCAACTCTTACTAAAAGAAAACAAGTCTTTTTTTCTGCTTTGGTTTCTTTGTACTATTCCAATTCAAGTGTAATTGTGAGCCTCCAAATTCTTTCTTTTCATGTTAGATTACATCCTTTATGGTTAAAATAAGGGAAACCTTTCCAGCATTTTTTTTGGTCACCTGCTGTGCAAACTAATAATGCCACGCTAATCTCAAAAGGACTGTCAGTCACAGTCACATTTGAATTTCAGTGTTTCAGGAAGGAGACAATCAAGAGAGTGAAATTAGCTGAACTAAGCTATGTTGTACTACTTGTTTTTAAAATCTACAGTCAATCAAATACATCAAGAATGGGAGGTGTGTTCTAAGGAGGTACAGATTTGTTTACAGTATTTTTTGTGAATTTTAATGGCGCAATATTAATAAGGCAACATAACTATAGGTTCTTTTTTCTTTTAGCATATACACCAGTGAGAAATAAGTAATTTCTTATGGGGTGAGGATTTGAGAAATTCAGCTTGTAAATGAGGGTAATTGTGACTAAATGCAGGTTAAGACATGAGCTCTGGCATTTATTTTCCTGTTGTTAATGATGAAACACTGCACAATGTTCACAAGGGAGCTTAAATGTGCTTTAGAAAAAGACTTTTCATATGCTAAGACAAAGAAAATAGTTATTTTTCAGAGATTTCTAAGCATTCTAGCATTTTCCACACTAAAAAAAAAAGATGGGCTACAAGAAGTTGTCTAAAAGGATGAACATTGTAATTAGAAAATAGGTTCTAATGACTGTTCACCACCTGGATATTAATGTAGACAATTGCCAGGTCTTGCCTTTCAAACATTATTATGTTAGAGCAAGAAAAAGGCCTATATTGTATTTTATATGACCTTTCTAATACTGTATATACACATATAGATTTGTGTTATTTGTCTCTAATTCTCCAAATGTTTCTTATGTGTGGCTCAAGGCATTTATTTATTGCAAGGCTTCAAGCTGTGGTAAGCAAGGTCATAGATTAAAAATTGATTTCCACAGTTGCTCTAGCATACAAACTAAATTTCTCTTGGTTGGTTATAAAAACTACAGCTGGGTATAAATTCAGCTTTTCAACACTGTCTTGAAAATGTTAAAACAAATGAGAAAATACTCTGTATGTATTGCATGTTTCATTTAGACCTTCAGCTAAAACTTAAGGAAAATAAATTGGTTTTGTGCTGCAAACTGCTAAGTAAAACTAAGCTAATAATAAAGATGGTGGGTTTTTGTTGTACGGTGCTTTTATATCTCTGTAACAGTTCTGTAATGTTTTGCCCCTTCATCCCCCATTTTCTCCCAATGGTTCCACCCCGAGCTTTCCCGCCTTTACCTCAATGCCAATCTCCCTGAAAATACTCAGTCATTCCCCTGTCCCCTCCCTGGCACCTTGTCCATCACTCGGCTCCCCATCCCACTCTCCCAGAATCTTCCACCTTGGGCACCGAGTGAGTGGACAAGGGCCAGGGGTCCCTCCCTTAAACTTTCCTCATTGGTTTGTGTGTCTGTCTGTCCCTCCGCCTTCCACTCCTCCAAATCCCCCCATTGGTTAATGGGTGTTCCTTCCCCCCTTGTTACTGCCCTGGTATTTGAGCTGTTGTGAGAGCGTCGGGGACACTTTGGGCTGTCGGGTACAGGGGCATTCGGAGCTCCTCGGAGCTCGGATTAAACCTGAGACCTTTTCCCCAGCCTTGAGTCGACTCCCTCATTGCCTCCTCAGACGCCGCCTCTCCTCCACACAGGGCAGACAGCGCAGCGCTCTGTCTTAGCCGCTCCCCGGATCTCCTCGAGAACAGGGCAGTGTCCCCGCTGCTGACCGTGCCTCGGCCAGGCAGGCGAAGCCAGGGAGCTTCAGAGTAGGCACAACAGCAGGTTTTTTACTTCTTTTTTTTTCTTGTAATGACTTTATTTTTTAAATTCAGATTTCCTGTACAGTTTCTGTCAAATCATGTTTTGATCAGTATCTTGATAAGTCTTTTTTTTACTATGTGCTTCTAGAGCCATTGCTAATTACAATAGGAATAGCTTATCTTCTTTGGAAACTGTCCTACAAGAAACAGAAAAATCCTGCTGTTTTATTAGCATTGTCTCTAATGTGAAACACATTATTTTTTTAAACTGAAGACTGTATTTAAACTGAACTGAAAATTCACCTTATCAAGGAGGTGTTTTTATGGTTTTCTTCGTGGGTTGTGTTGGATTTTGCTTTTAAGGTGTGCTTTCTGTTGGTAACAGTAGTAGAGCTTAACTGTATGCACTGTATGTATCAATTTGTGTAAATGTCAAATTCACTCTTTCATGAATCTTTGCAGCAATGCACAGATTACTACCGACTACACAGTAAATCTCAAGTTGGAGAAATTGGCTTCTTAGACACATCTTTAAAGAAAATATTTCTGATATAATATCCTGCCCTCTGTTACTAAATTAGTATGCTTAGAACAGAAAGCATAATACGTAGTTTGTTTCCAGATCACTGTCAACATCATCAGGTGGCTTCAAAAAATACTAGCTTGGCCTCTGCTGTTTCTCCATGTGCCATAGCTACTGTTTCTGCTGTTGGCAGAGGAACCAAATTGCAAGATTATTTTTCTAAGATTAGAGAGGATATTGTGTTAGCCTGATGGGAGTTGTTTTGCAGTGCACAGCCCTCACTTTACTTTATGGCACTGGCCCACAAGAGAGTAGTGTGGCAAAGGTTTTGTGGTACTCTGTTCTGCTGAAACAATGACTGAATTGCCAACCCTTTTGCACATTAGTGCATGAAGTAACTTTGTCACGGTGGTCACAATATGTATGTAAAGAAAAACAGTTGGAAAGTAAAGTGCTATGTGATGGGAGCAGTAAAACGGTGAGTAAAATAGGTAAGGATTTGAAATATAAACTTTATTAAGGAAAACGTGTGGAAATGAAGTACCTCAGAAATCGCTCCTCTTGCCAATTCAGATGGATATTTTTGAGAAATGAAGTTGTGAAATTCATCTGGTCTTTAATGATCTTTATCCCCTCCCTGAACTGTATTTTGCAGGATTAGAATAGTCAGATCTCCTTTCATGGATGTTCCCAGCAAACTGCTTAGCACTTGACCATATTTTGCAAAATTTTGAGTGGAAGCTTATTTCAGTGAATTGGGAAGAGAGGATTTTGTCAGTTTTTAAATGTCCATGTCTACAACAAACTTCCTTTTGACTTGATTGAAATTTCCATATGGAGATACCTCAAAAAATGCAGCTTTGTGGTGAAATACAGTGAATCAATTCAACTTAGACTTTCTCAGAATAATAAAGTCTCACTGAAAGCCTTGTTAGGAAGGAATTACGATTATCAAGTTTAGTAGTCAGGGAGACTTGTTGTTAGTGTATTACTGCAGGACAACTCAAGCATGGTCATGCCTGACTGAATACAAGATTTATGCCCATTTCTAAATTGTAGATCTCTTTTTTTAGAAGAACACTGAAATATGTATGAAGAATTCTGGACTGATTCATTAACTTTGAATAAATTCCTACAACAAATGAGTGAAATGAAGAGAATGCAGAAATAACTAGCTTAGCAGGACTCCTTGTGTGAGGTTGGCTGCCTGCAGAGACACAGGACTACTAAAAAGAAGTCACTGATAATTCATTATAGATCCATGGTAAACTTTGAGAAACATAACCTTTTCAGAAGCAGATATGGCACCATCCTCCAAGATTTATGGGCAGGAGTTGACTGTGTACACCTGTCAACTCCTAGCAGCAGCCTAGGAGTCTGGGCTTATGTAGGAACCCATTGAGAAAAATTCTGTTTGAAAAAGTGCACCCACAGCATATATTTGAGACTGCTGGGGTATTTGAGTTAGCAGAAAGGTGTGCTGTGTACCCAAAGATGATCAGAGGGCTGGAGCACCTCTCCTATGAGGAGAGGCTGAGAAAACTGAGGTTGTGCAGCCTGGAAAAAAGAAGGCTGTGGGGTGACCTCATTGTGTTCTTCCAGTACTTGAAGGGAGCTGCAAGGGAGATGGAGAGGGCCTTCTAGCAAGGCTATATATTGACAGGACAAGGGGTAATGGCCTTAAAATGAAAGAGGGAAGGTTTAGGTTGAATATTAGGAAGAAATTATTCTCTGTGGGGTGGTGAGATGCTAAAACAGGTTGCCCCTAGAAGTTGTGGTTGCCTCATCCCTTGGAAGCAATTGAAGACAGGGATAGGGCCCTGAGCAGCCTGGTCTAGTAGCAGGTATCTTGGCCATGGCAAGTAGTTGGAACTAGATGGTCTTCAAGGTCCCTTCCAGTCCATACCAGTCAAAGATTCTGTGACTTGAGTCTTCCCTTTGCATTTTAATTCTGGTATGTTTGTTATCTCGGCACTTGATTTGAAATGTAGAAAACTGTGGTCTTTCTGACTTTAATTGGTGAATTAAACCTGTCAAGTTCCCTGAAGAGTAAATGTGTGCAAATATAAATATTCTTATAATACTGTGATTTTTGTAACACAATTTGTACTTCTTCATATGTTGTTATCAAAATGTGCATATACTCCAGTGGTAATATTAGAGTACATTAGTGGGGATTAATACTGCAAAATCCAATATCTGCAGCCAGAGGGTGAACCACATCATTTCAGAAAGATCAAGGGACTGCAGTCATTTACATTTGGTTGGGCTTTCTTGGATGCACATGCAATTTCTCTGCACCCCACTGTACAGCACTTGGAGCCAGGCTCTGGTCTGCAGAAGGCAACTAATGACAGTAATTATCTATTGCTCTTTCTTCTGCACATCTGCTTGGCAACATAACTCCTTGGCTTGGGTTAAAACAGCGGTGAGGCTTTTTTAACCACTCTGAGAGAAAAAGTACGTGTCATGTAAGAAGTTACTCATTCCTGACCTCATATTTCTGCCACATGCTGCCTTGCTCTGACATGGATGGTTCTGTGAACCACACTGAGCTAGAAGTTGTGAACAACTGGTCTTGCTGAGACTTCCTGAGCCTATGTTGAGTTCCCTCAACACCAGAAATATCTTCCCTAAGACTTAAGTAAACATGTTCATTGTTTTTTTTTCCCTCTCCTGATAGCATTTTCATCAAGGACCAGATGACAGCTCCAAATGATGGTTGGCTCACATGTGGCTTTATTCTCTTTTGATGGTGGAAAATGGGACATACTGTATCATCTTAGTAGGGAGAAGGATTTGAATGAGCAAGATGATCAAACAATGAAACTACATGACCAAAGGAGCCCTGTAATGTAGGTTTGAAATGCTCTGTAATTTAAAAGTATCAAACTTGTTGCTGCATTCTGTTTTAAAACAACGTATACCTCATTCTTCTGTGTTTCTCTACTGTGGACTTTTTCCTTTGTGGAAGGGCTGACTTGAAACATTTCAGGTTTTTCCTCTCTGTTGTATAAGGGGTAAACAGCCAAGTATGAAGCAGTTCCCACCTCTGTGGTTGCTCCATTGCTGTGATTACATTTCAGCAGCTCTAGATTTCAGTACTGTTGCTTCCTTTTGCTTTCAGTTTTTAATTAAAAGTTTTTGTAGCCAGAGAACAGAAGAACAGAGGGTTTGGTATTGACTAACAGTGCTCCCCCCACCACCTAAAGGTTCAGCTATGAGTGAAAGGCTATTAAAAGCAATATTGGTGCAGATGCCAATTGGGAAGAGACAGCAAGCATGTAATAAAGAACAATTAATTTGTTTCACAATGAAATGTATCTAAAATAATAAATTATTTAAAAACAGGTTTTCTTCTGTCGATCTTCTTTTAATATCAGTTTTCCATAAGAGTAATAATAGTAATTTTGTCTCAGTGAAGACTTTGGTTCCAGTTACTGTCTTAGTAATCTTGCACTGAAATGCTTGTATTTTTCAGTGCTGATACTTAAATTTAGTAATCAACCCTTATGCCTTGACTGTCTTGAAATTTAGTCCTTTCTACACCTACAGGTTTTAATAAAGGCATGCAGATTTCATTTAGTTAATCAGTATAAGGCAAAAATGGATAAGACACTTGATGGATTTTTCATAAGGACACACATTTTTGTTTACAGACAAGTGAACACATTAGGTTGTGCAACAGCTGTATCTCAGTAGATGTAGAAGTAGGCATTTATGCTGGGCACAGATTATTTTTTCTCCACATATGCTGGCATAAGGCTGAGGTAAGAATGTAATGTTTCATTTCTAGACAGTGTACAATGTCCTGTGGTCAGTTAGTTTATACAAACATGTTTCTGTATTACTGTGCAGAAGGACTGTAGCATTCATCATAAAAAACCAGATCTCAGCAAAATAAGATGACCTTTCCAAAAGCAGACTTGCAAGACAAGTTCTTACATTTGAAGTTCTGTGGTTGACTTTTTAAAATTATGGTTGTGTTCATCTGACCTATTTGTCTAGAAAAAGTAGAACTAAATCCTGTGACATTGACAGTAGAACTTTGATCATGGGAATCCAATATTCGTTGCTTGAGGACATTTGCTTTTATAAACAGAAACTATGATTGTTAATGTTCTTCTGAGTGTCCTAAATCAGTATTTGGAGTATACATATTTCAGGTGTAAATACACAGCCAGAGCTTGATACTATTACTGTTGTATTCCACTCATTTATTTGGTAAGTATTTTAATATTTTTAAGATAAGGAGTGTGGATTTTTTTTTTAACAAAATTTTTGCAACAGATGCTTCTTCACTAAAAATCAGCGTTATGGGGGATCCTTTCTGAGTCTCTGCTCTTTGGCAAACTGCAGTAGCCCACCTTCTGAAAAACACGCAGGCGGAATTAGAAGAACGCCTTGAATTGCTGATTCAAGTTTAAGAAGAGGCGTCAGCAGCGTAAGATGGCTGCGCTACAATTTTCCCTCCATTGCAATTCTGCTCAGTGTTTTACAGTGCCGTGCATGCTCTGTCACATGGCATTCACCTACACTGGCTCAAGCAGCGGAAAATCAACAAAAACATGCAGATTCTGAGAGAGATGCTTGAAGAAGCTGAAGAAATCGAGTTCTTCTGGTGTGAGACTTCTAGGTATGCTCTTCTTTTTATCAACAAAATGACATAGTACTTTGCTGCTTTTACCTGGTATCTGAATGCAGATTTGTTTATATTATTTTTTGTTTTCTTGTGATAGGAAGTTGAAGAAGGGAATTCATGTTGAATGCAGGGGAGTTGATGTTAATACAATCTTCTTTCCTTTTTCCACACCTTCAATAAGACACAGTTGCATGGGACAGTTTGAATGCTTTCCTAGTGACATGAAAAAGCAAGAGAAGGCCACAGACTTGCAAACAGAAACTAGTTGTTATTTGCTCATTTGAAACTGGCAAGGAATCAGCTACTATATTGCTCCATGACTGGCTCAAAGTTACTAATGATACCTGAACAGTTTTATGTATCACATCATTTGTATGCTTGATCATTGTTCTCTTGCTGTGTTTTCTGTTCTTGGCCTGAGATCTCTTGTGGCAGAGAACTCTTTTTGGGTGCATTTTTGTTCCTGTTTTCCTCTGTTTTAAAAATAATCATACTGCAAAGCTGAGGCTTTCCACCTAAATAGAGTCCTGCAATTTGGACTGATGTAACCTCTTTATATTGGGTAGAGGGTTTGATCTATGAATCACCATTTAATTGACAAGGGAAATGGAGCTTGGATACCCACTGAAGAGACTGTTTTGATATAAGGAGCTACAATGTTGGGTGTAGAACTAGCTGACACATAGTCTTGAAAAGCTGAATGTTTAAGGGAGAAATGAAATGAAATTAATGTGTTGTATACCAGTGGTGGCTCAATAGCTTTGTTTTTGTTTTTATTTGAAAGATATCACTTGCTGGCTGCAGAGGGGGTGGATTCAGCTTCCTTCTGGAGCCTGACCAAATCACTCGAGGAAGATCTTGCTTTCTGCTGCATCCTAAAGACAATATGGAAGGGGAGAGCATCTGTGAGGTTGATTCTGGAGATGGACTGGGAGGTAGGGATGCCTGTCACTTATTTTTGTGTTCAACCCAGATGGCTGGTTACAGGAATCCCTTATGACAATGGACCTTGGAATTTACAAAAAGCAAATGTGATAAAGGTGACTACTGTTCATTGATTGTATTTTGTCACTTTAAAAGCAGTGAATAAAAGTTTTTCAAAACAGCTGTGTCTTAGAGGAATTGGTACATATAAACAGTCCATGTTGTGAGCGTTGTTGTTTAGTCTGAGATGTCCCAGAGATTATACAAACCCTAAATACCTATAATAAAAGTAAAGCCTTTTTTCTCTTTCTTTGTTTCTCCTTTTTCTGTGTCTCCCACACTAACTCTACTGCACACACTGTTTTGTTTGTATTTTTTAATTGGTCTACAGGAAACTGAATGATGTTATACTAAGTCTGTCTTCTATACTAGTGACCCATGTGTAGGCTTTCACTGATCTAAAATAAAGTCTTTTTTCCTATTTAGCTACAAGTTCTACAGGTGTCCTTCTGCAAGTTCGCTCACTTCATTGCTGTAGTTTATAATTTTCATAGTAGGGTGAAAAACTTCTCAGAGAGTGTAATACTACATATTTCTGCAGGGCTGCTGTTTTTGTGTATAAAGCAGGGGATCTTTGACAAGGTGTTTGGATAGACTTGTGTGTTTTAAATTCCTGGTTTAACACTGCTTCTTCTGAGACTAACCAAGCAAACATCTTTAGTTTGCAGAAAACCTTGAACTGCCTAGGTCAACTCACTGTTGAACTCAGAAATCTAAATATTACAGGGAAGAACGAGGCTCTATATTAAAGGGTTGTAATAACATAAGACTTGGCATGCTGCACATCTATTTAATTGTTTAGATGTTTTTCTGTAACTGAATTATAATAATGGAGATTATTTTTTTGTATGAATGTACTGTGCTTGTGCTAAGATGCCTTCTTTTGTGTTCAGTAGTTCTGTAATTTTTTCCTGGGCTCTTGACGTATCAGCAGTACTGTTGAGTAGGAGGAGCAGTTTCCACAGTGTTACCACTGAGTTTCCTTCACACAAATGAGTTGCTTCCAGACACCCATCATTTGGGCTGACATGCAGATATGTTTTCCTAAACAGTTTACTTTTTTTTTAAAATAAAGAAACTGGTGGTTCAACTTAGTTTTAATATTTCTGATAGTACTATTAAAGAATTATTTTGTCATAATAATTTTGTCATAATAAATTGTAATAAGAAGAGTGGAAGTATGTAGGCTCAAATGATGCCTTTCTGCTAGGCATTTTCTTCAACATTCTGAGCTATTTGTGTTGTCCTCTCCGAAGTTTTGGAAACAGCTGAGGCCATTGTTCTGATGGTTACTCTTGAGCACTAGTTTAGGCCTTATCATTGTGTACTTCAGTCACTGGATCCCTGCTGCATCTTTGTCATGGATTTCATGCCAATTTGAGCATGGAGGAATTGTTTCAGAGCTGAGGTCACTGACAGTTTTTTATTCCAGTCCTCCTTGAGTTTGACCTTTTTTGTTATAGTAAGTTACTGTCCTTGATCCACATTTTTCTAACTTATATAGGCAAGAGTGAGTATGTACATTTAAGTATGCAGAATGAATAACCATTTTTCTAGTTTGTCCTCTGCATTCTGGATTCTGACTTAAGATTATAAACTCTAGAGAGAAAATTTACAATTTCAGGGAACAGAATAGATTGTCATTGACATAAGTTGAATAGAAAACTGGCATGAGAGCAAAATTTGATTTTGTGTGTGCTAGGGCCATACTTCCAGGAGCATGACAGTATTTCTAGTGTACATTTATGTATAGTTATTTCTTGGAAAAAATGTGCTTGCATGAGTAATAGTAACCACAGTACCATATTGTATATTTTCAGAAAGCAGGTGATGTGAATTCCTGGGTAGCACCTCAAGTGAAAAAGAAATTCCTTTCTTCATCCCTTGTAAATAAAACAAAGATAAATCAAAACAAGCTAACCATAAATTCCTGTTCTAAAAGTATGAAAAACGGGTAAGAGTGATCACTGTGGTAATCAGTCCATCAAGCATTTTTATCTGATGAGCAAGGGAAGCATTGGAAACTCACATGTTTTAAAATCAATGGCAACTAAAACTTTGAATGTAGTTTGCTATGTTTCTTGGGCTGTTTTTGACCTGTTTTTATTTATTTCTACTTTTGACATCTGTTTATGGAGCCAAAATAGCAAATTTTTCACTGTTTTATGGAATATGAAGTAAATAAAAGTGTGACTTTGAAATAAAGTATCTTCTTTTGGAAGATAAAGGGCATGCATACTTTCTGAGAGAGTGTTTAACAAAGCCTGTATTCATCCTATGTCTATATTATAAATGCAGGTATATTTGATTTTCCATTTTGACATATTGAGATATGTACAGATCAAGCACAGATACATGGTTAAAATTAGGCTGATTTCACATCTGAATTATGATGCATCAGAGATCTGAGACAAAACAGAAATGTGCCCATTTTCAACGTGTACAGAACATGTCAAACAATTTACCAGTATGATGGAATCACCCTCTTGAAACCAAAGTATATTTTGTTAACTCGAGGTCTGTGGGCTCTGATGTAGGAGTTTCTTGGGAACATAAAGCTTCTGTAAGACTGCATGAGTGTCAAAAGGCCTTTAAACATTTTTTGGCCATTGTCAGATACAGAAAACATATTAACAAGTATAATACCCCACAGTTCATTATTTCCTTGATAGAAACAATGCTACTCTTTTCAGGAACCCAAAGTAAGGCTCTTACCCTAATTTTAATGGCAAAAAAGGATTTTCATAGGTGTAGGTGGTTTGTAACACTCCATAATGCCAATAAAAACTCAGAAATCATGCTTGTAGAGCAAGTAAATCAATTTGATACTGTGGAGTTACGGGCTTAACTCTGACTTGGTTTGAAAATTAGCCCTAATATTAAAAGCAGTGCTGTGAGTATTGTATCTTTTCTTGACTTGATAATACTTCACAGGAGGTTTTGAATACATCTTAAATGATGCACAAAGAGGAACAGAGCTGACATTTCCACTGGCCTGTAAAGCCAAACTCAGTGAGCATCTTCACAATGCAGGCAAATAGAGTCTTCTGAGTAAAGCCACTGCAAACATGGTTGAAGAAGAGATAGGGCTGAGATTCTTCACTGTGCAATGTACTAAATACATATTACAGCTGACCTAGAGCAGATGGGTGCCTCTACTTCGAAGCAAAGTCTTCATAGCTTAAGTTGCTTAAGAGGAAAAATTTCTTCTTTTCCCCAAATGCAAGAGCTCTGTAGTGGAATGATCTTGGTTGGCTGCCAGGTGCCCAGCAAGCTGCTCTCTCATGCCCCTCTGCAGCAGCAGAAGGAGAGAAAGTAAGATGAAAGGATAAAGAGAGGACATCCCTCACCAATTACTGTCACAGGCAAAACATACTTGACTAGAGAAAGATTAATTTATTGCTAATTAAAAATATAGAAAGTTAGTGATAAATCAAACCTAAAACCACCTTCCCCTCAACCCCTCTCTTTTCCCAGACAACTTCCATCTTTACTTCCTAACTTTCCTGCCACCTTCTGCCCTCCTGAACAGAGCAGGCAGAATGGGGAATGAGTTACTCTCAGTCTATAACATTTCATCTCTGCTGCTCCTTCTCCTTATGCTCTTCCCATGCTCCACTATGAGGTCTCACTCAAGGAATACAGACGCTCATGAGTTTTTCCAGCACAGGTCCTTCTCCACTGCTTCAGTATGTGTCCTTTCCCTGGGGTACAGTCCATCAGGAATGTGCTGCTCCTGCAGGTTACAGTTCTGGCCTGAAAAGCTGCTTCTGTGTGGGTTTCCTGTATGGGCCATGTCTCCTGTCAGGAGCCTGCTCCAGCCTGGGCTCTCCATGGGCTGCAGTTTCCTTTAGGGCAAATCCTCAAGCTGTTCTTCGGTGTTCTCCATGTGCTTGCAGGGTGGATATTTGCTCTACTGTGGTCTTCCATCAGCTGCAGGAGGACAACCTGCATTGTCACAGTCTTCTCTATTGGCTGCAATGGAATTTCTGCTCTGGTGCCTGCAGAACCTTTGCCCGCCCTTCTTCAGTTACCTTGGCATCTGCAGGGCTGGTTCTCTCATGTTTTTTCATTTCTCTCTCATAGCTGCCAAACAGGTTTTTTACCTTTCCTAAATATGTTATCACAGAGGTGCACCAGTGTCACTTGTGGGCTCAGCTTGGGACAGCAGTGGGTCTGTCCAACACAGGGCAGCTTCTGGTCTCTTCCCACAGAGCCCACCCCCTGCCAAAACCTTGCCCTGAACACATACTCTTGCAGTAATTCTAGAGCAATATGGTTCTTCAAATGTATTCCTTATGGATTTGATGCAATTCTTAGGGGATATTGACATTGAGTGACTACTTTGATATGTTCCTAAAAGTGATCACCAAATCAGGCATTGTAGAATTATCTGTATTTAGAGATGTTTCTTTAGAAACTTTTAATACTTTTAGTTGTGGAGTGATATGACTATTAATTAAAACTGATGATCAAGCTCTGTTACTGTTCTGCTTCCGTTACTTGATTTTTCAACATTTAATCCTATTTGTTTTGGCAAAAATTCTGCCACATATTGATGTATATGTAGAGTCAGTACCATGGCACACATTTTAATTTGCTGTTTGAATTGTATTTTAATAAGAACCTGAAGATTTGCTGCTGCACAAAAGATATTACAGAGAGGAGACTGGGGAGGGGTCAAGTAATTTCTGTGTTTCTATTGCGTTGTTGATATTATGCCAAATCTGATTTTGGCCTGGTGTTTTCACTTGTAGCTCTTGTTCAAGTAAAAAACCCTTCCTGCATGTTAGCAAGGCTGCAATCCAGTTGCTATGGTATTCAGCATTCCTTTTTTATTTTTAACCAATCGGCTGGCTTTTGTAATGATTCAGCCCAGAATAAGAAACTGGTCACATAGGCTAGAGCTGTATCAAAAGAGCAGGTATTTTTGGCTTGAAGAATCTGAAGAAGTTGGGAGAATGGCAGAATTTGAGTTTCAAGAAAATATCACAATCTATTTTTATGTCATATATTGTGATGTGTAACTAGAATGCTAGTAATGGTAGTAAAAGGCATTTGTTCTTTTCCAGATGATGGTAAAAATTGAATTACTAAACTAATTTCTCTGTATTGTTTTATCACCCACAGGTATCAGTAATTCATAGCTAAAAAACTATTAGTTTTTAAAATTCTGTATCCATGTTTGGTTGTTTTTCATTGTGTTACTAAATGCTAGTGTGTTTCTGACAGGGTATTGTTTGCTCATAGAGAATTACCAGTCTGCTGCTTGTCTGCTCAGTTTTAGTGTTACTGTTTGGTTAATCAGAAAATTCTGGACAACTGCTAGATAATCTATAAGGATCTTAAAGTTCTAATGATGCTGACATGTGGCTGGCAGTATTACAAGGATAAAAGAAAGACAAGCTAGAGAGAGAGATATTCTGATAGTTGAACTATTGAAAAAAAGGAAGGTGGACGTTTGCTGGTCTTCTGAAGGTTTTAAGCTTCTTGGCTTGAAGGTAAGGTAGTTCTCCTACCCATCCAGGCTGCTGTTGTATCAGTAAGACAAATAAAAGACAGAGTTTTTTTATACAAAGCAACTTGCTGCTGAGCTCATGCCTATATCCAAAATGAAACTTTTAGATTTCAGTTTAGAAATGACATTTGTAAAAGACAGTGCTACATACTAAAAGTCCATCAAGATGTAGTGCGATGAGTATGTGGAAACATGTATTTGAACATGGAAATAACTAGACAGAGAAGGGATTTCTTCTAGGAATTTTTTTTTTTTTTGCCTGTATGCTCTGTACAATAGAGGGGTACAGTCCTTTCCCTGTGGATAGCAGGATATTCTGGAGAAGCCTTTGTCTTTTCCTCCCAGAAGTCATGAGAGCTTCTGTTTGCTCTCCCAGAGCCTTACATGCTACCCCTTTGTTTCTGTATGCAGATAATAATGTCCCACTGTGGAGTAAAATGCTGGCAGTGAATAATGATATCTCTGCTCTCGCTGTGAACAAAACCACCTCCTAGGTGTCAGGGGTTTGACTAAGAATAATAACTAAGTGATGAAATTGAATCTTGGAGAGGCTTTAAATTATGCTGGTATGGACCATGAGCTTGTAGATACCTGTAATAGCTCAGTTTCAGTGTTTGAATTCCTCACTGTCACTGGACACCCAGGTAAACCTCATTGTGCAGCCACCAGAATAGTAAAGCAGAATGGTAAAGCCATGATGATGTTCAGGAAACACAAGTTTCTAAGCATGTGGTACATGACTTTGAAAGAGATCAAGATAAAGGTTTGCATCATCTCAACAAACAATGAAAAATCCGACTCCCAAGAAAAAAACAACAAATGAAAACCAAAACAAACTGAAAACCAGCAGAGCTTAAACCAGTCACGTCACAGCAAACTAAAAGGAAGAGTAAAACTCTTCTTTGCCTATAACACGGAGTAAGTATTGATTTATTGCACTGGGATTCCTCTGTCCTAATAAGTAGAACATGGATTGTTCCCCATTGACTGTGTAGCTAAACAGGCTGAAGTCTTTTTAGGTCTGTTATTAATTTTTCTTTGTGTCAAATCTATGCTTTAAAAAAATATTCATGGGACAATCTCCTAATGCTTTTGAGTGAAGAAAAACCCTAGAAAAGTGTGGGTGGATCAGCAAATATTTGAGTTTATGGGTTTGGATGGTCAAATTTAACATGTGTTTCACATTTGTTCGTTGCCGTTAGATGTATGAGTACATACATCCAGGAGATGTTTTTAAGCATGCTCTCTTTTTACAAATGTGATTTTAGTGACAGAGTTCACTGATATTTTATCTTCTGATATTTTCAATTGAGATTTTTATTGTTATATGAGTTTTTTATTGTTTATTAGCATTTTTAAACTTACTCTGAAGAACTGTATTCTAAGTTTCAAGATATATACAAATGACCAGCAGTCATTATGACATTATAGCATTAAAGTATGGCAGATACTTCTGCATTCTAATAAACATGGGACATTCTATATTGATTTTTTGGCCATGAATAAATCTGTAGATAGAGGAGGGCGAGCAAAGAATGAGAGTTTTTTTTTCTTGGACGTGGCCTTTTGGTGACATGCTTTTAGAATGCATGGAGGGCACTTATGGAAAGTAAGGCTAGTTTGTAACCATTCTGGGTATCAACACACTGTAGAAGACACCCTGAAGGTGATTATGAAACCAAAATGTTCATAAGCACACTGCCAGTATTTAAGTGACAATTATTGTCCCTGATCTGGATTTTCACTTGGTATCAGGGATCTAGTGACTTTATTAAGGGATGATGGATGAAAATGTAAATGTGGAAAACCTCAACAAATGGCTTCCAGAGAAATAATAGAAATATGACTTGTCAAGAGTTTTTGTATAATTGTTTGCAGTAAATAAATATTTAGATTAGTTCTTCCAGTGGTGGCATAGATGATCTAGAAATAACTTAATTTGGTTTTGATTCAAGAAAAATTGATTATATAATTTTAAAAGTGTTGAGCATCTAAAATTCTTAAGCCAGAAAGCAGACAAGAATATTCAAGCTCTTGAAAGCAATTTCTGCAGTGTTGCTTGCATTTTATTACTTTTTCAAGAACATTTATGCAAGATATTAATTTTGCTTGGGTTTTGGGTCATCCCTGAAGTACATGTATATTCCTATATGACTTCACTTAGAAATTGCCCTTGGCTAATAATTCCTCATGTCTACTTGCCACACAGCTTGCAAGGCAAGTCATAAAGAGTGGGATTTAATTTAGTAGAGCTCTGCCTTTTTAAGGGAAGTGTGATGTGAGTGTCCTTAAATTTGGTTATATAAAGAATACTCTGTGCTCTGGTTGGTTGTTCAAAGCCATGGCTTGCTCCATGTTGCTTTGCTAACAATTCACACGTTGGAGGCACAGGCTGATAGTTCTGCACTGCTCAAACTGAATCTGCAAGTGGTGGTGTAAGTATTGCACCTCCACTGATTTTGGAAGTTATGTATTGGAGATGTGATGTCTACACAACCAGAGGACCTGCCTCATTTCCACCAAAGGAAATGAGGGGGCTTGATTCAGATTCACTGTTTATTAAAAGTACTGCTTTTAAAAGTGCAAATATAAGTAGAAAGAAAACTCTCTCATGAGAGCTTAGTGCATACAAATACACACCCGAGTAACTAACTTGAATGGATTGCTGCTGTCTGAACTAGATTCACATAATGACAAATGCCTTAATAAAAAGAACTGCTTTGATACAGCACTTCATCTTTCTGAATTTTAAAGCTCTGCAAATTTGAATATATGCGTGTGTAAATAACCATAGAAATCTACCTGAAATGTATAATAAATATTCTTTTTTTCCTAGTCAGTGCTTGCATGTATTTCCTTTCTGATGTAACTCCTAAAAAAGAAAGGCTTTTGGAAAATGAAAGATGTGAATTAAAATGGAGAAGATATTTCTTCATGGCTCCATAAGGTTTTTCTCTTTGATGTTATACAAACTTGTAATGAGGCTGCTACCTCAGACTGTTTTCTTTTGAATACCAATATTAATATAAAATCTGGTTCCCTAATTTCCTCTTCTTATATTCAGATGATGAAAGTACAGTTTATTTCTATGAAATAGAGCATTTTATTTATATGCTTGTTTGATTTTATTTTTTCCTTACCACTTTTTCTTTCTCAATAGGAAGATGCTGCCTTTAAAAGGGAAAGAGCACCTGTTCTCTAGATCCTGTAGAGTGATTTTGTGGGCTCCATTTTAAATTTTATTGACTGAAACAGCTAATGCTTCTCAAAACTGCTTCAACAGGCATTCTATTGAACTGTTGATGCAGGGTAAATTGATTAGTCTGAGTTGAATCCTTTTAACAGCTATGCAATGGGTTTCACATTGAGGAATTTTCAAGGTAATTAATTATTTTAGTGACTTAGATCAGGGCTGGTAATTCTAAAGTTAGTTTCTACTTCTTTGGGATTATGAGTATGAGAGTGGAAACTCTCTTGACTCTCAGCTAATTGTACTGATGTGGGTGAATATAGGAGCTAGAAGGATCTGGGCCACAGTGTGTAGCTCACTTTTGTAAGTCTGGGAATGTCCATTGAGGAAGTATTTTTCGATTACTGACAGTGATTGGGAGAACAAGGTGCTTGCTTGCTTACAGGGTCAGCAGTTTTGTTCCTGCTTGAAAAATTATCCTTAGATGAGGAAAGTTTTCACCATTTTTGTCTTGAATTTCTTTGTTTTTTAGGGAAAGCTATAAGGAAGCTTGTGCGCAAGGCGACTCTGGTGGCATCTAGAATCCTCAGATTTCCTTGACTGAATCCATCTGGGTTTAGCCCTAAATATAGTAGACAAGCTGCACTGCTTGCACTGATAAATTATATCTTCCAAATGATAGACCAAGGTACAGTCATGTATACTAACCGTTTTTGATGTCATTTGACTCTTGATTCTGTTGCTTTTTGGGTAGTTGTGACACTACAATTTGTCCCCACTCTTGTGGACTATATCTTTTCACCAGTGCTCTTAAAAAAAAAATTAATTAAAAGAGACTTCTGGCCTGGCTCTGGCGTTTGATGTTGACAGCTCCTTACGAGTCTGCAGCTTGGTGGGAAACTTAGCCTCTCTTGAGATTTACAAACTTGCCTTCAGTGGCACAACAATGGGATTGTTGGTGACACAACTTTATTTGGTTTTACTACCCATGGGAAAGAAAAGTGCAAACGTAAATCAAAACTTCCTTTTTGATACATAGTATCATTTTAGTCTGTGTGCTCAACAATTGTAAAATGAAAACAGACTATATTCTAACCAAGCATCAATTTTGAGTATAAAATAACATCTCTATTATCCAAAGGAAAAAATAGATCAGTAAGTACTATTCTAAATGATAGTTAATAATTAGGTTTCTAGATCTGTTCTGGTATCTCAGCCAGCTGTTGGAATGAACAAGAAATCTCAGTGCCAACTGACTGTTTTCTGAGGTCAGAACTTCTCTTTGCTTTTTTGTTTTAGGTGGGAAAATATTCTATCTCCTACGTGGGCCTTTCCTGCACTACAACGACATAACCTTCATAATATAGAATGTTACCAGTTTAAAGTTGTTTTTGGAGTGGTACTGTTAGTTCACATTTTAAGACTTTGATATCCAATAGAGTATATCCCTCTATTTGGATTTTCCATAACATCTAAAACTTGACACTGATTAAGGGGAGTTTTTAAATGTCTTATCTGAGCATGACATTGGTTGAGTATTAATCCAGTTGCACAGACTATTACAATTTCGATTTTTATATAGCTTAGGTATTGAGTTAGGAGAATTCAAAGCTGTCTTTTCTTTTGCCCAAAGACAGGGGGGATGCTTTCTGTGTGTATCTTCCTGGTTCTTTTGTGCTCCTTGGTGGGCTGCAGATGTTCGCTGCCTCCACCTTTAAATGCTGAGCTTTATCCTTATTTTGGTGTTGTACCCAGAGGACAAATCCTTCCAGGGGCTTTTTCCTAGTGCACTAAGTACTTGAGAGAGAATCTGGGTTCTCCAGTGAACACTTGATCAGATTGGCTGGTGCATTTGGCCCCTGTCAATGTCCCTGTCTTGCTGAGGGAGGTGCCATACCAACCACAGACTGGACCATCAGCTGACCACAGTAAAAGGTCACACTCAATTTGCAAGTTACATACGTCTTGGAATTTGCTGCATAATGTCTGTGTTCTGTTGTCTGGCAAAATAATATTAGATTTAAAGAATGGATGCCTCTGGTGTTCAGCCTTGCGAAATTGTCTACAGATGATTGTTTTTTTGATTGTAATTGTTTTGAAAGACATGTACTTGCTGGGAGATAAATGAAAGATTTCAATACTTTTCCTGCTTAATTTGTACCATACAGGAAATAATTGAAAAATATGTCTTTTCAGCTGACAGGAACTGGTCACACTTTGGCACACAGAAAATTTATCAGTTATCTGTGTGTATCATTAGTGGACAGGAAGATGACGAGATCTTTTTTTTTGCTGGGTTGTGATGCAGTCTGTGATGACATACAGATGCCTGTAGTGGTCTGTGTCAAATGCTTCCTTATCTTGTCCCCTGCTAGGTTTTTGTGCTAAGACTTTATATCTATTTTATATCTATCCATTCAACAACTGGGCAAGTCAAAACATTTGAATCATAGAATCACAGAATGGTTTGGGTTGGAAGGCACCCTAAAGATCATCTAGTTCCAACCCACTTGTCATGGGCAGGGACACCTTCCATTAAAAGGTGAGTGAGGTAAATTAATTTTCTTAGTTCTAGGAAATTCTAATGGTATTTTATAGTGGGTTTATGTTATAAAATATTGTGCTTCCGTCTTTATTTGCAATCCTTAGGAAATTTTTGACTGTCAATAAAATAATTTCCGAACAGAAAAGTCCTTGAGAAAGGTTCCTTCTTAAGAGAGAAAGTGGGTACTACATTGGAAATATCTGGGAGCTGTCAAGAAAATGAAAGCTAATCATATGCTTTGGCATGAGGCTCTGGAGTTTGAATGCCTGGTCTGGACAGGCTGGATATGGACAGGCTATCCTCCAGCCCCTGATAAATGAGAGAAGACAGCATGGCTGAAGTTCTCCTTTACCCCACATTGCACCAAGACATTAGTCTTGCATGAAGAATTTCTGTTAGCATAGACAGTACTGCAGCAGTAGTGAAATGCTGAAGATGGTTTTAAAATCCAGCTAATAAGTGAGAGTTTTAATAGTCACTAATTGCAGGATTTAGAAATACCTGAGACTCAGCAACATTGCTACTTTTAAATGAAAAACATGTTTAATGAAGTTAAGGAGTGAAAAGTTGGAAATTTGCTCATGTTTTTTTGTCATCTGCTTTTGCATTTGGCTGTGTAATCACAGACTGATTTTATGTTAGCTTAGTAGTCACTAAATGAATTAACTATAGATCAATGTATCATAGTATCAATGGCAAGTTTCTTCTGTGATTGTTTTTCAGAGCTTGATCCATAAGGTTTAAGTTTGTTTGAAAGGTCTTCATATCTAACCAGGTTTTTGAAATGAAACTCAAGAAGCTCCAGCTGGATATTAGCTGGATTTAAAATGTGATGATATACACATCATGTTATTGGCTCCAGTTCTTCAGTGTCGATAAATATCGTGGGAAGCAAGCAGGAGAGGATGCAGATTTCAGGTGTTCATTGGAAGAAATTTCTAGGTTGGTTTGGGAGAGGATTGGCTGTACTGATGTAATAAGCACACTCTGAGACACACCTTAGAATGTAAAGGAGAGAATTTTTTGGTGGCTGTTATTCTGCCTTGCTCTATACAAGCAGTGAATATAACACAGTCTTTCTTGGTGTTTGCTTTTGTAGTGGTTCATTTTCTCTCCCTGCATGCCCATCTGGAAGCAGAGCAAACATGGATAGCAGCTCAGGGGCTGGCTCTTCAGCAGCAGCTCACTGATGGGAGGTACCATCATGGTACCAGCACAGAATCAACCATCCCTGAGCACGTGCTCCCTGTGCTGCTGTTCAGTGCTGCCCGAGCTCTCCTGACAGGGTGATGTACTGGCACATCAGAACCTGCACTGGTGCATCACCAGGAGACAGCGTGATCAGTGCCACGCTCCTTTGCAGGGCTGTGGTTATAAATACACTTCAGGAGGAGATCACTGCTTAGCCCTCCCTTCTTGTTATTTCAAAAAGACATTTTCACTTTCCTGTGTTACAGAGAGGTGCTGACTCAGTGTTGTAATATGCATTTAAAGATTCCAAAAACCCAATGTGCTGTCACATGTCTTTCATCTGCAGTGCTATGGGTTTTGCCATTGAAATGTACAGGTTGGATAACTAATGAATTTACATTTCTGGCAATTTACATGCTTTACACTTCTCCTTTGTTTTAAAAGTGAAATACTTGGAAATTCCTGAGGAAAGCAGATATTTCTGACCTTTGAAGAAAAACACAGAAAAGCTTATATCCAATATAGTATCATTTATATTAAATTATATTATTATATTTGATTTTAGTGTTTTCTGTTAGGCTTGTATTTCTTCACCTATTGATGTAATGAAGCTATTCAAAAGTTTACATTGGGGCAGCAATTAATAAAAACTAGCTTAAGTATTAGCATTTTAAAAATTATCTGCCACTTACTTGATTGGAAAAGTAACAATTAAAGACTTAATATGATGACTAGATAGCACTTGTGCTCTTCAAAGTTTTAAATACTGTATGAGCAAAATTTTAAAAGTGACATTTGGTTTCAGTAGCTGATGTACCCTCAATATATTTAGAAATCCAAGCAACTAAGCTGATTTCTGCCTTCAGAAGTTGTGCAAAGTCTTTGCATTTTTTGTGTTGCAGGTAGTCTGGACATGCTCTGGCTCAGACTAAAATGTGAGGAACTCATCAGCTGATGTTATTTTGCAGTTATTTTTAAGCCCTCTTATAACTACACTTTGCAACTTTTTTTTGGCAGATATTTGCCAGTACAATTTACCTTGCTTGCTTTAATAATCGTAGTTAATATATTGTTGCTTGATTGCAATGAGGACATATTTCTTTTCTGAATATTACAGAGATTCAGACTAAAGCATATGATCAATAAACATGTAAAAAAGTAAACATAGCGAAATGAACAAACAATGGAAGTGAAAACAGAACAGAGAAAAAAAAAAAAACAACCAAACCAAAAGCCCTCTCTCAATCTAAAATTGAGAAAAACCTCAGGTCAGCTTCTCTCCATTTCCTAAATAAAATCAATGCACACAGATGAAGTAGTGTATCCTTTCTATAAAAAGTCTGATCCTGGAAATGGGTGTTCAGGGGTCACTGAGCTCTACTTTCTAGTGCTATCAGAATATTCTGCTGAAAGGAAAAAAAACCCAAGCCCTAAAATAATTGTTGAAGGAGATCTGCATTCTTTCTGTTAAATTTAATTAGAGATGTGGGATATGTTTATTCAAGTTTTACCCATTGAGCTTCATGACTGATAAATTTGCCAACAGGTATTATGTGTGCAAGGTAACTACTTTTGTCTCTGTTAAGCCTGCCGAACAGAAAGGCAGTTATGTTTAAATCATTAGGATGTCTATGCATATATTCTTCAGTGTCATTTGCCAGCATTTTCACTGATCCTACAACATCAGTAAAAGGTTGTGTAAGCTCACAATATCTTGATACAGTCTTTGTTTACAGCGTGTTACAAACAATTTTCATGCTGCTGCTGCTGTGGTAAAATTGGGATGTTGTCATCCTACTCAGTAAAAACTGGGTACCCTAGGGGCACTGAATTACGGATTGGTGTTCATTCACATTGTTCTATATATCAATTAATTCTAATTTAAGCATAAAACCTGTTAACAAAAACTTGCCTTTTAATTAAGAAGTAACAGAAGGCCCAGGTTAAATAGTGGGTCATTGCTAAGTCTGAGCTGTAGGATAGTCTGTGATATTCGTGGGGATTTTTGGACTTTTTCAATTCCTTTTTGTTTCCAAGGGCCCTTACTTTTCTCTTAGAGTTACCAGAGTCCCATGGCAATAGTAGCTCCTGTGGAGCACCAGCTGGGGCTCCTCGCAGCCTCCCCTGCCGGCTTATTTCTGATGCCTTCTTGGCACCAGAACTGGCTGAAACCACACTGTTCTTGGGACACTCTCCTTGAGTCAAGCTGTTCTAACACCTGGTGTCAGTGTGTGGAAGAGAAGCAAAAGAAAAAAAAAATCGTGGGTGTGGAGAAACAAGAAGGAAGTCTTTACACTGAGCACTGTGTCAGCTTGCTGCTTTGTTGCTGCTGCACTTGCAGCAGAACAGAAGCTCAATGCGCTTATTGATGTCTCTCAAGTACTACAAATCCTTATCTTCTCTGTCTGTTGTTTAATTCTTAATCATTTGTAATAAAATATTCAGCAATCTGGTCCATGGAACAATACTTTGCTGATCTGTTTTCTCTACAGCAGAAAGCTAATCCAATCCAAAACCTCATCATATGCAGATATTACAGATAGCTCACTGAAATCTTCAGCAGATTTTTCCATTTGTTTCCTACTGATATGAACAGTATTATATTGGATTTTAATCCAGCTTGTGGAAAACTATTTGATAAACAAATGTGTTATCTAGGAAAATGAGCATCATTTTATCAAAACTTTTATCAGCGCTTTTATCAAAACCTAATAGGTATGGACCTCCTAATAAAATAGCTGTATAGCAGGGAAAGAAAAGACTGCTGTGGAGATGTAGTTTGATTAAAATGTTTTGGTAAAGAATCCTTAATTATTTTAAAGAAAACCACAGTGGGTTCTTTTCTCCTGTGCTGATAAAAAACTGGGAAGTTTTCATATTGCATTCAAATGTGTGAAGTGAAATGAATTCATTATTAGCTATATCTCCTTGGGGCATGTGCACTATAAATAGCTTTCCCAAGTCTGTGGCTTTATTCTGCTCTGCACTGTATTCTGAAATTCAAGACCAGAGAGACCAGAGTAAAATGCCTTCATTCAGCTGCAGTCTGAAGCAGTGCACATAATACAGCTTTGGATTTTGCAGATCAAGGTTTATTTATTTTTGTGGTACACAAGAAATAGAGGACTCCTTTCATTCACTAACCCCTCATTTTTCAGAGTCCCAGGCAAACCAAAACACCTGTTGTTTCTATTACATCTGATTGTTGCCAACCACAGCAAGGGGGAATCTAGGTTTAATTATTGGGGAAAATCTATAATATTATTGGTTAGGGTGCAAAATGGCTTTTTGATTAGGTCTGTGAAAAGCCCTTCCTGGGAAGCCAGATATCAGCTGTATTGGGTTTAAGTTTTGCCATAGTAGCAAGTACAAGTGAACTGGGGTCATAAATTAGTTCACAGCTTTGGACTTTGAAAAGCAGTCTGATTATAAACCCAGAAGCCTGTGCTCTTCTTTGTGCTACATGAATTCTGGCACATCCAGGGTTTTGTTTTGTAAGAAGTAAGGCCACTGTTCTTGCTTAAAACTTACCCTACTTTTACATTAACAAATCCAATGGTCTGCCCAGGACAGCTCCTTGCAGTTATCAGAATCTGAGGGTGTTAAAATTTCCATGAGCTTAGTTCTCTGCCTTTTCATTCAAAATCCATAGAAGTCCAGGCTTATACCCTATGTGTTACTCTTTCACCATTCCAGATGGGAAAGGGATCACTGTAAGGAAACTCCATGTTGATGTTTATAAAAGCTATAGCTGCTTTTTCAATGCTGGAAACATTTGAACAAAACAATTGAACAATAACATAATTTTAACATAACAATTTAAACAAAAATGCTTTTCACCATGTTTTGAGTATTTCGTTGAATTTCTTAGGTCTTCCAGGACTATTCATAGTTGTGTTAGTGTAGACTAGAGCAGTGAAGGGTTCTGTGGCAACCTCTGCCATGGCAGCCAGGCTTCTCATACTGTCCTTTGAGCTGTGAACATCTGGTGAAGGGTCTGGGTGTGTACAGTAGCAGCAGCAGCCTTGCCTTCTCTTTTGGGTAGCAGTGACTTTCACATGAGGTACTGTGAGAGGAGTTTGTGAGTCGGTTGTGCAAGGAGACATCCCCAAAAGATCCACCAGCTGCTAACCTGTGGCTTCCAGTCCTCAATAATGTATCATTTTTTAGTCCTCTTTGGTGTGTACACAGTAATGGGTCAATGCTAGCTGTTTAAACCTCAAAAACACGGGAATGTCTGTGCCATATGGCACATAGAGGTTTCTAAAAACATGTGATGCAGCTTCTGATTTGAAACACAGGGTTACTGAGTGCTTCAGTATGCAAGTCATAAGTTCTTTGGCTTAAAGTCACCCAGTTCTGACTTAATTCTATTTGATGTGCGCTCAGATTCTGAGTGAATCTGTGGAGCATCCTGAGCTATAGATGTGTTCAGATTCTTTATGAATTCCTGAACCTATGCTGAGCTCTCTGTGGAGATGACTTGTGAGTTTCCACCTTGTTTGCTAATGCTGTAGAAGAGGGGAAGAAAATGGCAGGGAGTCAAGTGAATACTCTGCCTGTGATGAGGCACCTTGGAAACTGAGAGCCTTTAGTTTCAGGCTTAAACCAGGGGAGTTTGAAGGCACTGGTTCTAATTTAGCCTTCTACCAGGTGAGAAACAAAGCTGACTTGGGACTTTCAGCATCTCTGCTGTCAACTGAGACCTCAGCCTGGTAGTGATGGACAATGTGCCAACAGGATCTGTGCTACCACCACAGCAGCTCTAATATCCTGTATCAAATGCTCCCCAACCATTTCACACCAATTGCAGTCATTTGTCATGCTCTCTGTCCCTGGCCTCACTAGAGTGTGGCACTTTGTGGCACTACAGTATTTTTCTATCTTGGTACCTTGAAGTTCAAATTACTACCATGCAGCCAGGGCCCAAGAACTGAGTCAGGGAGAAAATAACAAAGGTGAAGGATGGTCTTAGAGTAAGTAGCTGCAGTGTAGGGAGGTAAGCAAGTGTGCTGAGCTACTCCTCTTATTATATTATTGAGCAACATACTTGTTTATTTAGTTATTCAATAAAATGGTACAGGGCAAAACACAATATTGTTTTACAGTAGCTGCAATTTTTCTACTGATGTGAAAAGTAGTAAATACAGGTCTAAAATATATTAAATATTTTCATGTATTATGGTATATTTTAGCTTTCTTGGGTGATCTCACATGCTGCCTTGGAGGGATATATCATAAATACAATTATTATCCTTTATGCCAAAATGACATTGACATTGGTTGATATTCTCATGAATAGCATAGCTCCAGTGAAGGAGAAGGACAGACCTGGTACCTTCTGCTTAAGTTGTCAAGGTTGGCTGAATTCTCAGTTAATTTAAAACCCCGCTTTATGGCCTCTATTACACAGGTTTCTGCTCTCTCCTTGAGATCTCTCTTCTGGAGTGACAAATGTAACCATAAATGTTACATTTTGTTGATGTTTTTTCTGCTTTATGCTAAGTGGTTTTGGTTTTGTTCTTTTTAAAGTAGCAATTGTGTTGCTTCATAGGCTATTAGGGAGGTCTTTGTACTTATTTTGCTTGTAATGTGGGTCTCCTGAGCTGGATATAAAAACAGAAGATTCAATTTTAAAATGCAAGGAGAGTCCTCATTTTCTGTGCCTGGCAAACTTTCTCTTTTATCCCTCAGCTAACTTCTATCCAGTCCACTGGTTCTCATCCTCTGTGTCATGCTTGCTAACTTTCACAGATTAATTTTTTATGAGAGGTACTATTAAAATGACTTTGGAGAATCACATAAATTATCTCTGCAGCTTTCATTTGCTCTTTGTTGTTGTGTAGAATTTACTAATATTTCTCCAATGCAGCCTGTATTTCCTAAATCAGTTCTGAGTGTTTTTCTAATTTGTGCATTAAGTAATTTTAATTTGTTTTTTTTAATGAAGTGAAATATTAAGTATCTTATGCAGACTTTAGTCCTGGGGAAAGGGAAGCAGAGAAAGTGTGTCAGTTTTGCCTTGTCATTTACACAGATATCAAGTCTTCAGGAAGGAAACTCACCTGAGCCCTGCTTGGCAGGAGCAGCCCTCTGGTAGCTCCTGTGTCATTAAGGTGCCTCTCTGAGGTGCAATTCTTTCTCTTGGTTCCTTCAAAATACAGGACAGTAGAAAATGCTGCCCTTCATTAGAAGAGAAAATGAGGGTTTGCTGTTTTCCTTCCTTGGGTTTGTTCCTGCCAGGAGAACAGACAGAGCTTTCATTTGCATTTGTAGAGATCTGTCCTTGAGTGCTCAAATCTGTGCGGGAATTTATACAGGAAGAATATTTTGATCTGGCAAACGAAGATGAAGGCTAATGGAAGATCTGGAGGGCTGCTATAAGCAGCCTGCTCTGTCCTAAACTTGGAAAAGATTAACTGCTGTGGTCTGTGAGGTGACTTTTTTATTTGGGACAAAAATAATGAGTGTTCTTTCCATTTTTAAGGGTTAGTAAAAATGATGTAGTTTTGTGTATTTATATGCTTGTATTGGCAAAGCCGTGTCTAGAAACCTAAGATGTGAGTTAGCCATCTAATTGGTTCTGCAAAACAGAACACATTTTAATATCTAGAGGTCTTCTATAAAGTTGGGTCTCCTAGATTATTTTCATGCTTATTTTTCTTCCAGGAAATATTAGTTGCTGTTTATTGTTGTGAATGAATCAATTCTGCTTCATTGCTATTTCATTTGAAGGATTAGATATTATGTTTAGGAGTAGTGATTTAGGGCCAAATTCACCATATGAGTTTTTGTTTTTTAAGAACGTTAAAATTTCCTTGCTGCTCACTTTTGAGCTGCCAAACTGAACACAAACCAAACCTCTGTTACTTTTCTAATGTAGCTCAAAAGCACCGTAGTTGATTTCAGGGGTTTCCAACATTTATGATTGGTAGGTAGTGCATGTATAGGTATGAAGGTTAATTAAATCAAGAGGTGAAGTTTGTAGAACAGGGAACGCTTCATTAGGCCCTGTGTGAAGTAACATGTACAATCTGTTCACAATACCCCAAGTGCCATTCACTGAGACAGTGTAATTACAGCTTACACTCAGTTTCATTAGTTTGTGTTTCTTCTACTGTGGTTGACATGTATGTTGTCTTCACTGAAACCCTGGAATAGAGGAGGGACTGCTTGCTGGTGGGCATCTGAGCATGCTGGCATTCAGCAAATCATTTTTCCTTTGGGTTCTAAAATGTCTTGTCCCAGATGTAATTAAGCTTGTAATTCATCAGCTGGCACTTTTTTATTTCTCAGATTCCAGATCTAGCTAAAGACTTGTGCAATGGCTCTTCTTGTATGCTTTTTCTTTGTTCCTGTTGTTGTTGGGTGGGGTTTTTTTGCTTTAAACAGAGGGAAACAATAATTTTCTTTCCCCACTGCTAGTAGTTTAGTTTTTGTCTGGGCACTTTTTTAATTAGAGTTCATTCATTTTTATTTCAGAGCCAGATATAATGACAATCTAAAGATGCAGTCTTCAATACACACCTCTTTTTAATGTGCATACTGTTTAAGCAAGTATAATATCTAGGTTGCTGTGAAGATATGGGGGCTTCAGTGAAAGTTTAACTGTATAGATTCTCAAGAGTTTCTTTTAATAACAATTTAAGCTACCGAGCACTGTGAATGCAATTAAATAGACTGAAGTGTTATCACAAGTCCAGGCGAATTGTGCATGTACTTGATTCCCAGAGAAGGAGAATTAAAGATATCCAGTTCTGATATCTGAAAGTCAGAGGCTCGATGCGTACATAAAAATCTTGGAAATACGTGAATGTAACTTTATATTACCCTTGAGATAAATCCCACAGTCCTATTCAGGTGAGAGAAACTGGGGAAGCACTTGGAGGCTCAGGTCTGGAGACAGAAAAGCAATATTAATGAGGGTAATAAAGAAACTACTAAGGCAGGATGAATGATGAGCTTTATTGCAAATCTTATCTGTAAATAATTTCTTCATATTAAAAAACCCTGCATAAATGTTCTTCTGCATATTTGCTAGACTAATGTGAGAAGATAATACTGCAGGGATATAGCAGAGGTAAAAGTAAACCCAACCTCCTGTTGTCCTCTTGTTGTCCTACTAATGTGTTCAAATATATTTTAAAAATTTATGTTTAGAACTACTATATTAAGACAATACATGTTCCATCCATGCCATGTGGTGTCGCAGCTCTGCCAAGCCGTGGCAGCTGCCAGGGTGGTTGTGATCTGTCATCAGTTCTCTGACTGCAGTCTGAAAACACTGAAAAGCTTAGGGCCTGTTCCAGAACTATTTTACCCTTTGTTAACTATTAAAGTCTTTGATATCTAGTAAAGTTAATATTAAAATATTTCATAGAAATTGCCTGCCTAAATTTTCTCATGCCAGCAATTGGTGTTCTGTTTTGAGATAACATCCTGAGTTAGTGTGTTCTTTAGGTTTCTGATAGATTGTGTGTATCTCCTGATTTAATGAGGTCTAATATTGTGTCATACATTTCATGTAAGGCCATTCCACAAGAAAAGTTAGTACTAAAACATGTATGAAATTGTACATGGACTTAATTAGATCTTAGCAGGATATAAATTACTGCACAGACCTGGGCTGATGTACTTAGAAACTAGTGTCTGCCAAAACCACCCTAAATCATCTGACAGTGTTTCAGGAGTGGCATGTTTTGGGGCAGAACTTCAACCTTTGTGCAGAAAATGAAGAATTATATGAAAGCAGATGAGGGGAAAAAATGAACTAAAATGTCATCCATTTGCACCATGTAAGCCCAGAAATGGGTCTCAGTGCTGCTGCAAAACATGAGCTGTGGCAGGCACACTGTGAGGGGAAAAAACTGGTGTGCTAGCTCTGCTTTAGGCATGGTGTCTTGTGAATTTATGCATTTGGAGACTGTCAACAATTTCAGTTTTAGGATGATGCATAGGAGCTTGTAAAATATATGTACTTTTCAGTATTTTGCCTTCCAAAGGAAAGACTGCATTGATTTGAGGCTTCTATTTCGACTGGTAGAACATACATCATGACTAAGAGCTCTTAGCTGTGTACTCTCAAAATAAAAGGCCTAATGTTATTTATTCACTTCAGTGCCACAGGAGTGTATGATGCCTTATAGGTGATTAGAATGAACATGCCATCAGAATTGTGTAACTTACACAGTGCACAGCAAGGGGTAACAAAAAATGACAGATAAATACAGGAAGCATCAGGGTTACAGTGGTAAGAGCTCATGAAAATACTTTCATATACCAATAAAAACTTTCACTTATGCATCACATATGTTTCCTCACTGCATGTTGCCTCTGTGTCTTGCTGGTTATTTGATTTTTGGTTTTGTTAACGTATTCTACTCATAGATTTTGGTCCTGATACTGTTTCTCTTGAAGTCCCTGGAAGGAACTCCTAGTGATTTAAACAGTGTTAAATCAATCTCACTAAGCAAAGACTGTAGGGATGTGGTAATGAACAAGCTTGCACTTCAGGCTTCTTTTAAAAGGAAGTGTTTTGTGAGAATGAATAATGAAGTACCTGTAATTTTTGTTGTGCATGTAGTAGGTGTAATATTATCTACAAAAATAATGCATTCTTCCTCATAAGTACACAAAGTGGAAAGATTTGCTGTTCTTCCCCTGTTACTATCCTGTTCTAAGTGGATGTTTACTTTTTCTGTTTACAGAAGAATGCTTACTTTTCCACAGTGTTGACATGATTGTTGTAAAGATATGGAATTGGTTCGGGTTTGTGGTATTTTTAAAAAAAAAATCTTGATATAACTTTCTCTTTTATATGCCTGTCAGTTGGTAAAATTTTGTCAAAAATTATTTTCACTTATTGTCATTACTGTCATTTTTTTTTTTTGTGGATAAGTGCATGAGTGTGTATGTATCACTTGAATCCTATTGATCTCCTTGTTTCAGTAATACTTTGTAGCAGTTTCCTAAATGCTTTGTGAGGAACACTGTTATTATTAGCCTTCTGTATGTTTTTTTTTAATCTAGTAAGGTTTTCCTTACCTTTGCATCATAAGAAAGTTTGCAGTCATGTTTGAAATTGTTGTTTTACCATATTTATAATGTCTCTTGCTTGTGTCCCAGCTATCTACTTTTATCCTTCTTCTGTTTCTGCCATGTTTTTCAGTAATGTTATCATTTTTTCTGAGTTTATGATAATGTTTCTTCACTCTAAAGAGATCCCATCATCTTGATGTGAACTTTTCTTAAAAGCTGTGTGCTAGCCTTGCCAGAACACATTCTCAAATGCATAGGGCAAACAGGATCCATGTACATTACAAGCTGTAAAATGTGGAGAGAGGAGCTTTCTTTGATATCAGTGTCTGAGCAGCAAATGGCAGTCTGCCTTGCAACGTGGACTTGTGTTTTAGCTATCCATGAAATAGAGACACAGAAGTGGAAGTTGACCTATTTGTTTTTCTAGAGAAAGGCCATTATTTTCTGTTAAGTGTATTTGAGGGAGATCTTTCTTAACCATTCGGAGATGTAAATATACAGATATACAACTCAGGACAGCTGCAGAAATATCTGACTCTTTTTTGGCCCCATGCAGAGATCCTTCAAAAATACATCACTGCTGATTTAGTTAATGGTATATACCTAAGAAGCACCAAACAGTACAAAAACATTCAGTGCATCAAATAGAAACAGATATGTTATAGAATATAATGAAATTTATTCACCTGTTTATGTGAGTGCTGCACATGTTTTATGGGTATAACTATTTATTAAACAGCTTGCCCATGTGTTGCCAAATAGTGGATTAAATTCTCCTAAGCCTGTTTAAGTATCTCCATGCTCGTGAATACGACATTTCATCTATTTACACCTTTCCAACTGAGTTAAAATGTCAAAAAGATGTATTTTTGTAATATAAGTAGCTCAAGCCTTTTTGACATTATTTTCTCTAGCTCGTTTCATATGCATATCTTTCTTTTATGTTATCATCATGATGGTATTAATTTGGATGTGCAAATTAGCTCTTCATGATGTTGTCATGTCAGCATCTGGATTCAAGATGTGCTGTTTCATAAGCATTGCATCCTATTGCGTTTCATCAGAGTCCCCCTTTTCTAATCTAATTATTCATAAGGAACCTTGGGGATTGTGCTAATGGGCATCTGAAGCTATAAAGAGTAATGAAAGTGGTTGTGTTACTGCTATGCAATTAAGTGTATACAGAATACCATTCATATAATTAAATTCAGACTTTTTTACCACTCTTTTTCTCCTTTATAGTACATCGATTATTTCTCTGAAGTTAAAATAATACCAGTGGAGTTTAAGAGCTTTTTATGAGAATTGTAGCATTTATAGTGACAAAAGTTGATTTTGGGCTTTTATAATTAAAAGCTTCAGCAAATAAGGAGACAATGTAATGAATTTTTAATGTTTTTTTAATGTTTTATGTGGAAAGGTAGAGGATGTTTGTGATTGAGGCAGAATTTGAACTGCTGGGAAAGCAAGGTGGGTGTCTGGGGGTGTGTGCATGCTGTGTGTTTCCCATTTAATATTCTGTCCATTGGTTTGATTGGATACAATGCACAGTATGCTGCTGCTGGTAATGTGCATCAGCAGTCATTGCAATCTGTAAGTTCAGCCTGACCTTTGGTCTGGGTTCAGTTTTCTGTCTCTGTTCATTTGGATTAAGTGTTTTGATGAATGAAGATAAAGTTTAGATCAACTAGTCAATATGTTTTCTGCTGATAATTCCATATTAATAAGTGCTGATGGTTAGTATCTTTAAGGTCTACTGACAACCTGATTGAAATCAATGGCAGTTTTGCCTCATTTAGTTCAATGGGAGCAAGAATGAGTCTTTAACCAGCAGAAAATTATAAACACCAGTCTCTGTTCATGTGTCATTCACTATGAACAAGAGTTTTTATGGTGCTGTCAGGCTGAAAAAAATTCTTTTCTTTTTTGATAACAAAAGCTGCATTTAGCTGAAGTAATCCCTAGGTAGCCTGTTAGAGGTGTTCTAGCTTTGTTATTCCCAAACAATAGGGAATGTGGCCTCTTGCTGCTTCTACTTAAGTAAGTAGTTGCTGCTGCTCAAAATAGCTTGAGACTGCTGTGCAGCTGAAATTCTACTGCAGACATCCTGCATTAACCTAGTTATCTTGAATTTTCTCATGAAATTCAGACTTCATTTTAATTCTGCAGAGCCCATGATATTACATAGCTTGTGCAGTTGCTTTTTGCAGAACACCAGTGACAGCCATGATGTTCCATGTCAATGAAGAAGCCCAGGCATCATGACAGCATCCTCCATCCTCTTATCTTTGATTATACACAGCTGATTGGCATCTCATCCTGTTCTGAACTGCCTTAACCATAAAAATCCCACTAGCATTTTAAAAGTGCTCATGTGCCAGGTAACCTAATACAGAACTGAGAGGTAGCTTCATAAAACAACTCTTCCAGGGTATCCTTTTAGTTTCTCCCCAGGTACCACTGAAAGAAATGAGCTGTGAAGTTAGAATGAGAGTTTAATACGTCCAGGTCCTGTCTGACCAAATGACACTGTGGCTGAGGGGGATTGACAGCTTCTCTCTAATCATTGCTGTAAAAGGAAAAGGAAGAAGGAAGGAGAAGTAAAGAGCACAGAAAGCCTGATCTCTTGGCTAGATTTTCAGGTTGCTTAGGTAATTAAGGAGGTACTAACCTAAGGTGTTGCATTTGACCTTTAAAACCAAAGGTCAAATGCAACACCTAAGGTTAATACCTCCTTAATTATGAGAAGAGAACCTTTAGAGCACAGGAATGGCATTTTGGCATTACTCAGCAAGTGTCTGCACTCTGCATTAGTTCATGCTTTCATTCATTCTTGTAGTATGGCCATGTATTTGTGGGTCATTAATCTGCCCCTACAAAGACAAATAAGTTTTGCCTCCTAGAGAACAGTTATATTCATCTTACTTCATGTACAAAATGCTCATGGTGCTTGGTCATCAGTGATCTGCGAAGTCAGGTTAAGGCTGCCAGATTTTTCTACCATGATTAAAAACTCTGATAAAATATCTGGTAAATTTTCTGGCCATTTTTTCCAGTTGATCATTGCTCTTGAATGAAACTCGGCATTACTTTCACATACCTTCTAAGCATGTTCTCTGAGATAAACGACATGTCTGAAAATCAGTAAATGAGAAAAGAAACCTTCAGTCCATTCAAACAACCTTTTTTATTTGTCTGTGAGTTTTTTTCCTTTTTATTTTACTGTGGAAATTTTTTAAAATTTATATCTTTGTCTGGTAATTTATGTTTTTCCACATTACTTTGGCTTCCTTTGATTACAGGCTAAAATCCTTAATTCTCAACTCTAATGTATTAAATACGGACTACTTGAAATAGCATTTTCACTGGGTGTTGGTTGCTTTCTAGTCTCCCTATTATTTTTGCATATTTGTGTCTTCCTGTCTAGTACATACATATCTTTAATCATCCAAGTAATCTTGGTTAATGGACTGTATTTATGGATGTTTATCTCTCTCTTTGAATCTGGCATGGGGTTAGTCATTGTTTTGTTGGCCTTGACTTCAAATAATATTTTGTTCTAGCACTTTATATACAGATTATTACCCTAATGATCCTTAAATTTAATTTTGTGCAAATCAGATAAGGGGTGTGCTGCTGCCTGTTTTTCATTGTCAAATCAGATTCTGTCTCTCCTTTTAAAGCAGATTTCCACATACAAGTTCAAATCCCTTAGATAAAGAATGTGCTCATTTACAAAGATTGTAATTGATTTTTTGGCCCTGTTTTTAGTACTTTGCACTGTAAATGACATCCCAGTGGACAATAGTCATCATACAGATGTTTGAAAGCTCCTTCCTGCAGAGTATGCTAATTGAAGTCTATAAAGTGTCATTGGGCTGCACATTGTTTCTAATTAGTACAAGGCAGTTTCTCTTAGCTTTGTATAGTTTTGCTGGCCTCTTTCCTTCATTATTTTACCAGCTGGCAAGTAAATCTTGTCAGTTACTAAGAAAAAAAAATCCAGAGTTGGAAATTTTTCCTGTGTGCTTCATAGTGTCCTGCTTTCCTTCACCAGAAAAATATAGATTTTTGTATGGTTTGATTCTGACTTTCTGAAGCTATCAGTAAGCTTTTAGCTCCAACAGGACAGGTACTACTACTCTGACATCTTTTGAAAGACTCTTTATCTCACATCATCAGGAGAAACATTAGTATGACAATAAATTTCTTTTCTCATAATAGGGCATTTATGATAATGATTGTCATTTGTCTAGTTTCTGAAAAAGGAATATTTTAGTGACTGCTTGATGGTTGGATGTTTATTGCAGACAGTTTCCCAGGGTATACAATCAGCAGTGCGATGGAAGTGGCAGATAAAAGGGTCTCTTTTATTGAAAGGAGCTCAAAATTATGTGCAAAATTACTGGAAAAAGAAGCTTTGCTGCCTGCTTCAGCTTCCCTGTGTGAGTGTACTTGGGTACAAGTCAGGTTCTGCAGTCCTTTTAGGGAGTGTTGGATTGCACTTTTAAAACTCTGGTAGGTACTTCCCTCTGGTATGTTAATTTAGCCTAAAATAGTGTCCCTGTATTTCCTCATGTCTTTCTGCAAGGATTTTTTGCCTCAGGTAATCTGGGAGTTAATAGGACAGATGTATAGAATTTTCAGTCCTTGGCTGCTTTCTTCAGCTCTCCATTCTATGCATGGAGGAATGAAACAATAGCTAGTTCTCTTCATAAGACTCTGAGGCAGGACCCATGTTTCTTTTTTTTTTTTTTTTTTTTAAGGTAAAATTTATATTTTTCCCTTGCATGCAGTGAACACCTTTTCTGAATATTCGGGAAGCACATTCAAAATTTGGTGTGATGCATTATTGAAACAATTTCCTTTTGATTTCAGTTAAGTTCAGTCATAATGTAAGTCCACTTTGATTGAAGATTGAGGAGGTTAATGAAAGAACACTTTCATGAACAGCTAACATGCAATAATTTGTTGTGCATCAGACTAAGATTTAGGAGGTTGACTTGATCCTCTCTAAATGACAGCATCCTGAGGAAATAATTTTCTTTCTTCCAATCTTTGTTTTTATCTGAGAATGATAACATGATACGTCTCTTTCTTCATGTCTAGGTTCTTTTTAGTTTAGGGGGCAAAAGGTATGTGACAGTTGAAATAATTGTGTGACCACAGTGAAATAATTAAAATAAAGTACACTACTTAAGTTGGAAGGGATCTGCAATGACCGTGTAGTCCAACTGCCTGATTCAGGCTGACCGAAAGTTAGACAGTGTTGTTAAGGGCATTGCCTCTTAAACACTGACAGGCTTGGGGCATCTACCAGCTCTCTGGGAAGCCTGTTCTGATATTTGCCCACCTTCTCAGTAAAGAAAATTTCCCTGTTGTCCAGTGTGAGCCTGCCCAGATGCAGCTTTGATCCATTTCCACATGGCCTGTCACCAGGGAGAGGAGATCAGCACTTCTCTCTCTACTTCTCTCCTCAGGAAGCTGCAGACAGCAACAAGGTCATCCCTCAGCCTCCTTTTATCCAAACTAGACAAGCTCTGAGTCCTCAGCCACTCCTCACAGGACATTCCTTCCAGCCCTTTCACCAGCTTTGTTACCCTCCTCTGGATGCATTCAGAGACCTGAATCCTTCTTGAATTGTGGGGCCCAGCACAGCACACAGCGCTCCAGGTGAGGCCAGCCCAGCGCTGAGCACAGCAGGACAGTGACCTGTTTTGCCCAGCTGTGCTGTGTTTGATGCACCCTAGGACAGGGGGTGCCCTCGGGGCTGCCAGGGCCACTGCTGGCTACAATGAGATGCTGTTGGCCAGCAGCACCCCCAGACCCTTCCTGCAGGGCAGCTCTCCAGCTTCTCCTCTCCCTATTTATTACTGCGCCTGGTGTTACTCTGTCCTTCGTACAGAATCTGACATTTTGACTGTAGGAATTCCATCCCATTCATCATAGAACAATGCTCCAATCTATCTAGATCCCTCTGCAAGGCTGATTACAGAAATCCTCTTTATTGTTCGTGCTGGAAAATGTACTTAATCCCCACAATCTACTCAATATGGTACTGCATTACAGTGGACTTTCCAATTAGTGCAGAGCATGTGTAGAGGCAAACCTCTTTCTCCAAAGAATTACTTGCTAATTATGTAAGTGCATAGGAGGCTATTAAACTAAAAACACAGGTATTTGATCTGAGGTGGTATTCCTAGAAAAGTACAGTGATGTACTGAAGTAAAAAGAGGAGGTTTTGTTACTTAAAAATACTGCATCACTAAGGGATAGCAACGTAAAATAAAAACATTGCTGTAGAGAGCCAACTTCTTCCAGGGATAGGAAATGGTTCCAGATGCAATGGTCTGCATCTGTCCTCTTCACTGTGCAGCATGAGGCCTGATGGCAGCTGTGAGCTGGTGCAGGCATGGGTTAGGTAATGTCTCTCTCCACTTAATTAGGCTCTGGCAAATTTACCAGCATCTACTCTGTGATTCTGACTTGGGTAATAATACTTTTCCCTTATCACGTTCCTTTGAACAACTAACCAGTGTGTTTCTCCTCTGTTTTGCCTTGGAGAAACCTGTCATCACCTTTTCTCTTCATTCTGTATTTAATGGATGTGTCAACATTGCTTAATGGAGGATGCTGAAAAGGTATGTTTTGTTGTTAGCTCTGAACAGGCAGTGAGTCCTGACAGCAGTGATGGCTCAGGTCGTGCTGTTGTTACATTGGCTCTGATGCCAGTTCAGTCAGATCAAGCTCAGATATTCCTCTGCAGTGTTCCTCTGCAGTGCATAAATACACCCTCATGCAAACAATTCACAAGCATTTCAACTGCATATCCATAATTTATAATTATAGTGAGACTAAAATAGACTCGAGGCTTCAGTTGGCCTCATGTCCCAGAACTGCTGTATTGCAGCAAAGGCTGCTCTGCCTTGACAACACAGCAATAATTACTGTGGACTGTGTTTTAACAGCCAAAGATGATTGTGAGGCACAGCTTCAAGGATATTAGGGGAGTTTGGAAGCCTTGCCCTTCTATCAAAGGCTTAGGTGTCTGAATGTTATCTGTGTGTCTGCAAATTAGCATTCTCAGGCAATATGGCTTCAGGAGGCATGGCCTTGGGGAAGATGCCTGCAGATTTGTGAGCCTTCACCATTTGCTTTGAAGCCCCCCTGATTTGGGGAGCCTCCTAAGGAAATTCCTCCAGGTCTGTTTTTATGCAGGAGATAGAAACCTGATTAGTGATGTTTATTTTTCCAGATTATTCGGGTTTTGACTTTTCAGTTTTAGCAATAGGATGAAAAAAATTACATTTTGCATTTTACCTTTTAATGAAGGATTGATTTTGCTTAGTGTTAAAACATAGGTTTGAAGCTTTGAAGTCTGTTCCATAGCTGTAAACACAGTGGGAATGGTCTGATTTCCCACTTGCAATATTGCATTATTAGACTGGAAAGAGCTTTTAGGGCTATTTTACATAATGACTGGGTTCTCTGCATGCTGCTACATTCAGAAATAAAATAAAAAAAACAGAAGCTGACCAGCAAGTGGTTCCTGTTTTAGACATTGTCCACAGTATTTGTAATATTTGCTGCTCTAGCCGTGTTATGTAATTGATGTCCATTGGGAATATCCCAAAATGGGGATGTTTATTTCCGGAGGCTCTTAATAGTGTTTGAAGTTTCTTTATCAGACACAGGCTGGGGAAAGGTGCATTGATTTTTAGTGTCTTCTGCTCTTCAAGTAATTTTTTAAAGTGAGTAATTATAGAAATACAATGCATTTAGACTTGAGGGCAAATTCAGCATTGGGTTTTTACAGTGCAGCTGTCTAGAATTCAATGTTTCAGGGCCAAGAGTTCATCTATTTCCTGACATAATAGGGTGATTTAACATGCTTTTAATTTTAAGCATGTGAGCAATCCCATCTTTCCTCACATTTATTCAGTTGGATACATATGTGTGTATGTATTTAGATAGATAGATAGATAGATAGATAGATAGATAGATAGATAGATAGATAGATAGATAAAAAGTAAAGACTTTGGCCTTTTATGAACTGAATCTTATGAAACGAGCTTTAGACCAATGTGAAGTTGTGTAAGTCTTTTTTTAGTATGATTTTCACATGCATATCAAATGTTAAAGCAGTAGGGTGATAGAAAATCTGATACAGTTATCCTGGTCATCTTAGACAAGCTTGGGAGCAGACTTTGGTCTTTTATCAGTAACAGCAACCTTATATTAACACTGAAAAATCTGATTTTTATCTTCTTGGGAATCATCATGTAAACTTTCTGAAGAGATCTTGATGCAAACAAGAGCTATTTGCACGATCTTTGAACTTGGCTTTAGTTTACACACTTAAACCAGCCACACAACCTGAATAATTCTGAGAGGTCACAAACACTGATTTCAAGGGAGGCTTAGAATGAAGCTAATATATTATGATGTGCATGATCTTCATCAAAGAAGTATTAGACATTCCCAGAAGTCCCAGAGTTATATGATCTTGTGACAGACCCAGAGGCAAATTCAGAGTTGTCAGCTGAATTGCCTTTGGAGCCTGCCAAACAAACAGATGCTAATGTTAGATGAGTATCTACATGGCTTGGCATGGAGCTCCCATGACAGGCAGCAAGCCCTGTGTGTGACCTTAGCTTGCTGGTCCACTGCTGGGAATCACAGAGGATATGTCTGGTGATGTGTGAGTTAGAGCTGTCTGTTGCTCATGGTGTTTGAATATAGTTTATTTGGATGCTGTAGTCAGAGTCTCTGATGAGAAGAGTTAAACACTGCCATCCACCCTCTTGGGTTACAACTGAGAAAGCAAACACAGTTGGTTTTCCTCGTGCTAGTTCTGCAGCTCCAGAGCCCACTGTGTATGCTGGGAAGCCCCAACCTCTCTGCTGCTTGCAGTAGGAAGCCCTAATATAATCTGGCATAGCAGAGTGTGAATGTTACTGTGTGTGTGCCACACTGATTCCTATGAGCTGCACTCACTCACAAAGTACATCTCCCTGGGCAAACTGGATGTTTGGGAGCCCCAGGACCAGCTGGCACAGAGAGGCCCATGCCTGTGGGGGTGACATTCTGCAGCTTCCAAACCATGGTGGCCATGTGTGTGCTGCCTGTTGAGAAGTGGCCCTGCCTTGTAGCCTCTGAGCCATGCCAGAGTGGTGTTTGAGGGAGAGCAATTTATTACAGCCAAAAACCTCTCAAGGTCCTCTCTTTATCAATTTAATAGTGTGAATCATAGCACTGCAAAACCCAGGAGCATCCTGGAACTCTTCATTTGCTAGCACAGATAGGGCTGTTGTGTCTCTGCCTGCCTTGTCATTGCTCTGTGCTTAGAGACTCTGGCTCTAGTCCAGCTCCAGCTCCAGTCCTTCATGATTTTTAAGATTATTTGCCCCTTGCTCCACCCAAAAGCCTACTCTCTGGGCTTTTTCTCCCTGGATGCATGCTGTTGTGAGGCTTTGTTTGTTGGGACTCCATCAGTATATTCATTTAGCAACATGCATGCTCATTTAAGCTGAATATAGGAACATTTAAGTCTCTAGACAAGTGATTAAGGGCTTTATTAAATAGAAATGTTTTGCTAAGCCACAGCGTGGATTATCTGTCCCTTAGTATGTGTATAATCAAAACTGATTCTCTGATCTTGGATAAAAACTCTGGAGGATCTGTTTCACTTTTTTTCTTTTGTGTAAAAGGGGAATGCTGACATTTCTTTGCTGACTTCCTTGGGTTGCTGTGGAGTTTAATGCCCAGAAAGTGCTTTGAACATGAGAACTGCTGTGACAGAATTACTGAGAGCTTTGCTTCTGGAATTTAATTGCTCAGTTAAGGAGGAGAGGGGAAGAAAATTTCAGAACCAGCTGGCAGTGAAATTCTATTGAAATTGTATGTAATATAGGGATATAACATTCATATGGAATCTGGTTATTGAGAATTGTATTTTAAATTTTGGATGATTTTTTATTTTATATATATATATATATGATATATTTGAAATCAATTCTTCTCTTAAAATTCTAAATATGGGTGGGATTTTTTTTTGGTCTTTGTTTTAGAATAGTCTTTTAACAAAACTTGATGTTTTCTTATTGTAGATCTTTGCAATTATTATGCACAAGCACAATCACTTCCGACAATAAAAGTAGAATTAGTGTATATTAATAATTTGTGCACTTCCCATTTTTGGCTTATATTTGCTCTGAAATGATGGGCGAGGTTCAAGGTCTTTCTGTGCTCTCCACAAAACCCCGTTGCCTAGCATTTTTAACACTTGGCAGCACCATTTCTAATCTGTCTGTAGCTGGCAGCCAGGCTGTGCAGCTCCTTGGTGGGAAGTAACACGGAGCAGAGCAGCAGCTCCCAGCTCAGGCAGGCTTCCTTCTGTTGGTACCAGTTTAAAGCTCTGGAAATTTCAAATGCATGATGTGATGCCCATGGCAATTTTTTCTCTTTTGTCCTTCAGCGTGGGTTGGTAAGAGGAGTGGACTGGCACATTTTCTAAATATGCGCATGTTTTTCAAGCAGAGTGTTTCAAGCCTGTTACTGAGTCCTTTGCTTAGATGAGGGTCTCATCTGTCAGCAAAGAAAGAAAGAAAGATCTGGCTCCAATTTTGTTTTTCCTTTTTTTTTTACCTCTCCCCCCACCCCAAAATCTCGGAAGAGTAAATGACTAGCATGTGTTACACAATGTAAGCTGTGAAGAAGATCTGAGGGAATGTGAAATTTAGAAGCTTTCTGTGCATATCTTTATGCTAAAATAGATCTTGATCTGCAGCGTTTCCTTAGTTTTAAGCATTGCTTGTAAGAACAGATACAAGCAGAGTTACCAAATGGCTTCAATTTACTGAGAGAAAAAAGCTTTCTGGTCTGTTTTTTTTTTTTGGTCTTGTTCAGGCTGAACAGGATGGAGGGATTGCTGTTCCCCTCTTTGGCATTCCCAGGGGCTGAGGTACCTGCTGGAAGCAGGGCTGGAGCAGCCCCTGCATTGCCTGTTAGTGTTCAGGGAGGGCTGCAGGCTCACAGCACAGAGAGGCTGCTCGGGGGCTGCAGGGGTGCAGTGCCTGCCACTACTGGGGGCCCTAAATAGGCATTAAAAGGAATTGTGGGAAGCTTTTTATCAGTCCACTGCGTGCTTCAGATTAAGAAGGCACAAAGCGGTGCACCTGGTGACTTCAGCAAGGATAATGTTAATAATGTTAAAGGATAATATGAATAATGTTAATTAGCCATTCTGCCTTTGCAACCTTGCTGGTCTAAGCGGGTCACCTTGAGCATGAAGACACTGAAGTGCATGAAAACTGCAGCCAATTTTTTTGAGAAATGTGTCCTAATTTTCAGCTACGCTACATCTGACAAATATTCCTTGACCTTATTTACTACTTAAGTGGTGGGAAACTTTGCATTTACCTCAGTGGGCAGAAGGTCAAGTCTCTTGGGCCTCTGTTCCTGGAGGCCTTGTACTCTGCAGGTGGGAGATTGGTGCCAGAACCTCTGAAATAAGGGCTTTGAGCTTTTGAATGAGGAATACATATGTGAGAGGGTCAGTTTATGAAACACTGAATCTCAGTGACTTGTGTTCAGTATAAAATGTTGTTTTAGCATAGAACACTGAACCCAGATAATCTACTTTACATATTTGTCCTGTAAGCATTTATTTTCTACATTGACTGTGCTCTAATAGTTGATTTTTCTAATTTGAGAAATACAGCTAGAAATTAGCATGTGATTAAAAAGCTGTCGAAATTTTTTTTCTAGGCTCTTAAAATAAAGACATACAAAAATAGTGGAGGAAAAACCCAACTCCATTAAATCTCCAGTCTAGAAAGAATAAATCACAGAGGTCCAAAGTACTCATAGAAGGCTAAAGAGTTCGGGTTTGTTTTTTTTAGATTCTGTTTTAAGTGAATTTTCTCTTTGAGTGGGTATTGAACATATGTTCAGATATTCTGCATGGGAAGGTGTTTTCCTTGGCTCCTGAGGATAGGGATGCATGGACTTGTGAAACTCAGAAGTCTCATAGTGGTCTCATGGTCACCTAAGCCTGATGCAGGCTACCAAGGTGTGCGTGTGTGTAGCATTTCTAAAATCTAAAAGTTGGAGATGAAAGCTGAAGGGAAAGATTAGCATAATGCTTGCCAGGATTTGAAGTAAGAAAAATTTGTTGCTGCCAATCTTTGGGGTTTTTAAACTTTTATTTACTACCATACCTAGATGAAGTGCACATGTTTCAAGGAGCCTTTCAAGACCTGGTCAGCATTCAGCTGTGTGGGTTTGGATTTCATGTCAGGAAGAGGTTGTACTCAGGAAAAAAGGTGATATTTAGCCTGATAAACCTTGTTCTTGCATGACAACATTAAATGGGGCTGTTTGGTTTTTGCCTTTAATGTATTTGCCTGTGTTAGCAAAGAAGCTAGGCAAGGTGGCAGTTAACAAAATAACTACCTGAAGTGTAGTGGACACCCATCTCTGGATTTCATTTAAATTGATCACCTTGTTTCAGTGATCCCTCAAGGTTTTCCACTGTTAGCAGCATCTGTGTTCAAAGTTTGCTTTGGCCAAAATCAGCTTCCTGTCGTGTTTTGCCTTGTCCCTACATCTAACATGGAGCAAACACCTGCCATTTTTCAGCACAAACTCATCAGACTTTAAAGCTATAATAAATGAGGAAAAAAGCAAAATTAGACTCCCCAGGATGACAAATAATCCTATGAGTGAAGGGGCAGATAGATCCCTCTTTTCAAACTACTTTTTTTTCTGTTGTAGCATTTCCTTGTACTCTTTCATGCTTTCTTAAGCTCTAATATGTCCATGTAGTTTCTCAGGTGTGCTCTTTTGCACCCTTCCTCATGCTTTTTTAACATTTGCATGCTCTCTCCTTCTCTTGCCATCTCATGCATCTTTGTGCTCTCCGTTTTCTTATTTTCCTCATCTTGTGCACATAAACTCTGTTGTTTTGGTGCCTTGGAGAGGTGATCAGGCAGTTTGTGTGTAGGACAAGGAACCTGTATCTGGCTGATGTGGTTTAGGGGTTACAGTTGTAGTGCTGGGTTGATGGTTAGACTTGATGATCTTAAAGGTCTCTTGCCGCCCTGATGATTGTGATTCTACGATGCTGTGTCTTGTGTGCCCAGGTGTGGAGTTGGCTTTCTGGTGTGTTGGTTATGGGTGTTAAGTATTTGACCCAGTGAAGGTGGATGGTGTTTGCATTATGCTTGCTTGAACTTTGAGGATGCTTCTAATGTCCTACAATCCCTGGATCCAAGATGGTGAATAATACAACTGTGGCCCAAAGTGAATGCACTTTACAGAGACTGCTACTTCAAGTAGGAATTTTTTCAGTTGTCAAGGGTCTTTCTGCCAGCTGTTTCAGAAAAGAAGACCTTTATACATTTGAGGTTTTACATACTTTATTTTCTAGCTGTTTGATGAAACCTTTAAAACTCCAGCTTTTAAAAAGGTAGCAGGCTTTTTTTCAAATTATTTTTTTCATTCCCTACTTTTTTTTCTTTCTTAGTCTAGACTAAATTCTGACAGCACAGCTCTTTGTATTGGCTGCCCCTTCATTCAAGATACTGTAATACTGCTCCTCTTTTATTTGCCATTTGTCCTTTTGTTTTATGGTTCTCTTTGTTGCAAGCTTCTTTGTTGTTTCTTCCAGATTATTCTCCTCAGGGATTTCTGTATCAGTATGACTGAACATTGCTTGCAGCCATGCCAGATTGTGCTGTGATCTTATTGGATTTCACAAACCAAGGTTAGGCCAGGTCAGAACTTGGTTGAAGTAACGTAGACTACAAGATTGCCTGCTAGCCACTGGGAACACACACAGCAAAAACCTGACCCAGATGTTGATTCAGTCAGCTCAGGCTGGCCGTGTTGCCGTGCTGACTGCAGTGGGTGTGATACTAATGCCAAGTTCTGACCTGTTCTGGCTGGTAGGATTTCACAGCTTTTTTCTTAGAGAAGAGTACTGTTGTTAATTCCAGTGTTCTCGCCCATTCCAAATCCTTTAATTCTCTATCAGGATTACACTGGAATTCAGTTGAAGATTATACTCTCTGATCTTCTTTTCCCTGTACTGTTGCATGATGATTGCCCTCAAAACTTGCTGTGCTGTTCAAAAAGCCGCATTTGTGTGCTGAATGAAATAATTATATACCACAGCCTTCTGATGAAAGGTTCCAGAAAGGTAGAAGCTTTTAATAAAAATAACACAGAGAAATTACAGTTGAGCTTTTCTTGGAGTTGCTTGAAATTTCTGACCAAAAGACTATATGAAGATGTGTGAGTATGTTGAGACTTAGCTTCACTGAGTGCATATTAGGTGGAAAATTGTATGCTATTACGCTTGAGTGCACCAAAATGATAGGAAGATAGAATATATAGATAAGGCTTTTCTAATTTATTGTAGAGGTATTTGGACCTGTTGGTGTTCTGTATGGTTTTTAATAGCTTATTCCTTTAAATAAAGCTGTGAGAGGCTAGAAGGTGAACATAGAAAAGCATGTAATGGTGAAATAAAGGCCAAAGTTAACTTGGGTTACATGTACCAACCTTGTTTCATCCCTGCACTCAACCTGATGGAGGGCTGCTGGAGGGTTCATTTGCCTGTGTCCATGCTGGAACAATATTCATGAAGTTGTGGAAAGAACAGTACAACCAGCTTGTTTACCTTGATGTGCCCAGATGTACAGTGATGGACTTAGAGCTATCACAAAACCTGAATATTCCTAGCTAGGCAGCAGCCATTAACAGCATAGCCATTAAGAACATTTAAGAAGCGTAAATTGTGAATCTGCCGAGGAATTAGTGAGGTATGAAAGGGCAGGGGTGACTAGGTGTCAGTAAATGAAATACTTCACAGGCTGGATCAAGAAAAGCTTCTTGTCAGTTTAAGCTATAAAATAGTGTGATATCTTTCTGTGTAGAGTAATGTGGTATATTTCTATGAATATGTAAAATAAGTTTTGGGATTCAAGTCTTTAATGCATTTTACATACTGGGACATTTGCTGTGGCTGGATGTGGACCAGATAATCAGATGTTTATGCCCCTGGAGTATTTTCATCTTTTGAAAGTTTTGGGTCTGCTTTTCTCAGTCCGCACCTGTATATTGAGAGAAAATATTGAATATCTTGACTTTTAAATACAAGTTTATATATATTTCTGCATAGACAAAATGGAAAATTTAAAATTGGAGTAGGAAGATTAATGTTCTATAAAAGATGGGATTTACAATTTGATCGTAAGCGTTTGGCATTGAGGTTACCCATAATTATTCTTAATAGGTAAATTATCTCTGTCTCTGATAATCCTAATCGTCAGTGCAAAGCTTGGCACTGCCAGCAGAGATATGGAAGGTATAGTGTAGGAGAAGGCTGGAAGGAGTCTTTCATCTCTGCCATCCCTTGCCAAGGGCTTACTGTACATGCAAATTCATCAGCTTTTCTATTGTGGTGCATTTATATATCCTGGAGAGGCTGAAATCTCAGAATTAATTGCTCTGTGTGCTCAGGGGGCCACTCTGCAGTGGGAGAGTCTGTAGGATTGGAACAGTAGTGGCTGATGTTGCTACAGCATTAATAAATATATGAGGGAATGTCCTGCAGAAGAGTATGAAGAGCTTTGTTGATTGATTCTGTCCTTACCTCCTCTGTTTTAGGAAGAGCCAGCCTGGCTAACCCTTTGTAAGAAACAGCATGACTGATGTTCACCTGCTGAACAGATATGCTGGATATGTTTGGGGGGGAGGTGGGGTGTGGTGTCTATGCAGGGGACAGATAGCTGTTGTCTTCAGCTGTTATTTACAGGATCAATAAAACTGATTTTCCAATTCAAGGATAATTTTAACCAACAAGCTACATAGCCTATAAGGTCATAATATTGGATCTGCTCTCTTTCAGAACAAGTTAATTTAAAAATGATAGGTAGTTTCCAGCTCAGGGTTAGTTTTTCTAATAGAAAGGAGAGATGGATCTGGAACATACACCTTGGGAGGGGGTGAGAATTTTGCCTCAGAACAACATTGTTGCACACTGCCCACAGTCCTTTTCTTTGAACAATAATCATTTAACCGTGCATGATATTTTAATGACAAATGCAATGTAATAAGAAAATGCAGAGCTGTTTTATTACAATCCTGGTTCAATTATTATGTGCAAATACTGCTGTGGACTTTACTGGGCAATGACAGATGCCCTCTGTAAAGTGCAGTATATTTATGACCACTGGCACTGTAGATAAGAATATTTTGTGATGTTGTGGAATTATCCCAGGCCAATAGCAAGTGCATTCACACATATATGTCCAAATGCCATTCATTCCTTTTGCAGTTACTTTATCTTATTCTTTTGTGACCAGTTGAGAAAGTCTCAGTACATGACTCATACATACACACGTATTTTTTATACTACATCTCTCCCTCTGCATTTGCCCTTCTTGCCCATTGCATACTTAATATAAGGCACAGTTTAAAAGGAGTATCAGTATGAGGCTTCTGCAATTGTGCCTCTGTGATTGGGGTGAGATACAACTTTGAATGAGTAAAATCACGCAGCTATCATTTTATAAGCAGGTGACCACACCTACTATCTGTATGAATTTTGTAGCGTAAGGAGAAAATAGCCAAGAAGTGTTCTTCCATTGAAAGCAGTCTGAATGAACATTACATGCCAGAAAAGTTTATTAGATTTTTAGGCTTTAGAAAACAGCCTTTTTTATTTTTGACATCGAACTGAACCCATTGCAAACCCAAGTATCATGAAACATAACCAGAGTCTCTGTCCTTTTCCTATACTTTGGTAAGTCTCAGGCTTTTGAAGTTATTATCTATGAAATATGCAGTCTGTGGAAGTCCACATAAAAATCAGATGCCATTACCTTTGAGAGGCTTTGGGTTCAGACCAAAAATACTCTTAAGTCTTCATCTGCCGTTTTTCTCAAAGTCTACACATCCATTTATGGTTCCCCTTTTTTTCCTTTGTATATTGGAGTAGTGGAGGAAAAAAAATGGAGGAATATTGGTTTGATTTAGAAGAATTTGATGGTGAAGATTTGTTTAAAAAATGAAAAGATATTTTTCTTAACTGTGATTGGAGCAAAGTGTCCCTTTTTTAGATGGTAAATAGTTTATCATGTTTGAGTAAGAATCTGGCTTTTGGATGGCTGTGTTGCTGATGAGAGCTACTGGCAACAGACGCTTTCTAACACCAGACTGCTAGTTTATTAAAAGAATAATAGGAACAGATGTTTTCAGTTCATAAAATGTATCAAGTAAATGGTACATCCACTTGTTATTTCAATTCCTTTGAATTTCTGTGAACTCATCTGGGGCTAGGTTCTCAAAAGAGCTTAGCCTACTGTCACTTCATTGTTCTCACTATAAACTGATGGATGATGAACGTGTTTGGGAACTGCAGCTTTTGATGCCTAAAGGGGAGCTCCTAACTACTGATGCTTCTAAAATCTGGCCCATATTTCTGATGAGTGAATACTGATCATTATAGAGGATTCATACATGCAATCTCTGAGTAATACCCTGCATTTGCGTGTGATTGTATATATGATGGTTTCTTAATTTACTATTGCACTAGGCATTTTAATTCAAATTATGTTAATAGTGTAGGATTAACTGCAGATTATGATTCTAGGATGTACTGTCATTCAAACAGGAGAACCAGTTCTTTAGCTCCTACAGCCTCTTTCTCCCTCTCATGCTGATGTGTAGTAATTTGTGCTCAAGACTGGCTTCAGGTTTTGATGAGGTTTCTTGTTTAAGCTGATGAAATTGCTTAGGGAAGGCAGTTGTTGAAAATCAGGAAAAGAGAGACTGAGATTCTTTTTGTCTTCTGATGGCACGTTTTTATGGTGCTGAAATGATTTTTTGAAAACAGTGATTAGAATGGGCTCTTGCCAGTGAACAGTTCTGGTTTTGCCTTCATTCCTCAGTGGTAGGACAGGCTGCATGTACTTTGCTTTTGACTCCAGTACATATTTGAGAAAACTAGTGCTAGGGGGTTATGTTAAAATCACCAGAAAGCTCGTAGAATAAATAATACATGCAAGAGAACTGATGTTATATTGGTCCTTGCTAGAGCATATAGCAGGAGGCCAGCTTTGTTCTTTGCCAGTACTGAAAAAAAAACCTTTATAGCCACCAAGGCTCTCCTTGAAGCATAACCTCTCCAGAGAGCTTCTTCTCCCCCAAACTGCAGATGTGCTTGTAACACAAATTTGCCTCTTTAATGTTTGCACTTGTTTCATTAGATTGTAATGGCATGCAGCCTGTTTGCATTAGTGAATTCATCTGTATTCCTTCAAATCCCTCATTTGTTGCATTTTTTGTGGAGTGCCTGATATTTCTAGTGACTTTGTGCTGTAGCAGCAGTCTAAAATCTGCCTTCTTTCTCTTTCTTCCTCCAGCTGATATTATTTCTACAGTTGAGTTCAACCACACTGGAGAACTGCTGGCTACTGGTGACAAGGGGGGCCGAGTTGTTATATTCCAAAGGGAACCTGAGGTATGTGGGTTAGCAATGTCATCCTTAATAGCCTGATAAAAGCTGGCTGATTTTTTAACACTTTATTTGAATTGAATTAGCAAACTTGTTTGTAATCTCAAGATTCAGTAGAACAGAGTGTCACCTGAGAGGAAGTGAAATAGAGTAAGGATTTTTAACTCGTAAGTTTGCTGTCCCAAACAAAAATGCTTCAAAGCTCCAAAATTCCGACATAAGAAAAAAGAAGGTTATTTTTGTTTTACTTCTGCCTTGTTTTAATAGCTTTTGCCTGGTGATGGAACCCTATTCCATTTAAAACAATATCCTCACTTACCTACATTTTCCAATTGGAAATTCTGTTCATCTGCACTGTCTGGTGTAGAAGTCTTTCCTGAATAGCAGACATTTCTTCAAAAATTCTAATATTAAAGTGTTTTAATACTCACAGGAAATTTCATTCTTGCTGAAACAAATCTGTCAATATAATGTTTTAAATGAGAAATTAAATTAAATGTTCAATATTTCTATATTTATAAGGCTGCTTATACACCTTTTCTAAGAGATGAAGACATATTGCTGTCATAAACAACATTTCTGTTGTTTTTATTCTCCACAGAGTAAAAATGAGCCTTACAATCAGGGGGAGTACAATGTTTACAGCACTTTCCAGAGCCATGAACCTGAATTTGATTATTTGAAGAGCTTGGAGATAGAAGAAAAAATAAACAAGATCAAGTGGTTACCACAGCAAAATGCAGCTCACTCACTTCTATCAACAAATGGTGAGATTGATGAGAGTATTCAGGACATAGCAGTATTTGCAATATTTGCTCTGTGTGTTCTAGTGCTGACGTATATATTTGCTCATTTTAATCTACTGTTTTAGTAATTTCCTCTTTCAGAGTTTACCAAGACTGTCATACTGCCTCTGATATCTGTTGTTTGTCTATTTTATTCATAGAACCATGAGGTTTTTCCAATTGATTATTCATAGACATTTAAAGAGCTATCAATTTTTCTATTTATATGCAGTGCTACCCATAGATCTTGTGACAAAGGCATCACCTTACTCAGCAGCTTGTGTTTCATGGGAAATTTAGAATTTTTTCTGCTGTATTTGTAACTTTTATTATTTGTAGATGTGTAGATGAAGGTAGGTGAGAGAGATTAATTTATTTTTCTTTTCATTCATTATCATCAGAATAAGTTTATTTAAGTTTTAAAGAGGTCCACAAGTCTTGGGAAGACAGGAGGAATAATACTAGGGTATTGATACTGACTCATATTTCTGACACGTCTAAAGCCTATTGATGAAAGAAGGCAGTATTACTACCAAGAGGGGGTATTCACATATGAAATAAGGCTAAAAAACCTGAATGTAACCTAACATGAATAGGTGTAATTTAGGAAGCATTTAGACACCCACAAACTTAATTATTGCAGATGATGCATGACACAAAATACCAGAAAAACGGTTTTAAATTTTAGATCTAATGGTAATCAGAAAAGATTTTTTTTTTGTTCTAGAAGTTTGAGTGTAATTGGGAGCTGCTGATAAAAAACAGGGTAATCTCATCTTTGGGAACTGACACAATATAAAGTGATTGCTTTGCGTTAAAATATACAGCATTAAATAATGTTTACATTAATTCAAAGTAGATGATAATTTTTTAGTATTTTGTAGTTTGTTTTACCTAAAATTGCCTTTGACTTTTTGGGGTCACTGTTACTTATTCAAAATGAAACATACCTGTTACAGAGAGGTGATTTATGCTAATTTAATTATTAGTCACCTTATTAAGTTTGGGAGTTTATTTCTATTCTTCTCCCTTGGTCAAAATATCCCTCACCTTTCTCAGATAACTAAGAGAGCGGCTTCTTCCGAGCGTGTGATACAAAAGCAGATTATTGACAGTAAACCTCTCCCTTTTCATTTTAAAGTTTGTTTTTAGAAACACAGAGGAATACAGCTGAATCCTCAGATTTTCAGCTTTTGCAGTTATAGATAATAGACTACTACATGAGTTTTCTGGTTTGAGAGGGCAGAAAGGAAGTCCTAGTGCTGCTGTGGTTAATCCAGTTTCCACCAACAATGAGCAAGCCTAGGACCTGGAAAAATACTTTGACCTCTGCTTTTCCCCCTTAGTTTTGGAGCATCTCAGCAGACCCCTTCATGCTGAGGAAGACAGGAATGGTTCCACTGGCACAAGCCTTGGATTTTGGCTTTGAATTGCAAAACATTTGCCTGTGCCAAGGAGGATTCCTAGCCTCCAGGCACAGCAGGGTTGAAGTCTCAAGATTCACCTCCTGGCATATTCTTAAAGATGGTTTTAGCTTCAGGGTACAGACAGCCCACGTTGAATTATTCACTGTCTCACAGATTAGCTGGGAGAAGCCTTTGACAATATATATCAATTCCATGCCTATAAAAAGGGATAATAATATGCTTCCTAACTTGAAGGCACTACCTGTCACACATGCTCATATTGGACAGATTGTAGAAATATCTTGAGTACTGTTTTTTGTTTGCTAAATTCCAAGCCTGCTATTTTACTGCAATTTTTAATATTTTGCTCTCTGGTAATTTAGGATCTGATGCATGGTTTTTGCAGAAAAATAAGAACTGTGAAATAGCATCCTTTCCACATGCTCAGGTGGACAGTGCCCACTGAATGTGCTGGAAGGAGCATCCTGCTGTTCAGGAATATGAGGGGAGTCAGTCTAAATCTAACCCTCAGTATATGAGACTTGGCAGGTCTGCACCTGCCCAAATCTTTTTCTTTCATTCTTTCATTTCATTTCTGCACAGGTCACCTCTCTAAGAGTCAATCTTGGTTCCCTTCCAGTTCACGTTATCAGCTAAGCTTTGATTGTGGCATCTGAATTAATGGAGACAGAAGGAAATCACCAAGGCATTCAAATCCCACAGTGGTTTTACAGTGCTTGCAGTTAGCAAATTTGTAGTTTTCACTGTAAAATGAACTGATCTTGTAGTATAATAATAACAACTTATTATGATTCATTGGTATCTTTTGTACCAGAATATATTTGGGCCACTTTCAGTGTGAGCTATATAAGGTAGATCAGAATTTATATAGATTCTTTCATCTGAGGATTTCAGACTGCTGACCAGATATTAATTAATTTTAACTTCATAACACCTTTGAGACTGAATGCTTAACCTCACAGAGACGTTTCTATTTTTTCTATATTTTTCAAAATATAAGCATACTTAAAACCTCTAAGGAATATTTAAAGTCCAGAGGTGGATAAAGGAGAAGAAAACCAATACATGATAACCGTACCTACTAATAAAACAGTTTTCACTCAGGAAAGAGGTAGATTTATTAATAGTAATCAATTCTAACAATGGAAAATTGTTTGTGTTTTTTATTATAATTCATTTTACAATTGCTGTATTTATAATTTTTTACTAGATCAGCAGGAATGCACTATTTACATGTAATAAATAATCCAAGGGCATTATATGACCTATGTATATTTTTAGTAATTAATTAACATGATACACAATACAAATGAAATTTATTGAATATTTAAAAGGAGCTTTTTAGTTGCAGTTTGAACAAACCTCTTGTTCTGTAGATTGACGGTAATTGTATTGTGATTTTTTTTGTATGCTTGTATATTAGCATATCAATATCATTAAGAGATACATAATAGCAAAAAATGAGTAAAGGAGGGATTGATTCTGAAACAAAGAAAGTTCAAAGTTAAAAGTTGATATAGAAATGTAAATCAATTCATGTTTTTCATATAACCTGTCTTTAAAGTGATTTGTACTAGCATTTGAAAGTAGTTTTGGATCAGCCACACTGGGGAAATTATTATGCTCTGCTATGTACTTGGGGAAAGAAAGGTAAAGGAAGAAAGTGGGATGAAGTCAGAAATGATGCAGGAACTGAGGTTAATAAATCTGTGCTGAAGAGTAGAAGCTTTGGAAAGACTTTGGCTGCTGCACAAGCAGATGAGTGAAACAACCAGAATCTCAGGGACAGATTTTTTGGCATTGATTTTTCAGTCAAGGAAGCATTAGGGTTGGCAGGTTAGGAGCACAATCACAGTGGGAGTGGACAATCAGCATCAGGAAATCTGGAGCTTCAGCTTGTACAAAAAACCCCAAAGACAAATGCAGTGTGAAATGTTTAAAACATGTTTGTTGGTTTCAGAGGCCCTTTGAGAGACATCATGACTCTCTCATCATGTGCTCCAGCTGTCATGAGAAAGGAAGAGTCTAGATTTTATTCCATTAGGATTAATACATTTTTCTCCTTACTTTTCTCTCTTGCAATCACAACACATTTCTCTTACTTTGGTTGGGTTTTTCTCTTTTTCCTCAGTTATTTCTCAGCTGCTTTCCATTAGGAGGGAGAAATGCCTCATTTTTTACATAGCCTTTCATTTACAGGAGCTGATGTTACACCAATGCACCACTGCCCATTCCCACAGTGGGCCAGGAAGGGGTCATTGGCATGGCTGTGTACTCCATGCTGCTCTTGTGCTGTTTATAAGTAACCTAGCAAACTGGCATTAATGCCAAACTGGTTTTAATATTGACATTATTTCCTTGCCAAGTCAAATTGATAAACTGAACTTCAGCAGTGAGCATTGAGTAGTTTGGGTCTGTTCCACCTGCAAACAGCCAGGTTGGATACATGAGCAGCATGTGTTCCACATGCTCCACACAGTCTGTCAGCTGCCAGGAACCCCTGACTCGGTGTGATGATCTGGAATGTGCTTTATGAGTATTTTGTCTGTTGGCAACATTTTCTGGATGTGCAGAATGAAGTGACCGAGACTATTTCAGCACAGGACTTGTCTAAACCAAGATGTAAAATCTTCTTTAAGGATTATATTGTGAAAGGTGAGTAACTGCATTCAGCATTCCTGTGCTGACAGTTGCTTGTATTTTCTTTTGAAGATAAAACAATCAAATTGTGGAAAATTACTGAAAGAGATAAGAGACCAGAGGGGTACAACTTAAAAGATGAAGAAGGAAAGCTTAAAGATCTTTCTACAGTAACATCACTGCAGGTAAGCTTCTGTCCATGTCCAAAATTCAGTTGTTTCTGAAAATGGTAGTGCTAAGTCACTAAAAGATTTAAATATGTACCTAATGCTAAGTATTTATATGATTATTCTAACTGAAGCTTTAGCTGACTGCTAACTGTATTGAATCTGCCACATATTTGCAAGTCACAAATGCTTTAAGATATACTGACCAAAATAAGTATTTTTGAGAGTTCGTGTTGGTTTTATTTTTCCTGATAAAATTCTCTTATTGTGACTTAATGTGCTTTCATAAAAGCTTCTTTAAGCTCTTGTGCTGGAAGCATTTTATTTGTAATTCATTTTGAACAGGGTTCTTGCCACATTCAGAGCAACTGAGTTAAAGACAGTAAAGCAAATTTTAGTTTCATCTTTTTCTCAGTTTTATAAAAGAATTATTTTAAGAGTGGGATTCACAGCAGTCTGTGCTCTGGTAAACCTGAGATTCTGCATTGCTGGAAAGATGCAGTCATGAGCTCATATAAGCATAGGTGATCACAGAATTATTCAGTTTGGAAAAGACAGTTAAGATCATCAAATCCAGCCATGAACCCAGCACTGCCGTATTCAATAAACCATGTCCCCAGGTGCCACTTCTACACATCTTTTAAATACCTCCAGGTATGCTGACTCAAACACTTCCCTGGGTAGCCCCTTGCAGTGCTTGACAAAAATTTTGGTGAACAAATCTTTCTTAATATCCAATTATAATAACCAACATAATCCAATTATATTATAAGCCATTTCCTTTTCTCCTGTCACTTGTTTCTTGGAGAGGAGGCCCATTATCCACATGTTAATGTAGATTTTTGCTCTAAGACTTTATTGGATGAATTCAGTACAGGTATTTTGGCAAAGGAAGTGGCTAAAGGTTAGAACTGGAAGGCTATGTTTTGTAAACACAAGAATGTCTTTATTATTGAAAACAAAACAAGCCATTATGGTCTGTTGGGAAAAAAAAGTGTACATATGACTACATTAATGGAATATTTATCTATTCTGTATGATTAGGCAAACAAAACAATTCCAGATTGCTTATAGTCTGAGAATTCTCTGAGAACTGAGCATCCTCTTGAGGGGAAGAGGAGGGGCAGGCCCTGATCTTTTCTCTCGGGTGACAGTGACAGGACCCCAGGGAATTGCCTGAAGTTGTGTCAGGGGAAGTTTAGGTTGGATATTAGAAAAAGGTTCTTCATCCAGAGGGTGGTTGGGCACTGGCACAGGCTCCCCAGGAAAGTGATCGCAGCACCAAGCCTGGCAGAGTTCAAGAAACATTTGGACACTGCTCTCAGGCACATGGTGTGATTCTTGGGAATGGTGCTGTTCAGGGTGGGAGTTGAACACTGTGATCCTTGTGGGTCCCTTGCAATTTGACATATTCTGTGATTCTGTAATTCAAAGGTTGAGTTTTGTTTTGTTCCTTTAGTAGAAAACGAAACTCAAATGCTACCTTGTGGATTGATGTATGATAGATTATTTCTGATGCATGTTCAACAACATTGAATAGTCCCAGGCATGGACCGCAGCTTTACAGTGTTTAATGCTTTATTGATAGCGAATAAATTGTCTACTTATTGAAGCATGTCTTTGAAGTGACACACATGGAAGTAACGAGGGCACATTGACAAGTGATAATCTGTGATATTGGCTTTTCAGGGGTACATGTACATGTACAGTATGTCATGTTGGCTTTGTCTTGCAAGCCTTTATTTATTATGTTTCTCTGAGATTACAGCCTTTTCACCACGTGAGTTTTTGGAAAGAGAAACATGAAGTAGCAAAACAAATAGATTTAAGTGATTTACAACTAAGGGCAAACCCTTAAGCAAAAGCAAAATATGAGTGCTTCACTGCTTGCCAGAGCCTCCTGCACATGTGGGACAGTCGCTTGTGCAATGGGACTGACCTGTTCTGTGGCAGCTGACAGTCCCTCCCTTCCCACAGTCCAGGCTTTCCATCACTCTGCCTGCCTCTCTGGTCTCTCCCTTTTTCCTTGGCCAGGAAGGCCTTGCCCAGCAGTTAATCCATGGGGAAGTTCAGTTTGTGTACACTGTCAAGAAGTTTTATAATACTGCAGTCTTTGAATGCTTACTCTCTATTGGAATTCTCATCATTCTAGCAAAGCAGTATTTCAAGTCTTACTCTCTCTCTGGTTTGTGTTTTTGGTTTTTTTTTTTTTTTTTTTTTTTTGGCAGGTGCCTGTATTGAAACCCATGGATTTGATGGTAGAAGTCACTCCCAGGAGAATCTTTGCTAATGGTCACACCTATCATGTCAACTCAATATCGGTCAACAGTGACTGTGAGACTTACATGTCAGCGGATGATCTCAGGATTAACCTCTGGCATTTAGCCATCACAGATAGAAGCTTCAGTATCCTTTATTGTGATTCCTTGCTCAGTGTTCATGTTATTAGTAGGGCTTAAGAGGACTATTTTAAAATATTTTTTGCAGGTTTTAAAATATACCTTTACTTACCAGAATCCCTGCATTATTTGTAATAGAAAATGCTGAGATATTGTAAGAGATAGCTAAGACATTGAAAAAATCAAGGATTTTTATATAAAAAATCATAGTGTTGGTTAAAGACATTTAAATAAGAAACAGATGCCAGCTGAATGGTAACTATCCACCTGACTAGAATACTGTGTACTGTCATATCCTAAAGACATTTCATGCTGAGATACTGCACCTTGTTTTGCTGCAAGGTCAGTCCTTATCCTGTCCCTGCCCCCATTCTCCATCATCCTGCATCCCACAGCCCTAATGCCCAAGATGTGCACAATTTGGGGGTGAGGCTCAGCTGCTCTGTGTGAGTTCTGTCTGTGATTAATGCAGGCATTGATGTCTCAAGTGCTGGTGTTATCCTGAGAGCTCCGTTGTGGAGTCACTCTGGCCATTTCTGAGGCTGCCCCTTGCACTACAACAGGGTGCCTTGGAGGGGGACCAAAAGAGAATGTAGCCAAGAAAAGTGGTTCTCTGTGTTTTGCAGAACATAAATAGACTGGTAATAAAAGAAAAAGGTTATGGGGCCAGGTCAGAATGTTGTATTCCTTTGGCAATTTCTTTTTGAGTGTATCAAAGGAGCTAAGAGAATATGTCTCTGTGGGTTTATATGAGGGACTATTAGATGTCAAAGTGAAGTTGTGCTGTTGGGGTAGATCTCCTCAGAGAAGGCGTCAATGTGATGGGGTGTTCTCCCCGTCTCTGGTGATTGTATTTCTTCCTTTGTGGGCCAGGTCATCTTTGAAATTTAACCCATCCTTTGCTAATGTCACAGGAAACAATGATCTTTAAATCAAGCAACACTTAATGTCCTTAAAGAATTACCTTTGCAGGGTCAAGTGACAGGTGCCCTTACCCTGGGGATTGTATATCTGAATATCTCCTCAATTTGTTTCCAAACTCATACTGTTGTTCTGTCCTTCACATGTATAGATTAAGCAAACTTAATAGGTTCCCTCTTCAATATGACTGTATATTTAGGAATAATTTATATGTGGTACTTCAAAGTCCAGCTATATCTGCCTTGATATCCAAGCAACTGTACTTCCATTCTTTAGTAGGACAGATCATAATTATTTGCCAGCACACCTATTTGAAGTAGCAGTGTGGCTCTGACAGTGTCCTCCTCACAGCAGATTCACCTTCCAGACTTCTCCCTGTCCTGGACCCTTTTGCATGTGACTCTGCTGTGTGTTCTCCCCTACTGTGTGTCCTCCTCTTCTAAGGCAGAGCAGGGGTCAGACCAAGCACAGTAACCTCTGTATCCTGTGTATGATCACCAGATCACATTCCAGAATGCTTATGCAAGATAAGGCTTTGCCTTTGGCAAGTCCTTTTATTGTATCAAAGCTATTTAATAATCTATGGATTGTCAAGACAAATGTTCCTGAAAAGTTCTAAAAACCAAATAAATAATTTTTATTATGGTTCATAAGGACAGCATGAATTTTTAGTGTCATCTGCCACACTAAGAGCTTACTGCACAGAAATATCAGCAGTAAATGAATAGCTGTGTGGACTTTGTTTCAAGCATTAGCCCACTCTTGTGGTTGAGTATTTACTGATAAAATGTCTTTGAAGGTTTCTGATTGATTCATTGATTTAGCTCTTAAAATAAAGTTTATAATGACACACTCATTTTCTGAGTATGTTCTAAGAATGACAATGAGAGAGAAATTAAGGGTGTGGTTTTGAGTTTTAGGATAGGAGACTTTTCCTGTGTCTGAGTTAAGCACTAGTGGCTTTGGGATACTTGGATTGGGATACAGATATTGCTGCTTCTTTTACACTTGAATGAAAATCTGTGAGGACTGTGATGAGAGAGTTCAAGCAGTGACAGGAGATAACATCAGGTAACTGGATAATCAATACTAGGTGTAAGATGTTCCTGCTAAGGTGCCCATAGAGGCAGCAGGTTGGCTCTTGTGGCTGGATGCCTGTATGTATTCAGGAGAGTAGGCTAAGTTACAGAGGCTGTGCCCTCAACTGTTTCAGACAATATAAGCTGCACCTGTCTGTACTCAGTTGTCAAAACCAGATCATCAGACAGATTACTTTTACCTAATTCTTTGATAAACAGAAATTTTGACATAGGTATTCCAAGAGAAGGTGAGATAGTTACAAAATATTGCTCATATTGGGGAATTAACTGGAGGCCATGATAACTGAAAGAAGGGCATGAGCAAGTTACATTTGCTTCAGTCTCCTGACAGGGATCTTTTTGTCCATACAGAGCCCTGTACATCTTGTAGAATTGCAGGGATGTGTTTTTCCCTGGATAACAGCATCTATCCCTGAAACTGCATTTCTGTCCTACAGAAAAACAACTTACATAAAAATCTCCTGGAAGTAGTTGAGTTTCTGGTAAAGTCAGTGGGTGTGCCAGTTGCAATTAAGACTAGACATATTAAGGTGAAAAAATCCTGCCAAGCAAACAGTTTAAATTATAAATGAGTATTGCTGGGCTTGGTGCCTTCTGTAACACATTTATGGGGATAGGCAGGAGGAGGCTGAGGCTGTTTTGAAAATGCTTGTTTCACATCTTTTTACTGAATGCAAAAGGCAAATGAAGCATCTTGCTGTTTTACATTCAAGGCTTGATTCCTTGAAATGCATGTTTAAAACAATAAATAGAAAGCATTTTGGTTTGAAGTGGATTTTGTTAATAAGGGATGTGGCAGGGATGAGTATTTGTCTTTCAATTTTCCCTCAGAGACAGCACTGCTACACATAATGATCTACGATCTGTTTACCCAAGAGGCTGGTTGTGACAATGACACAAACAACAAATACAGTGGTAGAGTTTCTGGACAGTCACATCATGTCTGAACATCTTTTCAAACTGCATGATAAATGCTGGAGAAAGACTGAATCAGCAGCAGTATGTTTAGGTATTTTTACAAATAAAATACTTCTCCCTGTAGAATTTAATTTAAGAACAGTTTGGTTATAACCATCGTTTCAGCAGTTTTACAAATCACTGATAATTTTTAATTTCTTTGAAAATACAGAGCAATGGAGATCTTAAAGTAATTCTCGTCCTGTAATCTTTGGGAAAATATTTTAAATCAGCTTTGCAGAATTTGACCAGATTATTTACCTTAGGTAAAGCCTTAGGCAGATAAAATACAACTAGTGCTTTTCTGGTTTGCTTTTGTATTAGTGTAAGCACTAGCTGGGGTGAAAAGCAGACAAGTGAGTTTATGCTATACGTATGTAAATTTAATGAGGAGTATGCAAGACTTCTGTACATTGCTTCCCACTTGCAAATGGATGTGCTCAGTATTGTTTAGGCAGGAGGAGGCAAGAGAGAGGAGGAGCTGAGAGAAAAGGAAGGGGGAAGGTTAACCTGTCAAATAATTGCACATACTAGGATTTTCTTCAGTAAAAGGTTTAATGTGTTTGGTTGTGTTATGGAGAGTGAGAGTCAATGACCTTAATTATGGATGATATTCTGCACTGGAAAAGAAGTAAGGTAAGGGCTGCTGTATTTGTTAATGTTTGGTCAGAAATGGTTTAGCAGTGTTGCCTGTAGTTTAAGCCTTTAGACAGTCATCTTGGGTGAAATGAATGAGAAAAAAGGACTGCCAGGAGCATACTGATAAGGCTTACTTGCCATTAGCAATCTTTGGACTATCTAGCTGCACTAAATATTCTTTATGAGAATGTATTTGGATTGCTCACAGAACTATGTAGCTCATAGCACTTGAATACCCTTCATTTCCTGGTAGCACACTATTTCACTCTAGAGGCTGTCATGGCATTGCTATGGAAACAACATTGCTGTTTCCAGCATGTGCTCATCTTGAGACTCATCTTGACTAAAATACTCATTTCTCAGTCAGATCAATATAGTCCAGGGTTATCCTGTTTTAATAAAAAATTCCTTCTTCTCTGTCCCAAAAGGGTTAAGCTAATTAGCAAATCACCATAGGGCCTTCTTGCAGTCTAATGTATTCTGGTATTTGAGGCATATCTTGGATAGTCAGTTTGTTAGGCACCATATCTTGGGAAAATGAGTTTACTTAAGATGTAAACAACAGGAAAAAAATAGAAAAATCCAAAATAACATGGTACATTGATAGAGACCGAGCTTTTGACAGCCCACTGTGCATCCGAATGTAGTGCATATATAGGGCAAATACAGAGCTCTGGGAGCAGCCTGGGCTGGGGGAGATAGCCAGCCTTACAAAATCCCTGTACCTGCCTCAGTGCTAAGAATGTGGAAGCTAAACTGAAGCAGATCTGCAGTATTGTCTTGTTATTTGGGGAGGAAGTTTATGCCCTTGAGTGAGATAAGGCTGTTTGTATAAAAATACCTGAGCCAGGATGACTGTGCAGAAGCTGTGTGCACACGGATGCCTTTTCTGTGCTCTCAAAAGTGTGTGTACTGTGTGAGAAACTGCTGCCACCCCCACCCACTGCACTGTTTCCCTACACACCTTCTCTTTGGGAGATGGCAGACTTTATTTCTCTTCTGAGAGCTCTGTCTAAGCCATGTTAGCACTTCCTTTTCTGTCAAGAAGAATGTGTCAATCTCTAGCAGGTATTTAAAAGGTGAATGTTATACCATGGAGTCATATTCCAGCTGAGTTGCTACTAGCAACGTCTGAGTAACTTTTCCTCAAATTTGTGTTCTTCTTTTGTTCTTTTCTTCCTAGAGTCTCTCCCTCTCCCACATGCATTGTCTCTCTCTCTCTCTCTCTCTCTCTCTCTCTCTGGTAAAGGAGAATGAAGATGCCTGCAAAGCTAAAATCAGGTCTGTAAGTTAGAGGATTGCAGATATGCCATGTACACTGACACTGATCCCATGGTTTGGAGAGCTCTCTGATTCTAACTCTTGAGAAGTTACTGCTTTGCCTTTCTCATTAAAACACTCCTATGTGAACAACTGAGGGGGGGAAAGCTTTATTAATGAGCTGATTAGGTTCTGGGCTGATGGGATTCCTTGCTAGACTCCACTTTTTCAGAACAGAATATTGTCTGTCTAGTGAAAGAGTCTTCTACTAAGAGTTGACAGTGGCAAACCTAAAGATTTTCATATCTGACTTGTAGTCCTTAAGCCTTGTAGACTCTTGTCTTTCCCAAGAATTTTCCATTTGTGTTACTCTTACTTGAAGCAATGGAGAAGTTTTTCTAGAGAAAAATTACTATTGTAGAGGGAAATTGATTGTTACCCATTTAGCAACAATGCACAATCTATTTCAGGTTGTTTTGAAGTGATCTGATTCTCAAAGCTCTGCAAAATGGCGAGTTCCATTGACTTTGCCTTTTAACTTTTGGTTTTGAGATCTTTTCAGCTTATTAAAAATAAATTATTTTGAAATTGCCTATGAAACTACAGATACCAAATCACATGGTAACTTGAGGATCATTTACACTGGTGTAGTTCAGTAATAACTTTTGTTAAGATGTAATTAATAGATTAACAGCAGGTGCAGTAATTCTTATATAGGTTTTGTTCCTAATGCTTATCATTTCTGTGTCAGCAAAGGTAGGGGGCAGCAGGTCATAGATCATATACTGAGGCTTAGGGTAGGAACAGACTCCAACATAAAGCTCCATAAAGTGCTGCTGATTGGACCACAACAAAGTGCTTTATAGATACGATGGTGTTAAGGGTACTTAAGGGAATTCTTGAAATCATGAAAAATAGCCCCTTATTTCTGGAAAGATTCTTTTAATTAAGTAAGCAGAAAGTATAAGCAATTCAGATCACCTCCAGAAGTGGACACAGCACTCTAGGTGGAGTCTAAACAGAGTGGAGGGGCAGAATCCCCTCCCATGACCTGCTGCCCACACTACTTTGGGTGCAGTGCAGGACAGAGTTGGTTTCTGGGCTGTGAGTGCATCCAGCCTCTCATCCATCAGCATATCCACATCCTTCTGGGCAGGGCTGGTCTCAATCCCTTCATCCCCCAGCCTGAGTTTATACCAGGGCTTGCCCTGACCCAGGTGCAGCACCTTGTACTTGGTACTGTTAAACCTCCTGAGGTTCTCTTGAGCCCACTTCTTGAGCTTGTCCAGGTCCCTCTAGATAAGTCCTTGGTGTGTGTTTTTGGCTGTGTGTTAGGAAAAATGCAGTAGGGATTCTTTTATTCAAATCACACAGTAAATGTTTTTAGTGTCAGTCTAGGGGTGCAATTAGTAAATAGGTAATGGTAATAGGTAAATAGTATATGTAACTCTAAGTTATCATCTTCTCTGAACTGCTTAGAATCCCAATAGTAAACAGAGCCTTTCATGAACTCTCAATAGACTAATTTGTAAGAAAAATTCTGTGTGTCCCTCGTGCAAGGTACCAAGAGAGAACTGCATTTCTAAGATCACTTAAATGACTTTGCCTAGTAGGCACTAATGTAGATACAGCTTCTAAAAAAGGCACTGAATTGTCTTCTGCTTCTGTAGACATAAAACTACATCCAGTTCATATACAATATTATTTCTGATGTGGTCATCATTATTTAGAATATCTTAATTGAGTACAGCTTTTAAGCTTTTCAGAGTAAGAAAAGTTGTGTGTTTATATGTGAGCTTGTGTAAATTGCAGTCTTTATAACTAGCTGTGTAATTCAAATATTATATTATAATATAATATAATAGATTATAATTACAGCAGTAAGGCTGTGTGAATGGGCACTATAATCTGCATCTTGCAGATTATTTGTTTTCAAGAACTCCAGAGAAGTCTCAGCATCTTTTAGGAGATCTGTTAAGCATCTATAAATTGAGATTTAGGGAGCTCTGAAAACCATGACTAAATCTGCAGAAGTGGTCTTTCAATGCTCTTTGGTCTTCAATGCTCTTCAATGGTCTTTTCTTGCTTCTTGCCAGAGGACACTTTGTGATCCCTGTCAGAAACAATTGCTTTTAACTATTTTGATTACCTTAAATTGACTCCTATCTTAGGAGTTTGACTGTCAGCCAGTCAGAGAGAATTGGATGACAGAGCATGACTGATAGCCAAAGGAGCAATATCAGAGCTAGTTAAGCAGTATCTTAGCATTGAATCCCTGAGTGAGATCCTCCTGGCCATACAGCTGAAATGTGTATTTTAGTGAAAGCAAACAGTGCATGGCTGGAGTGTATGACACCAGTGTCATCAGGGCATGGGGTAGCATTATGGAAATATTCCCTACCTAGCCATCCTCCAAAACAAATAAATTGGAAGAGTTGAATCTGGCTGTGAAAAACTAATTACAGCTGAGGCCTTTGCATTCTTGGCAATGACCAGCCTCTTCCTTTTCCTGCAGTTGCCTTTAAAGAAGTTAATTTAAGGTGATTTGAGCATAGCTATAGCCTTGGGATAATTACTGCACTGTAGATTTATTGTTTAATAGAAATATTAATTTGTTAATCAGAATACATAATTTTCTTACTTATCAGTCCTGTCCATAACTTGAAGTATGTGATTATGTTTTTCTTTTAATGCATTTCTTTATCTAGCCCTCTGTCTTCTCTAACACAGTTGTCCCCAAATAGACACCCATACCTGTGATTTCATTTCTGCAGAGGTAAGGAAAAACATAGCCTGAGGCATTAGAATACTCTTGCTTTTTGAAAATGTATAGTGAATTGTAAAAAGGAAAAAGAAAATTGTCTGGAGTTGTAACAAATGATAAAAAATAGTGTGAAATTCTGAGCCCGTAAAAAACCTTTTCAGGATTCCTTAATAGTGCATTAAAGAACACAACTGGGATTTCACTGAATATGTTTGTAGAGCAATCTAGGCAATGTGACTCTAAGAGATACTTAAAATTTTACAATAGGTTCAAAGATGTCTTTTCCCAGATCTCCATAGAGACAATTGCTTTCCAATTTAATAGGGACGGTAGCAAACAAGTTACTATTTTGTATCAGGAATGCTCTTTAAAAGATCATTATCACAACCTTTCTCAAGTTTATTGGTATGGAAGAGAGAAAGAGCACATAATAGAGCTGAAATGAATGTTAGCATCAACCACCAGATTTCCTTTTTCACCAAAGTAATTTCAGGTGTTATCCAGAATCTGAGATCTGTAGCAGAGAGGGACTTGGGAACTGTGTCAAAGAATATTAAATTACAGATAAAGGGTCATGTCATGGAGCTGATCCTCATCTAAGTAGCACTCATATTTTAGTGTGACTGCAGTCAATGAAGTTATTCTTGTGGAAATGGATACAGGATTCAGTCCAAGATTTATTGTCTTAACTAATTTTATTTCTTCAGCTGATGAGTTTTAATCAGTGTGTTGTCATTGTAGAAGCTTTTAAATTGCATGCTACTGTTTCCCCCTGGATTAATTTCTCATTGAAGCATTTTGAAAATGAGCCATTCTCTGTTGTCACAGGTGCAGTCTGTGTATCCAACTTGAAAAACGTGTATTACGAATTTATTGAAAGTTAGACAAAAAAACCCATTTACACAGTTCTAGGTACAATTATATGAAAAGATAATGTATAAATAATTTAATCAGCTCTGCCAGAGGGGAGAATTCTCTTAAATGAGTCTAATTATTCAAATTCCCCTGCGAGTTTGGACTTGAAATTAACCTTGCAAAGCACAGTCTTTCTCAGAGTATTAACATAAAAAAGAAGAAAATATAAGTTATTTTGCTCATTAGCTAAAAAAAAAAATCTTTAGCTTGAAGAGTACTCATACAAAGACAGACGTCACAAAAATGCTGACGTGGTCATCTCAGGTGCAAGCTTGAAGTCTGTACCTGTGTGTTCTGTGTGAGCTGCCAGAACCTGAGACCCTGGAAGCTTTTCTCACTCTTAAAAGAGCTGGGACACTCTTATTAATGCACACATGTCTTTATTTTGAGTTGTAATAATACACATTGGTAAGGACTGCATGTGAAATTGCAGTAGTTTGTGCCTTTGGAATAGAAATGCTCTGTAAATAAAGGCCATATTAAGTTTCACAAAGTTATAGCACCAGTCTTAAGAATAAGTTGATTTTGAATGTTGTCATACCGCATGATGCTGGGCATTTTTGAAAATCCTTTCAAGTGAATTAAGCAACCAGATAATAAGTCCTGTCACAAGATTTTATTCAGATATCTTACCTAATGCTTATATCTTATCTTATATCTTAAGTATAGGTGACTTGAATGTAAATTTTATTAGTGTTTTTAAAGTAGCTATTTTTCAGAAGTATCTGGCTATTTTTGAAGATAGTTTTATTTCACTACTTCCATAACAAGCATGCAGGAAGGGGAGAGATTTGTGCTCTGAAAGACACATCTAACTAGCTAAAGTTTGCAAAAATGTATCATTTGTGACTCAAATTGAAAAATCCATAAAAATAGGGAATTTCTCCAGCCTAGTGTGGTACAAATACTACTGTATTAGGGTTTTCTGGAATGTGAAAGAATAAGTTGCATATTGAGAAAGAAAAGTCACAACCAAAATCTCTAAAGAGTCTATACCCTCGAGCTGGAATTTCTGTGTCTGCTTTTATTTAAGAGACAGATCTTCCTCAGCTGCATGGGATTTTAGTAATTACCAAGAAGACATTTCTTGATAGGAATTATGTGTTAGCATATAGGTAATTCACTAAAAAAAAAAAAAAAAGAAAAGAAAGACATTTCATCTCTTATTTTCAAGTTATGTTGGAAAAAATCTCTGGCTATTTTTAAGATGGAGTTTGGGGAATTTTATATGTTATATTTCTCTGTACTACAGGGACTCTGTTCAGTAAACTAAGTAGATCCCTCTCAGTTTTCTGTTAAGCATCTAATGTATTTCAGGAAAGGTTTGTGAACGATGAGATATATTGCTTTTGTTTATGAATTATCCTTGCCTTATTAATGTTGAATCACTCGTTCCTTGGAACCTTTGCTAATATGTAGTACAAGATGCCACTTAACCATACTACATAGAACAGCACTGCCTAAGAGAAGCTCAGCTTGGGGATTTAACAGTGCTCTTCTGTTAATAATTTATTTGTACCTGAGGCTCTTCTGGTATTTGTGTTCCAAGTGTAACATTAAGCATGCCACAGTAGTTTCAGACAAATCACAATCAATTAATATGCAAATACATGAACTAAATATGACTTTGTAATCTTTCAGTGATTGACTGCAGGTGTGTTTTTATGAAGGCAGGTCTTCCTCTGTTGATTCATCCACTTAACTTTTCTTTCAGCTCTGTATATGCAGATAATGATGTCTTTGCTCTTGAAAATTTCAATCTGCATATGGTTGTTGCTAAAGCAGGCATGTGACTGTGTTTACAGTTGAAAATGTGGGTGTTCTTTTCAAAAAAATGAGCCAAAATTTCCATTCCTAAATAAATTAAAGTTTTCCAGTGTCTACTTCTAAATTCATTATTCTCTAAGTAAATCACTGGTTGCAATGTGTAGGAACAGGCCTATCTATGATAAAGTTTGGATGTGACCTGCACCATTTAAAATGGTCTCTTTCCTAGAAGTGCTACTTTACAATTCTCTGCTTTCAACACGTAGTCAAATGTTGCAGCTACTCCATAGGCAGTTTCTCTTATATAGCAGAGTTGGTTTTCTGCAACTTGCATACTGCAAAGTCTGATTTTTACTGAATTTATGGCAGTAAAAGGAATTTCCTAAAATTTTACTAAGTATATATAAAAGATGTTGATTCTTTTTTCAAGTAATATTTGTGTCATGGAGATTCAGGGCTTTCTTGCTGCTGTCTCTTTTTATCCTATCAAGATAACAGGAGTGCAAAGTAATTCTGATGTTGCAAAAATCAGAATGAGAGCTCTCAAATTCAGAATGAGTCTTGGGAAAAACTTGCAAAAGACAAATGTAATAATGAGAATAATAATAACCTCTCAAAACCAATTAATCAAGAAGAGAACTGAGTGAATAGTGCCATGACTGGACAGCTGCAGGTAGGGAGGAGAGAGGCCACTAGATCAGAATCCAGTCTTGCTGGCTCTTAACCTTTGCCAAGTCTTTGCCACTTCCTGCCTCAGTTTCATTTTCTGTAAAACATTAGCACTAATACTGACTCTGTTTTAAACCTAATGAATGGAAAATGTTTCTAATACTACTTTGAATTTCTTGCAGTGTATCTCAAGTTCCAAATGAAACTTGAGACAGAAATTCCAGAAGTTTCAGCTTTGGCTTAGAAGTTGGATATTTAAGTTACATTCTTGAACAGCTGTTCCTGAACATTCTTGAACATCATCCTGAGACTCTCTGGTTTCTATCAGCTGCCAGATAAATCAGTAACATCTTCCTAAACACATAGAAAGGGTCTGAGTGTTCACCCTTGTGATCCTCATGTGTTGTAAGTGTTCTGGTGTTAGAAGGCAGAAATAGAGAGCAAAACTAGACATGACTCTGGCTGGATCATTACATACTAGACTGTGAGGAGACATGGGCCATCTTGTACTGACAGTGGTATGCTGAGGATAAATGTGAGGCCATTGCCCAAGAAACATCATTCCAGTGTGCAGAGCCCCCTACACACTGTATAGAAGTGCACTGCCAATAACACAGGAGCATGTACTGAATATATCATCCTGTCTCTGGATGAGCTAGATCTCAACCTCTTGTTTAGCTAACATGACCAAATTCTTTTTTGTGTCTAGTTCTAGCTGAAATAGATGGGAATTTTATTACTACTGCAGCCTTTTAGCTATGACCATGACTTTCCTTCTTCTACTAACAGCTCTTTCTCATCTAGCTTAGCCTGTAATCCTTGATTTAAGAAACCTCAGAAGTCCACAGAACTGTGTTAACATTACTTAATCTCTTCTTTGTATGCTCTTTGTACGTGTTCTTTGTATCGTGAGCGATCCCTTTACTTTGTGTTTGCACAGCACCTAACATAATTAGCTATGGTTTGGCCTTCCACATAGAGCTAACAGGCCCCATAGTGGTTTTTACTCTTTCTGTATCTCATGATCCTGATATGAGGAAAACAACAGAAGCCATTGTACTATTGTACTATTGTACTATTGTACTATTGTACTATTGTACTATTGTAATGGCACTGTCAGAAAGCCTTTGATAAAGACTTTTTATTTCCAATCAAAATCAAGTCATTTAAATTGGTATTTTCAGCAAATCACCACCAGTATTAGACTGTTGCCAAAGTTCCCAACTCCAGTATGATGTCTGAAGAATTACTGTTATAAATACCATGGAGTTAAAAATAGAATTGGGCAGACACTGTACAACTTAGTATGGATCAATATCTTGCATTAACAGGTATTAGGTTCAAGGCAGCTGAGAGGAGCATACACTTATGCAGTTCATGCTTTTGTGGTCCGGAAGAGTCAAATTATACAGAAAATGTAATTGCAAATCTCTGGGCTTCTAATAAAACCCATATAGTACATGCCTTTAGTGGAGTACTGGGCAAATGCCATGCAATGGAAAACATTGACACTGTGGCTATTAGGAGTACTTGGAATATAAATACTCTCTTTGCCTAAGGTGAAACACTGGAATTTGAAGAAAAGGTCACATCTATTAACCTATTGACAGTTCATTTCAGGACCCCTTGACTCTTGGACAGCAGGCCTGAAATACAGAGCTTGAGAAGCTGGACCTTATCCAGTGCTGTCCATACTGTTAAGTGATGCCTGTTGTAGAATTATCATTCAACAGTGAAAACATTCAGTGTATCTATAAGAAATCAGAAGAAAGCAGTGAGTTGATGGTTATTTAAAAGTTAGGGCTTGGCTCTCTCGTTGATACTAAGACTGACAACATCATGATGTTGTCAAGCACACTGAGGCCTAATGTATCCAGCCTGGAAGAAAGCTGGAGCCATTTGGAATTCATTTTCTCAACTGGCACATGGTGTAGGAATGCTATAACCATCATGTAGGAAGTGTAAAACCGGTAGAGCTTGATTTGTAGGCATCACAGTTCCCTCCTTGTAATGAAAATAGTGTGCACTAAATGACTAGCAGGGGAAACCACTCAGAGAAATGCGTATATTAAAAGTGTAGAGCCTCAGCAGGACCACAGTAATCAATTACTCTAAACTCAAGCCCTGGCAGCTTCCATGAATTGCTATTGATTTCAACTGCTAGTCAGTGAATCTTTCTCAGGCTAGGCTGAAATGTAGGTGTGAGATGCAGACAAAATTAGTAACCTGAACAAACCTCTGTGGAAAACACAGAGAACAGCCAGGTTTGGTTGTTATGCTGAAGGTTATTTTTTGAAAGTGCTTAAATTTGCAAAAACCTAAGTCCCACGCAGAGATAAAAATGAAGTGTCATATCAGCATGTATTGAAATAAGAAATATGAGAGTTTTGTTTTTCTTGTGAAGTTATTATGGAAAATTTTGTCTGGCTTTCTAAAGAAAGCTTCTCCTACTCCATTGCAGTTGAATAAAGGGGGAAGGGGGGCAAGCAGTTTTTTTCTCAAGCTTTCTTCTGACCATAAAAACTGTTTCTTTCTTGCAGTTTACCCAGAAGTCATTTAAAAATTATTCCAAAACAGTGATAGAAGATTCAATCCTTTATATGCCATAGCTTATGAGCTACAAATTTGTTCTCTACATAATTCAGTTTCTTGTAGAATTCCTTGATGGTTTCAAGAAGACGAAGCAGCTATTTCTTTATGCATACTCTTCACTTCAAAGGGAATTTAATCTGTTTTGAGGAGGCTGCTATGTTTCCATTATCATACAAGGAAACTTATTCTGGGACCTTTTTTGCTCAGCAGGAACTCTGTGTATTTTCCACATTCTCATTATACATGTCTGGCATGAGCATAAAGCAGGCATGCTCATTTATATTCTTGCTGATCAAGAGGAGAAGTCTGATTAATATGAATTTTGGATCATGGTGAGGGTTGACTTTGTAACCTGCAATAAAAGAAACTTTCTGGAGTGACTTCTCCCAGAAGGGAATATTTCTGTTAGATCAGTGGCCCAGAGGCAATGGAACAAATTTTCTTCCTCCTGTTATCCTCATTTTGCTATCAGCTGCACAGCAGCAGCACACAATACTGGATTAGAACTAAACATACCATATAGCTGAATTGTGTACTCAGATCACATTCCTCACACTGCATATCATTGCAGGTTGTTAATCATGCTTTTCCTTATGCTCTTTCCTCTCTTGGAGGTTTTCTTCTCTCCCCCTCCCCCCTCCCTCAGATCTTTCCCTAAAGCTTCCTTGCAGCCAGGCCCTGCCCTGCTCACTCTCCTTTGTTATACTTCTGCTCTTGAATACTTTGGGAAGGCAACTCAGCCAAATTTAAGGCTACATTGCCTTGGAGTAGCTTTGTTGCCTTTCCCAAAATTGCCTTTCCTGGTCTTGTAGCTCTGCTAACCCAACTGTTAGTAGATGAGAACATCATCTCTTGCCATTGTAGTTGCCAAATGTACTCAACCTTTTATTTCCATTTTGCTGTGGAGAGCATCTATAAAGTCTGCTGCCTCTTCATAGCTTTGTCCTGTTCCATGGAACCGAGCAGTGGAGGGCAGGTCTGGTATGTAAGATAGCAAATAGTTAAGGGGGAAGGACATGTTCTATTTTTAAGGGGGAGGGATGTGCTCTATTTTTCGCAAGCAAGAAGATATTTTCTATTCCTTGTTTTAATGTTAATGAATTGAAAGACTGCCAGCGCATTCTAACCTTCCCTCAGTGCAAGTATCTACCAGGGATTTAAATGCCTTGTTCTTGTCAAGCATGTGTGGGAGTCAAAACAATATGGACATCTTTTTAATTTTCTCAGGGGATTTTTTTTTTTTTTTTGTTATGGCACAGAACCACTGACTTTTTTTGGACAACAGAATTATATCTAAGCACTCTGCCATGGTGAACTGAACTCTCTGTTCTCTCTGTCTTAGATGCATTTGATCCTAGGTGTTTTTCCCATACTCTGAAAATGAAGCAGATAACATGTGGTACAAGAGTCAGATGTGACTGGTATTTCAGAGGTGAGTGCAGTGGGGGAGAAGGACAGTGCCCCACTTGAGACAGCTCTCCACAAGATCTGATTTCAGGGGAAGGCAGTAGTGTAGGAGACAACTACAGATTTGTGCTATTACCATAGTTTTCTCTTTAGCAGTGGAATTTTCATTTAATCAGCTTCTGCCAGATTCCCTCTTGTTTCATGCTTTTCAAGTTCACCAAAGGCCCTGTTTCTGAAGCACACTGTTTGGTCTGTTTTTTTAAAAATTTTATTATTTTTTCCTGCCATGAAATGCTGTGCTTAAAAGAAAGACAAGACACAAAGGGAAGATAGAAAATAGAAATGAGAAATGTCTCATGGGAGATGCTTGCCCTTACCATTTCATGCTAGTTTAAATACAGTTCCCACACATCACATGTCAAGCTGTACTTGATTGTTTTCAAATAGATGGCAAAAATCATGAGAGGAGGAAAATGTTCTTTTGTGTAACATGTTCTTCTTTTGATATATTGGGTTCTGTAGCTGTCAAAACAAAGGCTGTTTTTCCATCTATTATTACAAATGCATTTGGGGTAAATCTCATCTGCAACTCTCTAGTCCCTTGGTTGTTTACTTCAATACATTGTTACTGTTTTAATTTTTCTAAATCTAGTGAAATGATGAATTTTAATTTTTGCTCTGGTCCTCAGTAGGAAAATGAGGTTCTTTCTTAGTGGAGATTTAGATCACGTCTGGAAGTGCAGTATGTTTGAGGTATTTTCTGCTTTTCTGGCAGGAGGATGGAATATTTAATTTCACTGTTCAGCATAGTTTTATTCATTTTACACAATGAAAAGAAATTCATCAATAGTGTCTTCAGCATCCAGAAAAATTATACTTACCATGACTGTTTCATATACTCCATTTATATTTTATATCTTTCTCATCACTCAGCAATTATTCATCTCTCTGTTGAGAGGTAAAATTCTTCTATTGAGTAACCATAATTTCTCTGAACTCAACAAAGCAATTCAATCCCGGAAAGCAACTGCTTTTGCTTAAAGGTGTTTCTTGAGAAAAATTCACCAAATACACATAACTGAATAAAGGTAATTTTTTTCTGTTGATTTTCAGGATTATTTAGTGATGCTTTATAAAAGAGGTAAATCAATGTCTCTACATCTTAACATTCATTGCACTTTTATTAATTATGATGGATTCTTGGAGATGGATGCAAATGTGATAGTACAAGTAAGTAGGAGTGCAGTTAAAATGCAACATTAATTCATTCCCAGTTGTTATTAAATGTCACAAGATATTAATAGTTTTGCTGATATTTTCCTTTCTAAACCACATGGGGAAAAAAAAAAAAAAAAAACCCAAAACCGCAACAGTGTGATGTGTGCACAGTCATCAAGATAATTATCTCTGAATCTTTTGTACTATTTCACTGTAGTGTTCCAGACCTATATTTTTGGGAAAGATCAAAGTATGGTGTGTTAAGGTGGTGATAGACAGTATCCCATTCCCACAGAAATTAATCAAAGGTCTTTGATTGGTCTTCCATTTGGGAAGTGGTCACAGTGGGAACAGAAAGAGGCTTAGTACCATGATATGTGATTTCTCTCCCCATCAATAAAACAGATTTTCTCATTTATCTTATCCTCTGAGATGTTTACATTTTGAACGTCAGCTGATTCAAATTTTATGTTCAGGGAATCTAGGCACTGAGATGATTTGTGTTTAGGGCACTGCACTGGGACTCAGTAGATCTGGGTTTGTTCTGTCATGCATTTCCCAAGTGATCTTATGCAAATCCTTTATTGCTTCTTGCACAAACTCATCAGTAAAATAGAGTAATGTTACTCCTCTCATTCGAAGGATTTGTTAACATTTGGATGGCTTATCTGTAGCAGATTGCTGAGGGCCATGTGAAAATGCACAATCTTATTTAAATGTACTGCTTTACATATATATGTATCCATCTTTCATTTTGTGCTTGTGTATCTATTGCTTTCTTCCAGCCCCCTCATGAGACTCTTACTTTCATTCTTTTCTCTGTAAGCAATCTTTCAGCCACTGGCCTTCTCCTCCAAACATGGGCTCAGTGTGGGTCCTGGGTTTTAAGGCAGGTAATGTGGAGTGGAGATACAAGTGTTGGAGAGGCACCATGTGAGTTGCACCTCATGTGGGTAATCTTTGGTGATTAGCTAATAAGTTTGTGCTTGGGAAACTAGATATTTGATGTATTTTTGTTCCAGATCATGTTCACTTAAATGATGCAGGTGTATGATTCTCAGTCGCAGAAACTCATACTGATTTTGGTAGTGGATGCCATTTACATAAAAAACACAAGAATGCCATTTCAGATACTACTTTATAAATATTCAGATAGCAAACCTAATACTGTGTGTAATTGCATATTTTTTTTAAAGGAAATTGTATTAGTATATATTCACCAAAAATTATTTGCATAAATACTTCTGTGTTTGCTAGATGTGCTTTTGCAAAAAAAAAAAAAAAAAAGCACCTTTTTCTTTTTTTTTGGGTCTTTTACCTTAAGCTACATGTATTTTTTAGCTTAAGTTGCATAATCATAAAAGCCAGTGAGCCTGACTGGAGTGAGCAGGTCTGAGCTGTGCATTGTTCCCTCTCAGTCAGCATTATCTGGGATAGAGCAGTTGTTTCAATAACAAGTACAGGAGATAGAGCTACCTGTTCTCTATTAGCTTCAATGAGGAATTGAAGTGAGAATCTATGTCCCTGCAACACTGTTTCTTTGATGTCTTTGCACAGCATGGATAAATGGTGACCTGCTAATGGCATCTGCAGTAAAACTGTGCAGACTTTGAGTTTTACATTGCTCTTTGGGTTTGGTATTAAGTGGACCAGGTATGGAAATTGAAAACTGTACTGCTACTAAACAAATTAGTATATCTTTAAAAGCATTACATGTGTGTACCTTTGCATGCTTCCTTCAAATAAGAGTCATGGTTTACCTGCATTTTTCTTGATGAAATTCCATTCAGACATTGTAGATATAAAGCCAGCCAATATGGAGGACCTGACAGAAGTGATTACAGCCTCTGAGTTCCATCCCCACCACTGCAATCTCTTTGTCTACAGCAGCAGCAAAGGATCCCTGAGACTCTGCGACATGAGGGCATCGGCTCTCTGTGACAAACATTCCAAGCGTAAGTCCTTGCTCCATGGAGCCCCAGATGGCATTAAAGTCTTACTATTCACAGACAGCATGTAGATGGGTGCATACCCTGTATCAGTTTCTCACTTGCAGGCACATTTGAAAAGAAAACAACAAAAAGAAGGATTTTTTGCACCTGTGCAAGTATTAGCTATGAACTTGGTAACAGTTGTGTCTGTGACTAGCTGCCCTTACAGTTCTTATTGCAGGGATCAGTGAAGAACCCAGAACTCTAATGAAATAAAGAGGATTCCTAACAAGTCAAAGAGGATGAGGGAGTATTTAAGTAGATGAGCATACTGGTTTGAATGCACAAGTACTGTTCTCAATGATAGAGCAAGTGAATTTTGATTGTCAGACTGCCTTCAAATTTTGAATCTGTTTTCTGAATTAGGAAATCTCAGTATCCTTCCTAAAAATGTAGTTCCACATTCCCTATATGTATTTTTTCAATTTTGTGTCTGAACAAACTCAGAGGAAATACAATAAGTAATCAGGACTGGGTGGTGGGGAGAAGGAGGGTGAAGAAAAAAATTTTATGTTGGTATAGAAGTTGTCATCTGTCCTACATCATTTAATGTAGCCTGTGAAATTTTTAGATGAACCACCAAATCATGATAGTTCATATCTGAAATGTACATAAGAAAAAGGAAGTAAAATTTTAAAATATGTGACTACCTTTGTTCTCAAAGTAAAAGCTGAAGAAAAATGCATGTTTATATTGTCTCACTATCAGCTCTTCGTGCCCTAGAGAAACAGTCTGTGGTTCTTCCCACCAGTAATCTGGCAAGCCTGGGCACTTTGCCTTGTGCAAATCACCTGTTTGTTCCTAATCTCCTGAGTCTGACAATGCCCAGACAAAGGCATCGTGTGGGTGGTTGCTGAGAAGCTGAGAACCTCATGAATGAACTGTGGTGGCTCTGCTTTAGTCACCTTCAGGATGAGGGCTCCTCCAGGACACCTCCATCTCACAGAATTAGGTCTTCAGTTTCTTTTGCCATGCTGAAACATTGGAAGGAAACTCAAGAGAAATTCTTTTAGCACCAGAGGTTTTATGCCATTCAGTGCCTACTTGAACCTGTTTGAGATAGGCAGATCTTATTAGTAGAGAAAAGAGAGGAGGAAAAAGTATACAGAGATTTAAATAAGACATAAGTGGTGCACAGATTTCATACATATGCTGTTTTTAGAACTGAAGTGAATTTAGTAAAAAGCCTATGACTAGGCCTTTTGACTGCAAGGAGAAATGCACATGCTCAGAACCTCTTAGGATGTGGTGTCCAATTATAAAAAATAACCTTCAAGGACAATTTCCCAAGCAGAGAAGTGTTTTACCTTTGTTAGCTGTATCTCCTTGTACTTGTAGGGGCAATTCAATACCATGAAGTGAAATGTGAGCATGACACAGTCTGACACAATGCTGTGAGTTATCTTGTCCCACTTAATTGTTTTGTTCTGTAATACTTCCATTTCTTCCTGCTAATAAGGCCTCCATGCCCCTGTAATTCAATGCCAAATGCCAATCAGAACTTATTAAAGCCACAATACAGCAATGCTGGATGAAAGAAGGCATTTTATGCCAGAAGGGAGCGCAAGGTCTAATGGTCATTGATTAAACCCCATTTTCCAGATCTATGAGTTAGAAAATAGCCATTTAATGTAGCATTGCTGCACTGAAGTCAAGTCAAGCTCATTGAAAATCTGAGTGTGTGCAGTACAAAATTGATACAGCAATGGTGGAACTTCCAAAGTGTTAAAAGGAGTCTGCCCATGTACTGCTGATTGGAGTGGTTTCAGTATAGCTCTCAGAGACAAGTGAAGTGAATTGTATACAGCCCACTGCAGCCTAAAAGGATATATCAAAAAACAGTCTGCAAAGTTATTTGCATGATTGTTTCTCTGGTACCTTGACTGTGCATCTGATTCCTCTTTATAGTTGCTAAATTTACAACTGGTGCATGTGCCTGATCAGTACCCTGCTCTCCTAGCTTGCCTTATCTTTCAGTCTTTCCCCAAACTGACTTCACTTTTCAAGCAAAACACCACGACTGGAGTTGCTGTAAACCCTCACATTATGGCATACAACCCTGCTTTCTCAGCACAGTCTAATATCACTGTGTGCTGTATTTCAGATGCTGTTCCAAGATTGTAATGGATGTTCATATTTTTAGGGATAAAAGATACAATGTAACACTTAACAAAAACACCTGGATAATGAGCCTATGTTGTGAACTTTTTCATTTACTCCTTTTCCCCTTATTTATTCAAATCTCTGTAGCTCTCACAAAGTCCATTGCAGCTCTTGTGGGAAGAGCCCTTCCATTTGTACAGGTTTAGAGAGTGCTATGAATAATTACTGTGCCATACTGTAAAAATAAAATGCATATTAATGTCTGTAGTGTAAGTCAACCATCCCAGGATGTTAATAAATTATAATGTCTTGAAGATTTCTGGTTTTCTAAGCTTAGTGGCAGAATCTCTCTTTTCAGCATTAGTGACAACAGCACTACAAGGTTTCCCTTATAAATCCTCATGGCTTTGACATAGATAAGATGAGACTACCTCCATATGTACTCATCCTTGGTGCCTATGCTGAGATTTAATAGCAAGCTGCCAATTTGTGTGATGAGTTGTAGTGGGGATATCTGTCCCTTAGAAAAATTATCTCAGACCGCCAAATCTATTTATAAGGCATTGAAAAAAATATCAGGTCAGTAGCTGAATTTTGAATGGTTGTAGAGATACTGATAAGGTGTAATAAAATGTGTTGTGTCTCTAATAGACAACCTGAAACTGCTTCTTATAATAGCTCTGTAATAGATTGTATAGTGCTGAGTGAGGATCACAAGAAAATCTTCTGTAGTTATTGCAAATGTGTATCAGGGAAAGACCACTCTGTAACCATAGAGCAGGTACATACATAATGCTGTTCTGTGTTACTGTCAGACTTTGCAAGCAGTGGGAGAGGATGCCATCTAAAATGTTCTGGAGAGGAGGTGCCAAAGAGCTGAACATCCCTGCTTGTTTAGAATGTTAGAGGAGTGAGACTGAGGAAGGTGTTCTTGCAGTCCACAGTGTTATAGGTAAAGATTCCAATTATGAGCAGCAACAAATAGGGAATTAATTACAATAATGTGGAACCTTTCACCTAAATAGTGTACTTGCCAAAGCACCCAAAGATTGCCTTTGAGACATCATCAGGCAACATTCATGGCAGTGCAGTGTAGAAAAAAGGCAGTGTATGGAAATCTGTATCAGCAGGAAAAGTATTGTTGTTAGATCAGTCAGTTGGGAACATTGAAGAAATAAAAGAATGAACCCCCATCTCAAATTCCATTAACTTTTATGCAAGGGGTTTAGGTGTCAAGGAAGACAAGCATAGGGATACTATTGCAGTAAGATCATCCTGACTAAAAATAAACTTACAGCAGCATTTGTTCAATTAACAAATAGGTGTTATTTTGGTTTTTATTTTTTATTGCTAATACTATGTTCAGAGATCCTCATAAATGTGCATGGAGTTAATATCATTTTTCTAAACAGCTGGTAGGCTAGATGAGTACATATGGCTGTTTCAACAAACCATACAATAAAGCAGTCAGTTAAACAAAACTGAGCATGTGAAGTCAGAAAAAAAATAAAGCGCTTTTTCAGTAGTTCATCAGAATTATTAAAACCATTATTAAATAGTAAATATAAACTGTATCGTTATGCAATATGGAAATGTAAGCCTCTCAAGAGTATAACTCCTGTTGATATTTCATGTAATAGCCTTAACAGCTTAAAGTCATTGCATACTTCAGAAGCTGTAGTAATTTATTTAAATTCTGTATGTTGCTTTAAGGGTTTTTTAGTATTCATTTCTTAATATGTATTTGTAGACTTAAAACCCTATTTCTAATTATCCATTACCCATGTGCAAAGTTTACAGCAAAATACTTCAAGGAAAGAGGAGCTGCAGTTCCAAGTTTCTTGCTCTGTGTGCTACAGTGATCTTAAAGACACCAGTTTTGAGGTTATGTAGCATTAGCCTTTGTCACCCCATGGGCTGGACAATCAGGATCTTAAAAGTGCAAAACTGTTTCCAGAGCAGTGCAGAGTGAATTCCAGGTTTGGCTTGTGACTCAGAGATGCCAGTCAAAGATTAAAGGGGTGGTTTTTCCATTGGGAATCCTTTTCCACATTTTTATTTGAAATCCAGGCCTGAAAGAAATGCCACCCTTTCCCCAAGGATAAATGCCACTGTCCTGTCAGTCAGGCATGTGACTCAGTTGGGTTATGTGGTGGGCTTTTTTGAGATTACCTTTGATTTTAAAGAATTCAGAGTCATGGAAGCAGCCAAGACACAATTCAACGATAATCTACTTAAACATGTTGAATTTTTAAAATTAAATTAATTATATTTACCAGTTGTTTAAAGCAGGTTGGAATTTCAGAGACAAGACACCTTTCAGACCTCTGACTGAATATGGATTATCTTTCATTTGCAACCACATGCACAAAAAAGCCAGTGACAGACTATCCCTGCTGGATTTGCTAATTAATATTGACCTTTCCAAATGAATGAATGATGCTTATTGTCTGACTGAAAAAGAGACAACTTGTTTTTCTTCTGTGTGAGCTTTACATCTAAAATACGCTTTTCATTTCTGCATCTGGTCTCATGTCAGGTCTCATGTCATCTGAGAGAGAGACAGTCATTGCTCTCCCTTTGTGCATAGAGAGGTCCCTGTCAAAATGATGCCCACTTCAGGCAAAATCTACAAGTTTTCATGTGACAGGAGTGAAACTTATCTGAGCTTCTGAAATTATTTGACCTCGTGCTTGATGAAGGCTTGTTCTCCTTATCCTAGTTCTGGATTTATTTTTAAGCATGCACTCCAAAGGCATATATGCATTGCTGATTTTATATCCCCAATGAAAAAATAATTTTGTAATTATGACTGTCACTAAAGGTCTGTTACTACAATTTCATGCATGCTAAACTAGATCCTGGAATGGATCCTTCCTTGTGCAGGAATCCCACTGAAATTTGGTAACAGACTGCCTTTAGCATGGGCTCCAAAGCTTCCATTCTGCTCAGTTTGGATGAATGTATAAAGACATTTAAATAAAGACATTTAAGACATAGCTAATGAAAATTCAAAAATGTTTCTGCAGAAACACAGTTATGTCTATGTAGTATTTCCTCCAGTTGTGCAAGAGATGTTAAAATTAAATCTGAGGAGAAAAAACCTGATTTATATACTTCTAGCTATCAAATACTAGGAGGAAAGAGAAAAGCCTGAAGCAATGGTAAATGATTTATGATTGAAGAGGTGTTTCATTAACCCCATCTCCTCCAGCCACACAGAGATAAAGCAAATAATTGCTGTAATTTTGATTTAATTATTCAGTCTATTAAAATTGCTGTCTTGTTTGCCTATTTTTTTTAATAGCAGCAAATACTGCTTTTTAATGTCTCATGAAATCAGCTTTCAAGATCTTTTTTCACTGGGGGGAAAAAACCCCACTTATCACTAATCTTATTTATCAAGATCAGAAAGACTTACACATCAGTTTGGCTGTAGAGCAGTAGTAGTTTTATGTCCCATTAACTCCTTGGGATTGCTCACAACACGTGGCATTAAACATGCACATAAGTCTTTGTGAGACCCAGCTTTAAAGAGGCTTGATCTTCTAGATTGGCTTTGTGTTTTTTCAATTCCTTTTTGCTCTTTAGCACCATTTCTCTTTATTAACAAACTCACTGGCAAAGTTATATTAATCTAAGCAACTCTGTAGTGAAGCTCCCACCCACTGATCTTTAGCTATTGATCTGGCTTTGCCTTTCAGCACTAATGCACCCTCCCTTGTGGTTTGTGACAAGCTGCAGCAACTCAGTGCAGATGGTAAAACAGATTCTTAAATATTGATTTGAGGCTCCACTTTTAAAAGCCATGCTCTCTAGAGGTATTGATGAGAAGCCTAGTTTTAATACTGGGTCATTGGATAAAGGAATGCTCTATGGTGGGTGAAATTTCAGACTCGTGGTGTGAAGGTAGGGTCAGAATTTTGCTTCGAGTAAAAGAAAGAAAATGAGATGTGGAAGTGACCAGGGCACAAAGAGGTGCCCTCTGAATTATATAAAAGCGAGTAGAAAATTGAAATATAAAACAATACTTCTTTTTAGTTTAAAGCAGGATAAATAGCTACATGCTATGGTAATGTAAAATGTTAAACAAATGTGTTTCACAAAATAATTGTGTTTTAGATTGCTTATGAAAGCAGATTCAAAAACTTCCTCTCCTGTATAACCATATTAATCAGTGTAGACCAAGAAGGCAAGATTGTCACATTAGCAGAATATTCTATTATTGAAAGAGAATTTCCAAGGGAGATGAATGTATCAGTGGATTGGTTTAATACAAAACAATAAAACATTCAGAGATAGTGAAAGATAGAGTAAATAATAATGGTAAATCAAATTATTATCATGAATAATGAAGCTAGAAGGTATAAAGAGACCATGAATTTCAATGGGAGCTTGCAGTTGGGCTTGATTCTCTTAGAATGAACTGAGGTACTCTTTTGCATTAAATTCTGAAATAGATTTTAAACAGTTCATAAAAATGACCATACTTGGGCAGACCAGAGGTCCTTCTAGCCCAGTTCTGGCTCTCATATTGGCAGTAGCAACAGAAAATGTAAGAACAGACCAAGTATAATCTTTGCCCTCTGCAATTTGCAGCTGGAAACTTGAGGTTCAGGGACTTTAGTGGAAGTGAACTTAACTGCATTCAACAATACTGAAATGGATGTTTGGGGTTTTTTCTTTCTCTGAAGTTGTGCAGTTACTCTTGAACCTGTGTGTATTTTTTACCATTCACAGTATCTTTCAGAAAAGTCTTTAGTAGCTTAATTAGGTATAGTATGAAGGACCATCTTCTCTCTGCCTGCCCTGTCCTAGTTTCGCATGGTGACCCCTACTTGTGGATTGGAAGAGACAGTGTACAAAGTGAACTGTCATTCCCTATTTATCCTTTCCATGCCGCTCTTAATTACAACCCCCTCGGTCTTTCCTAGGTTGAGAGACTCCAGTCTATTTAGCCATTCCTTGCATGGAAATAATTCGGTACTTCTGGTCATTTTTATTGCCCATTTTTATGTCTTCTTGAGATCTCTACCATATTAGAGATAAGCCCAGAACTATGCTTAGCTCAAGATGTAGCATTTCTTGAATTAAACAGCACAAAAAAAAAAAAAAAAAAAAAAAAAAAAAAAAAAAAAAAAACACCAAACTTTCTGTGTTGAACATTAGTAACAAGTGTCATGTATTTTAAAAAAGAAAGAATATTAGTATTTCCATAGAAGCTCAAATGAAATTTAGTTCAGGTTTTTGATGCTAAATGATGAAATGTATGTGGTAGAGCAAATCACAGCTGACCTGGGAATAGTGCTAATTTGCCATTTAAAATATTATAGTTCAAGAATTTGTTATTTTTGTTAGTTTTTTTTTTATTTAACATCTATTAGGAAAGCATATTTGTTCTTCCTCCTTTTCTTCCTGTGGCTAGTCTGTCAAGACCAGTGAAATCCCATACATTTCGAAGTACTGTTTCCCAATATGTTCTAATCAGGTATTGCAGCCATTTTCATTTGGGATCTGGAATTAAATAAGGATTTAGTTCAAATGGTAAATTATTTGGCCTGAGACTGAACCCATTTTGTGTGTTTATGAAATTAAAGCCCAGTGAGGGATTACCTGGTCCACCACTGGTATTTCCAGGTCCAGTTGAAATTCACCTGTTGTTTGTGTACCAGTACAATCCAGAGGTTGATCTGTAATAAGTTCTTAATTTAGTCTAGCTGCAGTATGTTTATTTGCTTATATAATAAAAATGAAAAATTGTTTTCCCTGTCATGTTCCATCAACTTTGTTAGCCCTGGTCTCTTCCATCCTCTCCCTCTCAGTAACCACACTGCCTCTGTTTCCTCTGTTGCCAAAGTTGTTTTCATCCCTTTGTAGCTGTGACCCTTGAACAGGAACTGGATCATTTTCTATGTCCATTAGCTGTCTTTGGAGGGAGGGAGAGATCTATTTCATGGTGCAGGATTTCCAATTATTTTAATCTAAGTAATAACAAGTGCTAAAAAACCAGAAATTTCCAGAACAGGATACAAACTATAAACAATATCCTCCTAAAAAAAAATAAATAAAAGCTTTAATAAGTTATTATTTGTTTGTAAGTAGAAAGAAAATAGGGTGTTTTTTTTTGGTTTTTTTGTTTTGGTTTTTTTGTTTTGTTTTGTTTTGTTTTTTTTTTTTTGTTTTTTTTTGCTAGAGAGAATGAGCCTTTAAATCTGTCTATAAATTTATCCTGTGACTGATGGAATTTCTTACAAAATCCGTGGAGCAGATTTCTCTTCATTTTCAAGTTTTCCTTCTTGTGATGATTTCAGGAGGAATACAGGATTTTCTATACTATGTCAGATTGTGACACTGCACCCACCATAGAAGACAATTTTAGCATTATTTTTAATATTTCTTAAAGTTCACATATGCCAGAATTTACACCCTGCAATGATTAAAGCTCTGCCCAGCTGCTCGTTTAGAATTGAACTTGAAAATTACTTTGGGTTAGATTTTGTTTTTCTTTACTGGATGAATTTTTTCCAATAAATAGTAGTTTCAGGTGTGTGGAATCAGGCAGTTTCAGTGTGTTGAATTAATGAGAAGTTGAGGTGGCAGCACCTGTGACCCCCAGAGTGCAGATGACAGCCACAAGGTGTTAGTGTACCACACTTCTTTTGGCTACTGCCAGAGGCACCTGCTTTCTTTTGGCCAGTGTCAAGGAGGGAAGCTGTGAAATGGACCTTTCCAGCTCCTCTTGCTGTTCCTGGCCATTTTATTTATTTAACTTTAGATATCTCCATATTAGAGATGCCTTTCCTATCCACTGGAAAAGGAATATTTCCATTCTGCATTAGATCAGAGAAATTCACAAGGAAACAAGAATATTTTTTTATGAGGGATAAGACTTTGTTTTTCAGCAGATGGTACTTCCTTTTAAGAAAGAAGCAGCATATTTTTATGCTACAGATTTTCTTCAGGATTCAGGAAGACAGTGCTCTGGCAACTATCCTTCAATGAACCCATCCTTCTCTGCAAAGTCTGGACTTCCATAAGAAGCTACTGTGGCTTTTAACTTCTGAGCTGTGCAGAAAGGAATTGAGGATTTTTTTTTCCCTAAGCAGACTGCCCAGTTTACCCATGTGTCTGCTGGTGGCATAAGGGGCAGGAACAGTGTCTTCCTGGCAGGCTCCTCTTTAAACACTGGCTGCACTCAGAGATATGCTCTGCTTTCCTCAGTAATCCCATGATACTTCTCTGTGCCAGAGTCCTGTCACATTTAAGTCAGAGCAAGTGTCACGTGAGAACTCAGCACATCATGTCATCTGTGATTCCTATGTTCATTAGGTAGCTAGAAAGATAACTTTGTGTCTTTCATGTAATTAGCACTGTGACCATTATCAAAAACAACAGAAATGAAAGTTAAATACCCTTTTTTTAATGGCAGGTGATTTTATTAAGAAATTAATGATGAAATTAATTAAAGAATATAATAGAATCTGTAATCAAATATCAGTAAAGTTTAGATCTAAAAAGATTTAGATATAGAGAAGTAAGGTAGCTTTGAAATCTCGTGTTTCAAGTATTGATTGCTCCCGGGCACAAGAGCAGCCTCTAAAAGATAAGTCTTAACAGTAATAAACAGAAAATGTGTTTTGGAAACCAAAACAGACTCATGGCTTTTTCCTTTCAGCTTGGAGAGGTCAGGGCTGAATTTGAATTGCTTGCCTGAACTGAAGTCCAAGTCACAAGGCTATCACTTCAGCTTCACTGCTGTTCTGTCTCCAAGTACTCCACTTGGATTAGGCAAACTGAAGGAAGATTGTGCTTTTTTGCAGTATGTGCATAACCTTATGTTGATGCTAAACCAGAAATAGCCAAGCCCCAAGAACACTCTCTCACCTGCATTTCCTGAGGCTAATGCCTTGTTCTGGTTGCTCAGGCAGATGCAGGTAGTTGCTAAGCTTTCTCTTCTTTTCACTGGGAGCTGCTCCTGAATTTCCTGTAACAACTTTCCTGTGCTGGTTATGCTGACTAGAGGAACTATCTCCAAAGAATTGCTGCTACTAAAATTTCTACTGCTGTCTTTCTCTCTGTAGTGATATGAGGCTTTCATGCCTCTGTTAGTTCCACAGTTAATTAATCTAAGTCGTTCTAATACTTAATACAGTAAGCATAGAAAAGCAATAAATGGGGCAGATAAAGAATGAAGTTGTTTAATCTCATTAATTAACAAAATGCAGAATATTCAGGTACAAATATCACTCCTCTTCTAATCACTGGGAGTTGGATACGCCACATAGAGCCAAGAAAATATATCTAAGCTATAAATGAACGTGTAGTTCAGTTAGAGTGGGTCTTGGTTTTTTCTTTCCTGGTTTTAATAGCAGCTTCACATCATAATTAGGAGGATGAAATTCCTGCCAGCCAAGTTTGTACTTTGGACAGATTAAAGGGAAGAGGTATGAGAAATGATAATTGCTTTGTGCTCATCAGACTTCTCTTGAAAATCTGACAGGATAATTACAAAATACCTGCTTTGCAGAATGTCTAGGCAAAATTTTAAAGAGCTATTTAAAGTTGTTCATTTACAGTCTATCTGAAAAGTTTTTTACTCTTTTTGAAGTAGTTCATTACCATTCAGATGTGTGGTGCATGTTTAAATATAGACCTTATTCTCAAGTGCATGCCTGGCTGCATTCCACTGCCCACCCCCAAAGAAAATTGCCCATAATTTTTTGCATTACCCCACATACTTCACCCACGTACTCACCCTTAACTTTCAGCAGAACATTATTTCACCTAATGGAAACTAACCTTGTTGCTTCCAGCAGTCTGAATCATAGTCATGGATGAAATAATTGAGAGAGAAATGTTCCAATGGACTATACAAAAAACTTCATTTTGACTGACAGTAAAAAGTTTTTCTGCTTTCAGCATGCTTTCATATTTCATCACATGGCTTTTCTTCACCTGCTTTTGAAACTTGAAAATGAAGCTCACTAAATTGCCAATTTTCAAAGAATATTCTAGGCATATGTCCCAAAACCCTACGATTTTCTGAGAGTTAAAGGACCCTGAAAGCCAGACCTTCTACTGAAGTTTACCACAGAGGTCAGTTGGATCACAGGGACACAGATACCTGCAGAAAGACAACAGAATTGCTCTAAGCACCCCTGATGGAGGGGTAGAGTCATCCAGTACCATTCTTATGTACAGCTGAACAGGGATGACCAATCTCATAGCTACAAGAGCTGGATTTTCACGTATGAACATCGTGTAAGCAATATTTCATGACCTGATGCCTTGTCAGATCACACTGAACCGCTGACCATCCCATTAAGGGAGTTCAGTGCTTTCCAGAACTGTCAGCAATTGCACACCAACTATGTAGTTCATGCACCCACATGGTAAAGCCAGGTCTATTTTATGCTCACCTCTCAGGAAGAGGTAATTGCAATTTGCAGTTGCTTTTTAGAATTCTCGTCCTTCATCTTGGATGCCTTCAAACATGACCAGTGCAGCCAGGCCAGCTGGTTCTGGCAAGCAGGGCAGGCTTTGAGAAGCCACCTCTCCCAGGGGTGGCAGGACATGTGACACCACATGTACACACCTTTCATGTGACAGGGACACCTGGATTTTGGGTATGTCGCGAAGCGGGGTATGCAGACCCCAGAAAGGATGAAGGATGAAATGCCTTGCTATAGGTATCTGTAATCAACTGAACAGTGTATTTGCATAGTTTCCCAAAGTCGTGCTTTGATTTCATCGTTATAACATTAATCATTGTAATGTTTGAAGCTTACAGTTTGTATTTTTATATAAAGTTAAAAGAATTAATTAAGTGCTGGATATACAATTCATTCTATATCGTGTTCCTTGGTAGATTGAATTACATATTTCACAAGAAATGCACACTTCAGATTTTACAAGAGAGCATTTTTATACAATTCTGATTTCTGTCTTTTGCTTCTTTTTCTTTGAACAGTTTATGAAGAACCAGAAGACCCCAGTAACAGATCATTTTTTTCAGAAATTATCTCTTCAGTGTCAGATGTCAAATTCAGTCACAGCGGTAGATACATGCTTACAAGAGATTACCTCACTGTCAAGGTTTGGGATCTGAACATGGAAACAAAGCCTGTAGAAACGTACCAGGTAGGAATCACCTATGTCTTAAAATGCAACATTACAAAAGGATCTCAGTGTTCAAAAACTGGCTGTTTCTGTAAACTTCTCATAACCTTATCTGAGAAGCAGCAAGCTAAGAGAATCAAGGTGGTTAAAACCCTCACAGTGGCATCCTTATAGCAGGAAAAGGGCAATTGCAGCATTAGTAAGGAAGTCTAAAGCCTGGGGAGTCAAGGTAGCACTCCCTGTGGATTGGGCTCTTGAAAGAAATGATTATTCTAACAAGAGAAATCATCTCTTCACTTTGGCATCTGCTTTCAAATGATGTATTTCACTACTAACATTTAAAAGGAACTGAGGGAAGAGATTCTGTGTGTTGCTTAGCACTCTGCTCCTGGTGGAACTGCTGAAAGTTTACACCTTTGTCATTTCAGAGCTACTTTTTACAACTTGATCTGTTTCTCCCTTGTGCCTAGCTCTAGAAGTGCTCCATGTTAAACCCTGGCATCACCACTGACACAGCAGCTCACAAATGCCAGACAGACACATCTGGTTGCCTGAATTCATTGAGATATTATCCAGACAAAATGCCAGTGGCTCCAGCCAGCACTAAGTTTGTACTCTGACATCTGTTACATTTGGCAATAGAGGGCTGAGCTTACATTTTTTGACTCTGGCTTGAAGAAGGAAAATATGTCTGTGACACAGAAGCTGCTTGTTATGAAAATGCAGTAAGAAAAAAAATCCGTTACCTAAAAAAGTGTATGCAAAGTAGGAAAAATGTCATTCATCTGGCTTGTGCTGCTCACTGAGAGACAATCCTGTGCTGAATAAGGCCCTTGTTTTCTGTGTCTAAATAATAGCAGGTGGGATACAGTAGCTCACAGTAATTATAATTAAGATTGTTTTTTTAAAACCATGATGAGAATTTGGTCGCATTTCTTGTCAAAACAAAACAAAAAAAAAAAATCCAGTATTTTTTACCTAGCATTTAGTAGACAGAGTGGGCTCTAGTGTTTTACAATGCATACATTTCGGTGGAAAATGTTCACTGCTCAGTGTCTTAATATTGGAAAATCTGAGCCTGTTTGCCTTTAAGTATACAGAATTGGGTTTTATCTTAAAATGACATTGCATTAAATGCTGAATGTGTTAGAAATGTTGATATGCTGTGAAAGTGGAGTGGGAAGGTAAGGCTGAGACTATGTTTTGTATAATAGAATAGAATCTCAGTTTTGGGGAATTTAGGTAATATATTGCTTTATACCTATGCTAATTTAGTAGGCAGCCTTGTCCCTGGAGAGGAATAGCTGGTCAAGCCAACCTGTTTGTTTTGATTTTGAAACCTGCTTTTATTTCCTCATGTAGACAGCTGTGAAACAAGCTGGTCACTTTTAAATCAGTCTGGCACCCAACAGTAGGGCCAATTAAAGTTATATTTCTTCATGCTGAGATGGGGAAAAATGAGTACTGATAATTGCAATACTGAAAAATGAGTACTGATAATTGGGGAAAATTGAGAAGTTTATAGAAAAAAAACCCAAGACCCACAACAACAAAACCCCGTATATAATATAAAAAAAAAAAAACATACAGCAAAATATAAGAGTGTTCTTAAATCTTTGGGTTACCCTTCACATTCAAATATTTATCCTTGTAAAGATATGTAATGTAATGTAATACATGTGTTGCTGGGCATTGCAGTCAACTAAAGGAGAATCTGTAACTAGGGGCCTTGGGAAGCCAATAGCACAGAATTCCGTGGGATTCATGTGATCCAACTGCTCTGAGAACCTTTCATGTTTTTAAGCTACAGAGAGTAGAGAATTCTGTCTTAAGAAAAAGTGGTTTAAATTACTCCCCTAAATAATTTGTCTTAGAGATATCTCTCACAAACCTAAATCTCATATATAAACTTGGCAATTTCTCAAAAGGTTTTTTTGGAGTAGATCACTGTAAGGCAACAAATAAACCTAACATTTTCAGTTATGTATCCACATAATTATGATGACTATACATCATTAAAAGATCAAAAGGTGTTCATTAAAAGACTGATTTTCTCATTTCATCCACTGCATGGTAGGCACTTAGATATTGCCTAGCTGCAATAGTGAGGATCTCAACATTAGACTTCACACAGAGTTGTAATAAAGAGCAGAGTCCATAACTGTGTTGCTTCATTATCAGCTTACAGTTTTAATATTAAAAACCCAACACACAAAAATGAGTTCCTCATACAGGTTCTTTTTTGTATCAATGCTGTGGCTCAAACAATGCTATTGCATAGAGCAGCTGCTGCAGCCCTGCTGAGCACATTATCTGCTGACAGTGTTTCAACATGATTTTCTTCTGTTTGTGTCACACAAAGAAAAAAGGGCAGAGTATGGTCACTGGACAGCACTAAAAGAGCAGTGCAGTGGAATGGCCAGAGCTTGAATGCTGCAAGGCAACCCTGCCTAACAGGTTACTCTTCTGATGCTGCCAGGTGAATTACCCCAGCAGAAGCCTTAGGAGCAGCAAGATGAGCAGATTCATAGCTGGTTAATGGCTTGATCCAGTTTAGGCAGGGTCTGTAGCATAGGGATTTGGACCAATGTGTCACCTACCTGTGAAATTCCTGGTAGTGTCTATTCAGTCCCAATAAAATAGGTCCCTGCATAGCTGTGTTGCTGTGTTAGTCCAGAGCACAGAATTGCTAGATAATTCCATGAGGGTCAGATCTAAAACATTGCAGTGAAGGAAAGGTCCTTGGTAATTAGTGAGGAATTAGTTTGGTTTGCTTTCAAGCACTATTGATATGTGGTAAGAACAAGGTGTAACAAACAAGGAAAATCGATTTTACCCTCAGTTGGTAGAGACAGATGAATATGCCAACGTTCTGACTCTTTCTTGTCACTGACTCTGAGGGTCTGAATGTGCTCAAATGTGGTACTCAAAAGATCCACATAAGGAACAAGGTGGTTTCCCAAGGCAGTAGGGTGAGTCTGGCAGTCTTGACAAGGTAAGACATCTGAGAGACGAATTGCAAAATCCTTTTTGACAAAGCTGATAGAAAGGCACAGCTCCAAGCTGTGGACTTGGACACACTTTGCAAAGGGTGTGTACATGACAGTGGTCATGACAGATGGCTGCTGGAAATGGTAACAAGAGAAAGACCTAGAAATGACAGTCACAGAGGCAAATGTGAGCTACTTCCTTCTGTCTTACCCAGCCTTTCTATTTCTTCCAAGTATTGGGAGCTCACAAGCATGACAAAGGAAAGAATTCCAGTTCTGTAACATATTACACTGCTAACATAAAAAGGTTTTAAGTAAAGAGAAAGGAAAGGATTTAATTACAGAGTGTAGGAAACTGCATCAATAGTAAAAGTGTTGTGACTCACTGTGATGGTAAATGCATTTAATTGTGGAATGTTCTATCTGCCATTTGCCAATTAATTGCTGTATAACGCATTATCTGTTCATAAACAGTTCAGTGTTCATTTATTAATGAAAATTTGTCCATAACTAAAATTTATAATCCTTAATAATCTTACACTACAAATGTTCTTTGGGTACTGTACAATTTGACTATCAAAAATGGGTACGTTTAAGGAAAATCCAAGTGAAAGGTCATTTTCCCTCATCTGGTCTTGATAGAAGTTATTTTACTAGAAAAAATGTTTGTGCTCTCAGGCCAGAGGAGGATGCTGAGCATCTATGAGCAGGAACAGTTTCACTTGCAAAAACCTGTAACCTCAGGATGTCATAGCTAAAATACCCTTGGGCCATTGGATTGGTGTGTTTCTCCAGGAGGTCACCTACTTTGTTTTACAGTTTGTAAGTTGTAAGTGCATTAATAAATTCATCTAGGCAGGGATTTTCTACCTTATTATTTCCTTATGGAATAAACCAAATAATCCAGAAGAAAAACAAATCAAATTAAGAAAAAAAACTGAAACAGTTTGTATGAGATCTCTTTATGATAATCTTTGTTCAGCAGAGATGTGTGGCCTAGAGGAGAGAGATCTTCTGCTGGGCAGTCTCACTTTTATAGTTAGTGAGAATTTGCAATGTTTTTAAGTCTTGGCCAAACAGGAGAAATCCTTGGGCTAAATTAGTGTTCTTGTTTGCAGCCTGTGCAACTACAACTTTGTGCTGTATTTGACTTCTAAAATACCTTACAAAAATAAATGTAATACCAAAAATGTTCTTTTAATAGAGCCAAGTTCTTTCTGCCATAAGTGAGAGTCCACTTGGAATATGGCATTTTTGTTACTATTTAAATTAGATTTTTTGCACATTAATTAGCCCATCTAGGGTATCAGCTGCTGAAATGTCTCTGGGAATTAGGCTAGCAGTGAGAAAATCACCCAAGCAGGAAACAAATATGTTGAAGAGGGGTGGTCTGCAGCCTGCTGAGGGAAGCATGTTTTGTGCCTTCCTGCAGCAGTAATTCTGTAGCACCTGGTTAACTGGGCTGTGGAAGAGGACAGTTAGTTTCTTTGGAGCTTAAACACAGTATCTTCTGCAGAGCTACCAATCTATGCAGCATATTTTGAAAGTGAACCTAGGAGATAACACAAAAAAAAAAGTGAAGGGCTGGTTGTGGATTTTTATATTTTCTTTGATTTCAAGAATAACAGTTATTTTCTTTAAAACAGGTCCATGATTACCTTAGAAGCAAGTTATGTTCCCTCTATGAAAACGACTGCATCTTTGACAAGTTTGAATGTGCATGGAATGGATCAGACAGGTAATCAATCCATCCTTCTGTCCATCACTGTCCTCATTTAGCAAAAGACCTCCCATATGATGGGAGCAAACTGAAAGTGGTTACAGGTGATTATTTTCCACATCAATGTACAGAATCACATGCCAGTGTTTGGGTTGATAGATGTTTGGATGTTTGTGCAGTTGTGTCTCTGCTTTAGAAATGATGTATGCCTTAATAACCTTGGCTCTTGCCTCAGGGGAAAAAACTCTTCAAATTATGTCCATTTTCACCCACATCATAAATAGGCTGCAAAAGCTAAAAAGAATGGTGCCAACTCACAAAATCCCAGCAACACACTAAGGAAACTTACATGATCCTGTATTTGCACATGAGCTACCCCAGAAATTCAGTTCACTTACTGGAAATGGGTTTGAGGAAGGACCATCACAGGCACCCACTGATTCTCTACAAAATGCTTCCCAGGGACACTTCTGATACCTCCCTCCATCAGAGCAGTCCCTTTCCCCATGCACTGATGGAGAGATTCTTGTTTTTATCTTGGACATTGTATCTTGTTGGACATTTTAATGAGGAATACTGGAGCAAGTCAGAGAGTACAAGCAAGGATTGAGTGGGCTAGTGCCCTAATGCTGGCAAATGGTGGCAGTACTTTGTGGAGCAGAAATATGGTACAGGAATAGCTGAGCAGCCAAGAGGACTGGGTTAATAAAATGGATCAAATCCAAGACTATAATTCAAGGTGAGGATTTTAGTTAAAAAAAGAGCACAAACCTTCTTCTTAGCAGTTGGAAACAGCTCTCAGGGACATTTGTATGCTAGGTGACTTTGGAAGGGATTAGCAGTCTACAAAATGCATGTGGAAGAGAGCACAGGAGCCAATACTGAGTGACACATAGTGACTCCTGGTTCATCAGAGTTAGGAGCCAAGAGGCAGAAGTTTGGCACTGAGCCTAGAACTGCTCCTTCAGCTCAGCCTCTCATTTTGGAAAACAGTCTGTCTCATTGTATTGAAGCAGGCCTGCCCACCCTGGAGTGGGCAAGGGCTGTGAAACAGGCAGTCTGAGACATCTGTGAAAGACAAATATGATCCTTGCTTGAATGGGCAAGACTGGGCTATCCAGCAGAGAAAGGGATAGTGGTGACATTATGTTGGGCTCTTATTCAAAGACCTTTGAACTGCATTTACACATTTCCTGTCCCTCATCTCCAAGGTGGATGAACTCATCGAGCAGATGGACAGCTGCTCTAAAGAAGAGAGGCCAGGACTTTGGTTTTCATCAGCTTAGCAAAAGAGAAGCCAAGATTTTACTTGTTTGTAGTAAGTATACCAAGGAGATATACATAGGGCGGAAGAGAATCTAGCTAACATAAATGTGAATGATAATGACACAACAGTGAGCAGGTGTTGAGAGTCAATGGGTAGTTATAACCCAGAAATTAGAGGTAGTTCATACCTGTCCAAACAGTGGCAGGCTATCTTCCCATCCTCAGTGGTGGAGATACAAGAACCCCAACTGTTCTGATGGTGGTGCTCAGGAAATTTGTGAAAGCAGTTATATGTAACATTGCTTAAAATTGCAAGTCTGAATTTGGAAGTGCAGAACAAGGTCTCTTCTAGTCCTGTGCTCCACGAATGCAGATCAGTATTATGCTATGCACTGGGTAAGGGGCACCTTCTCTTTGGACTACTTTCGTTTGCTCAGTTCCTCTACCTGCCCAATGGAAAGAGTCTGTCTTTGCTAAAAAATTGAACTTTAACCTTTATCATTCATTATGCAAATGAAAAAATATATATATTCCATTATCTCTAATGCCTGCATGCCAAAGTGATTTCTTTTTTGACAATAATTAACTCAGCATTGAGTATCCCCTGTGATACCAACTGCTGGCCATTTAAAATTACATAGATGGACCACACTGAGCAAAATACTTCTCAGATTGCTGTCACTGCAACTTGAGCACCAGCTGTTGTGGCTTTTTTTATGGTCAGAGGTTGGGAGTGACTCACAGAAAGTTTAGTGGAAGATCCAGGTTTTGGGGCTTTTCTCTGAAGCTCCCAAAACAATGCATGAATGGTTGTTTTAGCAGAGGGTTTTATCAGTGTGGTTACAGCTTGAGTTTGGCCCTACTAGAAATATCAAATTTAATGCATTTATTGGAAAACAGACAGTGCTAATTCCTGCCTAACTCTGGCACAGAACAACAATGCATTCATATCATGTAGATATTGGGAAACTTTTAAAAATATCCAGGATTTTTCAGGTATTTACAAACCATTTTGCTTATCCTTGATAGGAATTCCTAGTGCACTTTACAGGATGGGCAGCCACTTACTCCCAGGCCTAGAGTCTCTCTCCTCTGGCCAGATGAAGTGCTGCTGTCCTCATTAGTGTAGTAAGACCACTCTCTGGATAGCTGCCTGGTAGTAATGGAATTCTTGTTCAATATCAGGGTTTAAAGTGAGTGTAATATTTTCATTCCTACTTGACAGATCAGAAAGATCAATGCAGGGAGTAATTATTAAGTGGGAACATTAGATTGTGAGGGCTTCATTTATTGTACTGCCCAGACACTGAGGCATTATTAGTCATGCACAATTACCAAACCCGTCACTAAACACAATGTGCTGCTCTAGATTGTAAGAAACTCTCGAGTAGAGGAGCTGGAAACATTTGAGAAAAGAAAGTTTAATTTAGTTATTTCTTTTTAGGAGTCAAATGTATCAGAATTGATGCTCATATTTTGATTCACTCCTTTGAGCTCCTTGCTTTATGAGTATGACAAGTATTGCTATACATTACCAGAATATTTTTTTATTGGAGGATCATAATTTAAATAATACTTAGGTACCAGTTCATTTGAACAGTAAGGTCACTTAATTTGAGTCTCTTGGTATGCAGTTTTTAAAAAAGGACTATTACAAAAGGTAAAAATTACATATTGACAATTGTACTCCAAAGAGATGCTGCAGCACTTAGATTGTAAATCCATCTACATAACAGTAATAACTGCAGTTCTAAATGTATTGTTTTTATCTTTTGCAGACTTCAAAGCTATAACAACAATTTATAGTGACAGGATTGTTCAGCTAAAAATGAAAGTGTGTTTATTATTTAGGTGAAAATACTTTTTATTAAGTTTTGTCATTACTAAGAAGTTAATCTAGGCTATGATAGAACCTGATGGTGAGGCTGTTCACAAAAATAATCAACATACGTGAGCTCTGATTAGAACGTGATTGATGCTCAGTTACTCCAATGAACAGGAACTAATACAATCAGACAGAGCCGATCTCATTTGCTGAAGGGCACATTAATCACTGTGTACTTTGGCAACAGTGGTCAGGGGAGGGAGCCAAGCAGGGGTCTTACACTAATTCATCCAGATGAGCGTGTATTATCTGTAGTTGAGTATATTACACAAAAATCATGCTATCTTTATTGTATATACATCATTACATGACTGTGTAGAATAGGTGAGCTCTACTTATACAGCAATTTAATTTAGCTCTTCCATTCACATCCAAAGTCAAGTCTTTTAATAATGACCTGGAGGACACTGTTTCTTCCCACTGTCAACAGCTTTCAGTTTTACCTTAAAAATTATGCACTTTTGTAGCTTTTTGTAAAGAAGGTACAGAAGCTTTTTGTAAAGAGGTAAAGAAACCAGAAAAAAACACTAAATAAAACCTAATTCTACATGATAGCAAGTGAATACCTTAGTTAACTATATTTTTTTCAAGATTTCAAATAAATGGGTGTGTAGGACAGGCAGGGGCCAGGGAGACTTCTAACTACCATCATTATAAGTGATATGCTGCAAGCAGATGAGTGAAGGCACATACAACTGTTCAGTCAGTCCTTTGCTACTGAGCTGTCATTCATCCCCCTGAATATCCATCAGCCTTCACTCTAATCAGGCGGAATTGGCAGATCCCATTGGGTGAGAGTTAAGAGTCTATTCCTGTCTGGCAGCACATTCCATGCTGGAGAGCTAGAAGACACCATTTCGTTCTCAAAGCTTGGCATGTCAAATATTAGCTTGGAAGTACTTGGGGATCCCTTGTTCTTATTCCCAGTCTTACGCCAGCCAGCTGTATGAGGGTGCCACCCTGAATCAACCCTGAATCCAAGTCAAGTGTCTCAAGTTTTTCTAGCAGCCTCCTCCCCTGGTTTAAATAAATTCCTTCTTTGTGATGGGGAGTCAGTGACTTTACACAGAACAGCATACTGGAAAATTTCCCAGTATTTCAGGAGTTCATTGCTTGCAACAATGCTTCCTCCTTTCCCTTTGCTATAATAAATCTCTCTTTTTATTCCTATGAAAAATGTTTTTGAGAGTTTTTCTGGAATCAATCCTTTCTTTCATTGGGTCAGCTTGTCATGGAACCAGATCTGGTGGACCTTACATGTTAATCCTAGGAGGCTGCAAATGTTCTCTTCTGCACTGGTACACATGGCAGTGAAATACTGAAAATTTAGGGGCTCAAAATACAAATGGGAAACAGTTTCAGGTCAAAGAAAAGGTCCCTTTTCTGGGTGCCTGAGGGACGTGTTTGCTGAGATTTGCAAGTATGGGGGCAGGCTCTGGGGGAAGCTGCTCTCTGAGTCTCCTCACTTCACGCCTGCAAAGCCCAAGCCCTGCCTCTTGCTCCAAGGAATGATGTTCTGCTGCCACATCTCCACTGAGGTGCAGGGCAGCTGTGCTGGTTTAGTTTTTCTATCACCCTTAAGCAGGGTGTGTGTGGGTCCTTGAAGCCCTGCCAAGCCCTGCTCTTAGTCCTGGCACACCATCCCGTGGCTTCCATGGTCTCGTGAGCAACAGTGAAAGAGGGGAACTATGAAACAAGCTGAATTTCTCCAGACAGTAGAAATCTGCAGGTGAATAAAAACTTCTCTGCATCTGGGAAGACTAATTTGGGCCAGAGTTAGGCCAAAAATTATCAAAGAGTTGAAAAAACCCACCAAAAAAAAAACAAAAAACCAACAAAAAAATTGCAAACAAAAAGCCCTAAACAAGAAAAACAACACAAAGCAATGTGGAGCAAGTAATGGTTTGGTTTTTAAGCAAGCCTTAATTCCAGCTGATACCCCAAATTATCAGGGCAATCCCTGACATCCAGGAATGCAGCTAAATGGAGTGATTTTGATGAAGGCTGTTGTGTGCAAGAATGGCTGCAACATTTAAGAGGAAGTATGGGAATAACAAATCTGAGAAATACAGAGATATGCCAGTTCTTAGTGACTGACATGTTTGATGAAATCTCATTGCCTAAGAAGTATTATGGAATATCTCATTGCATGTTAGTAAAATGGTGAAAATCCTATTCAAATGCCTGTGAAGCTGGTGAAGTAGAGAATTTGTTGACCACTCAAGAGAAGAACTTTTTAGCAGGGAAAATCCCATGCTGAAGCATTTCATTTAACAAAGTCACTAATAAAACCAAAATATTGAGACTCAGGTGCTTAAAAGTATTAAAATAATTAAAGATGCCGAGGCCATCAGTAGTTGAGAGGCTGCTTCTGTAGACCCTAAAACTCTGGCCCTAAATTAAACATCAGTGGTACAATGCTGGTGTCATATTTAATAAAATCTTTATCCATAGGTAAACATCTACTCCTTTTGAGTATTACTGCTACAATGCAAACAGGAAGAACTTTTTTCTCTCAAATCCTTTATTCCAGACAATTTTACAGATTGAAAATTTACTTTTAGAAAAAACAACCCTACCTGAATTATTGCTGGCTACCAGATCAACGTGGCACAGAGAGAAGAAGCCTGAACTGAATGGGAGGTGTACAGTTAATGTTCTGCTAATTTGGGAACTACCTATCCTGCCCAAATGAGCTTTAGTTCTTGGGGATTTGCTGTTTCCCCAGCCTTCAACCCAAAGAAGGCAGGGATGCAAACCGAAACATGTGGAGAGCCAAGCAAATTGTCTTCAAGACTGGAGGGTAGGGGGTGAGCAGAAAGGCTGAACAGTGAGACCTACAGAAGTAAAACAAAGACTTGAAAGGGGTGGGAAAAGGAAGAGAGAAGCAGATAAGGCAGGTTTTTATTTTAAAGCTGTAGAGCAGGATACTTGGAAATTAAAGAAGAGGAGAGAATGAAGAGAGGGGGAAAGGGAAACCCATGTGGAAAATGTGGTAAAGGCAGAATCAGAATCAGAGGGGAAGAAAGAAAAAAAGAGAACAGAACAGTGACTAGGGAGGGAGTGAAAAGTCAATAAACGTAGGGATCACTCTTGTACTGGAGTTTTCCCTTTCGCCTTTTACCTTCTGTAAAGATTCATTTGTTATTCTTGGTAAAAAAAAAGGAGGGGTAAGACTGGGCCGCAGTGACCCCACATGAGGACTGACGTTTGGCAGTGAGATGCATCACTGATAAGGAGGTATGCCCCGTGTCAGTGCAGGCAGGAGGAATCAGTCACGTTTTGTGTTCTCACTCCAAACACACCTACCTGAAGAATTGCCAGGACCTTGCTTGGAGCAGATTGAACAGAGGGAGCAGAGAATACTCCTGGTGCTCTGCAGAGCAGCCCCGTGCTGAGAGGAAAATGTTCCCTGTCTGGGGCAGCACAGGAGGGTTAACATGGGCCTGTGCAAATGCATTCATGGCCCTGCAGGTATGAGATGTTGTCTCTCCTTCCAGAGCACTGGCTGGGCTGCAGAGAGTGAAATGTAGGTAGTGGTAGTCATACTGCAGCCATTGGGGTCTTTCCCTGCTTTTTTGTTTGTTTGGTTTGGGGAGTTTTTTTGGGAGGACATGAGACGTGGTGTTGTTTTATTTGGGGTTTTTTGTAGTCATGCTGCCTGTAGCTGTGGTGTTTTGAGCTGGTGCAGTCAGGCTGCAGCTTTGCTCCAGCCTGAGCTATCAGTACACTGCTCCTCAGCGTGCACTGGAGCGTGTTCTGTGTCCGAAATACCTCTGCAAGGGGGAGATGATGGCACCTCTGACCTTGTGTAGCACAGCTTGTAAACCTGCCTTCTAAGGAAAATTAAAGGTGGTTAGACAGAGCTTTTCTGGGCTGCTACCTATGAAGTAGTGTGGGCTGTTTTAAATGAGGGGCTTTGGCTTCTTGAACCAGCCTCTCCTGCAAGGGTTTTGTGCAGGCCCTTGTCATAACACTGCTGTGCAGAGCAGTGTCTGGGAATACAGAACAGACTCTTCCTACATTGAGCTACAATTTATATTCCACTATTAAAAAAAAAAATCTCCTTATCACATAGACTCCATTACTGTACATTGTATTTTCCTGAAGAGGAAAAAAATTGCTGGCTTACATCTAGTTTTCACTCTCTTTTATTACTTTAAGCAGCAGGTAAGGTTATAATCCATCTGTGTTTGTGACCTTGAACAAGAATGGACACTTTCTCATTTACATAATGCTGTTTTTTACTGAGCCATTAAACTGCAGAATAAATAGGGCCAACATGAAAAGTAGTCATCTACATATGTTAAAAAATAACTGCAGTAAATCCAAATGAAGAAAGCAGACTTTTAAAAATATGCAAGAGTTCAAGAAATTAAAAAGCAAATGGACTGTAAAGGCAGTTTTACTGCAAGCAAAACCTTCTAAAATAAGACCCTTAACAAACAGCTCTCTCTGCATTTGGTGCACTGGTACTCTGCCAGCATGAAAGCTTCTTCTCAGACAGTTGCCACTGCCATCAGGAGGGATACTCCTCTTTCCCCTGGGAGCCACAGCTCTGCAGCCTGTGGCACGGGGGTGCCCCCCCAGCATTATAAACCTGTTTCAAAATTTTGCCTGGGGGAAAATATACAGATGGACTGTGTATGTTAGTGCTGAGATATGAAATAACCTCGACTTTTTCATGTTGCGAATAACCGTTACAGCAGGAGCTGTAATGACAAGACATCGTGATTTGGAAGGAATGAAACATTTGATTTACTGCTGTTGATTCAATTTCTGAAATGGGCACTAATCTTGATCAATAGGCTTTCTGCAGCTTCTGGGATACATTTTATCAAGCTGTCACACTGACTCCTGTTTTTTAGCTTGTGAGGTTGTTAACTTGTGCCTTGCTGGGCAGGATTGTGCCAGGCCTTTTGCAGGTGAGAAGGAAAGGGAAACCTCTCTGCAGGCAACCAAGGCAGGTCCTGCAGCTGGAGAGCAGCAAGGAGCTGCCTGCCAGGGCTGGACAGGGCTGCGTGTTGACAAGTGCCCCTGTGCATCCCCCCAGCAGCGAGCTCCCTGCAGCCTCCATGGGATGAAGGCTGTAGGTGAGCTCTTGCCGAGGGCAATGTGTGCTGGGTTTCTGTGCTGCACTGTCAGGTTTTGTAGCAGTTCCCTTGGCACTCCAGGAGCTGCACAGAGCTCTGTGGGATCAGCTGCCATCAGGCTGCAGTATGCCATCAGCAGACATGGAAGCAGGGCGGAGCTGGGTGATCCCAGTGCACAAACACAGCACACCCACTCCAGTTACCCTGCAGCAGCACTGGAGCCTGCACTGTTCCCATCCCCAGCTGTAGACACAGCAATGAGGGGCACAGCTCACATTTGTGCTTTCCCAGTATATCATTCATTTGTATTACAGTTGCTCCTAATGGCCCCAAATGAGATCAAGGCAGCTCTGGCTGGAGGCTGTGCACACACTGTAAGGCACTCCTGAATCCAGGAGCATCTAATCTGATCAGCTAGTGAGTGTCTGTATGGTGGAGAGTATGGCTCGTGCCTGTGAGCTCTCCCATATTCTCCCATATGCTCCATGTTTCCCTGGCCAGTCTGCTGCTCAACACAGATCCCCCCCCTCAACAGCAAAGTGTGAAAGCAGCTGTCATTTGAGATGGAGGTTTGTTTATTAATGTCACACACGTCAAATATGTTCTTTTAGACTCCATTAGAAAGGCAAATAGTTACTGATTGCCTGAGTCTTAAAACTGTACAGCTTTTTCTGTGGAGACTTGACCATTTGGGGTGCATACACTCTTACAGAATTCAGAACAAAACCACCCTGTTTGGGGCTGAGATACGAGAGTAGAGAAAAGCCCTGATTTCACATATGGAAAAAGTTCACAGGGGATGAGCTTTCAAACAAGGCTCTGAAACTCATGATTATGCTAATCCAATAACCTGAGGGCCATGGATGAAATCCTGAATTCATTAAAGTTAGTGACAAAATATCCTCCCCTAGGGACTAGGGGAATGAAGCAACTGGCAATCTATTATTTCAAACTGCAAACTGATTAATGAGGTAATTTTTATACAGATTGAGGTATGTTTTTATCCTTTTCTCCCAGACCCAGAAATATATCCTGACTTGATGTTTCGTTCAGACTTCATGTAAGAGATGCCAGAATTCTGACACCAGTATGTTTATTTCTAAGAAGCATTGTAGATACAAACGTTAATGATGTCTAGACTTGCAAGATCTGTGGCTTCAGCAAGAAAAAGAGTTTCATCTGGAAAGCATTTACATGTGCAAATTCAGTGTAATTTTTCAGAACCTTTCAAAACACCCTTCTTCAAAATACTCTTTAAAATATATAATTATGTACTAAACCTTACTGTTGTATCAAAAGATTTGAAATATGTGGGCATTTTTAAGACTATTTCTGTAATCGTGGTAAAACTCAGCTGTCATTAAAGTTCCAGAGAAAGGGGAAAAGCCTGAAATGTATGATCCTTAAGCACTCATAAAAAGCTGGAGGGTAATTAAAAATAACTTACTGAAACATGTTGCTTTTATTATCTTCTGATGGGATTCTCATGATGTCAGGGAGCAGACATTGTTTGAGGTAACTGTAATTTTCATTGAATAATATGGGAGGGGAAGGCATTGGTAGAAGAAAACTCTTCGTTCTGGCAAGTACTGGGAAAACCCCTTTTTTTTCCTTACTCTTTCCCATCTGAAACAAGAAGACAGCTCACCCTAAGGTCAAACTCGGCTGTCCTGATCCAGTCATGCTGGTGGGCTTTGCACACGCTGCCGTTTAACTGCCTTTGTTGTCGCTCTCTCTCTGTCTCTCTGCAGTGTGATAATGACAGGTGCGTATAACAACTTTTTTCGAATGTTTGACCGCAACACCAAGCGGGATGTTACCTTGGAGGCTTCCCGGGAGAGCAGCAAACCACGAGCCATCCTTAAGCCCCGGAGAGTCTGCGTTGGAGGCAAGCGGAGGAAAGATGACATCAGTGTTGACAGTTTGGACTTTACTAAGAAGATCTTGCACACAGCATGGCACCCAACCGAGAACATCATTGCTATAGCAGCGACAAACAATCTGTACATATTTCAGGATAAAGTGAACTCAGAAATGCACTAGATTTATCAATATCCCTCTATATTTACAAACCAGCCTATTGAGAGTTGTAGAAGGATGTGATCTTCACAAAAATTGTGGCTTCTGTGGTGGGATTTGTAGGTTGCATCCTTTCATCCCTCAGCCTGTATCATTATTGGTGGCAAGCCAATTATTTTCCATCACTGCAACTGTATGAGTAAAAGGCACGAGTGCAAATCCAGTACCGTGGTCTGTATTGGTTCCTTTAAACAAACAGGGATATTTATGCAGTTTAGGAGTGTTCCTGAGGAGGGTTGAGGTTCCTCAGCCCCTGTCCATCCTTTCCAGGGTCTCAGTGGTTTGCAGGACTGTGGTGTTCTGGTGCCCTTCCTGCTTTTGCAGTGCACAGCGTTTACCACATTGTTAGAGCTTTTTGCCTCAATCTCTTCGTTGTTTTTTTTTTTCCAGTGCTGTTTTCCTGTCTTTCAGTTAGGCCCAGCCTGTTTGAAGGAATGAATAGCCACATCCCTGTAGAACACGTGGCACACTGGAGGGAGCTCATGAGAATTAGAGCTGGAAGCAGAATCCCTGCTGGTGAAAAGCTGCCCCATCTCACCTATCCCATTCCCTTTTTTACAATACCCTCTTATTTATTTGTTCATTTGTTTATTTGTTTGTTTATTTATTTATCACATTACTTTGTGCTTCACCTTCCCAAGTGACTAAGTGACACACTGGTATAGTTATTCAGCCAGCTTATTTTAAGAAGTTTATTCTCCATGGTTCTCTTTGCTCTATTTAAAACAATAAGTAGTATCTTCATTGTGTGAAGACTATTACAAAACTTGGCATTGCAACTCTGGAGGGACTGGCTGGTCAGACACAGCCTGGCTACCTGGCTATTCACACACAAACCCGTGCTACCACTGGGGGTTGGAGCTCTAGAAACCTTGGCTAGAAGTGCTCTCCTTGATAGCAGCAACCAACTTGAGTGGGAACAAAGTTACATCCCTGCTAGAGGCTTGATAAAGTCCCTTGTTTGCAGAATGGTTATGTTAATCCTGGCCTTTGGAGAATCCAGGCAATGCCTGGTATCTGTAGCTGTGAAAAGAATGGTACTGCGAGAGGCAGCACCACTCAGTGAATTTTAACACTTTTAAATGAGGCCACTTCTGGGAAGTCCTGAAGAGAAACACAGAAATTTGAAAAATCCAAACCTAACAAAACCTTCCTCCACAGAAATGCTGTTAGATCTATCTCTGTTCTGTAATGATGAGTGACATAAATGGAAAAGGAAAGTACACACAAAGTAAGGCATGCAGGAATGGTACAGGAACGGTGCAGTGGGCAGGAAGTCCTCTTAATCCAGGAAAAGAAAGTTCTGCTGCACCCTTAATAGCTCTGGCAGAAAATTCAATATCCCAAAGGATTCCTACTCTAACCATTAATAAAAGAGCACAACTCACATGACCTGTTAATCAGCCCATATTAAAACTCCTCAGAAAAAAAAGTGTTTAAGCCATTATGCACTGATTTCTTGGTAAGTGGAGAATGTACTGATGAAGGGATCTGCATGCTTTTGTATTTTGGTTTGGGGGAAGGGTGGGTGAAAATCTGCTTACAAGAAACAAAAAAAACAAAGTCTAGAGCTTTTATATGACATCTCAACACCACACCTGAAATCTGTCTGTTTGAAATTTTCTAGATCAATGCTATATATTTTGTGTGTAGAAGCACAAACACATGTGCACCAGTTTCCAGCCACATTAAACACATATGGTATGAAATGTGTAGGGTAATTTTAAAGGGAACAAAGAATGTTTGTTTTATAAAATACTGTGTGCTGTAGCAGGCATGGACAGTATATGTACATATTTATTCTAACGAAATTTAACAAAATTGCCTTTTCCTTTTCCCTTGTAAAAAGGTTTAAGAGTGTGGTAAATTGTATAGAGAACTTGTTAATGCCAAACTACTGCTTCAAGGGTGTCATACGATTTCTTTGATTTTTGTACCCCTCCATTAATCTTTGCAGCTCAAAAAGAAAAAAAAAATGCTATCAGCTCATATTGGCATTTACAGCTAGAGATACTGTAAAACATATATTTAGCTTTTAACATTCTCAAGTAAGATTCTATAGATAACTTATTATAAAGCAGAACTTAATGCAACCATTTTTTTTTTAATTTGAAGTACCTTACTTTGTTACAGCTTTGGGTACCAAAAAGACCATGTTAAAATTAAATAAACAAATATATCTTTGGAGCTTTATAAAACTAATTAAATACCCAACCAAAATACCATTAAGTAATTCTAGAGGAAACAAATAGAAACCTTTCAAAGACCAGTATTCCGTTCTTGTCTTTGACATCACTGTTACAGATCGGTTTCCTGGTTTCTTGAATGTATGGAAAGTTAACATCGTCATTGTGAACGTTTCCAATTTTCTTTCTCTTTTTAGGTTGAGCTTTCAGTGGTGTAGAGTAAGTGATAGTAAAGTTGGTAAATCTGATTGTTTTGAAAGCTGTTGTTCATGGCTGCATTTTTTGTGTTGCACAACTTAGCTAACTGTTGTTGAATAAAAATATAAATATGTTAATACCAGCTTTTTCAATAAAACTACAACCAAAAAAGGCATAAATAGATGACTTCAAGGCACAGCTTATTTTTAAGCTAGGCAAGAAAGAGTTGTTTTAGCTCCTTTTACAGAGGAGGAAGAGTCACGGGGATCAGGACACGGAGGGCAAGCTATTGTGGGAACTTCAAGTGTTGTGGCAGGTGGAGGGGGGAATACATGCCCTGAGTGGGATTAGGGTGTTGTATGATGAAGAGTGTGGGCAGCTGTAGCAGAGCTGGAAACATGCTTTAGGTTCAGTCCCAGGACCAGCTTTTTCTTTTGCTCCTAGCCCAACCTGGACTTAAGAAATCTTGAGTCTCCGTTGCCTGCAGATGGAATCAGAGGTGTGCAGTGTGAATTGACACATGAAGTCACAGGTGAAAAAAATGGCATTGGTGTTGTCACCAAGACTGCGGGAGAAACGAAAGCCCTCCAACAACATTTTTAGTGTTAGAGAATCAAGGCATTACTTTATTCCTGGCCAGGATGTTGTTCTGGCCAGGACATGGGACACAAATAATTTCATTCACACATAGCCCAGGTGTGCAGAGAAAATCATTCCATGACACATGAATTTTACCAGATTTTTCACAGACTTTATACAGTCAAGACCCATAGAGATTCATTGGTTTGATGTTCATTGGCTCCAAGTTATGTAGATCTTGGTATTTGGTTTCCAGCTGGATCTGGATTTTTTCACCTCTGATGTTAATTAGGTCTTCACTCCATGATTTCCTTATCAGTCTTTTCTGGTCCAGGTGTCTCCAGCCATGCCAGGGGGCAGCATCTGAGGTAGATGTCTGTTGATGTTCTGCTGATGGTCATTATCTTTTTGGGTACCTTTTGGGCTACTCACAGTCTGTTGAGATGTTAACCTCATCAGGCCTTCACCTGGTGGAACAATGCTCTGGAAAGGAACTAATTCCCTTCCCCTGGGGCAAAGGTGAACACAGGTTGGACTCAAGGATATCAAAGGTCTTTTCCAACCTAGTTCGTTCTGTGATTCTGTGAAAACTGGCTAAAGTTATTAAAAAAAAAAAAAAAAATTAAACTTGGTATATTTTCCAACAGCGTCATCACTGGCCAGGTTTGAGACCTTCCAACCATGGAAGCGCATCAGGGGCATCAGGGATGTGGCCAGGCCAGCCTCCCAAGTGAGACAGATCCTGGCCCAGGTAACAAACCAGAGTGCTGCCAGCAGAGCAACATCCTGCTTTCTCCTGCCACTAGATCTCTCCCACAGGGGAAATAAAATATAATAATAAAAAACAAAAAAATGCTGGCTTGGCACACACACTTAAGGTAGGAAACCATTCTCTTTCCAGACTGAGCTGATGCCTGACTCTCCGTGGTGATCCTGACTCTTGCTCCAGATGTGGGGCAACTCTTTAGAATTGTGCCAAGGCTTGTGCCCAGGGTGAGAAACCTTCCACCATCCCTACACACGAGTTAGACATTGAGAGGCTGAGGCCTTTTCCTGGATGCAGACCAGAATAAATTTGCCTCAGCTGTTACATGAGGCAGAGCCTGGCTTTGCACAGCTCTCCCAGAGCTTACATGCTAATTTTTTTCACCCCTTTTTGGGAAGACACAGTCAATCCCACTCATTTAGATGGACAAATATGACTAGGCACTGAAGAGAGAAATCTCAGCTGAAAATCAACACATCAAGCATACACTATTTACCTTTCCAGTTTCCCTTTTCATCCCCAAATACCCAGTAGAAGCAGGAGCCAGATGGCTCACTAACATGCTTTTGAAATTTTCACACGCATACTTAGCAGCTACATACAGCAATTTATGGGAGATTGGGGCTTGAGGGAGATATTGACTTGAGCCACCTGCTTCTGCTGTTTGCAGCCATGAAGTTGTCCTGCTTTAAGCCTGTTGGAGCCTTTCGTTGCCCCTGATGAGAGGGCAAGTGGAAGGATTGTTTGCCTTTATACCCAATTTTCAGTAACATTATTATCAATTTGCTCCCCCTCCCAATAGGAATTATTTTCCATTTGCAGTCTTGTCAGCAAATTGTATTGAGTCTAAAATTAGAGCATAAAGTAACTTGCCTTGCTCTTGTGGCAGAACCAGGATTACTGGAATGGGCCTAATTTTATAGGGATGGGGTATGTTTCTTAGGCTTTGTGAAACCATTAAATGGTTTCTGGAAATTCTGTACAGGCCAGCTCTGAAAAGGTTTGCTCTCAGAGTGCACCATGAAAAAGCATTTCTTAGCAGTGAAATTTTATTTTCCTTCTCTCTTGAGTTGGATGAGGATCAAACTTCTACTCATGTCAAAGTGAACACAACTCTTCAGGTAGTTGTAGATCCTGGCCCATGATACAAAGCAGTTTATGTGGAGCACTTGACTGAGTGAACTCCTCAGTTCTCTTAACTCTGAAAGCTGCCATGAGTATGGATCAGCCAGGCAGGGTACAGCTAATTACTTGTCTTTCCATTTGCCAGTTGAGGTAGTCAATGAGTAGGACAAGGTCCTTAAACCAATAATTCCGTTATTTCAAGTATCATAACAATGCTATACATTGTTTTTATAACACGGCTGCTCAAATAAATAAACCCTACAGCAGTGACTCAATCACGGTATGCAGGACAGTTTCCTGGCCAGCATCCTTGTTTTAAAACTAGTAGTAATCATACTACTAACATGCATGTCCCATGCAATAGCCTGATCCAAGCAGATCAGCCTTAAATACAGGACCAAACTCTTCAGCTGGCAATAGGTATGTGAATATGGCACTATGTCTTTCAAGGAGAAGGATACTTAGCTCAGAGAACTCCAGAAACTCCATCACCACCTTCTTTGGCTTCATCATCATTTGTCAAACAGGAGAAACAATTTGGGGGGGGGGGGGAATCACTGTACATTATATATTTAAAAAAAAAAAAAAAAAAAAAAACACCTGAAATTGGGATTTGGGTATCAGATTGTGAGAAAACAGGGTGATATTCCTCCATTCTATATCTGTATTATAAATGCTGCCCTAGCAACACACCAGAGGGATACCCCACTGTCGATAACTTCTGCTAACACCCCAGCTCTGCCAGGTTCTTAGTTTCATTTCCCTTTGGTGAGGCTTGAACACCATGGTGCTCTGGACCACATTCCTCCTCACTTTAGTGGGAAAGTGCAGAAAGAAGCAGAGGTTTCCCAAAGATAGGAAAGAGCCTATCATTGTGATCTGTTTGCAATACAGAAGGTGAGGCTCGCAGAAAATTTATGCACATCTTGGACTGCCTTGTGGAAGAGGTGGGGAGGAAAACATTGCTGGTTCAATTATCATCCTCTGACATCTCTGCTAACACTTTTCCAAGATGAGCAGCTGCACTCTCTGTTTCTCACAGCTATTGATCTGCAAACCCAGAGAGACATTGCTGCATCAATGGAGCTCTGTCAACATGTTAAAAATATTCTCTGCAACCCTCGCAGGTAAAGACTTACTTTAGCATGATATGAAAGATAAGCTGCACTATTTTATACCACCTTCCTCCACATATTTTCTAAGGCTTCCTTTTAAAATAATTTGGCTATTTTGAGCTGCTATTATAATATTGCTAATGAATTTTGAGGAGTCTAGTGCTACTTTTAAATCTGTATCTCGTAATCACTTTCTAGAACTACAAGAAATCTCTTGCTGCACAATTTATCCCCAAGGTCTTGTCAAACCTGTCCCAAAACCAGAATCTCCTGAGATCCACTCTTCATTATCAAGGAGCAGAGAATATGATTCTTGCTTGTGAAGGACAATTGAAGCCTGAGGCTATCTAAAGAAGGGGAAAGAAAGATTTCCCTTGCTTCCTCTGCAGAGTCAGTCCCCAGTCTTATCCTACACACTCTCTTAGCCTGTTGTGCTGCTGGTTCTCTCTGTGCCTTTCCTTCTACCACATCCTATGACTCCCCACATTCCCCCTTCTGCCTCCTCCTTCAGCCACATATAGTGGCCAGAAGTCAGTAAAACCCACCAGTTATTCCCACCACTGGACCAAGCCCAGCCCCCTGCAGGAGCAGTTTCTCATGGCACAAGGGAAGTGCCCTGTCAGCTCCCCCTCTCCTGGGCTGTCAGAGGGGAAAGCCCCATTTGCCAGTGCACTATATTTCAAGTGGAAGATCTACAGAATTGAAGAGGTTGTATCTTAGCAACCACAAATGCTTTAAGAAAGCAGTTTAACTGTTTAAACCTTCAATTATAAAATTCACCACAAAAAGGCAGCTGTTGTGCATGAGACACAAAGCCCGTGCAGCGATTCCCTGTGAGGGACAAAACTGCCCTATGCACATCCACCTGCCAAAGGCATCTGGGTGAACCTTCTCCCTTCTCTGCACAAATCAGAGGGTGCTCTCATGGCCCACACCCACATCCTTTGCTCTCCTGCAAGAAGAGGAATGGAGAAAAGGCATCTTTTTGCAGAGAAACCCTGAGGTTTTGTATATTGCTCTTATGCCCATAGGACCAAAGCAAGATCTTCAAAACTTTTCAAGAGGAAATAAAAGAGTCCCACAGTGAAAACTCAGAATGAAATAGGCATAGGGTTGTGATCACTTTACAAGAGTTGTTGTGATGCAGGATGTATACCCTGATTTGTACAGCTTTCCCCTTCCTGTTTAGTACCCTAATTATCAGCCCTCAGATACACATTTCCCCCAGTTCTTTTCTTCCAAGGGTTTGTGCAACTGGAGTCAGGCCTCTCTGCTTTATGTGGACACCCCATACCACAGCTGTTTCAAGGTTTCCTTACCATGCCTGCAGCAAACCTGGATTTCATCCTTGACATGACGAAGTTATAACAAAAACAACAGGGCATCTGCAAAAGTTAGACAATTCACCATTTTCTGGCTCAAAACCTTTCTTGCCTGCACTGCAAAGGAAGGTCTTTGCACAGTCCACAAACTTCTTCTTCCCCCCCATCTCCTTTCACTCTTATGACTAATCTTATAGGTGTAAAATTTATTTCTGGGCTAAATAGACAAATGGGGATATGAGCATCATAAAGTCACCCTAGGACAGACGGGAAAGGTGGCACCCCTTGTCTTTCTCACTCTTGCTTCATAGATGCAGTATTCTGGAGAAACTTAATATTATAAATAAAGCAAAAAAAAAAAAAAAGAAATTCTACCAGGGCAACTACCAGCCCCAAAGAGTGTCCATGCTAATGAGGACTGTGACATAAAGCACAGGCATATATTCAATGTATCCATCTGCACTTAAAGACTGTGTACTTCTAAGCTTAGACAGAAGAGCTGCCCTGGGCTAGAGAAACATCAGGCTATAGGACTGAAGCACTCCATGGAGATTCACTTTTTAAACAACAATTGAAGATCAATTGAACTGTTACTAGAAGCAGTATTAGGAGAGATTTATTAATCATCCTTTTATAACTGTAGGAAAGCATCTTCTGTAAAGAGAAAACTGAAAAATCCATTTATTGCAAAACCAATTGCTGGGCTCATCATCTGTCTGTCACATTGGTGCAAGGGCACACATATGGGGAGTGTGTCATACATGGACTGCCTTCAGTGAGCAAGTTGGTAAATTCCTGCCAGTATGTGCTTTGGACAAAATTTAAAAACAAAACCAAAAAAAACAAACAAAAAAAAAACCACCCTGAATTGTTTTGCATTGCATCTTCTCGATTGAATATGTCTTGATCTTGAAGGATTTTTTTAAAAAGATGGTTCTTTGAGTATTCAGAAAGTGATATCCATCCTGACCTTCACATGACATCTTTGGCTTTGATTCTAGACAAATTCTTGATCAGAACTTGGTCTGTAGACTACTTCCAAAGCATCTAAGCCCTATTAAAATAACATTTCCATTACCTAATTAATTGTTTGAAGCTGTTTTCAGTGATTTTTTATTGAAGTTATAGTTTGTCACCTGAGGCAACAGCATGGCTTGTTGTCGTGGAAACATCTCTGCTGTCATAGGGAGGGAGGAACAGGAGAGGAACCACAGAGGAGATGCTTTGTTGAAATGCTTTGCTCTTTAAAGTGACAAAATTATTTCAGATAAAGAGAGTCCATGCTGAGATCGACAAATACTGATTCCTGGGATATTATGGGCCCTGTGGGCTTGGTTCAAGCCCTTTCTAATTTAGCTTGACACAGCTCCTGCTGTCAGGCACTGCTGTCTCCTGTGGTTAACGGCAACATTTACAGGGCACTTTCTGTTGCCAAACTTGTTATTATTGCACAAAAATCCTGCCATCTACAAAAATAGAACAAAATATTTCTAGCAACCTGCTGTCATTTATCTATTTGATTTGTAAAAGATGAAAAATCAGTATTACAGAGTTCATCTTACTGGCCTTCACCTGGTGTGTGATCTAGCTACAAGTTTTCTACATTCCCAAATCCTTGTGTTAACTATAGTCCATGGGTATCTCAAGAAAGAGTTGCAGTTAGGTAGAAGCCACGCTGATTTAATGGAAATTCTAAGTTTATATTGATCTCTACCACAGATTTTCTCTGTCTCTTATTGTGCAGATAACAGAGAGTAAATAAAAAGGTTTAAGCTCTGATAATTTTTATTATCATGATTTTTTTTTTTTTTTTTTTTTATCTGAGACATGAAGATGCAGGAAAAAAACAGGGTTTCCACAGCAGCACTATCAGGACTGTGTTTTGTCACTACTCACTTCCTACAGAACCAGACAATGCAGATTGATGCTGACAGACTTATAAGATCTTAGAGACAGGAACATTCTCAAAACCTGCTGAGCTGCAAATCAGCCAGGCTGCACTTTTCATAAGTTTCATATGCTGTTCATTTATCATTGTGCAGTTTTTTTTATCACACAGAAAAACAGACCTGTTTCCTCCTTTTTCATAGTCTTGGATTGCAGGCACACTCCACAGTGATGCCTTTGCTTGGCATTTGTTTAACTTCGCTTCTATCTGGCAGGGAATCGGCTTCACAAATGGTTACCTATTTTTCATAAGAGGGTTTTTTTCTACCTGCATTTCCTCTTCGAAATAGAGTAAAACCAGAGCCTGATTCTTTTGTTCCTTGGCGGTGCCCTCTGGAGACAGCGGCAGAGGGAGGGAAGCGCAGCGTGAGCCTGGAGTGCCACCTGACGGCACGGGAGGCAAAGCGCCAGGGGAGGTCTCTGCCAGCTGGGGACACCTGCTCTCTGCAGCCAGGGGACACCTGCCCTCTGCCAAACTAGCAAACGTACCATTTTCTTGCAAAAAGTCCTGATAGATAAAGCAAACCAGTACAGCGAGGATCCAGGCAGAGATGTGCTCCCTCTGGAGGTCAATGCCCTGCGAGAGGACATGGCCTCCTGGATGCCCTAGGACTGGGCTTTCCGACTTTTTAAAGAGCATTCTGAAGAAGTGTAACTCACCAACAGGTGCGTGATGCTCTGTGATGCTTCTGGCATCTGATATCAAACTGCAGATGAACTGAATTTCTGCCAATAATTAATACTGGAAACATGAATTGGTAATTACCTTTGTACATCGTTCACTGACGTCTCTGTAAAGCCAAGACAGATGTCACTAACACCAACTAATCCAGCCTCAAAACAAAATGCCAACCAAATGAAGCTACAAACTTGGCAGTAAAATGAGAGGATTTTAAGTGAAGTTTAGGTTTTAGCCCATACAGACCACTTTTTCATAAAACTTAATTGGTTTTCTAAAATGCACACCAACATGTGTGCATAAGATTCATGAACAGGTTAAGAGAAATATCAGCTGACATGAGGGTGTGAATAAATCAGATGCGCTGGCAACATTACAGGAACTCCAATGGAAATAGAGCAGCTGTGGCATGAACTGTGGAGTGGTTTCCCTGTGCCTTGCTGGAGCTGCAAGGGAAGCCAGGGAGTGTTCTGTGGCAGAAGTCAGTTTATCCCGAGGGTTCCAGAGCTGGCACAGCCAGAGCTCACAGCGTGATCTACACTTCCACTTGGACTGAATCGCCAGTACTCACACAAACCCTTTCTCCCAGGCTGTAGTGCTGTTTCTGACAAACTGTAATGGTAGGTCATTCCAGCAGCTGCCCACGCCAGACCCAACACCTCAGGCTACAAGCTGGGTGTTAAATGAGATAAGGAAGAAAATTCAAATCCCAAGAGACAGGGTAGTTTCTTCTCCTCCACACCGGTGGCTCAGCTGTGATAAGTCCCCTCCTGCAAGCACCAGCAGGGTCCCACCCATCCTGAGGGGTTATCTCTGCTAATGGGCCATCTTGGACTCAATGGCACCAGCAGAATAGGCAGCTGCCACGACCTGGACCATCAAGGAATTCCAAATACCCCAGGACTCACAGCATAACACCATTCCCTTGTGAAACTCCGCCCAGAGGGAGGTACTGAGCATTCCCTCTGAACCTGAGCAGATATAACCGGGGACTTTGGACATTACCACAGCTACCACTGGATGGATCCAGAGGAGGACCAGAGCTTCCACAGGACCAGCCCTTTTGACCACAACCATCACTTCAATAGGACTGCAACCACCATTTGATAGGACTACGACCACTACCCTGACCTGCAGGGTGCCAGATTGTACTCTGATTTTGCGGGTTTAAGCCAGTTTTCTGTGTATGATTGCATTTATTGTAATTTCTATTAAATTGTAATTGTAACTTCAACCTGAAATCTCTCTGAAGGTAATTGAGTAGGGTTGATTTGTCCTGCTGGTTTACTTTCAAACCAGAACATCTTTTGGCTCCTGATATGTGGCCTGAGAGAGAAATTGGAATTACAGTTTTGTTCTAAAGCATTTGTGTATTGAGATACAAAACTCCCTGATCATCATGATGCTTGATGTACTCATGAGGGTGTTGTACTTTATCCTATACATCTTTCTGCATATGGGGAACTTTCTACCCATCATTATGACCTTTTTAAGACCAGGGGAAGAATTGTTTTGTTAATATTCTATATTTATGGCATGATAACATCAGAAGCAATGAATTTAATTTGGAATCCTACCTGAGGCCACTCTTCAGGAAACCCTGCAAAAAGATACTTCCTGCAGACATCAAAGAATCATTACCAGATATTTAATATTAAATTCATGTTGCAAAGAGGATATGTTAAAGCAAACAGTGCCAGTCTCCAAATGGCCATTGGAAATGCTCCTTGGCCTATTGGCGTCACCATGGTTGGCATCCATGCATGGATGGGGTGGGAAAAGACCTTCTCCAAGCACATGGCCCATGTGCTCTGTGATGAAACTTCAAGAAATACATACAGGGGCTGAAGAGGCTCATGACCATTTGCCAGAAGCACTTCTCAACAGACCCATCAAAGTGTGTGGAGTACAACACTCTGTGAGGCTTTGCAGGGGCCAGGGCATGGCTCACATTTTGGTGTCCAAGACCCAGAGAGGATGGAAGAGGTAGAGTTTGTTCTTGAGTATCAGCTAGAACCGTGTCCACACAAACCATGTCTAGGCCAGAATGACAGCCTAAGCCAATAAATAGCAATTGCCCCCCATTCAGAAAAAGGAATCCAATCCATCTACCTATTCTGAAGTGGCACCTGAGTAGGTGATGGGTTCAAGAGAAATTTTTATTACCTCTTCTAATAGGGACCCATTTCCGTTCCCCTTCATCCACCAATGTCTTCCTATTGCCTGACAGTGGGAGGCATGGGAGTTGTCTGACTCCTGGTGGGCCTTCCTCAAGGACGGAAGGGTGGAACTCTACCTATCTCCCTTTCACTTTCCTCGATACTCCTTAGTCTTTTAACTTCCTCCTTAAGCTCAGCCACCAGCAAAAGGAGATCATTCACCTGCTCACACTGCAGGCAGGCTTCTTCTGCCACAGCCCCTGGTACCACTGATAAGCTCAAGCACTCTGCACAAGAAGGGGTCTAAACAGATGCATCCTTTTTGGAGGGTTCTATTTGGCTACATACACTTTTACTAACTGCAGTTTTTGATCGTATAAATACCATTACTAACAAAAAAACGCAAAACCAACCAACCAACAGAAACACAACAAACAGCAAACTAAAAACCCCACTAGCAGAAGGAAACCTGCAACCCTGCCTGCACGAACTGCCACGCCACACCACACCCTCAGAGACGTGCCACGCCCCTGTTTGCCACACTCCCTAGAGCCCTCTTTTAATCACCCCGCCACTCACCGTGTATACACACACACAGACACACACACACACACACACACACACACACACACAGACACACACACGCGTATTTTTCAGTAGGATTGCAAAGATTCCCAGCTCCATCAACAGCAGATCAGCCCAGAGGAAACACCCCAACTAACTTAGCACTCAAATCACGATGTGCAGTAAAAATAATCACTTCTTGCACAGATTTAAATGAAAACTTTTGTCAGATGAAAATGCTGAAATTAGTGTTGGGAAGCTGCATTTTTACAGAAACTGCTTCATGGGGCTGCCAGTGGGCAGATACGTATCCACTTTTCTTCCATACTCATGTATTTTTTAAAGGAAGGCTATAAGGAGTGTTTCTATGTTCCTGTTCTGCTTCAAAATTTGAAGTTCAAACTTAGTTAGAGGGGAGGAAAACACAAGTTTTCTCAGTGCTTAACACTTCCCCTCAAGGGGAAGGTGACTCTCATCTTTTCCACATCAGGCTATGATTTATAAGAGGAACTGCAGGATGTGAATGATTTTTTTCCCTAGAGTAAAAGGTAATTAAAGCTTTTGAGTAATAATATGAAAATAAATGAACCATCCTAATGCATATAAACAGTGATGTGATTTGGTGTTTGGTGTCCAGGCATCCTATTTGCACGCAACACTTGCTTGAACGTAGGTGCCAGAAGCAGGTATGTTATCTCCTTACAAGTTGTCAAATTGCACCTAATTTTTGCTGCATGGATAATTATATATTTCTAACTCAATGGCATAGTTATTGGTTTTCCTTCATATCCATCTGCTGTTCAAACAATTGCAGCTGTGAAGCTGAGGTTGGAGTGCAGCTTCTTTCAACCTCCTTCAGTTGTTACTGGATGTGAGCCTTACCCTTAGAGGCTGCAGTGGGTTTCAAAAGTATTGAAAAGGTATGTACTATCTGGAAACTTCCTTTGCTTTTTCCAGTGGAAACAGAGAAGCCAGAAGGCAGACAAGCAGCTCAGTGTAATATAAGAAAGCGCTACACTAGCCCAATGGTAATACAGAATGGTTTGGGCTGGAAGGGACTGTCAACCCCCCTGCCAATGCACATGGACACCTTCCACTAGACCAGATTGCTCAGAGCCCTACCCAGCCTGGCCTCAAACACCTCTGGACAACATTCTTATTACCCTGTGTTACAAAAAAATTGCAACAAATTTCCAATTAATAACAGCTATTTTATGGCACTTAAAAGATCCAGTAGTTCACATGTTAATTCCTACAGATCTACCATTTTTTTTCCTCTGGGAGAACAAGGCAAAACTCTGCATTCTTGCCTCTTGCAAGATGCTGTTAGTCATTACAGAGTGGGCTCTTAAGTTATTCAGAATTTCTATATGTGTTGTTTTTCTGTGCTTATGGAAGAATGTACCAGTTTAGAGAACAAGCAGTACTTTTTCATTTTACATTGAAGATGAAATTCAAATGAATATTTTTTCTAAATTCTTTATATTCTAAATGCTAAAGCTGAAAGTCACAGAACAGCCGAACCTAACAGAACAGCTGAACCTAATTTAGAATTGTCAATAGCCATGTAATATCCTCCTCCTCTTTCATTAATTAATACTAATTCAAAAGACTGAATTACCAGCCTAGAGAAAGGGCACCTGCCTTTGGAACTGTTTATAATTAATCATATATTGAAAAATGAGTAAGAAAATAATAAATGTGGGAATAATTGAATAATTAACAACAGCTGCCAGATTCTGTGCCTCTCCAACCTAGAAGAGGACCGGTTTGGAACACAGAGCTGTAGCAGGAGTGGAACAAAATTATTTTGTGCTCTGTTTGCTTGCAAGGTGCAAAGTAAATAGAGGCACTCTTTGCAAAAACACCTTATTAAATTCCAGCAATTTTGTGATTGTCAGCTAAGATACACTTTAGAAAGGAAAGATTTATTTGCTGAAGGTTTCAGAACACTGAACACTACATCAACAAGATCTATCAAGTTACCATTAATGTATCCTCTTTTTCCCTAATAATTTAAAAGCAGCAAGGAGAAACACTTGAGAACTAGCATTAAAAGGCATTATTTAAAGGTCTTGAAGTAAAATTTGCTTCCTCTGTCCCTTGTGGCTGCACTGAAGAATAGAAAACATATGGAAAATGATCTTCAATGTGCTACTGTGCAAAACTTCCTACCTGTGCTGGAAGGAGGCACTTGACAAATTCAAGTATCCCCATCAATCCATCACTACAGAGCACCTGGGTTATTTTTCCTAGCATCTAGCTAATTCAGAGTTTGGCTTTGCGTTTTTTTTTTCCTTCATGTAAGTGCATAAAGGGTGATTATTTAACTTTGAATCTGACCAATACTGAGTATTTTTGAAGGCGCTCTCCCCCTCTGAGGAACCAGAGATTTTTAGCTAATAATTCGTAACAGTTATATGCCAATATCCTCTAACAACTTCCACAAAAAAGGCTGAAATACAAGTTTCAGAGTTGTTACTATGATACAGATGGGAAGTGAGGTACCAAGATTAAGCCTTTTGTCTTTAAAAAGCAACTAATTCCAAAGAAATCAAGTACTCTCCCTCCTCTTGCAAAATTTCCCACATCTGACTCGAATCACTTTTTCATTTTTAAGACATGTAACAACTCGTTCAAAATGCACCACAGTAAGTTACTAAGTTGACATCCATACAAAGGGAAAAAGCTAAAAGGAGAAATTTTAACATTAGTTCTAAATCCCAAGACTATTGCCTTTTTTTTTCCTCCTGACAAACATATGAATAGAAGTTTCACAATGACGTACGTAAGGGAAAAAAAGTTAAAAAACTTAAAATCTTTTGTGCTTGTATTTCAGAGCCAGGAAGAATGTTTGGGTATCTAAAAAGAGCCTATAGATGTTCTAAGAAAAGGAGGAGAAAGGCATAAGTTTGGCTTATTTCCAGCCAAAATGGGCCTAGGTAAGGGAAGCTGTCAATACTTGCATTTACTTGCTATCTTATTCCTTTTTTTTTTTTTTCTCCAGGTGGAAACAGAGCAGTTTTCAAAGCTAGAAGCACCCTGAAGATATGGTTTTACGTCATAGATTTTCTGATGGGCTGAAGCATGACTGTGGGGCTTTGGATGGTGGGGGCTTCTGCCGTGGGCACTGGGTAGCACACCTGGAGGTGCCTTTGGCATCCTCCCTCCCAGCTGCAGCTCTGGGTAATGCTCAAGAGGGTGCTCATAGCTAGCAAGCAGCCATTGCCTCATTGTCCCAGAAGTTTCCCCTTCTCTATCAGGTTTTCATTGCTAACCCTTCTCTCTGGTCCTGGTGATGACTGACACACAAAGGCAAAAAGAAATCTAAAGCAGGCTCAGTGGAGGAGTCAGGGAAAAGGCAAGATGTATCTGTGACGTGCAGCCACAGTGTCCAGAAAGGGTCCAAAGTCACAACAAAAGCAGGGGGAAGCACTACTTGTAGACTGCACAGCTACAAAAACTTCACCTGGCACACCAGATTTTACTGTTGACTTCAAAACCGTCATGTGCAACTTCAAGTATCTCACATCACAATAATTTAAACATTCTAAATCTTTTCAGTGGAACTGAATTTTTCAGTGGAAGCTGCTATCAGCACAACACAAACAACTGGTCACAATGTCAGAGCATAATGAACAAAAGTTTGTACTTCATGTTTATTTGCAAAATACAAGTAATTAAACAAATATTCTATTTCCATTTCCACTACAGACTTTTAGGTATAATTTCAGTTGCTGTGGCTTGTCTATTACTGGTACCATCTCAATACAGCCTTGGTATTTGCCTTTCACACACCAGCATGGACTATACCTTAGTGTAACCAATTAGAACAAATAGCAAATTTCATACACAATATTTAATGCTAGGTAGAAGACTGGGGACTTTGTAAAACCTTGCTGGGGTGTGAAATGTTGTGCCCTTTCAAAAAACAGTGGTCACTACCTTCTGGACAAATAGTGAAACAGTGATTGCTGTACGCAAATATCACCACCAGGTACTGACACTAAGATCACTTTTTTCTAGAAAATACCAAATAAATACAAGCAATAAATGCAACAAAAGCTATTGTCAGCTACCTATTCTAAACCATACCTGTGAAAATACAAATGGGCACATTGTGAATACTTAAAAGAGTAAAGTGCTTTTAATACTGAGCAAGTGAATGCATCTAGTGTTGTACCACAGGCAATATATCCATTTTGGACAAAACAGTCTCCATGCAATTAGTCAGCAGTGATCCCCTGCATTCATTTATAATATTAAACTACTATATATTACTTCAGTCATACAGGGTTTAAGGTCAGGATTCGGTGTGTACACTTGCAAAACTCAACCAGTGCTCTGTATTAGCACATTGTTTGAGCATTGCTACAGCAAGGTAGATTTTTGTTGGGATTTTTTTTTCCTCTTAAGAAGCCAAACCTTTGGTAGTGTAAATGCAGTGGACACTGAAAATGCCACTGAACCAATATGAGAGAACATTATGCAGCTGACAGGAATGGGAAGAAGAAAAAATCAAAAGCAAATTTAATGGCTTTATGCACTGTGCTCCTCCAGTCCTGCTCTATTTTCACGTGCCTCCCTGCAGGTAAGAGTTTAGACATGCAATTCAAGCAAGTGATTGCTTTCAGTTCAAAGACAGGCCATTTACTGCCAAGACGACCCTCCAGAATTGTGCTGAATTCAATTATACTCCCTTGCCTCAAGTTCAGCAACACTTTTTTAAACTCATTGCTTGCCTTCAGCACAATATCTTTGGTTATATCATCCTCCTCTATAGGCTTGCTTCCATTTTTGTTACTGAAAGGCATGCCCACAGTTATTTCAAATTTGTACCGATCAAACATTTTCATATGGCATTTATGCTTTGTCAAAAACTTCAGACGACACAATTCTTCCTCTTCCAGTGTAACATTTTTGGGATCACAAAGAGGGTAGGTTTCACCATACAAGCATCTCATCCAATCACCAATAAAAAACGGAAGCATATTTATTGCAGATTCTGCACTATTGTCGATTTCTGTCACGCGCACGTATTTGAACCGCCCGGTCCACGTCACTCGGTGTCCTTCCAGGTGACTGCACAAAATCTGAGTACGTGCCATGTTAGTCTCCTTCCAGGCCCGGGGTCCACAGAGGAAACCATACTGATTCCACGTCAGGGTGGAGTTGTAAACTTTCATGCCTTCAGATCGATACACATAGAACCAACAGAACAGCACTACAGCTGTAATCCACACCAGAATGAGTTTCACAATTGAGCTTCGAGTGAGCGATTTCACCACTTCAACTATGGAAAAGTTAACCTTTGTCCACCATCGAAAGAGCAAAGGAACAGCACACAAAACCAGGGTCACTACAATTTTCATGAGCTCCAAAGACAAAAACCACTTAATGAAGTGGACAAGACACATGAGTGCAATGCCTACAGCCAGCACTGGGAGTGCAAAGAGGAACAGGAAGTAACCAATGGATGCACGAACAAGCCCAATGCCAGAGGACTCCTGCAGAATGACCACAGAGAGTTCACACCACATAAAACACACCAGGTATGGGACCAGGTAGCAGTAGGTGCCTTTAAAATTCCGTAGTTGAGCCATTCTAAAGAAAAGATAGAACAAGTACAAAAACAGAAGGCATGGGATGCTTACATTGATCACAAAGAAATGGCCTACAGGAACTGTAAAGAAGGTTTTACCTAAGAATTTCAAGTAGCCAAAATTTCCAGGTAATACCTGCAATAGGGATAAGCAACCTGCAGCTGCCTCAGTCATTAATGCCCTTCGCGTGTAAGGTTCTGCACACGTGCTTAAACTCATGTAACTTGTCACTGTGAAGAAAACTGAGACAGTAGCTAACTCTGAGCATGGTATACAGTCTTTGCTTGCTATAGGGAAGGAAAAAATGACAAAGAATACCGACAGTAAAAAATAAATGTACGGCTCTAAGTGATTCCATCCAAAGTTCACCTCAGCTTGCTCAACATCCAGGTTTGGCTCAAAACGAAGCAGTAAGTCAGTCAAAGCACGGAAGTTTTCCCAAGCCTTACTGTCCTGAAAAACTTTCAGTGTGCAAATCACCATAGAAATGAAGGACAAATAGAATATGACTAATGGAATAATAAAGGCAAAAAAATCAATTGTCAGATTACTGATGATGAAGAAAAAGATGAGAGCATTGATATGGTGTGTTGGAACAATGGTAGACAGCCAATGCATTCCTGCCTTTGATGCAATATCTATAAGGTATTCTTTAATTTCCATAATGGCATGAAGTGGATATTTTACAACCTGGAAAAAGAGAAAGAAGCATTTTATTAACAAGCAGTTTTGTATCTTTACAGTTTTGTATCACAAACATTCCTAGCTGAAGCAGTAGCAGCCAGTTGTCTAACCTCAGCTAACATGAAAAGATTTATATTTCAGATCAATGTTGCCAATAAAATAAGATTACTGTGTCTGAGATTATTAGCTCCATTTTTATTAACTAAGTCAGACGAAGCTCAGAGACAATTTTGATTTCAGGCAAGATGTATTTCATTACCTTTGACACATATAATTAAATGGCTTCCTAGTCAAATATTCCGCTCTGCTAACTTCATACTGAAGATAAACTACACGGCTACAGCCTTGCACTATCTTAAGTCATTACTTGAGCTGCGAGTACTGTACTTCAAAGCATGTAACTGTCACATTCTGCAAGAATTATGCTATACATTCTATGCAGATACACTGCAGGAAGTAGTGCCTATGATTCATATACACATACAGAAGTCTTTACAGCTGCGGTTTTATCTTTAAACAATCCTTGCTAAGCATCTAGGGATGCAGCTGTCAAAATCTGCTTTGGAAGCAGCAGCAGCAGCAATTCAATTACTACACATCTACAGAATCTTTTAACTCCACAACAGTAACTGTAAAGGATCTTAAAATTCTACCTATTTTACCTGGCATTTTCGAACACAGTCATTGAACAGAGAAACTGGATTGAACACTCTCCCTATAACCAACCATACTCTACAAAAGATCAATTAAAAGGTATTGGATTTTTCAAACACACATTCAAATATTGCATTGAGACATTAGATGCTGCAATCAATTGTCCTTCCCCCATAAAATGAAAGTTTTTGTGTTTTCCCAGATCTTACATTTTTATATTAATTAGTTCAAGGGGAAAAGCCAAGAATGTTCCAGCAAATACCTGTGGCACTGTGATGAACTGGGACAGCACATGCCCCAGTGATTTGGGCAAAAAGCTTGTTTATTTGTGAAGGCATCTCTGTTCTTCAGAAATGCATCTCTTTCAGACAATTAGCCATGCAAAAGCTTGGAAAGTGACACCTTTCACTCCCCCTTTTTTCCCCACCCCTGAAATATGATAATGGACAACAAACTTAGAGCAAAAATGCAGGTCAGCAGCCACACATCCCCTAAAATTTATGCCAGTATTGAAGGCATGCACCTTTATTTTCCCTTCTTTCACTGTCTAGAGAAGTATCAGTGTAGAAGCTAACAGCAAGTTTCATCATAACAGAACCTTTTCATGCTATGGATATTTTTTCCCACCTGCTTGCTCCTGTTTAAATTGGAAAGATATGAAGCATATAGCAACATCTACAATAAAAATAGGGCAGTGATGACAGGTACATTTAAATCCTCACTGAAGATGTAATGAAGGTAGATTGTCCCCTTACAAGGAAAACTGTTGTCACTTTCTTTTAAATACATGACTCATATATATGAAACTTAAAACCTATAAATGAGGTCAAGTCCAAAAAGAAGTTACAGCAACAATTCTTGTACTGATCTACACAGACTAAACATCAGTATTGAGAGAGAAAGGCAAGTCACTCCTGTTTTGTCTGTGATGCTTAAGAGGCTATTCAACATAACCTGTTCCATATTGTCTTTTTACCTTCAGTCGTAGGGGTAATTCTTCAGGACTCTTCCCTGCCAACTCATCATCTTCCTCTTCCTGCATAATCAAGTTAGATGGGATGATTCCCTTTGCATACTTCTTGGTAATTTCAACAAAGTCATCCAAAGCAATAAATTTTTTAGCTAGAAAGATAAAATGAAAATATGGAATAAATTTTATCACAACACTGTATTGATTATGAATTGGAATATTAATTTCTTTTCCTGACAGAACCTAGTCTACAAAAACTGAACTACTGACAACATAGGTTTACCTTGCAACTTGTCCTGAGATCTCTGCTGAAAACAACAATCTCCTTGAGACAGCAACATATATAATACTCTACATCTTGTCAGATCAGCAGGTAAGTTTGTTATACTGATAAGTAGGATAACAGAGTGAGTGAATGTAGCTTATCTGCAAGGATTCCACAGGAAAAAAGACTACTGGATTAGGTCATAGTTTTAAATCATAAACTATTTTATCTGCTTCAGAGAAATATCCAACAGCTGCATTGGAAAGAAAGATGTTACAGAAGCAGTAATGAATTATCTGCATATCATCAACTGAAACACTGACTTCTGATTTGTCATTTAGCAGTCAATTTTTTGAGTTCAGAAGTTACAGACATATAATTATGGGAAAGACACAATTATTATATCTATGAGACTAATTATGGATTACCTAAAGTGTATTAATTTAATATGCTATGTGGCCATACAAAGGGCCTCCTCCAAACTGTATCAATTGTGATCTAAAACAGCTACCAGCAACAAAAGAGACCTTGATCTGTTTACATAGAGACAAAATTCATCCCTCTGCCCTGGAAGATCCTTATCCACTCTTGTGAGCATAAGGGAGGCACAGAGTTACTACTGAAAACTCCAGGGAAACAGCAAGACAGAAGATGATTTATACACTGGTTCAAACTCTTTGCACCCAGTTCTCTACATTAGCATGAATTAACTTGTTTCTATGGCAGACAAGCTTGATGCAGTTTGTAAAGGAGAATAATTAACAGCATTTTTTTTCCATAAACCAAAGCAAATGACATTGCTGTATACATGAAAGAACTGAATGACAAAAATCTGTAACACACTTCCTACACAGTAAATTTAACTAGTTAGCTGATGCAAAGATATGAAAGCTGGCCTGCTTACTAGTTTGACATTTTAAAGAGACTGATAACTGCTTCATCAAATTCAAAACCAGAGGATTAATGGGTTTGGGGCCAAAAAAATTTTAAATATGCTACATTTATAGAAGCAACATACAAATAGTTTTGCATTTAAGACTGAAAACACTGGAGATATAGAACAAAAAAAAGTATTTGTCTCAAGATACATATTAGAGGAAGAGGAATGTTAAGAGTTCAACAGAAAATCAGTATCTTACAATCTGTCTTTTGGTTTAATCTCACAATATGGATGCTGTCTTTGGCTTGGGCTTTTACCGCTCCTCCTCCTCCATGCATGAACCCTTATGTCCCGCAAAATACCATCTGGCATGCCTCCCAAGAAACAAGAAAGGATTTATTTTTGCTATCTATTCTTATTATTCACAGACTGTAAGGCAACTTTACTCGCATCAAGAAATCTCTGAGACTCTTTAGGTGTTTTGGGGGGCTTCAGATTAAGCCTCATATGAAAGGTGTCATGTAAATTTACTGTCTTATTGGGAAAAAATATACAGTGCTGGAATAATCTTATTCGTGTAGAATCAGCAGACATGTTAGAACCTCACAAAAATACCTTAACAGCACTTTTACAGGAGCATGGGACATCCTGAGAAGGAAGGAGTTGTTAACTTACTATGTATAGATGGCCAATCGACTGCAATGACATGCACCCTCTCAGGCATGCAACTACTGCCCATTGACAGTGTCACCTCTAATTTTCTGTTTATACCTCCATTAAGGACAACCCAGATCAGATATCTGCAAACACATATCTGGCTTAAAAATTATCTTCCAAGTATGGTCAATGTACTAACACTAAAAGAAGAATCTCCTTCTGGCAAGGTAAATGAAGAAACTCAGCGAGTCAGAGAAGTAAATTCTGGAGAGTAACAGTTTTCTTGTTCCTCCATGAAAAGGTAAAAGCTCTTTAGAGAAGAGGTAACAGCTTAACTCCTCCTTTAATTGTTTGATGAAAACTTTTCTTTTTTAAATGTCATTAGTATTTTGTTACCCAAGTGTCTCTTAAATTGATATAAAAAGTGTATTTTGTAGATTCTACTTTATTATTCATAGATTTTTTTCAATTTGGTTGCGACAAATTCCTCAGCCTCCCCCCACCCATCCTAGGAAAAGAAAAATATTCACATAAATTTCTGCCTACACTTACATGTATGTTCATTTACTGCCCTGCTATTTTATCTGCAATTTAAGCCTTAAAAAAAAAACCATATTTGCCAGTTCCTTTTCTGATAACTCTCTGAATTACTGAAGAATCCAGAACAAAATGACTTGCTGTGCACTCACTTGTAGCACCACAAGCAAGTTCACCTAAAAGAATGGAAAGAACCCCAATGCAACACAGCTCAAAAGAACCCAAATACATCTGCATTATGATACAATGACTGGACAATGAAACTCAACAGTCTTGTCCTTGAAGGACTGCTTCTAGCTTGCCAAAAGTGGCAGCCAAGTCACAAAAACAGCTGACATAGTCTCACAGAAGGCTTGATAGGACCACAAGCTTGCTTTCCAAAATATTATTTCTCATATCCCTTAATCCCTTGTTTTCACACAGGCAGGTGCCCCTGTTCCTCTTTTACTTCTGTGAAAGCTAATGAAAACTAAAATACTCTATTCTTCTTAGGAATGCTATTTTTCAAGTCACTTGTGTTGCAAACACAATTCTTGAAGGTAAAGGCCAAATTTACCTAACGAAATGTAAATCTAATCTTTCAATGAGTTTAAACCTGCAAACCTCCGGATTTGACTCCCTACTCCATGTATGACACTTCAGTTTCACATAATCTTAACTTCAGATGTATTAGTAAACAATATGCTTTGTGATATTTAAAAGTGCTATTCAAGTACTGATCAAGATTGCACATGACCTATTCAATATGGCTTAGTGCATTTCAAGAAACTGAGGTTTTCCTGACAATTAATAATTGAACCTTATGTTAAATACTGTTCTTGAAAAACTAAACATGCTGCATTGTTGATAATTCATTTTCTTAATATAACACTTTGACTTTCCTCCTAAAAGCCCAAAAGCACATCAGTATTTCTTAGTTATGCCACACAAAGGAGAATTTTCACTCCCAATCCCCACCTCACCAAACCTTACAAAACTCACAAACTTTGGTCTACAAATCTGACTGACCCTGTGTGTGTTAAGGGGTTTAATTCTTTGCAATACACGAACTAAGCTGCTGTAAATAATGAAAGAAGTATCTTGGTGCATCTTTCCTAAATCATTCACTGAACAAATATGAAAAGACAAATATTAATTATAAGGGAAGGGCAAATGGAAGCTAGGCAAATAGAATGAAGGATCTGTCTGCATTTAAATTGGTGCATAATTCATTCCCTCACTGTAATCAGAAACACTACTCCATTTAGAACTAAAAGAAAATATTGAAAGTGAAAATCTTCTTTGCTGAATAGACTTCTGAGTGCTGAAACGGCAAGAATATAAAAATAACAAATGACATGCAAACTCCCTTTAGTAGTTGACTGCAATGGTGATGTCTTCTGTGAGTTCACATGTAGATCAGTTATTTGTTTTCCACACAGAATAAACTGACACTATCAGTTTATTGCAATCCAAACTTTCTACACATTCTTAGTCTGGCAGCACAAAATTGCTTACCAAAGCAAACTAGAAACTAAAACTACTGGCCAAGACTGAAGGCACTCACATGTACTCACATTCACTGTTCACTAATCGCTCCAGCATCCTTCTCTGCTTCTGCACGGACTTTGGGACTGGGCCAGGCTGCTTCTCACCATCTGTTTCAATAACAGAAGTTTATGGAAAGTCAAAGCAGTCAACTAAAGTGATCAAACAGTTACTGCAACATCTGGGGAACAGTATTTCTTCAAAGTAGGAAAAAGACAAACTTACACAGAAACAGGTAACAAGTGCCTAGTTTTCTATATTCTCGTTACTGTATTAGAAAAAGAAACACGACTGCCATAGCTAACATTAGTGCTGTAGTGGCAGAATGTCTTGAAGACTGAATCTGTAAACTGAAACACGTGAGGTATCATCAGGATGACTGTTAAAGGGAAAGAAAAATCAAATACAGCAGATCCATAAAATATCTATTTTCCAAAGACAGCGAGTGGTAAATAAAGGGATTTTAAATATATGGTCAATTGAACAGGTCCTTAAGTGACCCACAACCTACAGCAAGTGTTGGTCCAGAAAGCATTGTTATTAAAAGAGGATTAGTCTTTGAGAGAGTTACATTACCTTAAGTAGATTGTACATTTACTATTATCTCATTCCTGATTGTTCATAAAGCCCTTTAGATTTCGAGCTGTACTGTGCCCATAAGTCTGTATTTTATCAATACCATAAATAAATTCATGAACAAACCTTCATTGTCAACTTGCCCAACATTTTCCAGCAGTTCAGAAACTGCTAATTGCTTCTTCTTTTTTGGATTTAATTTCCAATACATGACCAAGGCAGCTTTTCGAACAGCTCTCTCCAAGTCAGTCTCAGATGATAACTTTTTCACCTCTTCCTCATTCTCAGAAGTTATGCCTCAAGAAAAGAAAAAATACATTACATACTCATCCCACACCATGCAGAAATGATAGCTTTTCTCACAATTTATTTTTCTCAGTTTAGTCTGAAACTTCTCAAGTTTCAGTCACATTCTGACCACCTAAGTAAATTACTCAAATACCCTTCTGTGTCCATGGCTTATCAAAATCTAACCACATTGCTTAGATTTAAACTGTACTTCAAAGATGTGCAAGACATACATCATACTATGTCTTGCTTCAACTTTTGAAGCACAATGGATCAGGCAAAAGGCAGTGCAGACAGGCATGGGTGGCATGCAAAGGAACCAAGAACTGAATAAAAGTGGGTTTTCTTTTTTGTTTTGTTGGGGTTTTTCCCCCCTTCATAAGAGTTCAGATAGTTGGCAGACGAGAAGAGAGCATTCCAAGCATGGGAAGTAGCATGAAGGAAGATGAGAATCTTAAGGTGGGAGAAGACAGTGACCAAGACCAATTAGAAGAGAGGTTGGAGAGGGGCAAAAGAATGAAACAGCAGCAGATAAGTAGCTGGTGTGTGGTTATGTACGCTCTTCAGAGTCAAAGAAAAGAAGCTTCCATGAAAGGTGAGGACGAGAAGAACATGCATGGATTTCATTAAAAAATTCGAGCAATTAACTAACAAAAATGCTTTAATAAGCAGTATTGGTAATTAGTGCTTTTTAAATTACCTGTTGGAGCAGTTTGTTAGCAACTATTCATGCAATTTTGCCATGATCATTTCCACCATACTTTAACCCCTCTTTTCAGAGTTAAAAGGAGAACAATATTGTTTCAGATAATGTGGGAAGTGCAAGCAGGAAGCTCCAGAGAACCCATACCTCTTCTGTCTGCCAGGCATCTACGCAAGAGTTTGACGGCTTCTCTTCGACCTTGCTTAGCAGCAAGGATGAACCAGTCAACTGCACTACAATTGTTAAGTTCTTCATCCTCCTCTTCTGCTAATTTCAAGAAGTGCTTCCCCACCTATAATAAATAGGAAACAAAATTCCTTCAATACTGAAATATACACTACTTTGTCTTTATGTTTTTCTATTTTCTTCCCTCCCACCCCCTGGAACTCAGCTAAGATAAATTCTCTCTGAACAAAAGATCAAAACATTTGCTCCTAGCACTAAAGAACATAGCTGTAAGCTGATCTTCTGATTGGAAAGATCTGGAAGAACTGGAAGGAAGAAGGAATTGCAACACATTTGGCCAGACCATTGAATCAGTTGCCATTGGTGTTCAGTTATCTGGCGGAATGAAGTGAAGCTCATGAAGCTCAAGTTAAAAGTTTTCTTGAATTTTTTTCCTCCTACAACAATGACCAGACAATACTGCTAGTTTCATTTTAGAGCCAGAAAAAGTAAGTGCAATGCAATCTGGTGCCAGTGACAATCAGAAATTCAGGTGAAGCTATTGACAAGGCCTTGACATGGAAGCAGGCTTCAAGAAGGGCAATCCCTGACTCACACCAGTTCAGTCACTGAAGGTCAAAGCAAACTCGTGATTATTTGGTGAATGGAATAAAACTAATACTGCTTAAGCATCAAGCAAATTCAGTGAAAAAGCTTATAAAAATTCTCCCATTCAGGATTACAGAAATTACCAAGTAGGTATCTATATTACTTTTTTACAGGTAAGAAAAAAAGACCACCTTTTTTCTTCCTTCTAAAAATTAAAATATATGAAAACGTACTAGTAGATATATTTATGCAATAGTATGAAACACTTCTGCTTATCACAACACAAGGCAATAAAAAGTTAAATGGCAGAAAATTACCAGAACTACTGGACATTTTATCTGCATACCTCAAGAATGTGGGAAATATTTTTGCTTGGCTCACTGCACTCTCTCTCTCCGTAATGTTACTGCATTCAGTTACATTTTAGAAGCAATTAATGCAGTAACTTAATAGCTTTTTAAATCCACAACATTATCTGCTGGAACAAAAAAACCCTGTTTGAAAGGTTCTCTGAAACTTTCATTTGTTACTCCTGCCACTAAAGGTGACTAAAGAAATACTGTTCAAATATTAATAAATCACATTACCCTTATGTAGATTAAATGCACTGATATAATCAGAAAGGTCTTTCTTCTTCCAGTAAAGGTTATTTCTCCAGCCATTTAACTGGTTTCATACACCTGAATGAGTGCTTGAGCATCTTCCACACAGAGCATTATTGGGTAGACATTAAATCCATAGCACATACAGTGAAGCTATCCAAAACCATATAGAAATAAGGAGAAAATTGGACTAGATAATCCAAACATTGATTACAAAGTCATGCCAGAGTTCAATGGGAGGTGCACACCAAGAAGAGAGTGTATGAGACAAAAAAAGAAAAAAATGTTTCAGCAATTGCATGGTAATCTATCACTCAAATGCAGATGTACCTACAGCTATTTATTTCAGAAAGGAATTGCTTGAACAAGTTACACGGCAAATAACATCCATCTGACAAGAACAGCTGTTTCTTAAGCAGGTTTGTATTTATAGCCATTGAGATTTTGAGCAAAACTTCAAGAGTGGAAGCACTTAATCATGCAGCTCTTAAGTTTCTAAGGACCTCTTGGACATAGAAACATGTATTGCAACATCAGCTAACAGTTCATGGGACTAGTCATAGCACAAAAGGCACATAGCACAAGCAAAATGACAGCATAACCTGTTTTATGACTGAAATGCTTTTTGGCTTGTCTGTGGTTATAACAGCAAAGTTCCTACATCAAACTACCTGAAAATGGCTGCAAAGCTCTGGCCTGTAGCAGTCAAAGGAAGAAGGATGGATGGGAAACAGTGTTAACCTCAAATCTGTCATTTAAGCAGTCTGGGATTTTCTCTTTCTGAGAGAATGAGCTGAAAGTGTGAAATAAAGTCATACTTGGTAACAGCTTAACACAGACCCTCACACTGTACTTCTCTGAAGGTTGTTCCCATCTCTGGCTTTGCTAAGTTAGGTGGTCATCTCAAGCAAGATGTCCCCTTGCAGACATCCTCTTAAAGGCACAGAACTGCCTTTTCTCCCTTACAGAATTCCAGCTGTGAGTGTTTCGTTTATGTAACTGCCATACAGTTATTTCTTGAATAAAAATACATTTGCAGTAATACATGTTGACAGCCACTCAGACTGCATTTATTTTCACAGTCATTGCAGAATTATTTTTGAATAAACACATAATAATAAAATAACTACAAGCCATTGAACCAACTGATTTCTTATGTTTGACTTTGCAATTGTTAACAACAGTACAAAAATAGCATCTCAGCTTCTCATTTATGCTGCTACAAATGTGAGAAATAAAAATACATTTTTCTAATTGATTCTAAAGGAATGTATTCAACTATAGAGAAGAAATAAATTTCTTTTTGGGTTTTAAAAACTGAAAGCTAATTTTCTCTCCACAAATAACAAGAAATGTGACTGCATAAAAAAAAAGAAATTACTGTATTTTAGGCTCCATTTCAGGCAGTCAATTCATCCTGAGTGCAAACTGAAGCAAAATTGTATGCTGTATCTTTTTATGGTAAGAATCCTATCATTGTGTGGGAATAGAAAACGTACACAGTTAAAGAGATAAAGGAAGAGAGTGAAAGTGGAATTAATAGTGAAGGAGAAAAACCCCTATCATTCATATACATATGTATGAATCACAGACTTAGACTATGTACTCAACTGGAAATTATATCCTGAAAGAATATTATGTACTTTGCTTTCTTATGTGTGGAGAATAGAGCCAAAAGATGGATTTTACAGCAATGATTCCCTCAAGGATAATGTTTCATCCTACACAAAGCTACCAGCTGTTTCAAAGTGAGGAATTTGTTACTATCTCAGGTTACAACTCCAAGGTCAGCCTGCCCCTGAAACAACTTGAGATGAAATTGGGAACAAGCCTAGCACTGCCATATTTTCTTTTACCAGCTTTAAAAGAATTACTTTCCCATCCCCACCTCTGATTTTTATTTACAATAGGAGTGGTGATCCTTGGGGAAAAGATCAAAACCACCAATGATCATGTAGGAGACTCCTATTTGGCAACCACTCCTATTTGGCATCAAAGCTGAATTTGGAAAGGAATGCTCAAGTAAAACACTAACCAGGTTAAATATAAATTAAAACCCTTCTACACAATTTTAAGCTATTAATACTAGACCACTATACCAGGCAATAGAATACAGTGGAAAAATGGTACAATTTTTCTAAAACCCAAGAGAAAACCTCAAGTGTTAACAAATGCAGGACAGAACTGATATTATTAATTCAATTTTATGTGCCATTAAATAAGTAAAAGATTTCAATAAACGAGGAGCTTCTTTTCTAAAATGTGTAATTCAACAGAGAAATGGTATATGAGCAAAACATCACCAACAACCTCTGTCCCTGCTAAAGCACCTCTGGCAGCTTCCTCCAGAGTCCAGGCTAAGAGCCCTGGTATTTTTGTATACAGTGTAGTGCTGAACCAACAGAATTCAACAGTCCCTATCTGCACAGCTCCACACATGCTTCTTTAAAAAAATAAAAGCAAAATCAGTTCTGTACCTTTTCCATGCTAAAGAGTTGGACCTGAAGCCACTCACACTCTCAAGGAAACAGCATTTCTCAAGGCAGAGAAACCATATGGCATCACCTTCCTTTGAATAGTTTAGCATCTAAACTGACACAGTTCAACTGAGGAAGAGGTGATAGTTCTGCAGCAGGCAGTGCTATTCTTGGAATTAAGAGCAAACAAGACTGGACAAAAACCATATAAAATTACCTCTGTTTGTGCTTTTGGTTCTCCAGCTTTGGCCCTCTCAAGCAGTTCTTCAAAGAGCACTTCAGGTTCTTCCTTCATGCCCTCTATAAATTAGATAAAGAAAATTGTTTACTAGCAATAGTTTAAAGTATTTTTAAAATTGTTGCTGTATGTGGTTGAATAATTAAATGATTGCAACTAAAAAATCCAACACAAGGGTTTTGCAAGAACAGTGGAAATGAACTTATTACAATATTGACTGTCCATCTCAGTATTGTACTTCAGCAAATTTACCCTTGTTATTTGCTACATGCCACAGGATGGCACAGTTTACAGTTTCTCAATTACTTCCACAAAATTTGTTTCTCAATAGAATATTCATTACAATAAATACGATGCATGTGGAACATGCAATATGGATCAGCTTTTGTACTATTACTATTCTTTTCCTGATATCACTTCAGTCACCTGTCAATCTCTTTATTTAGCACTGGAACATTTCCTAGGATTTTGAAAAATTCATCAGCCTTTAAAACAGAGTATTTGAAAGTTCACTCCCTCAGTCTCTAGAGAATACAGAAACTAACAACAATTACACCTGCTAGCACCTTGGGTTTCTTTAATTTTGCTCCACACTCCACCTTGTATTTTCCTTCTTTCCCATCTACTGAACACATACAGACTTAAACAATTTATTTTCTTCAAAAGCATCATACTGCTCCACCAATTAACAGTAAAGAAAAACTCAAGAGCTTTATCTGATATCCAGTGTTTGCAAACAACATCATGCTGTGTGCTACTTGATGAATAAAGAATTAATTAATAGCAAAGCTGATGAAGGCCAGGACTGCTAATCTTTTATGAGATGACTTCTCCTAAGTTAGTTTGGAAAAATTTTAAAGAGAAAAATCAATATAACTTGTATGTTTTAAGTTGGGTAAGAATGGACAACTGACCACTGAATCAGAGTTACAACTTTACTAACCAACCAGTCTAAAAACATAGTTAGAAAGGCAGACCCAAATTCTACACTAAAGTACCCAAGTCTGACCCCCACTAACCACATTACCCCTCACAAACACTCTGTGACACTTTGTAGCTACATCCTGAGGGCAGTGGCAGCATGAGAAGTGTGCTTGGGAAGCAGTTTCCAGATGAAGGAAACTGGCCTTCAGGCATTCACTCCAAGTCAGAGTCCCTGCCTGACTGGGGCAGCAGCAGTGAGAGCAGCTGCTCAGCAGCCCTGCCAGCTGAGGGGCCAGGCACTAGCAGCTCTTCTTCACAAGATGGCAGAAAGGAAGAAATCAACCCCATTCCACATGAACTCCTGAAGAACAGGCTACAAGTCAACACTTTCATTAAAATGGATGTATTTAACAAGAGCAAATCATGAAGTAAGATTTCTTCTTCACCATGTCACAGTTTTGTCTGCCAAGTTCTACTTGGAAAAGTTCTAATGCCAGATTATAACATGTTGTCTGGCTAAACAAGGCACATAATGAAAAATAATTTTCATTTAGTACTTGGTCTTTTCAAAAAGCTGTAAAAATATTATTGTAAAATAGGCAAACAGCATCCCAGCAAAATTATGCCCTGATATATAACCAACATAATTTGAAGTCTAAACAAGTCAGAAGCCTGTTTTCCAGATGGCACCATTAACACCAGCAAACATCTCTGCTAATAATAAAGAGGAAGTTACAGGAAAGAGCATATTGTTTGAAAGAAGTGAAAAATTTATCTACCCACCCCACTCAAATGAAACAAGCTGGGCAAAGCAGTACTTTTCTTTTTCCTCCTGTGCTTTCAAATTCCTTAAATCCTTTTGCATCAAAATTTCTGTATTAGCTGAATTAGAATGCCTTTTGTTTTTTTCTATTCAGGGTTTTCTACATGTTGAGAACACCACAGACATTTCAGTGATACTCTGGATAATATAGGAGGCACCATTCATAAGTCAATGTTAAATAATTAAGTGGAATTTACACACATAAGAAAAACAACAAACTATAGAAAGCAGTTGGCTAAACTGATAAAAGCTCTAATAAGAAAGACAGTTCTCTGGCAGCTCATATGGCCATATAAACTCCATTTGTACACACAAGAGCATGGCACAGCTCTGACCCCGTTTAGCTCTTTTTGCTCAGTAGAATGTGTTAGATAAGAAAATGTACTTCAAGAAAGCTGAAGAAACAAAATGGCAATGTTTTACAACACCAGGCTATAGTTACTTTATTGCAATTACATTGCAGATTAACATGTACATAATGGTATTTGCAAAAATGGGGGCGAAAAAGAAAAATTAAAAATGTGCAGCCTTATGGTGAATTACCTCCTTCAATGAGAAAAAAAATGGTGTTATTGCTGAAACTTGTTGAACTTATTTTTTCTAACAGAGCTGACTGCCAGGGGAAAGAAACACTTTCTGCGGTTATTTTCAACCTACTGCCCAATCTCTCCCACCCAGTTATCAATTCTATGTACTTGCACATGTGACCTATGAATATAAATAACAGATAGTTAATTAAAAATATGCCTGTGGGTTGATTCTGTAGTTCTAGGGTAAAGGTGGAGGAACAGGTTGTGGAGATCAAATTTAGAATATCTTAGTATATACAGTTCTTGTAACCAGCAATATTCTTCCTCTGCTTAAAAGATAACCAAGAGGATAATTAAACAGGTCAAGCATGAATGACTCCAGTTTCACAGCTGCCATCACCAATCTACTTTTCCATAATGTATATAGGTCAGTTTCTGAAGGTAAAAGGTCCAAAAGACAGTCAAGGTGTGTTTTAGAACAAGGATGGCCACACAGTCTTTCAAGTCAGCTCAACACTTAACAAACAACTACACAAGAGTATACGCACCCCCCATAACAATACCATAAGAAGTGATGACTGTAACTTATCACCCTTGTTCTTAAGCATGTTTTTAGTCAGAAAATGTCTTATGTATTCCTCCCACATAAGAGTACTGCAATAGAAATGCTGTCAGTGGAAGCTTTTATTTTCCAGCTTTGCTAAGAACTCATGCCTTTTTAATGTCAAATTTTACTCTGTCTTGAATATAAAAATTTCCACAAGACAGGAACACTCATCTTTCAATACTTCATATATCTTTTATGACAATTAAAATAGACTTCACTAGCTGTTTTGTGTCAAGTGTGTTAATACAAGCCAATGAAATCTATCAGTCATTCAAGGCTCACAAGCACTGCAGTCATTCAAATGAAAGCAGGCAAGAGAAAGCACAAAAGTTTAAGACAGCACATAGCATTCATAAAAGAAATTAATAGCAGGGGTATAGAAGGATGATTAGTACTTAATATTTGCTGTAGTTCCAACCCTGCCACCAAGAACTCAAGACTACAAAGCTTAGCTCATCACCAGGCTGCTCTATAAAGCAGTTCTCAATATAGTTAATTCTACTTTCCCAGAGATAGATCATTCAACACATATTAGTTAACTGTAACAATAACATTACTGATAAAATTTTAGTGGGTTTGGATTTTTTATTTTTGTGTGATAAAGTCTTTGGTTTAAGATATAAAATGACACTGCATATTTTAATTTTTCTGTTTCATTTAAAAAAATGAAAAAAAATTATTTGTGATCTGCAAAGTATGATGCAGATGCATTTCTGACTTTGCTGCATTTATGTCATAATACTACAGAAAGATAGCTACTTACTTTTTGAAGCTTTATACATTATTTGGCACATTGGTCACATAAAGTAAGATTCCAGCTTTGTTGCTGTAAGCTCAAATGGGAATTTAGCATTCATTCTGCCACAGGCAGGCATTTTTACTATTTCTGCTAGGTTTTGATCAGAAATAGGAAATGTTTAAAAAGGAAACATTTCAGTTTCTTTAATACATTGCTGGTATGCAATTATTGTCCCTTACCTCTGAAATTTAGCCATTAAATTGACAAAAAGGCAGTCAATCCACGGTAAGGGATTAGTCCAAGTGAGATTGTAAGATACCAATGCTTAAAATTTTAAATCACAAAAGGAAGCTGCCATTACAGATTAAAGATTAAATAATCTATCTAAACCTCATCTTTGGACTATATTGAAGACTAAAACCCAACAAACTCTTCAACATTCATACTAAGTTTTGAAGAATGGACTTACAAAATCTAGATAATACGTTCAATGCAAAGGACTTTAAAGACAAATAAAGTAAACTGGGGTTTACTTTATCACAAGATTTTCTTCCCAGTATTCTAATACAAATCAGTAATAGATGCAATAGATCCCCAACCCTTTTAATTCCCTTAACATACACAACTAAATGACATCATGTGAGCATCACTGTAGTTGGCTGACTTGTTGCAGAGTCTGATCATATATTTAGCAAAAAAGTTTTACATACATTTTAGACAAACACTGCTTCCAAAACCTCAGCATTTTAAGTGACATTGCGTATGACACTTCCATTCTTGAATTCTGAAATCTTTAAAGGCACATAATAGTCCTTTCACGTAAAGGAAGATTTTTAGTTGTATATATAGGCACACAAAGTGGATCATACACACACACCCATCACATAGAACACCCTCAATTTTCTCAGTGTCCTTCTAACCACTAGGAATCACTGCCTTCCTTCAAAAAAATCTAGTAAAGTTATTTCAGGCAGAAAGAATCAATAGAGTGCATGCTGAATAATAAAAGCGTTTGTCGATTTACTTTCCTACCAACACAAACACATTAAAGCTCTCAGCAGTGGATTTACTCAGCTCAACGGACTTTTAGCCCCTTGCCTGCTAATATCACCCTTGGCCAGGTGCACACAGATTTCTTCTTAGGTCACAGCTACAGCACCTGAATTCCAGATTAAGCAAGAGATCAAAGACCATGAACAGGGAATAACAAAGAAAAAAATGGTATTTTAAAGGATCACAATTTCTTACGCCTTTTGAGTTGGAGATCTTATTTGTTCACACAGTTATTGGAGGCCGTCCCCATGACAGTCATGCTATCATGCACAACAAATAATTTTTTTAAACAAACACAAGCTAGGGACTTCTAAGTGCTTTGAATGAAAAGGTGAAAACCTAGTAAGAACAGGATAAATGGAAAACTGAAAGCACATTCTCAGAGAGGAAGCAACAATGAAGCATTCATACAAAATATGTAAGTTTAAAAGAAATTACAGGTTTTACAAGTGAATATTAAAGTTCATGGAAACTACTGAACAAAAGACTAATGCATTAAGCAACACTCACACAAAGAGTATGAAGGAAACCTGTATGGCACACACAATTTATATGATCATGTCTTCATGCATTCATTTGGGCTCAGAAAAAGAAGTGACAGGAATGTGCAGTAGGAGGAGGATAAAACCTACATGCTGGGAAGAATAAAGGATCTGAGATGACAAGATACAAAACAAGATTTCCATATCGGCCCTCCCATTTCATAGTACAGGAAGTATTCCTGAAGTGACTAAAACCAGGCAGGAACAGCTAACCATATGCACACCAAAACAGTATGTTCAGTCCTACCCAGTGGGAACACGCCTCCAAGCTTACTGAGCACTCACCTAGAAAAAAATACATAGCCATTTCACTATTCCGTGAGAAGATCTGACAGTTGACACAGGTGAAAATTGTTATCAAGGTGGCCCAGCAAAGTGAGCCAAGCAAAGGCAGTCTTACAAATGATCTTGCAAATTGTAGGTTTAGGTATAGAATTTTAAATGTATAGAATTTTTTCCTTAACCTTTTGTTTGAATAAACGTGACTAAGACAAAAAACAGAGCAGCAAAAAGGCAGAAAGCAACAACAACAACCTCAACTACATCCCAGAAAAATATACATTCAAAAACAGGATATGATTTTAAATACATGTAATAAATAACTTCATATAAGTAGTTCCTCCAACTAAGGAGGATAAAAAAAATTACAAACCTATTTTTTTCCCTAATTAAGGAAAAAAAAAAATATACTGGCTTGGACAGGTGGATCCAGTTCATATTTACATCTCTAAAGATAGGGAGCAAGGCTTCTCACATAAGTCCTCTAAACAAATTAGAATGCAGTTTACATGGAAAAGTGAGAGATTAAGAAACAGAATATGAAGATTAGAAAAACATAGCTTTCATTTTCCCAGGGGAAAGATTATCAGTTTAGACGCACAGGGATATAAAATAAGGCCTAAATCGCTCAATACATTTATATGAGTGAAAGAAAAAAGGGCTAACACCAAGATGCCAAAATCTGTCGATGATTCTGTGTTATTAAGGAAAAAAAACAACAAAAAACTCAAGTAAAACCAGCAGAAGGATTTAATGACAATTATGTGACAAAAGGCTAAATAAAATGCAGCAAACCACAAAGACATTTTATCACTGCACACACAGTGGTAAGTTGTGAACTATTATCACTTAGCATAATACCTTAGAGTTGTAACAGTGTTTTATGAAAAACACAGCTCAGCACTAATAAGACACTATTATCAGAGCTTTATAACCTGAGGAAGAAAGTGAGGAGAATGAAATTGAGAAGGTAAATATTGTAACTATTCAGTGTCTTTCCAAACACAAGAACTCAAGGGCATGAACAGATTAAAAGTACTTGGCCAATGCCAAATATTTCTATGAGCTTAAAAAGGCTTTTCAAAAACATTTAGGCTGCAAGTAGCAAAAGAACATTCTGAATAAAATAAACTAAGGACAGCAGTAGCTCTGCATTTAGAAAAAGCCCCCTGGCTCTAACAGGCATGCTGTAAATAACAGTGTAAATGATTCTCAGGAGAAAGTTAACAAGAATCTTGAACCTGACAAAACCCATTACTGATCTGTAGTGTTAGCACTGAGTATTGACAGCAGCTTCCATGAGCGTTCCTAAACTGGAACACACCCATGCTAGTTCAGGTGTAAGAAAAAGCTCAATGGCATCCAGAGGAAGAAAAATTGCACTTCATGTTTACATTAGCTTTATTCCAAAAGCTCACTACTTAACTTCAGTGGGTTTTCTACTTATAAGAAGTCACAGGATGTCAGGCATCTCCCTCAGTGTCACATTATTAACTGGCAGAGTAATTGAGACATTTGATGGAGTAGTATGGAACGAGATTTCATCCCCAGGCATTTCTACCAGCTAAATTACTGGGGTGGGAGCAGGGAGTGAAGAATGTCTTCTTTGACATTACATCTTCTCCCACATATGAACAAATTCTCTATATACCATGAAGAGCACTGATGTCTGAACTGAACTTTGTGACATTGCACAGCACTGTACTTGGAGCTTCAGGCATACATCACTTTACTGCTTTAGCAAGAAGGTTTTACTGTAATTGAATCTGAAAGGGAGTACTGGCTCAATTACAAGGAAAATTACTTGCTTCTACTGTGAGTGGATACTAGCATGAATAAACTATGTTCACTGCTAAACTCCACTCCTCCCACTGTGCTCCACAAGGTAAGATGAACAAATGAATGTGTAGGTGAAGACTGACATGGCACAGAAAAGACAGATATAGAATTATTTGTATTTGAAAAAGCCTCTTCTATGACTTCCATTATCAGACTTGAAGCTGGATTTCTACTTATCCTTTTTTTTTTGTCTAGGAATTTCCATAAAAATATGCCTCTGAAGTGCAATATGCAAAGCTTATCCCATTCTTAGTATTAATAAAAATGCTTGAGTAGTACTTCCAGATAGGATCCAACTGTTCTACAGGCAAGTTCAGAATCACAAAAGCAGTCTTTGCCACAAGTTTCATCAGAGAAAAAAATAAAAAGCAGCTATATAACCCAGCATTGGATTAGGCTGAAAAAGAAATCACCAGTAAAAGGTCAAACATATGCTATGAATCCTGTGCCAAAAGAATTTAGGGTGGTGCATCAAAGGACCTACATCTCCTTAACTATCACCATAAATATTTATAAAGACAATCAGCTTGCTGGAAGCCAGTCAGTTTTTAATACTAATTTTTCATCCTCAGTTTGCATTCAGCAGCGTTGAAGTGTGTTCTGTTCCCTAGATTTCAATGCCTTTGGTAGAAATAACCCAAAATGAACTAGCATCATCTGGTTTCTTACAAAAGAAAAAGCATAATTTGGTTTCTTACAAACCAAGCATCCACCTGCTGAAGACAACCCACCTGCAAAACTTCTGTATTTGCAGACTACTTTGAGGCACTGGCTCTTTCAGCTCTGCATGACTGAATGGCATTCTCAGACAACTGCTGAAATGGAATCCTTCTCCTATACCTCAGTGTTCATCAGTCTTGTTCTTTATTCATCCAGTATTTACCTTTGCTATAGTACAGGCAGAAAATGTTATAGCTTCTCATGAAGTCAGTAGATGTCTTACTGCACTGTTCAAAACTATGACAGGATTGTATTGTAATCATCTGGTTTTATTATGGCACTTAAGAAAACAGAAAGCAAAAAACAACAACAAAACCCAAATCCCAAAGCATGACTGAACCATCAGAAAAACACCCTGTCACAAACATGAAGCAGTTAATTCATGTTAGAAGAGTGAATGAACTTGCTTTAAAAATTTTCACAAATTATATACACTAGCTATAGTGTGGATTTTGTGGTAGATTTTCAGTAATAGCTCATTTGCTAGTATGAAGGAAACTTTATAGCATGGGCTAGGGAGCAGGCAACAAGAATGCATGCACATACAAAGTAAATAATTGAAGCCTATTTGTCAAGCAATAAATAATCAAGAAAAAGAAGGAAAATGAAAGCTTATGGGGGTGCCTGTTCATGGATATTAACTAAAACGCATAGAGCAACATTTTGTGCAGAATCTCCCTACAAGGTACTTCTTTTGGAGTCACATCCTATATATTACATCCAGTTCCTTTTGGAAGTGCATGGTGGTAATTCTGATAGTGTTACACTGGATTTTATGCAGGAAAAGTTCTTCCTGTAAGCAGAAATCTGGTAACTTAATAAAAAAATCAAATTCAACAATTTCAAGGAATAGCACACAGCTTTTTATTTCAGATTTTATTTTCAGTATGAAACAAGCTTTCTAGAATCTCAGACACCCGTAGGAGTAAAGGCATACACAATTAATGCAAAATAAAAATAATTTCTTTTGTTAGCAGATACTGCCTAAGCTCATCTCCTATGTGAAAGATGTCAGATCTCTTCCATTCATCCACAGGTAGAATACATACTTTTAGAAAAAGTTGATCTATACATTTTATAAGAGTAAATGCAGGTTCTAACAGCTTTGTTTTGTGTCACTGGATTGTATTGTTGAGCTTTCAGTGTTCAGGAGAGCCAGCCTGAGTCTCTAGAGAAAGCCTCCTACTCACTTTCCACAAGTTCCAAAAGCTCAGTGGTATTGTGTGCAGTAACTATGTAGGAGTAAAGTTTCTGGAAAGACTGACATTCCACTTAAAAGCTGGCATCAAGCATCATGTCATAAACATGATTTGTACATATTAAATATAATGACAGAGAACTGACTGGAGGAGAAGAAGAAATACTTTGCTCAACAAACATCAACTATTTGAAAAAAGGTTTTATTAACTTTAGATGCTTAGCTGCTCATCCATGAGTGTTAACTCCTTTCATCCATTCAGAAACCTCCTGAATTTTTAACTGGTAAGGGCTTGGTACAATTAAGAGAACACTGCATGTTTTTCTTTTATGCCTTTAACCTCCATGGCCAGATCTTAAGACAGTCCTAGTAGTCCCAAGAACAATTCCAAGTTCTTATACTACCATACTTTGGCAGGCATTCCACTTTAAAATGTGATTAACAGCAATGGGAGAGAAGGGAATAACATTTGTTTACAGAGCTGTTCAAGTCTAGGACTCAACTCTACTTTCTCTGGGAGGAGCAAAGCATTTGTAGATATGGTAATAGACTTAGCCACACCACAATTTCAAGTCATCAAATAGCATTAAATTAAACTGGGAACAACTTCTGCAGCCCCACAAAATGAACATAAATTGTCAGGAGAGCATTAAAAAAAATCATGTAGGTGGAAGACTAAGAGTGATATTATAGACTATAAATTTTAAAAGTGGAGGAAAAACCATTCTTCAAATCTGTATTTTTCTAGCATAGCTATTACTGTACAAAGATCTTTTAAAGTCATTAAAACAATTTTATATGTAACTAATGAACCAGTCCTGCTTATTTTTCCATGCAGGCATCTCTGATTGATTTATGGATGAGCTGGGATAAATCTAACATTGGTTAGATCAAATCTAAATCTGCAGTTCCAAAACTGTAGAGTTAAATTAGCATTTTGTCACTTCTTAGTTGATAATCATCAATATTAACCATTTCCATCAAAAAAAGAAAGGAGAAAGTAATGAAAACAATGCGAGAAGATGAGACCATAGAGCTCACCAAGCCCACATATTTTTGTGGATGCAGATGGAAAGTTATCCTAACAACCTGCACAATGCACATAGAATTTCAGCAATTCTGCAGTTTGAGCACTTCACCACATTGATATTCCAGCAGTCCATTTGCTGTCAAAACAGAGGGGCTCTTAAAAAAGGAACATTCCAACTTTTTAGCAAATTCACAAATCCAGTGGCTTAAGGATTTCTAAATGTTAACTTTTCAAAGGATTAGCTTTACTTGCCAGTTTACTGTTCCCAGTCTCACCTTCTAACTTTCACAATGAAGTGGGGCTGCTGCTGCTGTGAGGGGCTCTCCAGCAACACAACAGCTCCAAGTCTCTCCTTGACTACTGTACTGTAACAGGGATTTGTTTGCACAATGGAACCCACATACTGGATCTCTTCTGAAGGAAACCAAATTGGAAGACTCCAACCACTAGATTAAATTCATAAATTTGCACAAAAGGAATGTCAAGTCCTGCACACCAAAGAATTTATAGGACTACTCCCATTTCATTACATAATTCATAATATGAGTATGGCTCTTCCCTTTTTACCCTCCTTTCTTCCAGCACCCTGGGACTATGCTAGAAATTTTCTTATCATAAACAGATCCAGATCCACCTGGAAAAAATGGATGAAGACTGAGCTAGGGAACCTTCCATAATCTGGTTCATCATGCGAATGTAAAAAAAAATTGATAGCAGTAATAGTATCTTTGTTATCAGCCAAAAAACCCATTTGTGTATTTCAAATGGTAGAACAGAGAAAGATGGAGAATGTTTCCTCAAATAAATGGGTGTTCAATCCTCCTCCCATATAGGGTAAAAATACCAGCATGTTACTGACAATAGCAGCAGACATGAAAAAGCCCATTTCCATTGCTCTGCACCAACAATGATGTCCCAGAATTTTATCAGAAAATACAGTCTTTTGTTTGGATAGAATCCTTTCTCTCCCACAGCAATGCCTGGAAAATGAGCTTTCTAGGAGCCTGAATATTTAAAGGTAAAGTTTGAAGGTGCATTAATAAACTGACAAATAAATTGTTAAGTAATTAATACTTCAAGGCATAATCCTCCCCTTCAAATAATCAAAGGTTTTTCTGAGATTTCTTCAAGCTTTGCACAAACATTTCAGTTTGCCTCAAGAGTTATTCTGTAATAGCTAACTGCCAAAAAGTAAAGACACAGAAGTGCTAAAATAGAGCTCTGAAGCAAAGGTTCTTCATAACCTTAAGTGGAAGAGGGTAACACTTGGAAAATATTTGTAAATTAGAAAGGCTCCCTATTTGTTAGCTATCATTTAGCAATGCCTTGGAGACATACTGTTATAAATTGTTGCAATGCATTCTAAACAGTTTAGAAGATTTTTTTTACTATTTATAAATTTGAAGTCAGTCAATTAATAAAATAATTCTCTTCCTAGAAGTACAAAAAACATTCATAACCAAAGTACACACAGAACTCTGTATATCTACAAACAAAATATAATAAATTGATTCCTGTCTGCAAAGCTCTCTGTACAAACACCTTCCCATGTGTTCTCAATTCTAGAACGAGAGATTACAGCAAAACCATGGACAAAAAAACCCCAACTAGTTCCTTAACCAAAGAGATCTTTTTTCAAGCACTGCAACTTAGCTTTGCAATTTCTCCTTTCCAACCTTACTGGCTAGCAAATGTGCATGAATGATGTAATTATCTGTTTCATGCACATATGAAAAATTACCATCTTCTCCCTAGCTTCTCTAGTACCCTAGCATGACCTCTTTTACCTGCTGACTGGCACAGAGTCAATTTTTACTGAAGATATGTTACATGCTTGAATGTACTTGAGCATTACAAGAAATGGAAACTCTTCCAGATAACCTCCAGCACAATAAATGTTCACCTGGGGTGAGAGTCATCCAGTTCAAGTTATCACTGTGGCTGAATTGAAGCAGTTATTTGAATCCAGATGTGACAGTCAAGTATCTGATCATGACTGTATTGTGAAAAGTGTCTCTCAATTCTGCTTTCCTTTCATCTGAATCAAAGCATCTCCTGGGACATACAGATTTACTTTCTAACTCAGAAATACAGGGCACGTACCTTGACTGCAGCCTCAGGCATCTCTTTCAAAAAACATTAATAGCAGCAGTACTACAGATACTCACATGCTAACTAAGTCACAACATTGAAAGTGCTTATTTTCCAAGCTCTGTTCAGCGTGTAAGTAGAGGAAATTGTTTCTCTAGCAAGAATGATATTTTTAAGCCTACTTGGAGAATATGGTGTTGGGAGCTCCAGAGCTCTCATCCAAGCTCTGTTTTTTCACATTGCTTTAAAACTGTATCTGAAGGAAGGAGATTCTACAGAGTGGATGAAACACAGAAACCAGAAAGGGGTATGTAGCACCTGGACCAGAAACTGAGGGGCCTGTGCACCTCAGAGGCATGAAAGTGTCTTATGAGATTAGAGTCTTAGTTTCAAAAGACTTCACTAGCAAACACACACTGGTCTTCCCTGCTATGAACAAACTCTCCTGTAATTTGCTTACATGAATACTGATGACTCCAGGGCTTTAAAATTTCAGGAACCTTAATTAGTAGTGTATATGCTTTGCTCACTAATAAGCTCCCTGTCCATGAACATCCTTGAAAGAGTTACCATTTTTTTTCCTCATTTATTTTTAAACATGAAAGCCAACATATTGACATTCACTCCATTCCTACAAACACAAGGAATGGAAAACCAAAACCATACATAAGCAGAATGCAAGAGTTTTGGGTAGAAATAGGAATGCCCTCATTTTCTTTTTTAACACAAGAAAACCTGTATCTATAAATTATCCTAATGATTGATTAATTTTTTCATTAAATCCAGATTCAATTTGCTCAATAAATTCTCAAAGCACTGTTACCTCCTATTGTGAAAGAAATTATTCAAGGAATAACACAAACATTACCTACATGATTACCTAACATTACCTAATGATACATTAGCAGAATAGAGACTGAAAAATTGCTAAGAAAAAAAATGGCAGTTTGATCCAAAGGAAGTACCTGTGCTGCTGAGGATACTGTGTGTGTTTAAGTGCTTTACTGAGTCAGAGCCAAGGCATTCATTAATTTGCTGGATTACACTACAAGATATGGATCATGCTGCAGGAATAGATGATGTGATGTATGCTTCCAGGAAACCAATTACTTAACATTCACTTTGATGCCTTAAACACAGTGTATATTAACAAAAACTGGAAGAAAAAGCACAGATCAGAAATACAGATATGGTGTCAAGAACATTACAAGAATTAGTAAAATGGTTGAGGTTAGAAAGGACCACTGGGAGTCACCTGTTCCAACCCTTCTGCTCATGCACGTGCACCTAAGTTGGCTGCCCAGGGCTGTGTCCATGTGGTTTTTGAGTATCTCAAATGATGCAGACTCCATCACCTCTCTGGACAACCTGTGCCATTGCTCAGTCACTCTCACAGAAAAAACAAAAGTGTTTACTGATGGTCAAAGGGAACCTCCTGTTTGTGCCAGCTGCCTCTGGACCTTGTGTTGGGGACTACTGGAAAGATCATGGCTCCATCCCTTTTGCACCCTACCTTCAGCTATTTATGCACATTGATAGATCCCCCCCTGAGACTTCTTTTCCCCAGGCTGAATAGCCCCAGCTCTCTCAGCTGTCTCCACAGGAGAGATGCTGCAGCTCATTCATCATCTCTGTGGCCCTTTGCTGAACTCTTTCCATGTCTCTCTTGTACTGAGTAGTCCAGAACTGGGTGAAGCACTCCAGTGCTGACTGGAAGGGAAGGATCTCCTTCCACCTGTTGGGCAATGTTTCAACTATTGCAGCCCAGTATACCAGTGACCTTCTATGGGGGAAGGGCACATGGGCATGTGGTAGATAGTCCTGAGCTGAAACTGCCTTTCCAAATAATTGAGATATACACAGTACATTTCCCCTTCTCAAACAGAAATGATAGCTGATTTATTAAAAAATTATATAAACTTAAATTTGTTACAGTAATTTAGATTTGAGCAAGATATTTAAGTCATCATTAAAGAGGAGTGTTCTACATATTTAGTAAGATTTGAGACAGCTTTTTGTATATTAGTGTGCTGGTCTTTTCTGTCCTCTTCTCCATCACTGAGTTAGTCACAATCATAGTGACTATTGAAAATTACCCAACTTCACAATCTTCCAAGAAAGAAGTTAGAGCAGCCTTTCTCAGAACATCTGGTCTAGAGCATATTTCCTTTCATACAACTAAACCACAACATGCCCTGGCTGAGAGTCCAAATCCTTTACTTTTCCTAGACCTGGGAGAAACTCAAATGTTATTTATCAGTAAGGGCTCTAGTGATTCCAAGGAACACCCTCTCTGTCAGTTTAAATATTTTGAGAATTTCTGAAGTGCCAATTTTCTGTTTGTTTTTTTGTATTTCCTTTCACATGTACATCTTTGAATTTGTATTTTTATTTGCAGTTCTTTCTAAAGTCCTACTAAAATGCCTATTTTTAATTTCTGATGACCAGAACGTCCTTTCTTTTAATGAAGTTTTCAGTTCTAGAAACTGTTAGCACTATGACAAATGGCATAACTCTAAAACCACGAGCCGTATAAGAAAATACTGTAGTATGCATTATTGAAGACATTTTCTATCTAAATTCACTAAAATCTTGGTTGTTAAGAGATTCCAGCAAGATACTATGACAATGCTAGCTCATTCTGCTGCATTGAATACTTGAGTATATTAAGAAGGTCACGAGAAGGGCAACGACAGTGGCACCAGGCACCCATAATATTTTAATGGGAAGAGACTTAAAGTAATCAGGAGTGAGTCACAACTGAAAAGGATAAATACATCAGTGCTCAAAAGCCCTCTTTAATAAGCAGCATCTCTAATACAGTGCTGCATAGGTAGGGATCATTAGCAAATACTCAGGACTAAGATAAAAACCTGTGATTTTAGAAGTCCAACATTTGTGTAGGGTAAGAAAATTTCCAAATTAGCTAGCAAAAAACAGCTGACAGAACCTATGTGCAAAACACCACTAGACAGATTGTGTTGATTTCCAGAATCTTACATAAATGCGGGCACCAACAACAGAAACCTATGAATTGCTTTTTCAAATCATAGTATAACTAAGGCCAAGATAACTTCATACCATATTCCTATTACAGTTACTATTCTTTCCTTGTTGAAGCATACTAAGAAACAAAACTGGAAAATGAAGACAGAAAACATATCTGTTAGCACTGACTCTAAATTAGCAACCATGTAGGTAATGTTAGAAGTGTCTGATCTCCATAATCTCTCAATTCTTTTACAAATGGACTAGATGACAAAATTGGTACTGAACACTGAGGCATGATAGAAATTCAGGTATCCAAAAAAATTCTCCTTCATTTAGAACAAGGAACCCAGAAGGTTCCAACAGTCAATTATGAATTAGATGCAAACAACAGAGTTGCTGACACAGCCATAATATTGGCCTGAATTATGTACAGAGCTCAGTTACATCTAGTATGTGCCACACAGATAGTCACACATTTAATAATATTAAACTCTTGGATAGCCTTACTATCTGCAATAGAGAGACTCATATTTGTGAATATAAGGGCATGTACATAAGCAGTTACATGATCAAAAGTCCAATTCTGAAGGAAGTTAAAGAGCAAGAGATGAGCTAGACCTTGAGCACAAGACCATCTTGCACAAGTGTTAGATTAGAAACTGAATTAAAACTGGAACTCAGCAGGTGAATACAGGAGCCAGGTGGTTTTTGTTCTACATTTTGCACAATACCTTACTCTCATCCTATCAGTTTCCACAATCTTTGAAACTCAATGGTTTCACAGCAAGTGGGGGGAAAGAACCCCATCATTCTGCCTTTCAGAGTGTATCACGACTGTAAAGCCATATTCTTATCTTACTGCTAATATTAACTTCAATTTTGGCTTCATGTACCAGTTTATTATTCCATCAGTCTACATTACAGTAGTATCTTATGCATCCACATTAGAATTCATATTAAAGCTATAATTATAGCATGTGTTCTAACCAAATAAAGAAATTAAATTGAAACATTATTATGCTAAATTTAATTAAATCTCCCTATCAATTTTTCAAATAAAGTTCTTTCCTATTGCTTTGTACAAACCTGAAGAATTAGATAGGAAAACTCAAAAATATGCACAAAGGAAGCTGAAGTAGAAAAGACTCTTCCACAACAACAGGTTAAAAGATATGAGAAAAATTTATTTTCCTACTTTACAGTGTCTTTAAACAGAGTTTTGAATACATATACATTAAACATTGGGAGATTATTGTGTGCAAGCTGATTTTGCATAAGAATTGCTTTCATACTTACCCTTTTTTTCCGTTTTCTCCCTGCTACGGGAGTAGCCAGGAACTGAAGAACTTGCAGAATCTGCTGAAGATGTTCCAGGTCTCTGACTGTTCCCACTATGGTCCACAGGAGCAGCATTTAGCTGGGACCTTCCAAGATGCTGCTGGGGGTGAGAGGGACTTGAGGTGGGATCAGGATCAGAATTCATTTTAGCTGCCAAAGAAGAAAATAATGACAAATTATCAGAAAGCAGATTTACAATGTAAAACTGAATGAATTTTTATTCATTTACAATGACTAAAAACTTAAAATCTGAATGTATTTGTATCATTAGGTAAACAAAAAGCCTAGAAAACAGCATGAAGGCTGGTAGGAACTTCAAGATTTATCTATACATTCTTCAGTAATTCCCAGCATGAGCAGCTACAGCTGAGTCTGACCATATATACAACATTGTGCCAGAACAGTGACTGCTTTTTTTCCTAACTAATAATAACTGGGTTACAAGTGTAAACAAATGCTAAAACTAATAATCAATCCTGTAAATGCTGCATATAAATTTCTTCTTTAAATTTAATGTTCTGCTTATTCATGCTAGAAATAAAGACTAGCCCCAAACTTTTTATGGACAAGTCTATAATAATAGAAAAAAATGTATCAAAGGCCTGGTTAACTGTCATCACCTAATCAGGAGACAGGTAATAATGATAAGAAGGCAAAGCAGGAGGAGATGTAGAACTCTGCATGGGAAATCAGAGGAGCAACACCACCCTTTTTAAACACTATCAACTTAAATGCCCATGACTCAAAATTAGCCTATTTTAATACCTTTATGTCCCACTTAAAAATAAAAAATATTAATACATGGCAGGGAGGCAAAGGCATTACACCAGAGGGCCTTTTAACTGTAAGTCCTCTCAAAAATAAGAGGGGATCTCTGCTCTACAGTAAGAAGTTCCCTAAAAAAGCAAACTTGCATAAAAATGCCTACTGAAAGTTTAGCTTTCACAAGACAAAAGTAGCCAGGTATGCATATACTACCACAGCATAACACATAGCAACTCCTGCTGCTTAAGAACAGCTGCCCTTAAGTTAAGCAATTTGCAAGGAGCATTTTAGATTATTTCTGGCAATAAACAATATTTTTAAATTCTGTATAAGCACAGAATTAATTCAGAATACCAATCTGAAGATGCCCTTGTAAAGATGAAAGCAGTATAGCCAAAACTATAGACACCACTTAAACAACTTCTTCCACTCAAAGGACGCTAAAATCATGACAGGGTGCTAAGAGTACTAGCAATGTCTCCACTGCCAAACATACTATAATTTGAAAACTTGGCTGCAAAAATCAAGCTGCCCTAAACCAGAAAATATTTTACTGATACAAGTAAATGCGTTTCTGTATTATGTTTCTACATCAAGTTATAAATAAACCAACATAGTTCAGTTCAACCTTCAAACAGCCCTCGGAAAACACAGAGATTAAAATACCTTCCCGGTAAACCAGCATGAGTATTTTTAACCATTATACAATCACAAAAGTTACTGTGCCTCCACTTTTAACTTGACCTTAGCGCTTTGGAAGAGGGACGCCGAGTGCGGCCAGGCCGCGCCCGAGGCGCCCCGCGGGGGATGCGCGGCTCGGACAGGTCCGGCTGCTTCCAGAACGGGCAGCACCGGCACAGCCGTGAGCAGGAGCTCACCTCGCTATCAGCCAGCTCGCAAAAACATCCCCGTCCCAAAAGTCACTCTGCGCTTGCCCTACAAAGGGCACCACCAACTTTTCCTCCGGGTTGTTCACAAGCCAGCGGGCGGTGACTCCGCACCCACCGCCGCCAGCCGCTCGGGAGCACCGGAGCTCGTTCGGCCTCGTTCCCCGCGAGGTCCGAGAGTGCCCGGGCGGCCCTGCCTCTGCGGAAGGCCAGGGAGCCCCAGCGGGGGCCGCGAGGGGGCCGGCAGCTCGGGCCGTCCTGCGCGGGGTCCCGCCCCAGACGCTCACCGAGCCCGGCCGGGCGAAGTCAGCACCGCGCACCCCCGATGACGAACCTCCCTGCAGCTCCGGAGGCGGCCGGACGCCGACTGGGGCTCCGCCGGCAGCCCGCTGCCCTGGGGGGCGGCGCTGTCCCGCCCATCGGCCGCGGCCCTCTCCTCTCTCCGCTGCCACTCACCGCCCTCCGCTCTCGGGGAGGGCTCCAGTGAGGCCCCGCCGGGGCCGGGCGGGGCCGGCGGCAGGAGGCGGAGGCGGAGGCGCAGGCGCGGGCCCGGTGGGGTGGAGGGGCTGGCGGCGGCAGGGCAGCAGTACGGGGGGGAGCTGCCCTGTGCGGCCGTGCCCCGCGCAGTGGCAGCGGGCGGAGGCTGGCCGCCCACCCGTGGGGCCGAGGGGTGGCAGGACCGGGGCGGGCTTGAGCCGCTGCAAAATGGCGGTGCCGGGTGAGGCAGGCGGAGGCCGGTGGGTCCGGGGTGAGGGCGCAGCTCCGCTCCAGCCGTGCAGCGGCGGCAGGGTCGGTGTGAGCCAGCCCCGGTGCTGTGCCGGACCTTTCCCCGCCTAGCGCGGAGCTTCTCGGTACAGGAGCGAAGGGAATGGGAAAAAGGGCGGTAACTCAGTAGCTGATTTTTTTCTTAATGCCCTCTACATTACTAGCATTTCTGCTACATAGGTGGAAGGCTTCTGGGCAGGAAGCGAACTGTAAACTTAGGTGTGTTGCTGTTGTTTTGATGGTGAACTTAGTACGTTTTAGAAATAACTTTTATTCTCGAGCTCTTTAAATAAGTCAAGGTACTTTGAATAGCTTCTAATTAAAACTCCAATCAAACAAACAAGCTACAAATTCAGAGTAAGAGATTAAATTTGAACTTCAGCCATTCATATAAGTTACTTTGTTGATTTTCACAAGTTCTAATTTTGCGGGAGATCATGGGAAGCTTTCATTTCTTTAAGTATCAGTAAAATCTTTTTTGATCGCTACCTGTTGAGTTCTTTTTAATCTCCACATAAAAATATGGTCCCCCGTGTCATTATTTCCTTGCCTTGGAAGGCATAAGACTTTTTTTTTAATGCAAAACAAGTTTAAACAAACATGGCTAAGCTTCTGTTTATTTCAAAATAAACTTAAATTTGAAAAAAAAACCACATTTAAGAAGATCACTTGTAGTCTGAGTGTAATGTGGTTTCATCAGGAATATGCAATGCCAGTCTTGTTCCCTTAGACTGACAGTGTGACTTAACTCTGATATGACAAAGTTCTGCAATCTGCTCCCCCTGCTATTCACATTTCCTTCAAGATATTATTTTATACAATTGATTTGGTATTTAGTGGGTGTGCTTAACGGATGTAACATGCCTAGGGAACAGGTGGAAATGAGGGTGGTAGCTGGAAAAGCAACTATAAAGGAAGTGTAAAATAAAGCCTCCCCTGCTGCTTTCCAGCACAGGCAGAGTCACACATGGCAGGAGCCATTCCAGTTCAAGGGTAAAATTGCCACACTGGCTACTAACCCTCATAACAGCAAGGCTTGATGTAAAATATTCTTTGGTTGCTTATGTCTGATCCATTTTACACTGAAGATGCACATTGCTGAATTTGATCAGGTCCTGATTTAAAACCAACTAAACCTTTGCGGTAAAGGAATTGTCATGCACACCTTATATACTCACAGGTGTTCTATAAATACTGATAACACTAGTGAGAGTAAACCAATCTCAGACATGATGACAACTTCCATTATCAATTCCACTGGTTTCACTTTGGCACTACTTTATCACAAATGATGAGTTCCCATCTGGTGTTATCACAGTTGCAAATTGTTACAGCTACTGTTACATGGCACAGCACCTATTTAAATTTAGTTATGACTTATGGCATCAGTAGAATGGTTGAGGTTGGAAGGGACATCCTGATGTCAGCTGCTCTTCCCTCCTGCTCATACAGGGCCACCTTGGCCTGGTTGCCCAGGACCACGTCCAGATGACTTTAGGAGGATCTCTAAGGATAGAGACTTCATCACCTTCTTGGGCAACCTGTGCCAGTGGTCGGTCACCCTCCCATTAAAAAAGTGCTTCCTGATGTTCAGAAGGAACCTCCTGTGTTCCAGTTTGTGTTCACTCCTCTGGTCTTATAACTAACTGGAAAGGTCCTGGCTCCATCCTGTTTGCATTCTCCCTTCAGGTCTTTATATACATTGATAGATCCCTCTGAACCTTCTCTTCTCCAGTCTGAACAGGTGTTATGATCAAGTTCTTAAAACTTTTAGAATGAGATGCCTCTGCCTGAATTAAGGTGCAAATGTGACCATATGCCAAAGTCAGTAGTATGGATTTTATTTAACAGTAAATACGAGAAAAGAGAAAGAAAGAAATAGAACAAAGAAGTGGGGGAAGAGAAAGATAATGTCAGAGACAGATTAAGTAAAAAATACCACCACTGTGGATCCCAGTGATGTCCTGTTGATCCTATCCTTCTGATTTTCTTGGTGGTGAGGGTCCCTGAAAACATAGTGTTCATTTGTTCCAGGTGGGAATGCCCAGGTATCTCCCCTGACGGGTGGGGGACAGTTTTGACACAGTCTCACAACAGACTGGATTTGTTGCATCCCTGCCCTGCAGTGCCCTGCTGCAAGGCCTCAGGAATCAGTCTGGGGAGCACTTTGGGAGTCTTTGATGGATTATGACACCCCCTCAGCTGCCCCTCACATGAATGTCCCATGGATGTGGCCCTCCCGGGGTGGGAGGTTTTGCAGCTGAGCCAGTTTGTGTGAGGGAGGATGGGTGTTCAGTGTCTCTGACCAGAGGTTAGGCCACACACCCAAAACTCTGCTCCCCCTTTGGCTGGGGGCAGTCTGAACAAACCTGGCCTCAGCAGATGAGCCTGTGGGCTACGGCCTCCCCAGTCTGAACCCAGCCAGGGATGATTTTCAGGACAGCTGCTGGGTTTGGTTATCTTGTGGATGTGTTCTTCTCCCTCAGCCTTGTTTGCTTTTCCCTAGACCTGAGATGATTGAGCAATTCTGTCACCTTATCTCAGGTTCCCTTAGGCTGCTTAACCCACAGTCCAAGGTTGCACTCAGGAGGCATAATCATGGTGGGGTGCACTTCAGTGGTCACAGCTTCTTTATACAGTGTTCCCATAATGGGCAAAACTCCTTCATAACTATGTTTAAGCTATTAACCATAACATTTCAGTCTCTAACAACAGGCCCAGCTCATTTGGCTTTTCCTCATAGGAGAGATGCTCCAGTGCATTCATCATCTTAGTGGCCTTTGTTGGACTGACTCCAGTGCCTCCATGCTCCTTGCATGAGGGAGTCCAGAACTACACACTTGTTTAACTGCATGAGGTTGCTGTCAGCCCAGATTAAAAAAAAAAAAAACCTTGTTGCAACAAGAACAAAAGAAAAAAGCCATACTTTATGTACTAGAGAATCAATAAGTATTTTGAAGGTTTACAGAGTGATGTTGGACTTAAGCTGATTTCTGTAAACATTTTTTACTTGAGATGATGAAATTTAATAGAAATGGCTGTCTGAACACCTGAGGTGCAGTACTGAGATGCAGGCTGAAATTAACAGCTTTTCCATATAATCATCAATGAGTTCTAGAAATATACTTGGGATATCTAATAATCTGAGCAACTCATATGTTGCTTCTGCTAAACTGAATGTAATATAAACTGACATTTTCACATTCTGTGGTGAAGTTTGTATTTCTGTATTTAGGCATGTGTTTAGTATTGAAATCTTTAAGAAAAGTCTGTCTTCTAGAAAATTAATTTGTAACAGCAAAAGATTATGCTAAGCAACATTTAAATACATTTTATTCTTAAATCACTCAAACTAATCTACCTATATTACTGAAATGAGATCATGCTTATAGCATTGCTGGCATACAAGTAGTTTCTTAGTAGTCCAGAGGAAAAATTAACCACACTTCCTAAAAGGAAGAGTGAAAACAGTGATCATCCAAGAAAACAGACCTGCATGAAGTGTGATTCATTCCTATGAATAGCCTTCAGCTCCATATGTTTTTCACAACACCTCTGAAAATGAATTTCTTTAGTCCATGGTATACTCAGAAACAGATTTGGCATAGTTACTCTGGATGGTTTTGGAATACGTTAATCCTAGCAAAAACCTTGTCAGCAGTGCTCTTGTATGAGTGAGAAGAGCTGAAAAATTCATAGAAAAATGCCATGTACATGTTCAGTAGTTATGAAAGGAAATACATTATGGAAATGAAAATGTCTGAGTGATGCTAAGTAAACTGTCGTAAAACCGGTCTCAAAAATAATCTCCTTTTCTTGCCCCACCTTAGCAATTAAGACAAGAGCTGTTATTTCAAAATAATAGGTTTTGTTGTTTACTATGGCTATCCATTTTAATAGTATAATTTAATTGATGAAAGCATTACATCACCATAATATTAGTGCAATAAAAGCTGCAGCATCCTTCATGAGCATCTGGGTAATATTGTTTCATTAGACTGAGGACCACAAAAACAGATTTCTTTTTATTTTTTAAAGCAGTGTATAATTTAAAGTGGGAGGTATTTTCTGTCAGAAAGAGCACAATACTTTAAGCATAGTGAGACAAGGGACACAGGATCCAGAGAATCAACAATTTGATGGGAACAATTAAGATGTTAGTGCCATTTGGATGGACATTCAGTAGAAAGAATTAATAAAAGGATGGGAGGAAACAGAAGGGAAAACACAAGAAGTGGGCACAAAAAGTAGGTAAAAATAGGAATTGAAGAGTTTTGTGAAGATGATGATGAAGACTCTTCTTCCCAGATCTGCATATTAAATTTGCCTTTGTTACCTCAGGTTTGGAGTAGCTTCCACATAAGTACTGTTTTCATGCACTAAAGTATGTAGGGTAATGTGAGCATCATTTCCTGTCCACTGCTCTTTTAATCTCTCTTTATTCCAATGTCCTTGTGCCAAATACTCTGGGTGGCAGCACAAAAGCAATGTTCACCATCACTGCTTTGTACAGAAAAGCATCACTCTCATTCTCCCATTGGCTCTCTTAGCCATGATGGAAGGGTTAACATTTTCCTTTTCAAACACTAAAGGAAGGAACACTTTCCTTTCCTACACTAAAGGAAGCCATAGGTGACTTAGGTGGCACCAGATGTTCAGTTTTGCATTTACTGCTCAGCCACCTTTTCTAATCATGGGCAGGCACTGTGAAAGAGGAAAAGTTTTTAAAACTGGGCACGGGTACAACCATGTGCAGGTGAGACTGTGAAGGTCTGACACAGCAGCTATTGGGAGGTAAGCCCTGGGTTGGATGCATTCCCTGGAACAGGTAAAGAGGAGTCCACTCCTCTTCCAGTTCCTTGAATATTCTGGATTTGTTCTATTCACAACTTCACTCTGAGACAGCTACTGATGTCGCTCCTAATCCACAATACAGCTGGGACTTAGCTTGCTGAACTCTGGAAGCAGCACTTGAATCAAAGTTGCACTGTTCTACTACAGTCTAGAGAAAGCAGGGCAGTTTTCCTAGGGGGAAAGGATTGTACCTTAAATTTTATACCTGAAAAAACAGCAACAAGTATCAACAAAATTTGGAACTCTTATCATTAATCACTTTGGTGTTGCTAGAGATAAAATTTGGTCTAAAATTGAACTGGACATATTCAAGCACTAAGGATTTCTTCATAGGAATAACTTCTTCAACAGTTTATAAGTAGTTTGTGAGTAAATGAGGTAACATTAAGTACCATGGCCCCCCTCAAATAACATGTTTAACATGGATGGGTTTGTGTCAACCTTTCAAATCGACAGGTATGCCACAAATTTCGGCCTGTAAATTGATCCATCAGTGTTCTTGCCTTTTCAAGCTTAATCTTTGCTCACAGTGACCTCTAGTGTGACTGGATGAGACAATGCAGTGGATCCAAGGCAGTGCACAAAGAACTTCATTTGTGTTCATACTTTTACCAGGATGAGGGGACACGTGTGTGCCATCTATTTGACTGTAGGACACACTGCATTAAGCATGCAAAACGTGAGCAGGAAACCATGAACCCAAAACCATTCCTTTAGCCATACCAAATACAGTATTCAAAGATTTTTTCATTCCTGTGCCATTTTGATCAGATTTTTGTTTATCAAAAATTCCATGAATGGTTTGATACATTTGGTAAGAGGTTCAGGTAATTTTCAGCATTCCCAAGTACAAGAGATTGCTTTTACTTTCTGAAACCTTGCACTGAACTTTGTCTGAAAGATACAAATCAGAAGTCAGTGATGCAACAATTTCTGTAAGAACAGCTGCTGTAGAATGTACAGATTCTTCAAACCCTATCCACACTATAGCTACGAATTAACTTCAGTAGTTAAGAATTGACATCAATATATTACATCTATTTTTCTCAGCCAAGTACATTGAAGTGACCATTTCCCTCCTCTCTTCTGCAGAACAATTTGCATGAAATAGGGGCAGGAAAAAAGCTCTAAAGCAAAGATTTTTCTGTTTGGTTTCTCCAAAATTGCAGGAGAAAAAAGTGGAGGATATAATTATAGGAAGTAACTTAGTAGGAAATATTACATATTAAAGTGTTTGGCAGTGTTAGAGAGAGTTTAGAATTAGCTAATTAAATCCTTGACTATTAAAAATTAAAGCTGTAAGCATATTCACACATTTCAGAAGGAAGTGATCTTGGGCTTACTTTGGACAAATAAAGATGACCATTCCTTTTTCAGACAAGTTCACATGTCTTGAAATATAAACTGTCAATACATTGCCAAAGACCCTGGAAGTTTTTTTTCTGTAAACTATTTTCTCTCCCTCCTAGGATTACTCCTGCTACATAGCAGCAAATATGGACATGTTGTTCTGCAACCACAAAACATTATATATGGATTGCTGTCTGAAAAAACTGCCTTGCTACATCTCAGTTTTAGGAATGTTTAATGTAAAAGAATTCTGTTCTAGAGATTATGCAGAATGTAATTAAGGTTTCAAAAATGTGCAAAACTGTCACATGGAAAATTTAATTCCTGACAGGAAATACATGCTATTAGTCATATCAGATCTAATTCTGTCATATTGTGGCTTTGGGGGTTTAGTCAGAAAGCAGGACTTGCTGTGGTAACCATTTCCTAACATTCAATGTTCAGGTAAGGTGAATTCTCTTTGCACATTCATAAAACCCTAGTTCCAATGCCCCTGCAATAGGCAGGGATGCCACCCACTAGACGAGGTTGCCCAGAGCCCCATTCCTGGAAATGTTCAAGGCCAGGCTGGATGGGCAACCTCTTCTAGTGCCTCGCCAATCTCTGAGTAAAGAATTTCTGCCTAATATCTACCTGTCCTCTTCCAGTTTAAAACTGTTCCCCCTTGTCCTATCACTATTGGTTTGTGTAAAAAGTTTATCTCCATGTTTTTTTTTTAAGCTCCCTTTGGATACTGGAAGGTTTTGCAAGGTCTATCCAGAGCCTTCTTCAGCCAGAACAACCCCAACTCTCAGCCTGTCTGCTCTGCACTAGAGGTGCTCCAGCCTTCTTTGTGACTTGCTCTACACCTGCTCTAACAGGTCCAAACCCTTCTCATTTTGGGACCCGCAGAGCCAGACACGACACTGCAGATGGGGTCTCTCAAGGGCAGAGTACAGAGGGGAGAAATCACCTCCCTCAGCCTGCTGGCTGTGCCTCTTTTGATGCAGCTCAGGCCAGGCTTGGCCTTTTGGGTTGCAAATGTGCACTGCTGTGGTATGTCCAGGTTTTGGTCCACCAGAATCCCCAAGTCCTTCTCTGACAGGCTTCCTTCAATGAATTCTTCTCCCAGTCTTGACTCATGGCAGGGATTACCCTGACCTCAGTACAGCACCTTGCACTTGGATTGTTGAATTTATGATAGTCTCCTGGACCCACTTCTCAAGCTTGCCTAGGTTCCTCTGGATGGCATCCCCTTCTTCTGTTGTGTCAAGGAGTTCTTAAATGGAGAATTTCAGAATTATTACCTGCAAAGTTCACATTTTTGATTGTCAGTGTCACGATACATAAAATTATAAAGAGAAAGGGTTCAGTCAATTTAAAATGCATATTTAAACCTCTGTACTTTGTCCATTAGGCTATCTTCCCAAAAACTTTTAAATACCATTTTCTGCCATATTTTATATATAATATGAAAATTATATTTTTCTACTATATTTCACAATTAAAAGCTTGTTCAGATTTTATTTATACATGCCAGTACTCCAGTTGTGTTGACTAATATCAAAAGAACTGGAATTTAGTAACTTAACAGTACCTTTACCTGACATTAAAAGGAGAATAGGAACAGATTGCAGCTCTTTAATAATACTTTTAAATAATGTTTTTTCTTAGCAAATTGAATCATATAATTATTTCTATGATGCCAGATGTAGTTAGACTGTATTCTTGCAGGATGGTGTTGGTCAGCTTGAGGTATTTCAACATCTTCCCAATCTTGTCTGTAATTAGGACGTGTCACACGCAAGATTCCCACCAGGTGGCAATAAAACCTCTTCATTCTTTAAAGCATTTGCAATTATTTTAGATGGTAGAAGCGTATGTTGTGTACTAATTAGACGGGGAAATCGTGATTTCTAATAAGGTGATAGAAAATTATTTTTCTGAACTCTCAAGGTACGAGTGCTTACAAAAAGTCCGGGAACAGATAGAAGCATGCTGGGCAATAGTCATTGTTGTGTTCTTAACAGCTATTTCAAGGTAAATACAAGTAATATATTCCACTTGGTTCCTGAGAAACTGAAATAATTTTGTCTTTTGATGAAACTGTAGAGAGCAGACAGTGTGAAATGCTAATTTACTAGTGGGAGCTTAAACCTTACAGAAGTCTCACAATTTTAGTTCATATTTAGACTGATCAAATTCACATCTTCAGCTACAAAAGAAATACTTTTTTTAGACTTAATCCAGGTGTGTTTCTATAAGTGCTGTACAGCTGCTATATTCCTATCCTGTATTTCTATTCCTATCCTTTTTTTGAAGGAGAAAAACCCTGCACACATACAGCTTTAGTTGACTGCCACTAGTGGTGAAGTGCCAGTAGCAAAAGCTGCATGAAGATGCACTGATTTGCCCCCTACTTTTCTTTTATAGTTTCTGGCATATATTTCTTGCCCCATTCATCCTAATTCCTTGCAAAAATCTCTTGTCCCCTTATTTCTTAATGATAAATGATATTTTTCTGCTGTATGTATTACATCACCCTTGATTTTACCTACCCTTTTTCTAGCACAGGCATGCATGCAGATATATGTCTCTACATCATTTCTGCACCCAAGCAGGCCTTACTATGATGAGTAGCACACTGATGCAACTTTGGCCTGAAGTTTTACATACTTTCTGGTGCAAATTTTCTTTTTAATTTTGAAACAGTTAATGTATAATGCAGATTAACAAACTCAGTGTGGTGAGTTGACCCTGGCTAAATGTCAGGTGCTGGCTACAGTCACTTTATCACTGCACTCAGCTGGGCAGGGGAGACAATGGGTTCTCATGGGTTGGGATAAGGGCAGAGAGAGATCACTCACCAGTTACTCTCATGGGCAGAACAGACCCAACTGGGGGAAAATTATTTTAATTTATTATTCATCAAAATAGAGTAGGATAATAAAAACACCCCTCTTCTTGGGCTTAACTTTACTCACATATTCTCCACTTCCTCCCCGCAGTAGCACAGGGGGACGGGGGTTGGGGGACTCCCATCAGTTTATCACAGGTCATCTCTGCTGCTCCTTCCTCCTCCTCAGAAGCACTCCTCACACTCTTCCCCTGCTCCAGTGCGAGGTCCTTCCTGCAGGAGACAGTCCTCCATGAACTTCTCCAACATGAGTACTTCCCATAGGGTGCCTGGGATCAGGACTGAATTGCTGCCTTGACCCAGGCCACAAATTTGCCCTTTTCTATAGCTCTCTTTCTTTATCTGCAAGAGCTACTTAACTGCCCTTCTGAAGGACTTCATAACTTGTTAAATAAGGCAAAGATTTAGCAGAAGTTACTATTGCTCTTTAGGCAAAATGATATATTTGAAGAAAAGACCATCCAAGCATGTGGACACACAAACACTTCAGGTATTATGAAGCATTACAAAATTTGTAATATATTAAATACTAGAAAAACCCATCTAAAAATTAACCTCATATTCTTAGTTAAGCTTAGTTACTTGTACTTACATCTGTCCCATTTAGTTTGCTCACAGTTAAGAACACAGAATTCGACATTAAAGGCTGCAGTCATTTTTTCCTATCTCCTCCTCCCCACACAAAAAAAGTCACCGAACGCCCCCATACCAAACAGCTATGCAGAAGAGTATCTGGCTTTTCGTATGGACTATTTATTCCTCTCCACTGATTTATAATGCATCTATATAGTGTATTTATACTTGCATCAGTCACAGGTACAGCAAGAGATACACTTCTGAGATACGCTTCCTAGAAATACTGCTCCTAATGAACAAATAAATAATGTAATTCTGCCTATCATAAAAAGGAATATTTTCATATTAAAAATGAATATTTTCAACATATGATAAAATCTGCAGTTCCCTGTTTGCATTTCCCTGTCTTCCCCAACATACTAATCAGAAGATACCATTATATTCTGTATTGAATTCAGAATTCATGGGTACATTTCACTGAAGGAGATAACCTAGTTTTCTGAATGGAATTAGAATTTATCAACACAGCTTAAAACAAATTATGACATTTCCCACATCTCACTAGTGACAATTGTCTTCAGTCAGTCTCCTGCTGACTTTGTTAACAGGAAACGAAACTATTGAAAAAAAATCACTCTATAATTACAAAAACTGAGATTCAAACCCATTTCTCTACTACTTGTCTCCCTATATTACTTCAGGATCCACTTTACTGTAATAGATCTAGGAAAGATTAAATAAAATGACTCCTGATATTCAAAGACAATCTGTTACAGTTCTTCATTTATGTTATCATTAGAATGATTCAAATAAATTGGGAAAAAAACCAAACCCAAGCCACCCAAGAATTTTACACAGTATGTTATATTTTATAGAGCTAATCTATGATCCAGGATAGGTCAGTAACAGGATGGATCAAGAAGCCAAAGAAGGATGAAGAATAACTGGCTGTGTACTAGTACACAAGGGATTACAGTAGATTAAAAAACGATAAATCAGGAATGTCATTCTATTTCAGATAAAAGCAAGTGCCATTGTGGCATGCAAGGCATACAGGAGGTAATCCCTTCACTACTAAGGATTGTAAAGCCACAGCTGCCACACTTCAAAATCCAGGTCCATACTTTGGAAAGAGGCAAATCACATGGATAAAGTCTAGTGGAGAGCAGTGAGTCAGAAACCTAGATGGAATTTAGGGAAAAAAAATGTGGGAAAATTGGTCTTTTATCCTTGGCAAAGAAGATACTTCAAAATGAAGTATCTTATGCAAAATGTTTTGCAAAGAGAATGTTTTTTAGTACTCACAGGGGTTAGAACAGGAAGTAATAACTTGCAGCATATGAGATTTAGATTAGATATTAAAACTTTACAAGACCACTGTAGCAGGCCATATGTACAACCATCATAAGAGGTTTTTTTTTAAGAGGAGGCAATACAAACTGCTACAAGGGATATCCAGGTATTAGGAATGATGCTTCAGAGAACAAGATAGTTCAGATATCAACATTTCATCCAACTTTGAGATTTTTATCAACATTTCTTTATTCTTCATATTACCACACTTTGTGAATCACTCTTAAAGAAGTTTTGAGGAGTTTCAGAACATTGGTAAGTCCTCAATTCCAATTGGATGTTGCAATATATCACTTTTTAAATGTATGATATTTAGAATATTCCTTTATTACTTCCTACCTCTGTTAATCTCACTAAGATTGGTGAGAAAACCGAAAAACTTTTTCTGCCGGACACAGCTGAGACTACTGATCAGAGACTTATTTAGTAAGAGACAAATTTCGATACCCAATCAGCATAATGCTTTGCTAACACAATGTTTGACAATATTCACAGTTAGCAATTTGAAAGCCGGTAATACATCTGCCTTTTATTTTTTTGGTTTTGTTGACATACTTACGTGAATCATTGCATTAATTAAGCTTCATTAATAGAGATCTGCTCTTTACACGTGATCAAGGTGTCATCTGGTCTCAAAACTTTCAATAGCAGAGTGGGAATAAGAAACAAATCTTCAAGAAGCTCTTGGGGCACAGGATAAAAAAAAAGGACTAATTTAATTCTTGAATTAGACTCCCTTTAGTTGTCTAACCTGGCATTTTAGTGGAGTGAGATAGGGCAGAGAGGGTTGGGGTTTTTTTTTAAGTTACGTGATGTGGTTTCACCTCAGGCAGCTGCTTGCTCACTCCCCTACTCAGCAGGATCAGGAAGTGAATTGGAAAAGTAAAAGCTGGAAAAGCTGGAGTTGAGATAAAAACAGAGTAATAGAGAAAACAAAAGCCACACACACAAGCAAAGCAAAATGAGGAATTAATTCACTGCTTCCCATGGGCAGACAGGTGCTCACACATCTCCAGTACAGCAGGACCCATCAAGTAATGGTGATTTGGAAAGACAAACAAAGGCAAACACCATCACTCCAAATATCCCCCCATTACCTACTTACCCCACTTACATACTGACCATGATGTCACATCATTTGGATTATCCCATTTGTCAGTTTGGGTCACCTGTCCTGGCTGTGTCTCCTCCCAACCTCCCATTCACCTCCAACTCCCCTGCCAGAGTGGAGGGTGAAAAAGCAGAGAAGACTGGCTCTGTGTAAGATCTGCTCAGCAATAAGAAAAACATCTCTCTATTATCAAGCCTGTATTCATCACAAATCCACAACACAGCCGCACACCTGCCACTGTGAAGAAAGTTATCTCTACCCTAGCCAAAACCAGCACATCCTTAAGATTAAAAAGATTATGTCATAAAAATGCAATTTGAAGTTTGTAAGATTTTTTTGGCTATAAATTTTTAACTCACCTAAAATCTTTCCTTTGGGCAATTCTCAAAGTCTTTAGAATACGCTAAGACTTTTTACGATTAGAGCCCAAGCCACTTGAAATGATTCATAAAAGAGCACAGTCTAATAGGGAAAGTTACCTAAATAATTCAATACTGTTATACCCTTTGATAGGTACATGAGGAACAGAGAATGCCTTTGGAGGTTTCGTTTCATTTTCACTTTAGGCAAGAGAACATTCCTTTTTTGAAGCAGAGAAATACTTTGCTTTACACTGCCTCATGTCTGGCACCACAAAGTGTTTTATACACTTTATACACACTGTGCTTGACTCATTCCATGTGAGCAAGAAAGGATTCTGTAGGAGATGGGCAGGCTGTATTCCAAATGCAGTTGTACTGGCATCTTAAATAAATAAAAAAATAAGCTAGGGAAGTAATGCAGAAATTCCGAGCACTTCCGGGCACTTTATGAGCTTTACCATTTTTAGCAGATTAACCACATTTCATACACTGAGTTCTGAGGTATGAATAGTGTTCTCTTTGCTTCTTTTTGCCCTGCAGCCTTCTTAGATGAGCTTTGGGAAATTGAAAAGACTGCACAGAGAGAGAATTAATTTGCTGCAGGATCTGCAGCCTAAATTTGTCATCTTGGCAGCCCTCTCTTTTTGAAGTGAATCATGAATCATCACCGAGGGAAGAGCCACAGAGGATAAAGTCCATGTTACAAAGTACTGTGACTGGAGCCAGCCTTTGAGAGCCCACATGGAGAGTGGCCACGCTGCCTCTGGAAGCAGCAGAGCCACGAGCCCCCTGGGCTGTGAGCAGCCAGCTCATACACAGTGTGAGCTGTGGGACCTCAGCAGTTCGGTCACTTCTATTGCTGACTGCCCTTTCCTCCACTGTACATCTGTTGTATCTTCTCACAGCCTGATTTACTGATATCTTCTGCTATCAGCTTCCCATCTGATCTGTTTGAACCCACTACGACATTACTGTGGCTAGACAACAACTCAGAGCCTTTTTCAAGCTGTTGTATGTATTATATCATCTTATGGCAGTACTCGCAACACTTTCATAGTGTTACTGTTCATCTGAGTCTGCAGTTACAGAGTTTAATTAAATTTTGTTTGACATGCATCCCTGTTTTTTCTTAGTCTTTATTTGCCATGTGACTCCACCCTCCATCACAAAATGATACTGGCAATCTCCACCAGCACATATTGCTGCTGGCCTAGAGGGTTGGTGTCAGTCCCTTCCAGCTGAACTGCTCCATTCTAATCCCAATTATTTTTCTAAAGAAAAAAGGGGTCCATAAGAAAATATAAATGCACTCCATGTTATTTGGACAGAAGTCTATATTTACACACTCTTAATTACTCAAGTTTTTACTGAACTCTGAGCAGTGTACTTTAAGGCAATAATCAATTTGGTAAGTTTCCTAAGGACAAACATTGTAAAGACAGAGCTAATGTCATTAATCCTGTCTAAACTTTCTGCTTATTGCAGCCTGTTTTATTGAATTTAGGTGAAATTGCCTTTAAAGTGATACATGGAGACTAAAACTATATGGACAATTAATAAATTTTTTTTTCTTACCATAATATTAATTATGCTTGATGCAATTAAATTTTAAACTCGAAAAACAATTTAATTTTCCTCTGTTGCACATTAAACTGTCACGTAACAAAAATTAAATATTCTTAACAGAGATTAAATATACTTTTATTACATACAAAAGCATCCAGGTTCTGCACCACCAGAAATCAGACAGCAAGGAACAATTTCAGTTATTTTGCTTCTGAGCATTTACAATAATATGATAGTACAGGAGGAGTTTTGGTATTTTCACTGACTATGGTGATGCATCTCTGGGACGAGCAATGAAAGGGCCCATTTTATCTTCCACAAGGTAAACTTCCTGTACCTTTGGTTAGCAACTGGTCTTATCCAGTTTCTACCTCTGATTAAAGTCCTACTCTGTCTTTGAAGAGAGCTGCTTCCAAGTGAGAAACAGCAGATCTTACACATCTATGTTCAGTTACATGCTGTTTTCCGAAGATAAACAAATCTTTGGCTCATTTTCTCTTTTAATAGGGTAAACGGAAGGAATTTATCAGACTATCTGTTCACTTATCTATCACCCTTTATTTCTTCTCAAAGGTCAACTTTATGAGAGCAACCTTTTTTCATTCTCTAAGAAAGCTACATCCAGGGGAATGCCTCAAACAAAGACCTTGCACAACAGCAGTAAAGTATTTATTGATTTTGCGTTCTTATTGAAGATTGACATCAGTTTGCATAACAGAAGCTGTGATAGATCTTAAAGGGCATTTCCAGCTAGCTGCTATCTTTTGAAATTATGCATAACCTTGTATCATGTCCTGAACCTGCAGTTTTGAATCCACAGGTGCAAGAGAAGTACACCTATGCTCTAAACATATAAGCAGCAGTACTAAAATATTCTCTATGATTAAGTTCTGATATTAATTAGAAGATCAGTGAAAGGTATTTTCATTTCTTTTTTCCTTTGCACGTTAAGTTTCTATAAGAGGGGTGCTACAACCCACGAATTGACAAACTTACATAATATTATTGATATATATGATATTATAAGAATTTTGAAAGTCAAGGTGGTCATTAGCAACTCATTCTTAAAAAGAAAGAAAAAAGAATAATGAAGAGAAAAAATGGTCCACCAAAATGTCATGATTTTAACAGCCATGTTTAGAAGCCTTTTTCGATCAAAGCTCTGACTGGCTCAGTACATCATGTAGTAAAGCAAGCATGAGTGAGCCACAGGCACACATCCTCAGAGAATTCCTTCTAAGAAGTATAATGGCTGTTATTTTTACACTTTTAATCCCTAGCCTCTCCTTATTACAGCTAATCATCTCAGCATACACATTAAAGAGGGCTCTGCAGGTAGCGTAGCATCAGAAATCAATTGCCATCCAAAGCACTAGTGCTTGCTTCTATAGCAGCATCTTTGACCACATATGGGTTAATATATTGTGAATCTTCCATTTTCCCTTTTGTTTTAACATGAGTCAAATGCTTTATTCCCATATTCCACAGCATAGTCATTAACTTCATCTATTTATATTGTCATTTTTGATTTGATAGGTGACTGCACAGCAAGGCAGCTTTTAACCAAGTCAGCTGTACATAAAGCCCATAATAAATCCTAATTTCAGGGTGTATATTCCCAGAAGACTCTTCCCCCTCTGTTAAGGAATAAATGACTTCTCTAAAACAGGTGCAAGAATACATTAAAAGTGTATACATATCTGCTCAGACACATGCTGACACACACACAAAAAAGGAATATTGTACAATCAATCTATCCAGTAAATACAGAAACACAACTTATGATTGTTAAACTACATATTTCAACTCTTAATTGCAGTCTACTTCCTTAGGTCACTATTTATACCTGTGCATGTTAATTATTCCCTATTAAAAGCAGGCATTTGTAACACATGCTAGTTCTGGATATTATACCATCACCCACATAAGGCAGAACCCATCACTAAGGTGAGAAAAGCAGGAGAAAATCTCCAAGAAGATACACTGCAACTTGTCATGTCAGTGTTTTGGCCATTTGTAAAAGAAGATGAGGTTCTGACGATGTGTTATTGAAAGAATTTATATGATGCACACACAACTTTTGCCAGGTGTGGGCAGGTTCTGACCTTGGCCAAACCTTTACTGGTCCCACCTTGCAAGCTGTACACGCCAGCACAACTTCCCCTTTGGTACAGCAGACACACATCCTGTGTTTTGAAATTCAGCAGCATGCTAGGTGATTATTTTTTGGGATATGTTGGTGCCACTATGAATTTTGTACACAATTGCACAGCAAGACAGATTCTCTTGGTGTGTGTAAAAGGTACCTCTGCTCCAGGACCAAGGTAGCCTTGCCAGAGATTCTCCCAGAATGCAGAGAGGGAGCCTAGGCATCCCATACACAGACACTTAGCAGCCAGCTCTCTGAGCAAAACACATCCCAAGTACAGAAAATCAGGCCAGCTCTTTCCAGCAAGCTTGAATCTGAAAATAGTGTTTCTTAAAAAAACTTCAATGAATGTTAAAACATGACTGTTTCAAATGCAAATCCCCTGCAAGTTTCACAATGCCACAATAACTTAGAAGAATAAACCTCATTCCATTTCAATGACTCCAAATCTCCCAGGCTTTCTAAAGATGTCTTGAATCCAACTTTTCTAGAAAAATCATTCCTATAAAAGATCACACCCAAATCCTTTAAAGTGCATAATTATAGTCACTCGACTTAAGGTTCCCTCTAAAAGAAATTTTCTCTTGCTTGTCCTGAGCAGTATTAACATTCACAATAATCAGTGCTGTAAGTTTTAAATATAGCCATATATTGTACATAATTGTTGTACTGTTGCTATGCACTATTATATAACTGCCTGCAGATGGCTGCATTTCAATGGGAAAAAAATATACTGTTTAAAAAAAACCCTGTTCTTTGAGTGTGTATTTCTGATTTCTAAATAATAGTATTGATAATATTAACAATAATAACAACAACAATAATAAAAAAATAATCAATGCAACACTTCTACATTTATAGCAGCAAATAGGCTGGTCCCCTCTGTGTAAATCAGTTTCAAATGGGCTCTAGGATTTTTTTTTTAATAAAAGAATTTAAAAGCTTAAGGCATTACAAAAAGAACTGAAGCTTTAAAAACTTCTCACACTTTGATAACTGAACAGAAGCATCACCTCTGTTTATAAGAGATTTTATTAGGATTAAAAGGCAAATTCAGAGCAAGGAGTCTGAAATTCTTCTGCTAATCTGCAGGCTTAAAGCTCTTTAAAATGACAATATCAATATTAAAAATGAATTAACTTTTCAATTATGGCCTGTCCTTGAAATTTTATTTTGCTTTCTACTTAATATAGCTACTGCAGCATGAGGGCAATAAAGTCAAAGTGCTTCTAATTCTAGATTGCATAGTCATAAGGTTACCAGAAGGTTTTTAGGGCATTTTTAAAGTGTTGCTTCAAAGAGTCAGTTTTATTCCTCCTGAACTAAATGAAGAATTCGCATTGATTTATAAGGAATTCAGAACAGAGCCAAGTATTTTCTTGCTGATGTCTCACATACCAGTTTTCAGATCCCATACTTCAGACTGCTTTACCTGCTACTAATAGCAGAGGTAGGAAGCTGGTAACACACTAGCCAAACAATAGTAGTAATAAATCAGCAGATAGCTGGGTAAAATACCTCTCTTCCTTTGCAAAATCTTTTGTATTTCACAGCTTCACATTCTGTTTCTGTTGTTCAGAAGCTTCCCACATCAGCAGAGACACCACAGTTGCCAGGATACAGCAGAATTCATTTTTGGCCGACCCACCAAATTCCAGTGAGAACTTGGGCTTGACCCAGTAGTTTACTTCCAGTGAGATACAACACTGCTGTAAATAAACAGGCAAACAAAAACCAGGCCAGATTATAAATCTTTACTTTCACCTAATATGCCAGTCTCTTGGCTATTCCATGGCCACTAACAGCACTCACTCTGTGGGGATGGGACCATCTTTAGAGTAAATCTGTGCAGCACAGACAGTGGGTCCCTCAGCTTCTAGATATTAGTTGATATCAAAGTCCAAGCTCTCAAAAGAATGCTTTAGGATTCATGGAGGGATGGTTGCTCCCCAGCTGAATGGAACAGCAGGTATTAGAGCCACATCTGACAGGAAGATAATATATCTCTGCAGACAAGATAATCACATTATTTTTGAATGAAATCAAATTTATGTTAATTAAAAAAAAAGCTAAATCATTTCTATTAATGAAAAATACTAAGAAACAAAGTGCTAGCTAAAATACAAACTATACTTTCTTTTTTATTTTCAAGTAATTTCAAGTGAAAATTATTTAATGAGAAATATTTTGCATGTAACGACCCTATGCACCAACCCATTACAAGCAAATCCTATACAGAATATCCTGCCTTCAGAACACAACACTGCATCCTTGCACAAGACATAACGCTAATATAATACCATGCAGATAGTATTTATGAGCTCCAATTTCCTCTCTCCCTGACCAGGGCCAGAACTAAGGCCCCAGATTCCTACTCTTATGAAGAACAGTTAGATAGCAGCTAAAGCATAACAAGCTGCTTATTCTGGTTTCATTAATCCAGACTTGGAACATAGCCACTAATAATTGTGTTGGCATTTTTAAAAGCCTAAATATCAATATTTATACCTGAAATTTTCTTAGAAAATGGAAAAAATTAACTATATGAAGTAATTAACACCGAGACATTCAATTTGTATTGATTTTAAAATCAAAAGCAGCATTTTCTCTTACAGAGAAGGAACTTTTGGGGTTTTTCTGGCTACAAGAATTCCTTTAGGTCTTGTTCGAAATGTCTCCCTTTGGAAAGAGATTTAAGTGTTGCTTCACACTGCCCAGCAATGCATATTCTCTTTTAGTCTCAAAAGGTGTTTCTGTTTAATTGGCTTGACTGTTAAAATGTGCATTCCAATTTGGATTTTAATAATTCAGTGTGGCCATCAACAGAGTTAGTTTTATCTGCAATACTGAAGTGTTCCCTTCTCAAATTTCTGTGAAGTTTCTCTTCCCTTCTCAGCCTGGGATGCTGCCCTGAGCTGTCTCTCTGCTGAACTCCATCAAACTACTTCTTTGAGCATAATCTGAGGCTGATGCATGTTTCTGTTTCAAATCTATTTTCCCATAGCCATCTTGTTTTTTTAAACTAAGTACAAACCTATCACTACAGAGCAGCAGCAAAAACAGCAAAACAAATGGAGTGGTAAAGTCGTTTATTTTCTTCTTGATTTGGGGCCAATTTACACAAATACTGCATAAACCATCAATATAACACTGAGCCAGTTGTCATGACTGTTCCCAGACCCGGAGGTTCTTGGAGCTTGGCTCACCGAAACACAGTTCTGCTGCGTTCACTGGGTCATCACTGAATCTGGATGAACAGAAATATAATCACGAACAGCATTTAGTAAAGGTGCGTTCACAGGCGATGTACATCAGCACGGAGGAATGAGTCTGATTTGAAACCCCCAGCAAAGTCTGGGCCCGGGAGCTTCAAGCTGGTATTCTCTTCCATTCTGACAAAGGAACGAGGTTTTAAATGGCATCAGGATTTACAGGCGTCCGGCAGCCTAGCTGATCTGACAACTCCGTGTCTAATTCTTGTGTGACATAAAAAATTACATGGGTCCATCCCCTCGGCACTCTGTGCCGGACGTGCCCGCACCTGCTTTAGCGGGGGCCGAGCGAGGGGACCCGGTCCCCGTGGCGCGCACAGCGCCCGGCCCCGTGCGGGGCGGCTCTCCCGCAGCCGCAGCCCGCGGAGCCAGCGCGGAGCCAGCGCGGCCGCGCTGCCGAGCGCCCCGGGCGGCGGCGGGCGCGGGGCGGGGCCGCGGGAGGGCCCGGCCGCCACCGCCCCCGAGGGCGGGCCGCCGGTGACAGCTGGGGAGGGACCCGGCGCCGGCAGCGAGGTGCGGCTGCCGGGCGGTGCTTCGCCGCCGCTCTGTCCGCATCGCGCCAGCGGATCCCCCGGGCAGGGAGCGGGCGAGGGCTTGGCCGGGCCCTGCCGCCGTCGCCGGCCGCGGAGTGGGTGAGTGGCGGCGGGCACGAGTGGGTGATGCGGGGGCGGCGCGGGCACGGGGTGGCAGGGGAGGGAGGACGGAGGATGGAGGGATGGATGGAGGGAGGATGCTGCCGCTCGCGGAGACTTTGGTCGTGCGAGGTGCCTAAGGGAAAAAAGTGCATCCCGGGGCGGGGCGAGGCTGTGCCCCTCTCCGCTCGCCCATCCGTGCCGGTGACCCGACGGACGAGGAAGCCCCGGGAAGGGGGGCCGGTCCGGCCCGCCGAGGGGCCCGCTCGGCCGGTCCCCCGCCGGTCCCCGCCCTCCCGCAGCTCCCCCGCAGCCATCAGCGGGCCGGGGCGCGGCCGCGGAGGGGCCGGAGAGCCCCGCGGGCTCCCTGTGCTCCCCCACCCCCGCCGGTACCCGTGGCACGGCGGCGTGACGGTCCGGAGCATCCCGGCTCCGCCGCCCGCCCCCATCCCGGGCTGTACCTGCGGTGCCGGGGGTCCCCGGGGCAGCCTCCGGGGCTGGCACCTGCTCCTGCGAGCCGGGTCCTGCTGGCAGCGGTGTTCCAGGAGCGAACGCGAGGCCTGCCCTTGGAGGGTTGGCAGGATGAGGCCTTTATTTTTTTTTTTTTTTTTTTTTTTTTTTTTTTTTGCAGGGTGCTGGCTGGCTGATATTTACATAATATCTCTGCTTAAATGTGACCTCGTCCCTAATTGGAGGCTTCCTTTCCATTTTCTATGGCAACACTACAGAACAGATCACTCCAGTGGGCTGGATCAGAGGAGTACCTGCACACACTGTAATTTTTTCTCTCTTGGTTTCCCATCAGGACTGGTTTGTTCTAGTGGATGGGTAAAATTTAAAAAATAGTTCTTTCCATCAGCCCTTAAAGCAATGGCTAGGTCTGAACGTCACTGCAGATTTGCTGTATCTCTAAATTGGAGGAGGATGAACACAGGCTTAACTAACTAGTAAGAATTGTTTTTGTTAGGTATTTATATATTTACTAGCCTTACTAATGACTTCCCTGCACCCCACTGCTTAATCAAAACAACCCTAAGAAATGATGTTAATTATAATTGACTGTATTTATTTAAAAATTAATAGAATTATTAGAAGAAGAAAGAAAAGAAATTTTGTAGGGGGGAAGGCGTTGTGACCCTCTTCATTCAGAGATTTCTATTGCTCAGTGAGATCCCTGTCCTGTGCTTAAAACCCATCATGTATAGACAGTCATGCCTCTTCTTACACGGTTGGTCTCGCTGACAGTAAGCTTGATGTGCCGATATATTTATGCAGGAGTTGGGTTCTGTAATGCTTATTAGGGTCTGCTGTGTTTCATCTCAGTGAGATGCCAGCTTCAGTTTCAGGTTTTATATGGCAAAGGGTGAATATCTTTGTGTTGGTTTTCCAAAATGTGCTGAAAATAAGTTTTGTGATTGTAAGACACACTTACAATTATGGTGCATTTAGGCAGGAAGGTTTTTCTAAAGACCTTTAAATTTTGCCTTAATTATCTTTTGACGTGGTGTTTTTGTTCTGCATTGAAAAAACACATGCCTTTTTGTTAATAATGCTAAAATTAGTTGCTGTGATACAAATGCTGGGATACTGTGTATGGCTTAGAACATTTGTTTTCTGTCTCTGCTTTGTTTCTACTTCTTAGTTCACTGGGATGACTTTGTTTCTTGCACCTGAGGTAGTGTGGGGTCATTTGAGGTTTGAGCTTTTTGTTTCTGGATGGGTGCATGTAGGTCGTTAATACGAATTTAATATTTGAATAGATATAGTGGAGATTCAAACAGAAGGGCCAAGAATCTTGGATCTTGTGGAAAAGGTGGTTCTTCTTATGGGTGGAGACACCACTGTTGGGAGAGGTGCTCTACAAGTTCAAGGAGACCACCCCTGGGACTCCTTCACTGGGGCACTGGGGCTTGTCTGCTGCAGGCTGAGACACAAGTAACAGAGGCCATTGGTGTAGAGATTTGCCTAACACATTTAAGTTTTTCTGCATGTAGGTAGAGGCTTTTTATTTCCATCTGCTTTTTAGAAATGCTCTGCTCAGAGCAATGCTTGCTCTCCACTTAAATGAATGCTCCTTTAGTGTCTTAGATTGTTGTTACGGGAATGCAAGAGTTGGAAATATCCTCAAAAGAAGCCATGTGTTGAATCTGAGGTATAAATGAGGCTTGAACTGAAAGAGATGTGCTCTGTTAAAATGCTAATTCCAAGACACAGTGATGGAGCAGACATTTCTTAAGATTCTTCTCTTAGAGGTCCATCTCATTCAAGCTCATGTTTTGTTTTCCATAGTTAGTACATTTATATCCACAGCACCATTTTCGATACAGTTCATCCCAGCTCTGCTGTCAGTTTCTGCCTTTAAGTATAAATTGTCAGTAGCAAATGTTTGCAGTTACTTCCATGTATAGATTTTTGTAGAACATTTTGGTTGGATTATGATAGAAGATGGGAGATGTAGGAGTAGCAAGTATATGAAGAAAGAAATGGGCCTGGGCTGTATTTCTGGGTTGTGCAAGGCCAGATGGAGCTGGCATAAATACATGTCAGGGAGCAGAAAATACTGAAGAATGTGAAATTGGATTGCCCCTTTGTATAAAAGCAAAGTTGGTTGCATGCTGCCTCTGTGTAAGAGGATATTTAGTCAGGTACAACTGATTTTGCATCTCTATTTATTAATTTTGAAATTAAAGTTGCTCTGCCATCAATCAAAGGAAACATCAGACCCTTCCTCATGTTCTTGTCTGTAATCCTGAATTTTTTTCTCTCAAATTTCATTAACTCTGTTCTGCTTCATTTTGAAGGTACAATATTCAGAATATACACAAAGCCTTAATTGCAGCTTTGTGTACTGATATGCACAAACACATTCCATCTCTTGTTTCTCATTTAAAAAAAATCCATATTTAGAACAATTGTTAACTTAGGGTACTTATTGCAAGGAAAATCCATTTCATGGTCATTATTTTCTCCACATGTTACAATAAAATATCTTGAGTTGATGATCCAAAAAAGTGGGTTTTTTCCATCTTGGGAAGTTTTACTCCTGCATGCAAATATTGTTTCCTCTGTTTAGTTTTTGCTGAGGTTTTTTAAAATAGCAAACTTTATCAGCCCTAACTTCAGTAATAGGGAAAAATCTATAGTAGTTCAATCAAAGTGATGCAGATTCATTGTCAGTGAGGCAAAATGGAACCACAGTAGTAGTTTAAACTAATTTTTCATTCATTCTTTTTTTCCATGATACTTCCATCCTTTGCACATTATTGTAGATCACAGAATTTTGTCTTTGGCAGATGGAATGCTTTTGTAGGTCTTTCTTAGAAATCACTAAAACTTGGTTGGTTACTTCCTTACTTGCAATATTTCATCACTTTGTTTGTCTAATAAGAATGGCAGCTGAAGAGAAGCTTCTGCCATGTGCAGTGGTGGGTGAGGTCTGGTATTTAATTCCACAGCTACCTTTGGATAGCTTTGGACCCAGATGTATTTAGGAAGCTCCCACCTGGAGCTGCTAAGTTGGACAGGAATGGATAAGGTGCTTGATGTAGTGAGAAATACAGTGGGAATTTCTTTAGTTTATTTTTGTTGTTAGTTCACAGAAACTTGTAGGCAGTCTGTATCTTGTTCACAATGGGAAATTACATGTCAATGAAGAAAAAGGTATAGAGTGGCAATTTTTAATTTATCTTCATATCCTTGTTTTTAAGAGAGGGTTACCTAATGCACATTTTTAAAAACATAAACATATATACACATGACGTTTTGGTGCTTTCCTGTTAACATGCTGAATAACCCAATAACTGAAACCAGCTTCTGGAGGTGAAAGTGAAATTGAAGCAAAAATCACTTAAATTGTGAAATGTTTAGAAGTAATGAACAGACTTTTTAATAGTAGTTATATCATCCTCAAAAAGCACAGTCAACATTGGTTTGCTTTGCTTTGACTTTGTTTTTAGTGGAAGATGGCTGAAGGACATCTTTGCTTTGTTCTGATAATAAGAGAACTTTGATGTAAATATTAGTTAATTGGCTTCTTGCAGATGTTTTTAAAAACCTATATATTTAATCTGCAATTTGGCATTCTGTATGTAATGAGTGTAAAATTAAGAGAGGAGCTATTTATTTTAAATGTATTTGTTTATATGTTGCTTACTTGTTCCCTACTAAATGCTGAATGTAGCTACAACTATAGGAGGATTAAGATGTCTCTCCTAACTCTTCGAAGTTTCTGTTCAGTTTTCTTCTCACTTTTAGCCCATCTTAACCCCATGTTGCCCATTATCTAGCACCCTACCTTGACATTAAGGGAAATGAGAGCTGTTTCAGAAAGTATGTTTTTTCATATTTCCTAGTCCATTTAAATTTAACTTGAATTTGACAAGACATTATGATTGAAAGCTTTGAGTTGCCCTTGTGATAGGTGTTACCTTTCCATCCAGGAAGGAAGTGTCAGTAGAGTCACAGAGCTGCATTTTGCAGTTTCACTTTTGATTTAGCGCTGATGCTCAGCATGTGCTGCAGATGAAATGCTTGGCTTCCTGTGTGTAACCTCAATAAATGGTGTCCCTTTGGCTATGGTCAGCATAGTTTTCAGCCTTCATTATGGTCATTGTCTGCATATCTGATTGCTTTGACTTTGCTGTGCAGGTGAGGAGGCAATTTTTTTGTTTTCCCCTGTGAGTATAACACACTAAAATTTAATCCTAACATTATCTATTTATTTTAAGGTGAGGTGAGCCAAGTGGCATGTTGGTGCAATTGAAACTGAGGTGCTACTACTATTGTTGTTATTATTATTATTGTTTGTATGATGACAGTAAGAGTGAACCATTGCAGAACAATCCTCTGTGGATTCTTCCAAAAGGATTTTATTCCTCTTCTTCAAAAGTCAGAACAAGGAACATCTTATCTAAGTAAAGCAGACTATTTTACTAAGACTTTCCAAAATGTCAGTCATTATGAGGCTGAGATTTTATTTTCTTTTCTGTTTTCTATCCAGAGCAGTATCCAGCATCTGGTAGCTTTTTATTTACTGCTCTGTAATGCTTCTGTTTGTGCAAAAAAGTGTCCAGTATTTTGCGTTTCTTCTAGCTTGCATTTGAACTACCACCCAAAGATACAAGCCTTGTTTTCTTGTGAACTGCTAATTCTCTGAACAAGCTTATTATCCATGTTTATAAATACTTGTGGTGATGTGATGCATGTCTACCCTGAGTCTAATCGGGACATGTTTCTAGGGTGAAGGTTTTACTCATTCTGTTTGACTTCTCATTCTGTTTGAGTCCCTAAGATACAAGTACTTCCCTGATTTTGGAGTAACTGCTTCCTGTAGCACTTTCTGCACTATCTGGATTCTGTCAGAATGGAGAGAGTGTGTTGGGAGGTGCTCCTTCTCTAAATTGATTAGAAATGAGAAATGAAACCCCAAGAACAGACTTTTTTTTTTTTTTTCCATACCAAGGTGTAAAGCGGTACTTTCACAATGTTTTTACCTTATGTGGATCTACTTGAGTCACATCTTGGCATTTCCTGTAGAACAGATCATGGCTCAATCCTTTATTGCTAAGCTTGTTAGATATAGAGTATATTATAATTATACTCTGCTAATTTAGTGTGGCAGACTTTTATTTCTTATAAAAGAATTAATTACTTTTTCCTCTTGAATCCTTTCTGGACTCCCTAGTTCATAAACAACAACAACAAAAAAAAAAGTCTGCAAATACATTTTATCCCACCTTCTTATATCGTTGTTCTTTGAGATGCACTCATTTTAAGGAAGACCAATTGATAATATATCTGAACTATGGCAATAGAAAATAGTTCAGCTGACCAGTAAGGATGATTGACTTAATTCTCACAAAGGCAGACTTCAGCTTCTCTGTGCAGTGTAATCCTTCTCAAGGTAATCATCCTGTTAGCTTCTGCATGAGGCTTTGGCCTCTACCACGTAGGATGGGAGGGAGGATGGGATGCTGTGCCCCAACACTTACTGTCTGTTCTGGTAATTCTGAGTTTTTTAGTAAATTGGCAAACTCTTACTAAAAACTTAAATTGCATTTGCTGTAGCCTGGCTTCCTACGGAAATGAGCTTTAAATGCTTCTGCTGTATCTGAGTCCCCTATGACTAATTTCTGCATTTGTTGGACAATTTCAAACTACATGTGTGAAATGGTTGAAGTCTTGAAGATAAATCTCCTGCTCCAGAACTTAAGATATATGTGCTTGATTGCAGAGGTTAGATGAGCCCGTTTTTTTGTATTTTTGGTCAGCTTTCACTGATGAATGGCATGAACTTGTATTCTTTACAATGAGTCAGCTTGAAAAATGAAATCTTTTGGACTATTTTGTTCCTGGCAACTCACTATATCCCTTTAAACTCATTATATCCCTTTATGAATGTTTTCTAGTTTGGTTTGGTGGTGGGATTTTTGTTTGTTTGTTTATTTTGGGTTTTGTCTGGCTTTTTTTTTTTTTTTTTTTGTGGGTTTTTTTTTTTTTGGTTTTTTTTTTTTTTTTTTTTTTTTTTTTTTTTTTTTTTTGTAGATTGCCATCATATACTGAAATTTCTCATAATATTTTCGTTTCTGTATTTGACCAGCTAGGAGGTTGGAGCTATTACTACCTTTTGCAGCAAAACTGCAAAGCTTTCCTGCATTCAGCTAACTACCAACCCTGCCTTTGTTTCAATAACAAATATTTTGTGTATATGTTATTGCTTGCAGATTTTTTTTTTTTTTTTTGCTACTGTCCACTGAGTAAGAAAGCCTGAAATATTTAGGATTTCGTGTACTTTTCCCGCCATCTTTTCACCTTAGCCTTTCCTAGGTTATGTGCAGTCTAAAAAGTAGATGCCTGCTTCTGCATCAAAAAAGGAACTGTGACCATAGCCATGGTTAGGTATATCTAAGCTAGATTTATTATGTCTATTTACTGAGCCATTAGGAATCTAGGTATTGGGTAAAAAAGCTGTGGTTTTCAAGAGTAAAAGTTTAAATACTGAGAATTTTGTGTGTACTCAGAAAATACTCCAAGAATTATTATATAAATAAATCTGTTTCATCAGCCTATCTGATGAACCGGGTGAAATAGAAGATTCCTGCATACACCACTTTAACATAATTACATAATAATGATAAATTATGCTTTGCAAGTGGTTGTGTTGAAGATGTGTCTGATTTAAACAGTGTTTAAGCTCTAATTGCAGCACTTAGTGTACTTAATATATGTATTGTCCAGGAACTGAGGAGAGGCTAATCCTTCAAATAGCACAAAAGCAACACAGGATTCCAGTTATTTGCTCTTTCCTCACATAAAGCAGAGAAGGATCTAAAACCTTTAGAGGGATGTGTTCCCTTATTACTTGAGATAATAAATACAGTGCATTTCTTAAGATTTAGATCTGTAAATATAAAATCAGTAAAGCAGAGCTGTAAATATCATAATTGTCAAGAATGATAATTCTAATCTGCAGAACCACCCCTCCAATATATACTGCACGTTTGCTCTTTCATACCCAGTCCAGTCTGTCTAGCCTTTGCACATCTGATGCAAAAATGCATTGCTGCTTCAGCTGCCATAATCAGCTGTAACTTGCATGTGGACTAAAGGAGCTGGAAAAAATCCATGGTCCTGCACTGGAATGCAGTAATTGCCAGCTCCTTACTGGGAGGTGGGACCAAATGTGTGAATCTATCACAGCATGAAGCCTAGCTCTGCAGAATAACTCTCCTGCTCTAGTTATTTCAGATAGTCTGGAATGATGTCTCTGTTTCTCAAGGAAATTATTTTTATTGGCATATAAATACAGTGGGAGAAGGAAAAAATAAAATGGATGCTGTATTCAGAACTATCTGTAAGGGAGTAACTTATTTCCATGGTCAGTCTTCATGTGAAAACAAGTCTGAAGAAGCTGCACAGGGAGTAAATAAGTCAAGAATGGCGAGAAAGATGCAGAAGGAAATGAGTGAGTTAAAAAAATATGCTGCAGAGAAAATAAGAAAGAGTGGGCGTCTATGTAGGCAGCTTTGTTGATGTCAAAATGCTACATGTTCTTATTTTGTTGTGCTTTGTCGTGATGGAGGAGTACATTTCTGCACAGATTAAGCCATGTCATTCTTTTTTCTGATATAATTTGGTTTTTTTATGTGGAAGGAATCATTAAATCTGAGATACATTCTTTAACAATGAAGCTGCGCAATATGAAACTCTTACTTTTGGGGTTTTTGAATTACACAAAGCATTTTTTCTTTTTCCTGTTTCATACTGCCTGAGATGCACCCCACCCTGTGGGTGATAGAAATGTTTTCATGGCTTCTCCCTTGCAAAAGCTGTAGATTTTAAAGTAGAAAAACAAGAACCCTCTTGATACTGACTCATTTGATTCTGATCTCAGCTACAGTCTGTATAGCATGGATCCATCATCCAGACATTCATCACCTTTATTGCATGAGTTTTGAGTTTGCACTGGATGTAAATAACACCCAGTCTAGTCTCACTGCCAGTCTAGGCAGTGAGGTTGACAGTAAGAGTTACACTCATTGTGACCCTGACCTCTGGGCATAGGAAGAGCTGCTACAGTTTTGGGGCTTTGATTACATATATATCATTATTTAATCAGCAGTAAATAATCTGAAGTAAAGTCTAAAGTTTGGATTTTTTCCCCAGCTTTTAGCATGGCTCATGCTGCAGGTGTTTCTGACTGATGAAGCCTGCCCTGAAAAGTGGGACTGTAAGTTGGTGCTTGTATGTATTCCAAGGATTTTAGTGGACAAATGTGACTTTGGAGCCACAGAAGAAAACTTAAGTGATTGAAGAAATGCACAGACCTTCTTCTGTGGTGCTAACTCTCTATATTAGTATAAAACTAACACAGTACACTTATTAATTACAATGTCAATAAATATAATCAGGTTGTATTGTAGTTCTGAGACTCATTAAACCAACCTGTGAACATCCATGTAACAAAGCTTTGTATCATCCATACCTGTATTGTTAGGACTTCATTGGTTGTCCTTATTGTTTTCAGTTCATGTGCCAGGCCCTTTCATTTGAACTGTCCTAGAACTTATTTCTTGGCATTTTTCAGTAGGCTTCCGTGTTCAGGAGCTGTATTCTTCATCCATTGATGCATTTGACCTCCAACTGCATGTCCTCTCTGTTTGAGTCTGTTCTAATTGGTGGCAGACCTCAGACCTGGATGAAGTTTTCCAGAAGGTGGAGACGATGTAGAAGGCACTGGAGATGCATGAGCAAATATTCTGTGTTTGTTTCTGAACTTAGAGTTGTTGAGTGGTCATGGAGGAGATCTTCTGTGTGCTGACCTGGCAGACCACAGTTCCTGGCTATGTGGTTTTGCCTGTGTTGGTAATTGCTATAAACTCTTGATAGACTGACACTTTGGGTGTAGGACAGGGGGTATATCACTGCATCCCAGTCCCTAGTAGGTTTTGGATGACAAGAAATGGCTCTGCCTTTGAATCAGGGGAGGCCTCACAGTGTATACATGCAGTGTTTCCCTCATTGTTGCCAGTGAGAAGGCTAAAGCAATAAAGGAGGCAGTGACTATTGCCCTGGGAGTGCTGGTTTATCAGTTCACTACAAGCCTGTGAGCCTCCAGTTGGATATTTGGAAGTGAGTATTTGGTGCAAGGCTACAATGAGTTGTGCAGGTGGTGGGTGCTCCTGCCTACTGAAAAAATGAAGAGTCAGTTTTGAGACTGGTCTGAGTGATTCTGTCTACAGCTTCCATGTTGCATGGAGCACATAAGCAGAGAAAATAATGCTTGTGCTTTGGTAGCTCTCAGCACACCTACATCAGTATGGAAATCCTCAGTTGTTGTGCATTGGGTGCAAAGGTCTTACCTGTAAATTTTGCCAAATAGGATTTAACTTTCTCTAAAGAACATATCAGATTTTGAGAACTTTGTTGTTAGTTTTTGCTGTGGCTTTTAAAACTGTGCTTGGCTCCAAGGTGTTTGGTGGAAATGCTGCATGTCACATTAATTTAGGTGGCTGAAGGTGCTGCATGCAAACACCACTGGTACAGGATCATGGCCATTGCTGTCCTCATTGTAACTTGCTGTGCAAAGAACATATATGCAACTCCAGAGAAAAAAGACTTCACTCTTTTCTCTTTATAAAAGCCACTGTTGCAAAGACGAGAAACATTTCATCTTAACATAAATTTGGGAGAGGTCAGAGTCAACCTGATCATGTTCTTAATCTGTTGTAGTAAAATGCAGGCCTGTCCTCCACATGTGCTTTAGCTGGATATCAACTTAGAAAACTGTGGTACCCTGGAGCTCTGTCTTGTGACATTTCTGGAGTAGAACAAAATTGTATTAGACTGGTCAAACAAAATATCAAGAGCAGAGAGATGGCTTGAAACACATGTGTTAAAATTCCTGAGCAAGGCTTCTATGACTGTTAATAATTTCTCCTCTATGGAAAACTGTCAAGTAGTTCTGGATTTCTTTTCCTGTTTTTTCTTCAGGTAAATATTTTAAGTGTGCTCCACTGAGATCTTACTGACAGCAAAAATCAAATCCTTTTGGAACCTGGTCCTGCACATGCACTCACCATTCTGACTGTAGATCCCCTGGTTTGTTCCTGGACTTCTTTCCTTGGCCACTACTGTCCTTTTAACTTACAGCTGGTTAAACAAGACCAGATGCACTCTAGCTTGACATCCCTTTGCAGAGACATCATCTCATTGATTAAGGAGTACTTATTTTTTCAGGTATTTTAAAGCATGTCCCAGCACCATCTTCTGTGCTGTATGAAGATGATACATTGGAGCAGTATGTTCTGTAATTCTCTGGTTAACTAATATTCTGCATTGTGGTATCTAGGGTTGTTTGACTTAGGTGAGCAAGATGTTGCAGAAATAGTGGCTGAAGACTTAAATGCTGTTTAAATAAACTAATGAACATTTGAGTCCAAGAGGAATGTTGGAAATGAGTTGCAGGAAATCCTGACTTGCAGAGCTGTAGAGTGGCACTGAAGACTGTCAATCCTTGGTTCAGTAATCTGGGCTTCAAACTAGACTGGGTAGTACCTATGCAGATGTGAAAATGAAGCTTTATCCTATAACCATGGCAAGCAGAGGTTCAAAGGCAGCTCTGTGTTGGCAATATCTTTTCTGCATGCTGTTAGTAGTGTTTTTGCTAATAAACAGCTTAGAATAAAGATACAGTGTAGTATGCAATATTGGTCTCAATGGGACTGTCAGGTTAAAACAGTGTTGTGTTTTTGGCAATTCATAGTTTCAAGCAAATCAATTAAATATCAGAGCTTCATTACTTAAGAAGTTGCATTAAATTTTGTGTTTCTTTCTCTGGTTTGGTAATGTTGGAGTAGATTGCTGTGGTGTTTGTGTTGAAAATCATGTAAACAATCAATTTTTTTTACTACAAGAAAAAAAAAAAAGGAAAGAATTTCTTAGAACACTGTGTTTCACAGAGGCCTTAACCTGCAGGATGTGGGCAGACTTGTATATTTGAGTGATTTTTGCCTTGGGTATTCCTGTAGTGATGCTGAGCAATACAATTCAGAATTGATGTCTACATCACTGCAACTAGCAAAGAGACAGTCTGCCAGTTGGATCAGAATTTGACTCTGCTTGTCTTCCTGAGTATATGTGTGGGGAATAATAGTCTCTGTGCAGAGATTTATTTCATCTTTTAATGCCAAGGGAATTTGATTTCCTGCGTCTGTGTTTGGAGTGCTGGCTATGGAAGTATGTCAAGGAGACAAAACTATCATCCTGTTCCTGATAAGGCAGAAAGCACTGTACTCAAAGCTGATGGTTGTTTAGTTATTGTTCTGCCTATCCACATGGCAGGAAAGCAGTAAATTCCTTGGTCATCCTTCTGGAGAAGATACTGAGCCAGTAGGAAGATGCCACAATTCATAGTGTTGATCTGTAAGCTGGAGCTCAGCTTTGCATTTTCTAACCTGGCTAAAAGTCCTTCTGTTTCTGATAAGTAGAATTTATATGCTGATGTTTCATATCACTGTACCATAATCTGCATATTATTGTATACCTAGTTGATACACTTCCTCTTTTTTCTTCATAGCATGATTTCTCACTTATTGAGGTTTTTTCCTTCTTTATTCATGAAGCACCTAAGCCTCCTGTGTAACTTGAATTTCAGCTCTTTCTGGTATGTTTCACTCTGTATTTCCTTTTTACATAATTGCTTCTTTTCTTCCATTGAGATGATCTTTCTTTGTAGGATAGAATATATATTTCAGTCTGCACAGATCATCTTGCATTTGTGTAAGACATTTTCATGAATATTCATAATATGTCTTTATCTTATGCATTTATAATAATAAACGTTAGTAATCAGATTCAAATTTACCTTTATAATACCGAAGAAGTGTATTTTACTGGTGCTAAGTATGGAATTTATCTTTCTGAATTCAGTATCTGATTTTTCCTTCATGAGCATGTCATGTTGGATGACTAAATTTCCAGAGTATTTACCGTGTTTTTGTTAAATGATTTTTTCTGAATTGCCCTTACATTAAGAAAAGTGACCTTTTCTTTGTTCTTTAAATAGCAAGCTACTTATTTTTGCTCTTAGATAGCTTACTACTTGGCTCACTAATACCTTTTCTTTTTCTCTTTGAGTGAATGCAACCACCCTTCTAAATTTTGAATACGTTATAAATACTTTATTCAGAGCTTGAGACTCAGTCAGCATGCTGAGTCATTGTTTAATGCTAGGTTTTCTACTGATTGTATTGTTTTCTTCTTAGACAGATTAGCTTTCTTGAGCTTGAGAATAATGCTAAAAATCAATCTTTCAGTTTACAGAAGCCACATTCATAGAAAATTAACTTTTAGACATTCCCTTCCCAGTCTTTCACCTCATTGTGCAGAATATGATGTACACAAAGATGTAGCTGCTTGTGAGGTGGTTCAGTGCCTGGCCCCTTTTCTGCACTTCATCTGAATGACCGGGTCATTGATTGGAGGAGGGCTCACATCTCCCTCTCCCAGAGAGAGCTGCATTAGGATTAATGTATTTCATGTGAACAGCCAAGCCAATGACAAAATTACTGCTAGATTGAAGGCCACTGCTTGTTGTTTTCCTGTCATCGAATTTTTTAATAAAATATTTAAGTAAAATAAATGTAAACTGTTGATCTTTGAGGCACCTCTGTATTTCCTTCGTGAAGAGCTAAATTAGTAAAAGCACTTCCCACTGGACTTCAGCTTTAGCTTTGCAGGGAAATAATTCACATTTCAAGTCAAGATACCATGTTTATGGTCTGTTGGCCTTGTTTGGTTTTGGGAATGCCATGTTTCCATGCCTAGTATGGTTGCTCTGCTCTGAATCTTGAAATCTGTGGAATCATTTGTAGAAATGAACTTCAAGTGAAGAACCCTTTAAACACAGCCAAATCTGTAAACTACAGGAACTGAAGTTGTGTGATGCAATGATAAATTGTAATCATGAATTCTTAACTATTTCTTCTGCTTTTAGTAATATTTTCCTGTCCTTGTTTCTTACATCACAGTTTTGCATTCCATACTGTGCTTGATTTCAAGCAGCAGTATGGTTGTATTTGACAGGGTGTTTACAATAGATGACTTGAGTCAGAAAGCATGTTCTGAACAGCTTCATCCTTTTCCCTGCTCCTTTTCCCATCTGTAATCTTAATGTGGTGCTCTTCCCATACACCTTTTGTCACTACAGCTGTCTTTCAGCATGCAGGAGTGAGCTAAACTGCTTTTAGCATTTCATTAATGCCACTTTTGATCAGCTGGCAGGTGTGGCCGCGTGAGCGGTGCTCGCCCCAGCCCCGCTGATCCCCACATGCCATATGTGCCTGCCAGGCAGGTGGTGGGATGCAGGACCCTCAGCTGGGGAAGCACGGCTCTCAGAGGATGCTCTCTGGAAGATGAAGACCTTTCTGAGATGGATGAGCATCCTTGCCAATAGATTTTCAAGGGAAAAAGAGACCACTGCGATAATAACTCGCTTAATGTATAATTTGAGTCCTAAAACATCTCTCAGTAATTTCTTCATGTGTTCACTGACTTATAAATGCAGGCATCTGCTCTCTCTAATGAATGCTCTAGTGTCAAAGAACTCACCAATCTTTTTACTTACCTAATTCCATTGACTGCATATTCCCCTGCCTTAGGAATCTCTTCTTTAGTAACACTGACTATAGTTACACAGCAAATATAATACAAATAAAGAGTCTGTGTTATAAATATCAGATAAATTGGGCAGAAGTTTATTTTTAGGTTACTGATTATATTGATGATTGCCATATTTAACAAGAGTACTCTTTGTGCTATGCAGCAATTTTTACAATGAAATTGTACTCTCATCATTGAGTTGACATGAAAAAGCAGGGAACTTACAGGCAGGCATATCTGGGTTAGGCTGCACTAACTCATTAGAAGCTCCTAAAGTAGGATTACATAAATGGGACCCTATCTTCTCAGGTTAAATATAGTTCTGTAGTTTACTCTAATATGTGGCTGCCATGAAATCTATGTGGACTGGCAGCAGTAGTCTGATTTGTCCACCTTTTCAGTGATATGCTTAAAACAAGAGAACCAAAACATAAGATTCCATCTTTAATTCAGTTTGAATTTATTGCTGTTATTTAGGGTGGGGTGGGTTTTTTAAAAATGAAAATATTAATGAACAAGACAGACTGGAATAAACTTGAAATATGTACATCACAATTTTCACTAATCTATTGTATCTTAATCAAGTTATAAAAAGAATTATTTACTTTTCCTGATTTAGCAATGATTTGAGATATGATCTTGATTTAGGATATGATATATGTGTTTTAAGATATGGTATATCTACTGATTTAGGATATGATCTTGAAGGGTATTTCAGGAAAAGTAGAGATGATGTTAGTTATAAAAATCTACAAAATAAAATACATAATATTGCATGATATCACAATCACAAAGAGAATAAAGGAAATGTATTCGTTCTATAGGAATAAATAGATTCCCTTGGCCTCTTTTTTTGAACTGCTAGATTTACATTAAAATTAGAAATTCATGGCATAGTTTATAGAAGATGTGTTCCTTAGTGAGATGTGGAATATTGTTTTTATTTCCTATTGCTGCTCTATACTTCTATCATTATTTTTAAGCACAATTTTCTAGGGACATTATCATTTTTGGTTTCCATTCAAAAGGTTGAAAAAAACACCCAAACAAAAACCGACAAATGCCCTTTTTCTAACATTAGAGTTTAGGTGGGTTTTAAACATCTTAATCAATTTCTTTGTTGGGGCTTACCTTGACCTGCAGTCAAAAATGACATTTTTTAATACAGTTGGCAGGATGCATATTTGTGTGTGTTCATTTAGATGGACCTGTATGTTAGTGGTTATACAGAGCAGTCACATAGATTGAAAAGATTCTTGCCAGTGCCTTGATTTAACATTTTGATCTCAAAAAGCCTTTTGTTGGCACTGTGAGGTTCATTCTGCTGGGGCTCTGAGCAACCCAGTTCAGTGGAAGGTGTCCCTGCCCATGGCACGGGGTAGGAATGATCTTTATGGTCCCTTCCAACCCAAACCAGTCTATTATTGTGAGCAGGGCTGCATTTCACAGTGCTGAACTCTTCAGCTTCTCTGTTACAGCATGAGCTGCATTTCTTAGAGTAGCCTTGCATTTTGTCTGTGAATGTGTGGGGGCACACCAGAGCTAAAGTTCTCTTTTCCAAGTGTATTGTCATTGCCATGTCTGCTGAAGGTGCATATGCATATCTAGAACAGAGCATGGTTTAAAATGAGTGGGAGCCTTAGCTGAAGACATGATGAGCATAATTCATATTCATAATTGCTGTTGTAATTTTTTTTCTCAGATAAACGTGGACAACTCTGATAAGGTTATACCATGTCCACCAAGTACAGTCCAGTTATAAGTTCAAGTCATATTAGTAAATTTATTTCTAAAAAACCAAATATGTGAGTAGTTGGGAATCTCAGTACTTCTTTTAATAAACTGCTGCAAGTAAATTCTCTGTGTTTTATCTATTATTGCATCCTAAACAGATTGTTTACATTAATAAGTTAGTGAGAACATCAAGTAATTAATTTCATTCTCTTCATTTGCTAATGAAAAGGAAATTATTTATTTGCCTTAATTCTATATTTGAAAGACTAGGAGCTGTGGAAATCATACATGGTATATGTGGAATAAACCAAGTTCTCACAGGAGTATTTCCTTTAGAAATATCTCACTGTTTTTATGACAGTCTCGGAAATATAGAAATAAAGTTGTTTTATGGCATGCATTAGAAATGTAAAAAGCAAGGGCAATGTTTTTGGTGGACCTCAGGGATTTTCTAGTAGAAGGAAGCTTAGATATGGAACAATGTTAAGAAAATATGCCTTTCTGCTGAATCACAATGAGAATTTAGTACTTGAGACCAAGCACAGCTTCATGTAAGGTATTTTCAGGAGAACTCTCCTAAATCCAGTATCCAAGAGCAGTACTGGAGAAAATGTGGTGTTTTTTAAAGACTTGTAGAAGACAAATATACTTGGTTATTGCAACACATTCTGTTTCCATTGGCTTTAAAATTCTTTTTTAATCCTCTGCCATAAGGGAAAAAAAAGAAACCTGAAAAATTGAAAGATTTTATTTTCAAATAACTTTTTTTTACAAACACTTTTTATTTAAAATAGATTTCCTTATTTTTGCTTTATTTGAATTATTTTGCCAGTCACAGAACAGCATTTAGGAAGGACTTCTAGTTAACCAGTACATTTTAGACAATTTTGGCTTTTTGTTCGCTTCCCAGAAAAACTTCTCAGATTGCATCTGAAAATACAGCTTATACTTCCATTGCTTCCTCTTGAATTTTAGTTCTTTTGAACAAAGACTACCCTGTACTATTAATTGTAGCTTTGTTGTCAAGGCAATAAATGTGATAATGCATCCAGTATGTTCTAGCATGTGTTAAAAGTATTGTAGACATGTGACATATGCTTTAACAAGATGTGGCTTTGCTAGTTTGAGTCTGTCTCTCCTTGAGCTTTTTATCTGTGCCAGCTTAGGTTGGGTTTTTTTTCACCTGGACAAGACTTACAGTATTTTCACAGCTGTGTTTTTGATCCCTAAATAAAGACAGCGTGTTTATGTGAGAAGCAGTCATATTTTCAGCTAGGTTCTCCTTGCATTTCTGGAATTTCAAGTTGTAATAATTGTTAATGGTGTAAGTAAATTACATTGTCCAGATGAACTTTGAAATTGATTACTTTTCAACTCACACAGTAATAGATGCTCTTAGTATATTTGGGTGTATATTAAATACTTTGATTGATGCTCTAGAAATAGGTACCATAATAACAAAATTATTGCCAAACGATTTTTATTTTGGAGTAGGTGAATGAACACAAATTGCCCTCTATAGTCTGGGAGAATGTCTTATTATCAGGATATTTTGCAGGCGTTACTATAAAAATACTTTCTATCAGCAGTCAATTCATCTAATTTACATTTGAAATTATTTAGGGTATAGTATTTGCCTGAAATGTGACACATGGACTAGTAATAGGGTTGTAAAGTCACAAGTTTCATATTTAAGTTAGAAAATGTGGACAGAAGCTGTAAGAGAGTGGTTTGTAAGACCAGCAGCCACAGTGTTGTATTTCTGTCTGCAATTTCTCAGGCAGAAGAATGTGCAGACAAGCTGCACTGAATTGCTATTGCATGCCCTAGGTGCTTAATGCATCAGATTTACTGTTTATGGGTAGTAATTTCTATTTCTTAGAAGTCTTGGCTTGCTCAGTATGTATAATTTTTTATATTATTGGCTAATATGCAAATTCTTTCTAGGCAGGAAAAGTGAAAATATTCAGGTAAAATCCAGGTTGCGGCTGCCTTGCTTTGTGTTTTTTATCTCTAGTTCAAAATAGTCCTTGCTGTGAGACAGGCCTTCTCTAATGCTTTTTGCTGACTGTTTCATGTGTTCCTTGCTCTTGGTGGTATAATTAGAATTCCACTGAACTGAAGCACTTACTTGCAACATTTTTTTAGTGTGAAATAAATTTTATTTATTTAATTTATTTATCTCTCTCAAGACCACCTAAATTTAAATAATGAGCGTGTATCTGTATCTCTAAGTTTATTGCTAAGTTGAAATGATCTCAGGGTCTTTGTTACTTCATCTTATCTTCTGACTTCAGGTTATATAATATTTGTAAATATACTGGGTCAGTGGGCATGCTTAGATTGTGACCTGAATATCAATTTGTCTTCACTTGAAACCAAGATTGATATTCTTTGTTAAAATTCCCAGATCATGGTGACTTTATTGGGCCAGAGAACAGGAAAAGAACAGCAATGTTACAGCATGGACATAGAATTCTGATTTATGTAAAAGTACGAGTGCCAAAAAAAAAAGATCAGCAACTAAAATATGTAAGGGGCTTAGCATTTTATGTGTTGCCTTTGTAGCATGGTGTCATTATTCTGTAGCTCCCAACACATTGTTGCTGAACTACTGACTGGAAGGTTTGCACCCCTCAGTGTGTTTGATCATCATCATTCTGAAATCCTTCATTCATCTGCCATGTTTCAGAAGGATAAAAAAAACAAGTTAATTTTTGAGACACAACTTGTCTTTTTTTGGGTTATCCTACTTAGCCCTAGAATCCATCCATTTCTGTCCTCATTATACATCTTACCAAGTCATACTACTTCTTTGTCAAATATCCTGTTAGTTTTCTTTTGCATTACTCTATGAGGGTATTGGAAAATCCAACGGTATGTGCAGAACACGGACAGAGGAGGGCAGTGGAGATGGTGAAGGGCCTTCAGGGGAAGCTGTGAGGAGTGGCTGAGGTCACTTGGTCTGGTCAGCCTGGAGGAGACCGAGGGGAGACCTCACTGCAGTTACAGCTTCCTTGTGAGGGGAAGAGGAGGGGCAGACACTGATCTCTGCTCTCTAGTAACCCTGACAGGACCCCAGGGAATGAACTGAAGTTGTGTCAAGGGGGTTTAGGTTGGAGATCAGGGAAAGGTTCTTCAACCAGAGGGTGGCTGGGGACTGGAACAGCTTCCCAGGGAAGGGGTCACAGCACCAGCCTGACCGAGCTCAAGAAATGTTTGGACAATGCTCTTGGGCACATGGTGTGACTCTTGGGGATGTCCTCGATAGGGCCAGGAGTTAAACTCAATGATCCTGATGGGTCCCTCCCAACTCAGCCTAGTCCATGATTCTCTGATAATATCATCTAATAATATCACCTAATGCCCAAATAAATTACATTGTTCCTCTTTCTTTAATCTCTCCTGTTTCTAGAAATCTCTGTAGTGTTTCTAGGAACTGATAAAAGTGGGAATTCTTGAAATGATCTTTAATGATTTAAAATTATTTAAAAATCAATTTGCCAAATGCATCAAAATCTAAGTTAATAGATATAAAGGGTTGAGGACACAGTTGTTAGCAGTGTTTTGGAACAGAGAGTAAGTTAAATGGTCTTAATTTCTTCCATCAAACAAGAATGATGAATAGAAAGTGCCACATGTTAGGTAGGAACTGTGTGTAAAATCAAAATACTGTCAAAATTGGTCCTTGGGTCTGTTTGTAACAAGTTGTAAAGTATGATTAATTGTATTTCTTATAATTTTTGTCTAATTTTATACTTTCAGCTAGATCAATATGGTATTTATAAATACAGAAAAATGATCACATCTACTAGACTATGAGTTTTTAAATTAAAAAAAAACCAAAAAACCCTGTATGAGCTGTAATACATTAAAATGTCATTAGATGTTTAGTAGGCAGAACTGGATGAAAAAGCTGTAAGTGGCTACTGATATGGTTTAGGACTTAATTTTATAAAAGTTTTGGAAACCAACACTGTGATGGAAACAGTTTTTCCTCCTCCCCTGCCATATTCAGCTTCTTTTTCTCTGCCAACTCTCCCTTGTGCTGGCTCCAGCATTTTACAGATTACGAGAAGAATTGGCTCAGAGAGAAAGCAATAAATGTTAAAGATACAGAGAAGGGAAAATGCCTCACTTTTAGCTTGAATTTGTTCTCTCTTTTGATTTACCACAGCTGTGCTGGCTTAAGGTAAGGGCAGAATTATTTCTTTTTAAGGTTTACATTAGCTTAAAATGTCCATGGAACTATAGCCTTAATTGCAGCAAATTGCAAGGAAGGGAATGAGCACCTGTCGCTGCATATCCTTTTAGGGATTACCTTTGAATATTGCTGACCAGAAACTTAGGATATATATATTTATATAAAAAATATCATACCAAGATTTTTTTCTTCAGGTACATGCCTTAGCACTCATCTCTTGTATCCTGTTCCTCTGCCCTTTTCTGGTGTTAATCATGACCACTTTCACACAAGAACAACAGAGATAGGTGGCCTAATCACTGATGTTCCACAACAGCTCTTGCTGAGTTTAATAACTTTCCCTGCTCCTGTGCTGCATTCTGCACAGCTGGGACAGCGTGTGCTCCTGTAAATACCAGTGCTACATTGTGGGACTGGCTGGCTGGCTGCAGGCTGCAGCCACAGCGTCGGGTCACACCAACACGGCCATCAGTAGCTTCTGCTCCAGAGAGGTTTGGGAAAGGCTGGATTCACAGACACATTGAATTACCCAGATCTAAAGGTGAAATTCTTAAAATGTCTGCATAGTAACTTCTACTCTGGAAGGGTCTGAGTTTGTGTGTCCTTAGCTCAGGTGTTGAATTTTTCTAAGTTAATAGAGACTTTATTTATTGCTAAACTAGTCACTGTTCGCCTGCCTTTAACTTAATCTGTGTCACCAAAGGGGATAAAATCAGTAGGTGTTTCTTACTAATATATGCTGGCAAATTGGTTGCCTTAAGAAATTCAATTACTGGATTTTGCTCACAAATACCATCAGAGAAAGAGACAGGAGAGGCCTTTTCTGTGTCTGTAGAAGTCTTTTGTTCAAATCAGAGCTAACCATTGAACTACCATTAAAAATATTGCAGGATGCCAGTTTTCTATTGAAACTAGGTCACTTTGTATAAAATAATTAAAGATTTATTGGTCCTTAGGGAAGGACCTAGATCTCTAGACTAATGTTTGCAGTTCTCAGTGGAGAAAAATGAATCAGTCATTTGCTGGGAAAGCATTGCAGTCATTATAATTGTGTGAAGGGCTGTTATAACATAGTCTTTGAATTGCACCTAAAAGAAAAATCTTCACCTGTTTTATTTTTTAAGAAAAGGGGATCTAAACCGCAAAAGGGGATTTACAGCTGTATTAAGTGGAGATGCCTGCTGTAGGAAATCTTAGTCACAGAAACACAGCTTACTGCCTGTTTTCTGCTGAGGATTATATAGAGAGGAAAAGGTGGACTTTCCCCCTTATTGTAAAGGCAGAGGAAAGGCCAGAGGCTGCATATTCTGGATGTTTTGTGATGCAATTGCCAAACCCTCTGCAGATCTACTCTGAAATCGTTAACTGAAATTAAACACAATCACCATTATCATATGGTGCACCTTCCAGCAGCCCAGTGTCCTGCCACCTCAAATACTCATAATATTCTTACAATAAGAAGCCATATCTCTTTTTTTCCTTCTCAGTAAAAATCTTCTAGACGGTGTTAAAAACCATTACTGTTTCTCTCTGAAATCTGCTTAAATGACAGCAACTTGAATACTGGGAGTACTTATAACCTAAGTAAAGATGTTTGTTTTCTTTTGACTGATCTTAATTCACTGGGCAATTGGTGTTGTCCAGAAAAATTGCATTTGTTACCTGATGTGAAACAAACCAATAATTATACACTTGAGAGAGACAGTGGCTATTTATTTCAGAGTTTCACAAGCCTGCATGCTCACTGTTATTTCACAAATCAAACATAGCAACTATCAAAACCTTTTACTATTTATACATTTTACCAAACAAAGGCATTAATATTCATTGGCTGCAATTGCATAGTTCTGTTATTAGTTACTATTCTATCTTCTATTGGTTAATGGTTCTCTCACTTCTAATGGTAATTAGTTCCCATGCTCAGTCTTTCCCTTCTTTTGGATTGGGGTGGGGGTTTCTTGGGTCAGTGGTCTGTGAGTTGGTGGTTGGGATCTGCCCCTGCCAGAACCACCATGTGGTTGGAGCTGATGCAGCACAGTTGCAGAGTTGTTTTTATTAGTTTCTTCCTAATCTTAGGAGTTCTGCCAAATGTCCTTGGAGCCCGTAAATTCTGCATTCTTTGTGTTCACTATCAGTGGTTCATCTTTCTTCCCAGGCTTTGTTAACTTCCCACTAGGTCTGAGGTCATTGAAACATGTTGAGCCCTAGACCTTAACAAGGCAATTCTACCCACACATCATTTGTCTTTCTAACACCTGGACATCACTTAGAGCTTGCTTGGTAGCTGTTCTGTTTCACAGATTAAATCTTCCTTATTGTTGACTAGGCTGGAAAGTACACAAAGTTCAAACATCAAAGATCACCCTTTCTCAAGAAAATTTTTACGCATTCCCCATTTTATAACACTGGAATAGCAGAGCCATAATTAAAACATCATGAGTTGTATCAAAAAATGGTGCAAAGTTTAATGGCAGCTTCTTTATCAAGTGCTCCTCATTCATTCAATCATTAATTTGAAGTGTTTCATATTAACCTTATTTTAAAAGACAGTCTGCTAAGTGACAGCAGATGGTGATGGTTCTCAACTGTAGCAGAACCTCAGAAAGTAAAACAAAGCAGTATGACACTGTTGTTAAGAGAGGGATTGATTCTATAATAAATTGTAAAGTTTTGTTTCTACCCCAAACAGTGGAACAATTAATTTAATTTCTTTTTGTTGTCTTAATTTCAAATTAATGGGGGTACCTATGTACATCAGTATCAAATACTTTCTCTGTGTGCATGAAAGAATTTATTTTAGGATTATTTTGGAGGGGTTTTTTTTCCCTCTAGCTGGAAATATCTCACATTTTTACCTGCAAAGCTAGTTGACCCAATTGAGTAACTGATTCAAGTTAGCTTTCTAAAATGCAGAAGACCCAGTAAATATAATGCTTTGCAGCTCTGCAGAAAAATGACATTAAAATATGTTCTCTGTGCATATAAATGTAGAATTTTCTGGTATTCTAGAACTCCTGTCCTTTGAAGCACTGTACTAATTTCAGTTTTATCTTCCTGTAATAATTCTGTCCAGATTTTTTTTTGTCCAAATATAAACTCACTGGACTCATGGGGAGGGCAGAAAAGATGACCGAATTTTCATTTTCAATTGTGTATACCAGATCACCACTTCCAAGAGGGTTTGTACACTGAAAAAACATTAAGTTGTTATTCTTATTTTTTAATTTCTGTTACTTCAAGTGGAACTATTTCATTATCATTGGTCAGAAATTCTGATTATACTCTAAACTGTGGTACTGTTGATAGAACAGGAGGGGATGCCATCCAGGGGGACCTGGACAAGCACGAGAGCCTCAAGTCCTAGTGCAAGGTGCTGCACCTGGGTCGGAGCAATCCCGGTCATTAGTGCTGACTTCCAGAAGGACTACTGGAGAGCAGCCCTGCAGAGAAGGACATGGGGAACATGATGTAGGAAAAGCTGGATATGAGTCAATAGTGTGCACTTGCAGCCCAGAAAGCCAACTGTATCCCGGGCTGCAGCAGAAGAGGAGGAGTGACAGGAGGGGATTCTGCCCTCTACTCTGCCCTTGTGAGAGCTTGCCTGGAGTGCTGGGCCCATCTCTGGGGCCCCCAGCACGAGAAAGATGTTGGAGTGGGTCCAGAGGAGCCCACAAAGATGCTCAGAGGGCTGGAGCACCTCTGCTGTGCAGATGGGCTGAGAGAAGTGGGCTTGTTAAACTTGGAAAAGAGAAGGCTCCAGGGAGACCTTACAGCACCTTCCAGTACCCAAAGGGGGTTTACAAGGAAGAGGGGGAAGGACTTCTCACCCTTGTCCTATCACTATCTGCCCATAAATATGGGCAGATAGTGATAGGACAAGGCGGAATGGTTTAGAACTAAAAGAAGATTTAAATTAGATGTTAGGAAGAAATTCTTCACTGTGAGGGTGGTGAGACACTGGCATAGGTTGTCCTGAGAACTTGTGGATGCCTCATCCCTGGAGGTGTTCAAGGTCAGGTTCAAGGGGGTCCTGTGCAGCCGGATCCCTGCCCATGAGAGGGTGGTTGAAATTAGATGATCTTTAAGTCCCTTCCAAGCTAAGCCATTCTATGAGTCTATGATTTTATGTTTTTAATTTTTTTCTAAAGTAGGCAGATTTAAGAAGAAATATCAGTTGTGTATAAAACTGTGGATGGTAAGGGTTTACAGTTACCAGGTATGCTAAAGATGATGCCGATATTAAAATTTGTCTTTTGTCATTAGGAGGAAGACTACAAACAGGTTCCTAAGTAAGTTTTCTTGTAGAATAACAACTGTTACTTCTTAATTTGAATTCTAAAAATACTTTGATTTATAGTTGTCATGATAATGTTTATCCTTACATAGTTTAACCCATCTGTGATGTAATACAAAATTAAATTGTATTATTTAATGACTGTTAGAATAATTCTTGTCCTTCCTCCTCCTGAATGTATCTTTCCATAGGCAGGTAGTGTGCAGAGGAGTGGGAGGTGGAAGTGATGCTGTGATAGCGTTCTCTTCTAGCCTGGTGCAGGCAAATGTCCCCAGAGTCCATTGGAAAGCAAGGCAGGACTTGCAGGTGGATGCCTGGGGGTGGGAATGCCATGGATGTCAGGACATCCCCAGCAAACGAGCACATCCAGTTATGCAAGGCTCTGCTGGTACTTCGTGTTGTCAGGAGGGCAGAACTGTTCTGTTTCTGTCAATGTAGCACAGCAAAGTAGTCTTTCTGCAGGATGATAAATGACAGATTTTTAATACTTTTTGACACAGATGTATTAAGGCTGTTGCTAAAGGAATGAAAAAAATTCTTTTTAATTTTGTTAGATGAAATCACATTATCATGTAGCAGGATTTGATTTAGACAGGAAAGATCATATCATGTTACTTCTTATACTATTTATTAATCTGTTTGGGATATTGTTCTTTTGATTTGAAGCATTTTCCAAAGTGTTAAGTTGTTGGCTGTGGAGCATGAATATACAGACATTTGTACCATAGTAAATTTTACTCTCTTTCTACACCTGAATTAATGCAGGAGAGAGTATCTTCTGCAGAGATGACATTCTATCACAGTAGTAAGCGCTCAGATCTCGCAGACAGATACATAGATCAGCATTTTTAAAAGTTGCTGGAGAACTCTGGTTATTCTTGTGACTAGTTGGAACATTGATGTATACTCTAATTTATAAGGAAGAAAAGAAACATGAGGTTGCTTTTTGTTGTGTGGTTTACAGGAGTTTGAAGGACAGTTTGTGCAAATACATTGATTTTGTGACAATAAAACAATTTAAGTAATGTATCCCTTCTATTTCATAACATAAAAATTTCATAGTGATTATAGAAGTTGGTTTTGTAAGGCAAATGAAGAATGTTCTTAATTTTTTCATGATAATAAATAAATATACATTCAGATTTGTTAAGCCATTTCATAGGTAAATTTTTAAAGTAAAAAAGGGCACATTCAGACTAGATATAAGGAATTCTTTTTTTTCAATTAGGGTCGTGAAACACCAGAACAGGTTACCCCTAGGAGTGGTAGATGCTTCATCCCTGGAAACATTCAAAACCAAGTTGGAGGAGGGTCTGAGCAACCTGTCCTGGTTGAAGATGGCCCTGCTCATTGCAAGGGGTTTGGACTAGATGACCTTTAAAGGTCCATTTAACCCAAAGTGTTCTGTGCGATGCACAGTGTTAGTCCCTCACATATATTCCATCCTGTACCTAACAGCAGCTAACCAAAATGAAAGAAGAAAAAACAGCATTTTGTTCATCTGCTTGCATTATCTCCTCCTAGTATTTTTAATTTTCCCAATTAATTGCCCAGTGTCTTTACATCTCTTAGATCTTTTCACACCTCTTCAGTTTGTGAAGAAATAAACTGCCTACTGAAATAAAACTTGAGGCAGATATTCCATTTAATTCTTAAATGGACTCTGTTGTATATGCTTTTGCAAAATGCCCTTGGGTCCCGTAGTAGCTGCTCTGTTTCTCTTGAGTTGTGTAACAGGAAAGTTTGTCCCAGATAGTGAATGATTCCAGGCATATTTACTTCTGCTAGGGTTGGAGTGGATTTGTGTTCTTCAAAATACTATTTTTTTAAAAATAACTTTGCTATTCTTGAAAAGCATAGAACAGCTTTTCAACGTGGTTCTGGTGAATCTCACACTCAGTCAAAAAGTAGTAACCCAGGGTGGTCCAGGTTCATGTCAGTCACTGAATGCTCTGCAGTCAGTCACTGCAGCAGGGTGTTCATGGTTCTCACCAAGAAGGAAACACACTATTCCATAATGGATGAAATGCAATTCCCTCTTCTGCCAGAAGTGCTCCTTTCTTGTTTCAAAGATAATTCAAAGCAAAGCACCACTTCCAAATATTTTTTTGTTTGTCCCAATACATACATATCCTAATAGTTCAGATCACTTCCCAACCTGATGGACTATAATCAGAGTGTTTTGCTGAGAGATTTCTAAGGTAGTCACCTTGCAGATGGACACCCAGATCTAAAGTTGGTATTTTCTAGAAAGGCAGAAGGTTGCCCTCTCTTAAATAGTGCTTCAAATGAAATGAAGTGTATTTGTTTAAAAACAAAACCCAACTGCTCTGAGTTTCCTCTGCAATGTTCTACAATGACACTTTGTGCAATATAATATTATGGAAGTCAATAGCAAAGTTTTTAATGTTCTTGATGGAGCCAGGAAGTTAATAAAATTATTCAAGGCAGGATTTGTATACTTTCCAAAGGTAGCAGTGTAACCAGGAGAGAAAATAGGGTCTTCACTAGTTTCTTCTACCTGGATTATATGTGTCTGTAAGAATATTTTAAATTAAAATAAGAAACACTTGAATCAAGTGTTTGGCTTTTAAATATCCTTTACTGTAGGAATTCAGTTACTTACTCTAATTACCAGTATGATTTTATGTGGCAAAGGACTGATTTTTACTTCCCTCTGGTACTTTGTAGTTTAGGAAGCATTTATTTTTCTTTTTAAAGGATATATTGGATAAGAAGGAAATCATTTTACAGAAATGCTGCATTGTAATTCTGCTTTTATAACCTATAACCATTTAAGTCTTTCATTTTTACAGTCAAGATATTTCTCAAGAGTACTTAACTTTTTCTTCCTCCTGCACTTAAAAAGCATTAGCATGGATTATGTCCTGTTGAAATAGGGATGAAGGCTTTTGGGGAGGAGGGTTGTAGGGTGTGGGAGTAATGCATTCTGCATCTCAGCTGCATGCTGCTGTTCAAGAATGACTTGCCATTAAAGTGTGATGTTTTTGTAGTACTGAGGTATTGATAGAGTTTTACACTGGTCATCTCAGTTGATTTTTGAGAGGGTTAGAGAGGGCTGGAGGGATGTGATGTTGGTAATGCCAAGGCCAGTAACGTGCGCCTAGAAATACCAGACCAGAGAACTGCTGATGCCTCACCTTGCCTGAGAGAATCCCTGTTTCCACTATCCATAATGGTCTTAATTTATTTGGACAGAGGATGACTGATGATAGCCCAGGATGCTTCTCAAGATTTCATCAGATTAGTTCACACTTCTGGGAAGCTTAGAGAACATTACCAGTTGTGCTGTCATATGTGAACTGTTCAATTACACAGGCAAGTGGAAAGAAAACTTGGCAAGAGCAAAGCTGGAACAACACTACTGATAATAATTATCTCCACCATAAATCATCAGTAATGTAAAAATTAATCTTACCAATTATATGGTTTTGTTGCTGTTATTAGAAAAGCCCACTGATCTTCAAATATTTGGAAACTTTGATTTTTTTCTTTGTTTTTTTTTCTTAGTCTTCTGTTAGCTTATAATGTAAATGTCCAGTACCAGAACAGGGTCTTTTTCAGAGCTGAGAATATTCTCCAGATCTTCACAGGTTTTAAGAAAGATTTAGAGAACCTTTTGTACTCACTAACATTTAGATATATTTTCTGGAGTTTTCTCAGGAAGATCTAATATGCGAAATAATTTGTTTAAGGCATTGGAAAATAGCAACTAAGGAAATACTACAGTCAGTCAAGCAAAGTAAAATTGTCAGAAGACACTAGAAACCCCATAACTTATTTTGAGATTTTGTTATTTGGGATTTTTTATTTATCTATCTCTACCAAAAGAGGTAATTTACATGCAGGAAACAATCATAAAGTAAGTTCTTATTAACAACAGCCTTAACCCAACAACTCTATGTGTAGATGGTTACAGGAAAACAGGACTAAAACTGCACAGCTAGTAAAAAAAGGGTAATAATTAGACAAAGTATTCCAATATATTTAATAGAACTTCTTTTCACATCTTGCAATAAGTGAAAAATAAGTAATGCTGCAAATACAAGTGTGTTATACACTATCAGGATCAGTAATGCAAAAACTTAATTGAAAATTAGCTTCTGCTGTAAAGTGGAGCTTCTGAAGAGTTGTGAGATGAATGCATGCCAGGCACTGCAGGAGGTCTTAAATGTGTGACTTGATTCTTATGGTGCTATTATGAAATAAAAAGAACTCACCATGTCAGGGGGCAGCCTGCCAGTGAAAAAGCAGACTGAAAATTATCTCATTAACCAAATTCATCAGCACCTGTTCTGGCACTTCTGGAGCATTTTTAAAGTGAAGAATTGACCTGACTGGTTGGTTGTTGTGGTTTCTCTGCCTTCAGGCTACCCATCTTCCCAGTTAGGAAAATCCTTATGTTCATGACAGCTGTCTGGCTTTCCCACTAAGAAGATCAACAAAAAATGTCCCCTCTAAACCCCTTTTTTTCATCAAAGGGATTCCAGTTAGAAATACTGTGGAAATCCAAGAAACTAAGTCCATCTTGAATTGCAGAAATGCTGGTTGTTCAGTTGGTAAGATCCTGGGCAATAAATAATCTCTCAAGGTGAGGAGTGAATTTCCTTAAGCTTTTTGTTAGTTTGAAACACTTTGGGTTTTTTGATATTTCTTTAGAAGTCCACTCTTTTTAATGTTTTCTACACCAAGGGATTTTTTTTTTTCATGTGTGCACACAGAAATGCATTTTTTTTTTAATAGAGAGAATTGTTTTGTGATGTGATTTTTGCTTCTGTTCTCTCTTTTCAGGGCTGGCAGCTAGTTAGGGAGAGCAGGAGGTACAAAGGTGTGTTGTGTGTATTAGGGGAAATAGATGAAATAAATTATTTGGGGAAAATATTTTGAGGTTTTGTAACTGGCTTCTAATAAAAAGGTGTTATTATATGTTCTTTAATGCTACCACTTTAAAAGTCCTACAGGAACTTAATATTTGGGGTCAGGATAAGTGTATAGATGTTCCAGTGTAATTCAAAGATTTCAGGCTTTTTATGTGAAAGGCTAGGTTTGTGATTTATGTTTGCACTGTATGAAGGGCTAGTAATCAAAGTATCAGTTATGTTTTTCTCTAGAGTACTTGTGACCTAATTCTCCTTCAGTCATGCAATTCTGGTGCTTTAAATTGAACATCCTACAAAAGGAAACACCTGCACAGCAACTGCAGATAGTAATTTGAACCCTTTAAAATGAGGTGCATGTTTCTTTTGTTTAGGGGATTATTTATTTGCCTAAGACTCCTTTGAAGATGGAAGATACTGATGCTGTGCCTTGCTAGTTAGCAATCTTATGACTATTTTATATCCTATCTATAGCCTTGTAGGGAATACTGCAGTCTCCTAACTCTTTCTACAGCCAGCTGAATTGGTTTGAAACTTCAGCAAAGAGATCAACTTTAACTTTTTTTTTTTTTTTTTTTTTTTTAATTCTGCTGGACATGAGGATGAAAGCTTAATATGGTGTTGTGGATCTGTATGAAACCAGTAACTTCAGTAACTTAAATATACTGTAGGGAATGTGTGCCAGTGCATTAAAGTTTCCTGGATACCACTGGTAGTTCCAATACTAGCTGTGATTCTGCTGGCTCTCACAGGATTGTCCAGGAGGATTTTCTCCTTTCTCTCCTTTCTAAATGATAGATGCCTTCACACCCTTGCCTGGTCTCTCTCTCGTGCTGTTCTCCTTCATTTTAGGTATTTGATCAGCCACACATTTTCTTGTAAGCACCACTGCAGATTCAGGAGTCTTTTACCTAGTGGGAGATACAACTCTTGAAAATCAATGTATCCAAAACTTAAATGGCAACCTAGCAAAGAAGCTGTATCTCTATTGCTTTTTGGTCTGTTTAACATTGATGCAAGTTGTGCATGAAGATTGTGACTTTTATTTTTAAAAAAGCGCAATCCTGCAAGCAAAAGTATTAGCAAAGATGATATTGAAGAAACAGCTAGACTTTTATGAAAGAATAATATGATCTAGTGATATGTCAGCAGGTGTAGAGTTGAAAAATCAAGCAATTTGTTTTTTGTTTGTAGACCATAATCCTGCATTGTAAAGAAAATGAAATAATTGTAATTAATTGTTAAAAATTAGAGAGATAGGCGTACAGTAAACTTCAGATGTGCTTTGAATTTTGGATTTGTTTTTGCTATGAAAATGGTTTGAGAGCTAAAAGTGTTCTTCTGTATTTTTGACAGTGAGTTACATTACTTCATCCCAGTGTCTGCCTTAGGATTTTCCTTTGGTTCCAAGGAAAGAATTTATAGTCATTGTGTGAGTTTATTCATAATGTGAAAAAGTACTTAGAAATAAAATACGTTGATATCTTCAGACAAAAAAAACTCAACTTGCCAACTTCTGAGAAAGATTCTAAGTACCTTTACACTCATACATAGTGTTTACTGTAAAGTCAAATGGGATATTACGAGAGGAAAGTTGAGGCAAATAAGAAATGTGTGCTTACCTCAAGCAGAAGTAAGGCTTTCATAACAAGATTAGTAACAGTTGTTGATGATGAGATTTAAAGGGATTGTCCTAGTTTGTTCTTTCACAGACTGCTTGTGTAATCTTGGGGAGGTTTTAAATTCTCTCTTTGCCTCAGTTCTCTATTCAGAGGATTCCTCATAGAACATATAAGCAATGTCTTCTTTATTTTGTTTGTTTAATTTTGTTTTGTTGAACCTTTCAGGAAAAGGTATATATATTTACATGTATATGTATATTTAAAAAAACAAACACCAAACAGTTTCTCACAGCTTTTCTCACTTCAGTTCTCTTTTAGTGAAGTTTCAATGCATTAGGGCTTAGGATTTCAGTAGAAGTAGGGTGAGAGAAGCTGTAAGACAGTGTGATATATATAAAAACCTGTATTTTTGGGTGAAAGGTGATGATACTTTTGCTGATTCTAATTATGGAGGTATGTGAATTGTTGCTCACCTCACTGTTTTCATATTTTTCTCCCATCAGCTCTGGCAATACGAGTTTTAAACCTTTCTGAATTTTTCAGAAAATTGTACAGTCTTGTTTAATGTCATGGAGTAAGAAAAATCACACCATACCTTAGCTAAGAATCTTCTTAAGTCTTCACTAAGAAGTAGTTCCCGTGATCTTCAGAAAAAGGCCTCAAAGTATGAGTGGAAAAAACAAGGTGTATCAAACAGGAGTTGTTATTCCTACAGCTATAAAAAATCTGCAGTATAAATAACTGTCAGACTGCTTTTGCTGTTCCCTTTTGTGTTTTTTTTTCTATGCATTTCAACATGACAACTTGACATGATAATACAAAGATTGTAACCAGTCTTTAGGTAGCTATTTCATCCCTCCTCTTCCTAAAGTGTGCTTTAATGTCCATTATTTTTTTATAATTAGAAATAGACTTGTTCTCTATTCTTACACAATGAAAAAAACTTCATAAAGAGTTTGCTTGGAAACAGAAATAAACTGACAGCAAAGTTTTTTTCAAGTGGTACTTTTAAGAGAAAATCATTAAAATTTCACTTGGTAAAACTCATATTTGTAAGAGATGTTCTAAAACAAAACTCATAAATTCTGCAAATCTCTCTGTCATTCAATAACTTGTATGTTACTAAAATGATCAGATTTATAAAAAATAAGATATGAATTAAAGTGAGGTTGTTGGGGTTTTTTTTTGTTTTTCTTTTTTTTCTTCCTTTAGTAAAACACTGAATGTTTGCAGCTGAACCGCTGGAATACTGGAAGCCTACTCTTGTAGTAAGGCTGTAATGCACAGATCCTTAGTCTAATACCTGCTCTCAGATAATGAACAGAACCAAAATGTTGCAGAGAAAGAAGCAGAAACCTTAAGTAAAGTCTATTGTAATCTTGACCTGACCCATTTTTATATGTTTTTGTGACAATTAAAGAGAAGTGGTAACTGTGTAATAATGAATTTTATCTTAACACAATATATGGTGTATCCTGAGTGTTGCTAAGCTGAGTCTGGGGTAAGAAAGAATTAAAAGCAGGACAAGAATATGAGACACTTCCAACTTACTCTTCCCTTCCCCCAGCTGTTGCAGCTTAGTGGTTTTGTGCACTGAATGTGGTTTATTTGTATTTAGAAACTATCACTGGATTGTTTTTAACAAAGATCGTTTCATCCAGGCAGAAATGCAGTGTGATCATAACATATTCTTGTAAAACAGATGAGTATATAATAAAAGATGAAAAAGAAGTCATTGTGGTGACCTGACTGATACACCATAGTCAAGCTGTGTCATAGAATGTGCAAAAACTGGAATTCAGTGTTTCCTTCTAATACCAGTAAATAATACAGATATATAAGGAGCATAGAAAGTGCAAAGCTGGTGTTAATTTTCTTTGTCAATCATGAACAAAGCAGGTAAAGTACAAAATCAGATCTTTCAATGGCATCTTTATGTTGTTTTCATTTTTTACCATGATAAAATGCATGACCCATGAAAGTACCAACAATTCTCAAGTCCTTGATCCACTTATAAAATGCACTTTATAAAGGCAGATCTGTCAAGCAAATGTGCTACTTCTCAACATGCCAAGTCAGTTCTGGGTGCTGAAGGAATTGGTTTTGGAAAGTCTTGAGTATTATCAAGCCTTTTTTAGTGAACAGGGAGTTTGTGTTCTGTGTTTTGCTGTATCAGAGCTTCTGTAGTTGGACTGTAGAAACTTGCAGTTAGGTGAACAAGCACAGTATTTAAGTATTCTGTTCAGCCAGTGGAAGTCTGCCATTTCCAGAGCAATGCCAGTTAAATTAAAGCTCTTAATGTGTGTTTGTGTGTCTTCCTTTTTGTCTTTTTTTTTCTTAAAAGTTATGCTGCCTACCAGCTTGAATAATTATAGAGGAGTCAGTAGAATACTGATGAATTATTTATTGTATAATGAACTGATACTTACAGAGTAGATCGTCAGTAATGTCCTTGAACACATAAAGAAAAATGACTGCTGATGCTTGTGCCAATAGGGCCACCATCGTTCAAGATTTGAGGTGATAAGGCAGATGCTTTTTGAGTTGAACTACATATTGAGATGGAATAAATTTGTAGCAGTCATTTTGGTTGGGTGATTATCTTCTCATTGCACTGTGCCCATGTATGCCCAACTGTTAAATGTTCATAAGCTGTATTGTCTGTGCTAATCTGCAAGGGTTTAGAATAACATCTCTCAAGTGGCTACACTGGAGTAGGATTTTTTTCTGCTTCATTTGTATTTGATTTTTTTGAGGATGAAGGTTGTGGCAACTACTTCTGACCCATCTGCCCCAAGACCTATGACAAAGTGGTGGTTTGTTCAGCAATAAAGCTGTTGAAATGTTACAACATTTGTTAAAATGGTTTTGTTAAAATATTTATGATGTATTTCAGAAGTGCATGAAAAGTGATAGTTTTCACCACCTGTGTGTTTACACAAATAGTTTTATTTCTCCTCTCATCTCCCCTATCCTTTGACTAAATTAGCAAATTGAAATGGAAGGATTACATGATCAAGTGTAATGATGAAAAAAGATCAGTGAAACAAAGTGATTTGTGTTTGGTTTGTGGGTGCTATCTTGGGCTAGATTGCAGTAACTGCAGACCCAGTGTCCAGTAGATTAATGAGGAATACAGGAAGGGCCAATATAGTCTGTGTTAGTTGTCCTGGAGGATACATTGTAGAAGGTCTGCAGGATGCATCCTTGGAGGTTTTCAAGGCAGACTGAATAAAGCCCTGAGCCATATGGTCAGACCTCAGAGCTGCCCCCCTGAGCAGGAGTTGAAATAGAGAACTCTTGAGGTCCTAACAAGCCATGCTGTCACCCTACCCTGTCAATTGGATAACCAGCAATTCTCTCCAACAGCACTGCACACTGATAGCCCTCATGGCTATCCAAGCATGAAAACAGTGGTACTACCAGAAGAATAAAAAAAAATATATATATATTTTTAACCATTAAGCTGGTTCTATAATAGCAAACTTGACCTTTCCTTCCCACCCAGACCTTCACACTGAGGTAATCAGTTGACTCAGACCTGGTTCATTCAGATGGAGCTTATACAGAAATACAGGAATCCAGCCCTTACCCCAGAGCATTCTTCTTGATTTGCCCACTGGAGCTATTTTAGTCTGACAGGACTGGTGGTATCTAAAACAAAATACTAAAATGAGGTTAACAACTCTGACATGCATTGTTAAATTCAGTGTTAAATTCATTGTTAAATACAGTGGAAAAACTGTATTTTTTGTGCATATTTCTGTGAAGAGCAATGGCTTAAGAATAAAATGTACATTTGTTACAAAGTCAGTATTGTCAACATTTTGGTTTCATTTAGTAGCTTCCCACTGCAGATATTCAACACCAACCTGCCTGACACCAGCTATGAACTTTGAGGTGATCACCTGTCACATTAGGGAGGCTTAGTCTTGCCAGAGAATTCCTGGAAAGCAAAAATGCAATAGTCCTACTACCTGTTGGTGTCTTGTATCAGAGCAAGGTGTACTGCCAGAAGAACTAGAATTAAAAATGTGTAAAAAAAAAAAGGAAGGGAAAAAGAAAGAGTTATCCCACCCACCTAACTGCTTACTCAGTGGTTCCTTAAAAATGTGCCACGATATGTGAGCACATCTGTTTGTATATCTGTATTTTGTATATCATGTACAGCTCTTTCAGAAGGCATTGAGATAGTAAGTCTCTGGCATTCTTGCATTACCCTTACTGTTTTCATCTTGATTGGCAGCTCATCAAAATAGAAATAAGTAGTTCTCAATTGTTCTGGAGTTCTGTCATTTATATGTTAATAGAATTCAAAGAAACATATGCAAGGATAGGAAAACATGGTGGATTTTCTGCCTCATTCGACAGTCACTTCAGGTGGTAAATTTAAATCTGATTTAGAGTTTAGTTCTGTAGCTGTGAGGTACATGATGACATTTTCTTCTTAGTTCTTGATGAACCTTAATCAGAAATTATTAAAAACAGTTCAATGGAAAAACAAGGATTTTTAGTTGGTTGGAGTGTTTGGTTTTTGAGACATACTTAACATTTTGAATTCCATGAATACTTCTAGATTACGTGTTTTAGAAAAGCAAGATTTTATTTCTTGTGTAAGATATGCAAGTCCAGGTCATTGAAGATATCTGGTCATAAAGTAATCTGTTAAAACCATTGAGGAGACAGTGTGGGGTTTAGACTGGAGCTGTTACTCTGGCTGATTTCTCCCCTTAAAAAGAGAGAAGCCCTACTCTGCAGTGCTGTGTTTAAAGCATCCACAAAAAATATTGAAAGTATGGTGATAAAGCCAGTGTAGTGAACATTAGATCATGGCCCTTTTGGAATGCCTTGAGAGTCTTCTAAACAATCAAATTATCTTAGCGTGGCATTTAAGTGACCCTTAATTTACTGGAGAGACATTTGAGAAATACTGTTAAAGAACTGACATACCATGCAGAAATAAATTTATGTATCCATACTACTTTCCCCTCTGCCCTCCCTTGAAAAAAAAAAAACTTCAAAAGAATAAAAAATAGATTTGGACATTACTTGGTTCATTGTTCTTAGCAGTAGGATGGGTAGATAAAGCACCACTATATATTTGTTCAACTTGTTCTTAATTGCCTGCCTGATGGAGATGGCTTCTCAGAAAGATTTAATAGGTCTTTTTAGGCTGCTTCTTTCTAGGTTATCTCTTTCTGGTTAGGCAGTTTTAGTGGTTTCCCCCTCTTCCTCACAATATCAATCTCGTCTTGCTCCTTTATCATCTGCTTCACCATGAACTCAGTGAGGATTTTATTAGTTTTTCTCTTGGTTACAACCTTTTACAGATATGAAGACTCTTAACACTTCACTCTCTTCTTTTATTCAAGATTAACAATTCCAATTATTTTCAGCCATGCCTTTTAGACTGTTTCTTGTGGCCTCTATCTAGATGCCTTAATTGGCCTATTTCTGCACAAAATTGGATGCAGTACTTCAGACTGAAGGTAATGAAGGGAATCACCTCACACGTGAGATTTATTCTTGAATATACCTCACATTGAATATACCTGCCTATTAGCAGCTTGTCTGCTTTTTGAGACAGATGCACAGTATGTTGTTATGCTCTTAAAGGTGTTTATGTCTCCCGGCACCACTGAAGGGAGGAGGTAGCTGGAAAGGAGGGAGGGGGGAAGAGGAAGGTGTTTTTAAAATTTATTTTGCTTCTCATTGTCCTGGTATGATTTTGTTAATAATAAATTCAGTTAATAGTCCAAGGTGAGTCTTTTCTACCTGTGATGGTACTCAGTGAGTGATTTCTCCCTGCTCTTACTTCACCTCATGTATCCATCAGTATATTTTCTCTCCCCTATGACTTGTGGAGGGGACTGTTAGAGTGTGTGTCTGGCATCCAGCCAGGGCCAGCCCACTATGGTGCTGCTTGGGACCTTCTGTATAGTTTGCGAAAGATGTGGTAACATAAGAATCCCTTCTTGGAGCTCTTCTGCTGAACTTGTCCAGATATAATTCTAAGCTTTGGTGTTTCAAGCTCATTCATTTTTAATACTGAATCTTTTCTTTCAGATAAAAAGTGTTTTATTACACACCATACACCATGGTTTGAAGTGATATAGAACATTATATATAGATAGAATTACAGACTTGTTTAGATTGAAAATGACCTTTAAGATCACTGAGTCCAACTGTGAATCCAGCACCACCAAGTCCACAACTAAACCGTGTCCTTAAGTGCCACATCTAAGCATCTTTTCAATGCTTCTAGGGATACTGACTCCACCACTTCTCTGGGTAACCTGTTCCAATGCTTGACAACCCTTTCAGTGAAGAAATTTTTCCTATGTAAATTTCCCCTGGCCATTTCCAACTAGAGGCCATTTACTCTTATCCTGTCACTAGTTACCTGGGAGAAGAAACCGATCCTCACCTGGCTACACCTTCTTTAAGGTAGTTGTAGAGAGTGATGAAGTCTCTCTCTGAGCCTCCTGTTCTCCAGATGAAACACTCTCAGCTCCTCCAGCTGCTCCTCATGAGGCTTGTGCTCCAGACCAGTCACCAGCTCTGTTTCCCTTCTCTGGACACTCTCCAGCACCTCAGTGTCCTTCTTGTCATGAGGGGCCCAGAACTGAACACTGAACTTGAGGTATGACCTCACCAGTGCCAGAGTGACAATCACTGTCCTGGTCCTACCGTATTTTTGATACAAGCCAGGTGCCATTGGCCTTCTTAGCTACTGGGGCACACTGTGGCTCATGTTGAGTCACTGTCAACCAGAACCCCCAGGTCCTTTTCCATGAGACTGCTTTCCAGCCACTCTGCCCCAGCCTGTAGCACTGCCTGGGTTTGTTGTGACCCAAGGGCAGGACCCAGCACTTGGCCTTGTTGAACCTTCTACCACTGGCCTCGGCCCATTGATCCTGGCTGTGCAGATCCCTCTGCCGAGCCTTCCTGCCCTCCAGCAGATCAACACTCCTACCCAAATTAGTGTCCTTTGTGAACTGACTGAGGGTGCACTTGATCTTGCCCAGATTGTTGATAAAGATTAAACAGGACTGGCCCCAGTACTGAGACCTGGGGAACACCCCTGGTGACTGGCCCCAGCTGGGTGTAGCTCCATTCACCACCACTCTCTGAGCCCAAACAACTATTCCAGGGCACCCACCCGAGCCTGGAGCAGCCAGTTTCTGCAGCAGAAGGCTGTGGGATGACGGGGTCAAACACTTCCCTGAAGTCTAAGTTAACTGATGCACGGCTTCATTTTGGCTTTTTTTAAAGAGGATTTCTTAGCCCCTACTGGCAGTCAGGTGAGAAATGGGAAAGCTGGTGTTAGGACTCACGAAAATCATTTAATGCCTTTGCTGTATGTGTTTGCTGGTTTCCAGCTACCTGCATTCTCTAAGAGATGGCCTGTTGTGTGTGATGCTGTGAGCAGTGGTGGTGATTTCTGGGTTGGGAAGGACATTGGGGTGCCCCCTGAGCTGCCTTGGACACAGGGCTGAGGCTCAGGATGTTTGCCCGGAGCTGTGCCCTGCAGTTGACATTCACTGAGAGGTGCTAATGATCCAACAAAGCCAGCAAGCTGCTGTGCTTAATACAGTTATCATCTGTGCTGTAGATTGGACTTTAATTAAATTTCTTAATTAGGCCAAAATCCAATAAATCTAGAAATAGTAATTAGCAGGAGCCAGCTGTTTTATAACTTGTTATCCTGCTTTTGTACTTTAGACAAGATCTGACTTGAATAAAAGTTGTTCTATCTGCTCATGTTTGTCGTAAAAAAAAAAATCACTTGCTCATGTTGTTTTAATCCTTGCCTCATTTTGGAGACCATTAATTATTTAAAAAGGCTATAAATATAGTACATTTTGTAAAGATACATTTTGTGCTATATTAGAATATTATGTATCAACTCTTAACTTGATTTTTTTTTAATTTACACATTTATGTTACTGTTTCATAAATTGTCTTTTTGTATCTTAGAAATCTATGATGCTGGTTGTGAATAAAGACCTCATTTCTAAATGTTCAATCATCAGTTTTTTCAATATCATCAATTTGTTCTTGGGATTATGTAAATAGTACTTAGAAAGTTTTCAATAAATCTGTTTCTTAACAAGAATAATTGGAGATATTCTTCAGGTTTAATGCAATCCTAAAGAGCAGTTTTAGGGGACTTCCATTTTATTTCATGCCTCTAGCCTGTTGAATTAGAGCAGATTGAACTAAAATTTCCAAATACAAAGTTTCATGGAGTTTAGAGTAACAAGTACACTTTTGCATTGGAGGATCTAGCTGTGTTTGTGTATATCATTTTCCTCCCTCTGCAAACATGCTGATGAGTTGCTTGTATCTGTACCAAGTCATATTTTATAAACATCAAAACCAAATGGGAAGGGATAATTTATCCTATTGCAGTACAGCAGGCAGAGGATCTCATGGAATAAAGTGATAATTTACTTTCTGTAACCCTCTGGGTGAAATGGTACCAATAGTACCGAGCATCAATCATCTTATAGGTTAATTTTATTTTTTTAAATTTTAAAAACAATTTCTCCTTTTTGTTAGGTATTCAGTGGTCTGAAATTAATTAGCTTTGAACTCATCGAATCTGAAATACAGTGACATTTCAAAATTAGCAATATTTTAGTATAAAGTTTAATTGAATTTTTTTGTTTTACAGCAGCTGCCATGCCTTCAGCAAACAAATTGCATTAGTTAAAGAGTATTGTGAGGAATCCCACAAGGACTTAAAAAAATGTGAATGTTGGCTATATGATAGAATAAATTTAGTGCAGGTTTGCCTAGTGATATGTGTGGAAATGAAGAACTGTAATGTCTGTTGGATTTTAAATCATAATGGAGATATGCAACCTAGTGAACAGCTTCCTTAGAAGCCTTTGGGCTGTGCTGAACCGAAAAGAACAAACCCAGCCTCATGACCTTTAGATGGTAGGCAGAGAGTGGTAATTAGGACACCACCACATAAATGGTAATGTCCACAGCATTCAGACCCTGCAGGCCTGCCTTGCAACAAAGGAAATCTGTGCCAGAAATAAAAGTTCAAAGTATCCATCTTCTCATTTTAACCCCCTAAAGGACTTCTAAATGACATGTTATTAATAATGTTTTAGAGAGAAAATGTGTAAGAGCTGCCATGTTGGTAAAAGAAAAACCTTGGATGTGTGCACCTATACATTTAAATATATATGTCTTTGTATATATAAAGATATATAAATTTTTCCTGTGTAGATAAGGACTAAGTATAAGCCAGCTTTTACGTGGCTTCTTCAATATATTTTATCAGCAACATGCACTTCTGCTGATGGGTGCACTTTCCTTGCCTTTACTATTCCATTGTGCCTAATAAATATGGATACTTTGATGTAGTAGCATGCATATGTTAGTTCTCTTTTTCTAGCATATCTTTGCTGACTCCAGCAGCAGTCTGTTTCATCTGAAACTTTATTTACTGGGAGGTGTTTATTTAAATACACAGTAAAAAAGGGTGATATAAAGCCAAATGATTTATCCAGTGTGTGAAAACCAAAGGAAGAAGAACCCAAAAAACAAACCTGAAACTGGACAAATAAGTTTTTTAAATATTTCTGTTCAGTATTTAAGTTCAGTATTTAAGTTAAAAATTGTGTAAATAAGTACACAATTTTTTGAGCAACTTGGTCTAGTGAGAGGTGTCCCTGCCCATGACAGGAGGGTTAGACCAAGATGATCTCTCAGGTGCCTTCCAACCCAAAGTGCTTTATGATTCTCTGGTTATTTTATGCTTTTCATTAAAGGTGGTATTATAAAGAAAGTGAAAAACAGATTAATTTTTTTGACTGTCAGGAAAACAAATGAGGTGATAGTATTGCAGATAATTTTATATGACATAAATTGTCTTAACTGAATTGTAAATAAAAAATACTTGGTACAGTATGTTTGGTATTGCAAAGAATTTCACTTGATATTTCTTAATATAATATTAAAATATTAATATAAAACTTAGCTTTGTTATGGACCAAACCGATTTGAAGCAAATTTCTGTTAGAACTTACTTGAAAAGGGGAGTTCACTCTGCACAGGTGTGGAACTACCAGAACAGCAGTGGGCTGCAGTTAGGGATGCTGAGTTTGAACTTCATGAGCTGGCAAAGTAAAACAAGCTGAGCTGTGTTGGTACAGTCAGTGCAGCAAGGATTTTAAGCTCAGCATATGTCACAATAATAAGAACTCCCTTGTGGGAGAATTAGAAGCAGGTTTGTGTCTGTTTCTGGTCTCCGTACTCATGTTCTTGAAAAGTGGGTATTTTGCAGGTTTGTGTGAACACATCTCTGAAGTGCTGAAGGAAAGGTAACAAACTCAGAAAACCCCACCCTACCAGGGCATGTCTTGTGTGCACAAAGCCCCTCAGGCTGCCTCCTCCCTGTGTCACTGCTGTGGAAGATGGATGTTTTACCAGGATATTGCACATTCCAGCTCAAGTTCTTCCTGACCTTAGTGAGCACCAGTGTAATGCTTGGTGGAGTTGCTGCATCTGAGGCTCAGACCAGGCTGTTATGCATCCCAGAAATGAACTTTTCCTGCCAAACCTGTAGCCATTTCTTGCTATGTCATTTAATGACAGCATTCTGTTTTGGTGTGCAGCATATGTGTTGCTGTGTGTATGTGAATTTATATATATATATATATA